>NC_082656.1:34825441-35450184 GCF_028023285.1 Balaenoptera ricei
TCAGCATGGTGGACATATTTTGGTGTCACTAGAGGTTTAAAAATCAATGTGGGGGTAGGTTTTTTTAAAAATAGTGATATTTTAACAATAGATTAAACCCTAAATAAATTCCTCAAGTTTTCGTGGGACAATGCAGTTGACTTCATATCTGTTCTGGAACAAGGCAAGGATATGCAAGTACTTATACGGGGATAAATGAGAACAACTAACTTTTATGTATACTTTGTTAAGAAATAGAGGAAATGTTAGAGGTATTCTCATTTTAGAAAGAGGTGATTATTTTCAATTTTGGCACTGAAAATAATATTTTCCAATGATTTTTAACATTTATATATAGATGTATATATATATTATACAAAAGTATACCATGTATATATAATATATACACATCACATATTTTATATATACACATCACATCACACAAAAGTATATATGTGTGTATTGTACATATATGTATATATACATATATACATATATTTGTCTTTCCAATAAATTTATAAGGACTAGCTATATTCAAATTAATAAGATACAGAAAATAATATTCAGGATATAAAAACATAGATAATATAAAGGTGGAAATTGATAAGCTAATTGAAACATAATGGAGGCAGAGCTTAATAGATTGTGAAGAATCAAACAAATATAGATGAATAGATATACAGCATTTGTCATAAATATAACCTTAACACTGTTTCATAATTTTCACACACTAAAATTCACCGTATTGTTAAAATGTTACTAAGTAACATCTTAAAGATACTTACACTATAGTTTGTAACGGTTGTTATGTCTAATACTGACTCAATTATTTTAATCCAAACATTCCTCTTCAGTATCTAGATATTTCTCTTAGCCTCTTCTTTGGAAGTCAATGTAACAAACTTTTGTCTTGACCAATAGCATAAAGTTGCTTTGAGCTAATTATGAAAAACATTTTCAATTTTATTTAAACCAATGTTTCCCAAACAGAGGTTGTTTTACCCTCAAGCAGACATTTGACAGGTCTATTTTGGATGTCACAACCTGAAGAGGAGGTGCTACTGACATCTAGTGGGTAGAGGCCAGGGGTGCTGCTAAACATCCTACAATGCACAGGGCAATCTCCTATAACAATTATTTGACTCAAAATGTTAATATTGCCAAGGTTGGGAAACCTCGCTTTAAGCAAGTTGTGTTCAGTCCCTACATCTAGAGAATCATTTAAGATCTTTAAAAGAAGTAGCCCAAATTCTCATGACCTAAGCAGCACTGTGTAGAATCAAGTTCTGTCATTATTTTGTATTCAAAAATCATCAAAAAAAACCTTTCAAAGCCTCCACTTAGGTGATGATATTTTCCATTTCTTTCTAAATTTTTTGATTTTGGTATCTAATAATATTTTACATTGGGATGAAGTTCTTTTGATCAGGACCTTGATAGATGCATAATACAATAAATCTGGCATGCCTGTGTTCATCAGGGTTGGTTTCCACAGAGGCCCAGGACCTGTATGTTGTAATCCACTGTTTCCTGAAAAACATCTTGTAAACGGTAGAATAGAACTTGAAGAGATAATCTATCCCCTCTGACCACTCTAGGCAACATTCTAACTACAATAAATTATGCCATATTGACAAAAAATTAAGATATCCTTAGAAAAAACATTTCCAACCATCTTCAGTATCCTGTTCAACTCAATTGAAATGATTGATGGAGTGCATAAGTGTGAAATAAACTGGGATCCGTGACATCATTAATTTTTTTTCTCAAAATAAGATGTGGGATAAAATGTGTTAAACTAAATGGCTTCTTACCGTGACATCAAAGTATTCTGAGTAAACTCAGAAAAAGTTGCTCTATTGAAGTCATTGAAAGTTATGTTCTATTTGGAATTTTAAAATATTTTCTGAGTCTCACACTCAGTATTTATGATTAACTTCTAATCAATTTATTAAATATGACACCAGCCATATTTCTAATTTCCTTTGACATCTATTTCTGTGAAGAATTTCACAAATAGCCTCTGATTTATACATGTGATCATGTGTGTGTATGTATAACAGACTATACATATATTTGGTACATATATGTCTAATATATATTTTATATGTATGTTTGTATATATATTCAATTAAAATGGCTACAAATGTTTATAAACTTTAATCTGTGTAAAGAATAAATGTACAATAACTGATGCTGAGCACTTATGTTATAGTTATTTATTTCTTCATGAGAAATCATAATCTGAATTAGTAGAGAAGTAAGCTTTGAGGCACATATTGAGCAACAATTTTGTCAATTCATATATTTTAACTAAAAAAAATAAAATATAGAAATTATTTTAAGATACTATAAGGTACTATTATAAAAACCCTAATCTTTATTAAATGAGGGATGGTTGTATTTCAGTGGAAACAAATGTGTTTAATCATACTACCTGCCTTCAAGGAAGATATAATTTTTTGCAGTATACTGTCAACAAAACTATTCAGTAGGCCAAAAACTTCCTTCAGTTTTTAAGTAAAAATAAAAGACACATTTTTCATTTTCACCAATAAATTTATTGAACAACGTATTCACCTTTTTGTTCCACTACCTTCTGCCATTTTTCAGGCAACTTCACAATTCCATCTTCCCAAAACTTTTTATCTTTTTGAGTAAAGAACTTTTACAGCCCAGGTGCCTTTTACAGTCTTCCAGGAAATTGAAATTTTTTCCATTAAGAGAATTTTGTAAAGACCATAATAAATGGAAATCTGAAGGTGCAATGTTTGATGAATACAGTGGATGAAACAGAACTTCCCAGCCAAGCTGTAACAGTTTTTGCCTGGTCATCAAAGAAGCATGTGGTCTTGTGTTATCCTGATGGAAGATTATGCTTTTTCTGTTGACTAAATCCGGATGCTTTTCGTTGAGTGCTGCCTTCAGTCAGTCTAATTGGGAACAGTACTTGTTGGAATTAATCATTTGGCTTTCTGGAAGGAACTCATAATAGAGGACTCCCTTCCAATCCCACCATATACACAACATTACCTTCTTTGTATGAAGACTGGCCTTTGGTATGGTTGATTTCACTTGCCCCATGATCTCTTCTGCTCCACATTATTATACAGTATCCATTTTACAACTCCCATCACAATTTGTTTTAAAAATGGAGTATTTTCGGGCTTCCCTGGTGGCGCAGTGGTTGTGAATCTGCCTGCCAGTGCAGAGGACACGGGTTCGAGCCCTGGTCTGGGAGGATCCCACATGCCGCGGAGCAACTAGGCCCGTGAGCTACAACTACTGAGCCTGCGCGTCTGGAGCCTGTGCTCCACAACAGGAGAGGCCGCGATAGTGAGAGGCCCGCGCACTGCGATGAAGAGTGGCCCCCACTTGCCGCAACTGGAGAAAGCCCTCGCACAGAAACAAAGACCCAACACAGCCAAAAATAAATTAATTAATTTTAAAAAAATGGAGTATTTTCATTATGTTTAAGTAGAGAATTACATGCTGAAATATGGTCAAGAAGGTTTCATTTGCTTAACTTATGTGGAACCCAAACATCAAAGAGATTAACATAACCAAGCTGGTGCAAATGATTTTCAACGCTTGCTTTGGATATTTTGAGTAAGTCAGCTATCTCCCACATGGTATAAAGTTAACTCTTCTCAATTAATGTCTCAATTTGATCTCTATCAACTTCACTGGTCTACCCAACCACGGAGCATCGTCCAGTGAGAAATCTCCAGCACGAAACTTCGTAAATCACTTTTGACACGTTTGATCAGTCACAGCACCATCTCCATACACTGCACAAATCTTTCTGTGTGTTTCAGTTGCATTTTTAACTTTCTTGAAATAATAAAGCACAATATGCTGAAAATGTTGCTTTTTTTCTTCCATTTTCAATATTAAAATGGCTACACAAAAATACATCGATTTTGATAAGCTTTTTTAAAAATGCATGCTGATATGACAGGTGTCGCAATACAATCTAACAAAATTGTTTCAAATGAAGTTAAAGACAACTAAGTGCTACTAGAGCTATCGTACAGAAGAAGACGAACGAACTTTTTGGCCAGCCCAATATTTTAATACAAAGCAGAAATAAAGTATGCTTACAATAAAAGTAGAAGTAAAACACAATAAGAAGATGAAGTGATGATCTGATTGGCCTTTAAAACAGTCATCATTAAGAAAACAGCTTTTGAGTTAGGTTTTGAAGAATTAGGAGGATTTCCATAAGTAAAGGATAAAGGTATCAGGATGCAATTTCAAGCAACATATTCTTTCTTATAGTCAATTGAATTTAGCTTCTGATAATGCATTGTGTTTTCCATAACTTTCAATTAAAATATGAGATCATAGTTTATCATAATCTGATCATATTATATGAGGGTAAATGCAGATAAATTGTCATAACTCCTGCATTTTAATTTTTAGAATATATGCCATCTCTTTAGCTGTTAGTTTGTAGTAAAATAATTATAATTTCTAAAAGTAGATACTTTTGATTTTAGTTTCCAATAGCATAAGCATATATTTTATACTTTGGTGTTGTTATTAAATTAATTTATTCTCTTTGTCTCCTAATCGTATCTAAGCACATGAAAAAGAGTTTGTACAGTCTCTTTTTGGTTTATTTATGTATGTGACAGTCCCAAATAAGGGTAGAGTGTTAAATAGAGCTCAGATCATGCAGGGTTGTATAATTAAGAAATCTAAAGCTAATGCGGAGAGAGAGTGAGTCGTATTTAGAGTAGAGAGACCAAATGGAACGATGCTGTCAGATAAGAGATGGAGTATATAAGACAGAGAGATAACTAGACAGAATATACATAGGAAGTATAATGAATGTAAGGTATTATTGTATGAATATAGAGAAGTAGGAAAGCAAAAGTTATGGATGACTCCTGGTTTTGAGTTTTAAAAGCTAGATTGAAGTTAGTGCCGTTCCGAAGACAGTGAAAGGAGCAGGAAAGAGGCAGGGAAATATTGTGTAATATTTCTGATATGTTGGGAGTGAGATATCTCTGGGCAGTCAGTAAACAGAAATATTCAAGATCAAGGAAAAAATCTGGCCTTGAAATGTAGACATACAGGGACTTCCCTAGTGGCGCAGTGGTTAAGAACCCGCCTGCTAATGCAGGGGACATGGGTTCGAGCCCTGGTCCGGGAAGATCTCACATGCCACAGAGCAACTAAGCCTGCGTGCCACAACTACTGAAGCCCATGCGCCTAGAGCCTGTGCTCTGCAACAAGAGAAGCCACCACAATGAGAAGCCTGCGCACCGCAACGAAGAGTAGCCCCCTCTTGCCTAAACTAGAGAAAGCCCGCATGCAGCAATAAAGACCCAGTGCAGCCAAAAATAAATAAATTTTAAAAATTGATAAATAAATAAATAAAATTACTTCTTAAAAAAAAAGAAATGTAGACGTACAAGTCATAAGCATACAGGTGACATTTGAAGTATCATGAATAGATGTGAATGCAAAGGAAAAGTGGCTGGTAGAAGAGTCAAGTTGGGATTCTAAAAACTACAAACAATTAGGAGCTTTCCTTCCCAATTCTCACCTGTTATTTTTTCTCAGGTGCACCTACTCCCTCAGGATGCTCAGATTTAACATAATAATGATTTATTAGCACTAAGTGACTTACTCCTATTTTTCATTACAAGCATGTCCCTCAAAAGAACAACACTGGGGTTGTTTGACCCTGGGATGCTTCTACTAATTCTTACCAAATTGTGTACTAGTTTATTTGACCTTTCGAAGATACAAAAATGATGTAATCCAATTAGTTATGCACCAAGGAATGTCTGCTCTTGGGAGTTTTAGTCCCTAGAACATAAGCAGAGAGAACAACATTGCTCACAGATCCTGTTAACAGGATGGAAATGACTCCTTTTCCAGGCAACATAATCTGCTCTGCTAAGTGTCAGGAAATATTCCAGCCTAACCACTTACAGAATTTCAATGGCAATTTTATTATTATAGTATTATATTTGACATATGGTTACTGCTTTGTTCTCATACATTCTCCTTTTTACTCCACTCAGAATACCCAACCTCTCTTTCAGATTCCCTGCCATCTCACTGACCACACCATCTCAGTAACCTTGGCTGGCTCCTCCTCCCCTTTCTAAATGTTTTTCTTCTCTGTGGCTATGCGTACTCTCTTGCTACATGATATTCTGTATCCCATGGCATTAAATAGCCTCTATAATGTGACGATTTCTGAATGTATAGCTCAAGCCTCCATAACCTTCCTTCAACATGTACAGTTCCACCAAGTGCCAGATTCCTATAGCCAACTTGTTTCTTTATATATCTACTTGAATATCTAGTAGGCATCTCAAATTGGTTATATCCAGTATGTAACACTTGATTGTACTGTCCCCACCCAATGGTACCAATAACAGTAATTGTCCACCATTTACCCCATAGTTCGGGCCAACATATGGACAGCATTCTTGATTTATCTCTTTTCCTCTCATCCCACATGGAACTGATTTACTTTTACTATTGCCTCAACATTCAATCTATAGTCTCAGTTTAACTAATTATTATCATTTCCACTGTTACAACCCTAATCCTGCATCCCTTAGAAGGCTGGAAATAGCCTTCTAATCAGTTTCACATCATCTCCCTTCTACCTACCTCTGTCAACATAACCCAGTTCATTGCCTCTTCAGGGTCTTTGAACTTGCTGTTCCACTGCATGATATGTTTCTCCCTCACATCTTTGCATGGCTCATGCCCTTATTTAATCCTGGTCTCTGCTCAAAATACACCACTTTGGTTAGTATGATAATCTCTAGGTCCATCCATGTTGCTGCAAATGGCATTATTTCATTCTTCTTTATGGCTGAGTAATATTCCATTGTATATATGTACCACATCTTCTTTATCCATTCCTCTGTTGATGCACACTTAGGTTGCTTCCATGTCTTGACTATTGTAAATAGTGCTGCAATGAACACTGGGGTGCTTGTATTTTTGAATTATGGTTTTCTCCAGATATATGCCCAGGAGTGGGATTGCTGGATCGATGGTAGTTCTATTTCTAGTTTTTAAAGGAACCCCCATACTGTTCTCCATAACAGTTGTACAGATTTACATTCCCACCACACCCTCTCCAGCATTTATTATTTGTAGAGTTTTTAATGATGGCCATTCTGACTGCTGTGAGTTGATACTTCATTGTGTTTTTGATCTGCATTTCTCTAACACCTAGGGATGTTGACCATCTTTTCATGTACTTTTTGGCCATCTGTATGTGTTCTTCAGAGACATGTTTAGTTAGGTCTTCTGCCCATTTTTTGATTGGGTTGTTTGTTTTTTGATATTGAGCTGCATGAGCGGTTTGTATATTTTGGAGATTAATCCCTTGTCAGTTGCACAGTTTGCAATATTATTTTCTCTGTGGGTTGTCTTTTTGTTTTGCTTATAGTTTCCTTTACTGTGCAAAAGCATACTAAGTGCAGTAAGTCAGACAGAGAAAGACAAATATCCTATGATACTACTTATATGTGGAATCTGAAAAAAATTATACAAATGAACTTATTTACAAAACAGAAGGAGACTCACAGACTTCAAAAACAGACTTATGGTTACCAAAGGGGAAATGTGGGGGTGGAGGGATAAATTAGGAGTTTGAGATTAACATATACACACTACTATATATAAAATAGATAATCAACAAGGACCTACTGTATAGCACAGGGAACTCTACTCAATATTCTGTAATAACCTATACAGGAAAAGAATCTAAAAATGAATGGATATATGTGTATGTATAACTGAATCACTTTGCTGTACACCTGAATTTAACACAACATTTAAATCAACTATATTCCAATATAAAATAAAAATTAAATTAAAAAAAAAGACACCCTTTCAGAAAAGACTTGAATGACTGCTCTTTATAAATTTCCCTCACTCAAATCACTTTTTATCTACCATCTGCCTTTATTTTCCATCACAGGACTGACATTTTATAGTATATTTATTTATACTTTTATTCATCATCTGCCTCCCTTATTAGTACTTAAGTGTCATGAAGGCAGGGACTTTTCCTTCTTCATTTCTATATCCCCAAAACTTAAAATACTACCTGGCTATAAATATTCAGAGTTATTTGTTTAGTGAGTGAATGCAGTATGCAAGAGATTTAGAAATGCAAGTCTTTTAGGTTTGACACATCTCTGCCTTAAAGCTTTACAATTCTTATTGGAAGGAATGTAGGCAAAATATTTAAGGATAAAAGAAGGCAAAACGTAACAACATTCTCTGATTAGTTCCACTAATGACCTTACACATTTGTGTGTGAAAAGCCTGCTTCTCTTAACTGAGCACTCATGTTTTATCTGTTGCCCTTATGTTTGTCTTAAGTCTTTAAAGAGTACAACCAGACTGCTGATTTCCAAAGGGTTTTATTTCCTCATGTTGAATGTAGGACTTTTATATTTAGGAGCACAAACTCTCCTAATTATATACAACCTACTGTTCTAAATTTTGCATGCCACTTTGCAGTTTAGTGCTATGTGATTTACTTGCTACCAATTTTGATGTCAGAAATTTGACATTTAGATTGCTTTTGTAAAGTAATGGGTAAAGTGGATTTAGTACTGAATGAAACTTAGCATCTGCTTTCTGGGCTTCTTTTTAATTTAAATTTTTTTTTTTTTTTTTTTACTTATGTGCAATGATCTGCCCACCATGTCATGATAATAGGTCAAATAATCATCCTGATTTATAAATTCAGAGACAGTATTTTTAACCCTCAGTAAGCTAATTTTACTGAGATTTTTTTTTCTCCAAACAACAAAAGACTAGAATATAACTTTTATAATTCACTAAATAAGTATCTACACATTAATTTACATTTATTAAAGATAATATAATTTGTAGAGAGACACTAGAAGAAATGTTGGTTTATTATGGAATTCTGATATTAGCTAGATTCATATTGTGGTTTTGAATTTTAACTAACAAATTAATTATACTCACCTATTGAACACAATCACTTACATTTTGTGACAATTATTAGTTCTCAAAAGATAGCTAGATATATAGGTACATAGGTATATAGGTACATATATATATATATATGTTATATATATAATTATGTGTGAATATAAATGTGTATAAATATTTAATCAACAAAACATTAACTAAAAATTCATAGTAGTTAAAATAAACAGAAATTCAAATCCTTCCTGTTTTGCTTTAATGCCTTGTTCTTTCTATTCAGATTTGATAAGCCTAGGAGAATAAGGCAGGAATATTTGTCTTATTTCTAGGAAGGAAAATTTGCCTGGTTCTAAGATGAAAGTCTGTTTCTAGATTTAAAAGATCCCTCAACCATGAAGAATTGAGAATTGTGAAGTAGCTTTTGACAATTTCTTTCAAATTCTCAAGTACATGAAAGCTCTGTGACATGAAAAATTTTGTCAAATTTCGAGGATATGGTTTTTCCTGTCTCTGAACTGAAAAGAACACAAGGAGTTAAGCTATTTCCATTCCTTAAGTTCTTAATTACTTTTCATAAGTCTTGTAATTTTTGATAAGTAGAAATTTGGAATGTAGGTGTTTTATCTATGGAGTGTGCTTAATGTTTTTATGTAATTATTAATAGTGTCCACTCTCATTATCAAAAGAGTTATAGTTGGAACGATAAATTATATGGTCATCCTAGAACTTTTAAGGAATGCTTGAATTCCATAAAATATTCAGATAAGTGTCAGCTTATCACCAGACAGACACTCTCATGATCACTTTAGGTAGAAGGAAATGTAAATCAGGCAAATTATTATGTTTATACAATCAGAATGAACCGATACTTCCTTGAGACAAGTATTCAATAGTATAGTTATCTTCTTTAGTTCAGATATTTTGACACATGGTTGTAATGAAGAGCTAACAATGTTTATTATAGAAGTTGAGAGCAGCTGAATGGATTAAATGAGATAATTACCAGCTGTTACTCTTAAAATCTGGCTGCAACTCAGAATAAAGCCACTTACAAGGCCTAGGATAGTTGTATGACATGGTTAGATATCTGCGTGTCACACAGAGATGCAATACTGAGGCCTTTCGCCATACTAAAAAAAAAAAAAAAGGTAGAGAAAGACTTAAGAAGTGAAGGCCTTTGGCTAAGATAATATACAACTTTTATGAGGATTTGCGAACATCATCTCCAATCCCAGTACTCAGAATTGTGAGATTTGAATAACAATCATGATTTGGATGGTTTAATAGCTATTTGCAAATTTGATAGCCAGCTTTCCAAGTCTCTTCATGGACATAAAATATATATAAACTGTACCAACACTTCATTAAAGAGTTACATGATTGTTCCAAACTTCTCTTGCTGTGGTAATGTTTTCATATTTCTGTCACTGATGATTACATTTCTGTATTTCTGTCACTGATGATTGTATTTGTAGGTGTGCTGGTTATTTCTTAGCACTGTTGATTACAGAGATGTGGGCAATTTGAAGTTTCCCTCATTGTGATTAGTTCTCCTTTGATGGTATTTTTTTCACTGTCATTGCTTGTATATTGTGACACTTGTTGAATTTTTTGAGATGTAAGTCAGTAACTTGCTATTGATAAAGAAATAAATGCTTCCATTTGTGATGTAAATAAAAATGCTGTCTGTGAAATAAGATTTTTTGTTGATAATAGTAATTTATTAAAACAGTACACCTCACATACCTATACTGATCAGCACATTACATTTTGAAACAAAGTTTTAAAATCTATCATTCCAGTAAACTTTAAATAGTGACTTTAATTTCATTATATAATAAAATAGGCAAGTGTTCCAAGTGTAAGAGACAGTATTATGTCACTCTTTACCTTATAATGAGTTCTTCTGTTTAGTCTAGACCTGGGTTAAATAAAGGCTTTAAATGTTGTAAATTTCAAAGTGTTCCTTTTAACTTTACCAGTAGTGTTCTCTTTTCCAGAAACACGATTATTTGATTAAAATGACTTCAGCTTGAGTATGCATCAGTGCCAAGAAATAAAATCTGAAAATTTGTCATTTGCAAATGAAGACTCAAAACAATGCAATTTTTGTTCATTAGAACTGTCTATAAGCTGCTAAATAATGAGGTCAGTTCTCTCTTTGAAGGGCATGTAAGTTCAAGTTTACGGAACAATCAGCTTCACTAGTTTTCTATATTTAGTGTTTCAATTTTCATTAAAAAAAGTCATATCATTTTTCATATGAAATCTCTCCATATAGAGGCATAACAGTCTATACAGGAATATCAATTAATTTAGGAAAGAATTTAGGGTAAACCAAGTAAAGCATTAACTATGTCCAGGAGAGTTGAGTGAGAGAAACTCTTCTAAAACTTCTTTATAATAAAAGCATTTTCACTTATGTTGAGTCTCACAAGTTGTTTCTTCAGCATAGTATACACCTGGGCTTTGGTATACATTCCTCTTAAGCCACATATACAAAATAAGAAAGGAGCCCAGTAACTTATGCTGAATAATTGCAGTGAAAAAATCAAAACTATAAACTAGGTTATTTCTCTCACATATGTTTTACAGAGCAAGCTGTCTCTTCTAATTAAAGAAAACTAAAGTCATGACCCAGGACACATTAAGATTTGTCTAGAAATCTCCAATTATTGCTCCAGCTTTAGTTCTCCCAAGGAAGATAAATGTTTTCAATTTGTAACAGTGTAAAGACACAATTAATTGACTATAAACTATGAATCTAATTTGATATAATCCAAAGTTTCTATAATTTAATAAAAACTTCTCTATCCTACTCAACCGTTCCATGATATGCCTTCTTCCACCCAGACTTGTACTTTGAATATTCTGAACATGTTGACTAAGGTGTTTGTTCATGATGTACACTTACTTATATTCTATTTTTATTCACAGTCCAGCTGGCATCCCACTTCTGCCACAAGGCATCCCTGCCACATAGGTCTTTTTACCTCAGTTTTATCTTCCATTGTTTTCCAACATGTTCATGGAGCCCTGATAGACGTTAAATAGTTTTTCTTCTCTTAATTCCACCATCTTCAAGTACCTCAGAAAGTTTGCACATAATCTAAAAATGGCACCTTGCTACAAAAGTTGGACACATAATCATAAAACAAAGAGAAGATATTTTAATGAAAATCCCTTCTCTTAACCTTCATTAAGATGAAGATTACTCTTAATCTTCATTTCTCTCCACTACACTCACAATCAACCATTATGTATCATATGTACTTGTTTATTGTCTTTTCTCTTCCATAGAATGTAAAGTCTACAAGTGAGGAGGCTTTTTATTTTTTATTCATTTCTGATTCCCCTGAGCCTGTTATGGTGCCTGATGCTATTCAACAAATATTTGCTTATTTATTGAATAAAAGTTCACAAATGTGCCAAGATATTAGACTAAGGAAGCTTGGTTTAAAGGTCAAAAAATGGGTGACAAAGTAATTTGTTTTCCAGCTTGTGTCATTAACAATATTTATTCCAAGAATGATAAAATATTTAAGTGATTTTATTTACATAGCTAAATTAGGAGTCTATGATGTTTCTTTATATATAGGTTCTACAATATATTACTTCAAACATATCTGAGCATTTATTCAAAAAAGGATTTTGCTATTCTCATCCTACACCCCATTCAGTTAGGTTATGTAATAAGAGAAAATAAATTAATTATTTAAATATTAATAGTATTGCTGCTCACAGTTCATCATTTACTAGAGGCTTTAAAAAATAAACTCCTCTTGAGGGAATAGGTCTACTACTCCTATTTTCTTTTGATACTTGAGCTTCTGCTCCTATATGAATTTGTTCGGCACACCCTAGGGAAGTCTGACATAATTTATATCATTGTAATTGTTCTTAACTTTGCTTTATATAGGAGCCAATGTGGAATACCCTCAAGTAATGTCATTTTATTTGCAGAATACTAATACTCTTTTCACTAATTCAATTTGTATTGCTTTTAGTATAAGAATATTTTTAAAAGTCCAAAAAATTTGAGAAACATTATCTCCATATAACTTTAAATTTTACATACACCCTGCCTGACTTCAAAAATAGAATCGTGTCACCTTATGTCAAGTAACCCCCAAATAACTTTATACATTATTTAAAATTTTAGTTTCTTCCCTGGAATCATCTGGATCAAAGTAATTTATTAAACAAGAAGAACAGTTCAGTGTCAGTCCTGTAACAATTAAGGAGGTCTTTAAAACACTCCCTTCATTGTTATCTCTCTTACCACAATTTAACATGAGGGTTATGAAGTAAGAAATAAGAATTACTGATTTTCTTAATTTATTTAAGGGAAACACACACACACACACACACACACACACACTTAAGAGAGTACAATGTATTTAGAAACAAAACTGTTAAGTGTTAATCTTAATAATCTTCATATTACAGGATTATTTAAATTAAAACCAACAAGCTGAAGAACTTGTTTATGGTTGTCACACTCCCCACCTAAATGAAAATTGCATATTTGATCCTGTTCATGAATTTTGTGATTTAAATATTAGTCTATTGTGAAATAGGCAATAAGTACTTCATTTTCATTTTTGACTCAATAGGAAAAACTCAGGTAAGCACATTTACCTACTTTACCAACCACACCTATGCAGCATCTGTGATACAGGAGTCATCAGTAATAGACTCAAAGGGAACTTCATCAGGTCAAATTTCAGGACAAAGCAGCACATGATTAGGGAAAACACTACTATGGTGAAATTTTATATGCTCATTATCAATGCTTATTCCCAATTTCTCAGTATCAAAATACAAAATTCTCAAATGTCTGAAAGGCAGAATGGAATAGTTGAAATATGTGTGAAATTTGAGATAAATTATACAGTTTAATTATACATAATTGAATACATGTATACTTTTGAGGAAGAATGAGAAAATGTGAGGAAAAAGTAGAGAAGAAAAAGAAAGAAAAAGAGAATGAGAGAGGCTATAGTGGTTGAGAAAGAAAATATTTAAATTCAAGGGACAATAATATCTCATTTTGGAGACTATAAAGTGTGAAAAAACGTTCTGAATATTATGGAGATTATAATATTCCTTGGAAAGACAAGATAAAAACTGGAACTAACAGATAGTAGTAAAAGATTTTCTGCCACAACGTATGAGAACATAAGCTGCTTCAAGAAGTTTTTGTCATTTTTGTTCATTAATGTGTTCTTACTTCCTATAAAAGAGTCTGGCACAGAGTAGTTATTCAGTAAATGTTTCTTGAATGAATTTAATGAATGCATTTATATAATAAATAAGAGTTTTCCATAAATACATTTAAATTAATTGCTTACTTAATTACTTAATTACACAGATTTAATGATTTCCAAGGAAGAAAGATTAGGGTTATTGTGGTGGCATTTGAATTGTGTTGATAAATTTTAGACTAATAGATTTCAGATAACTAGAAACTAGAGGCTAGGCATAGCTCGTTATTTTCTTCTTTTAACACATTTATTGAATGGTTGTCATGTGCCCATCAATATGGTAGGCCCTATAGATACAGAGATCAAAGGCAAAATATCTGGCTTCACTTAGCCTGTATCCTAAGAAAAACAAGAAAAAATAGTCAATACACATGAAGAAATATTTGCAATACAGAAAAAGTGATGTGTTAGAGATTCAAGTATGCACAGAGCATAAGTGTCTAGTGAGTCCTGAAGAGATAAAGAAGAATGCTTGGAAGTAATGGTAACTTGGCTGATCCTCAAAGACAAATGTGTGACAATCTTAAGGAAAAGAGAGAAATGCTTTCTGGGGATCAGGAATGACACCTCCAAATGCCTTGTAGTTTGAGAGAGTTTAGTCTTCTGGAAAAGAAAAAGTAGGGAAGATACCTATGGAGGAGTGGCAGGGCATTTCTTGCTGAGCTACAGAGCTTAGATTTTATGTCATTGGCAATGAGAGTCATGGAAAGATTCCATGCTGGTGATTATGTGAACAGATTTTACTGAAAAAGGTCCCTGACTGAAGAAAGAATTGGATGAGACCTCTCGTAACATAAGAATGGATGGAAAGTAATTGATAAAGGAAATGGGAAAGTGTAGTTCTGTAACTCAGATGAGAAATGGTGTGAGACAAGAGCAATTGGAATGAAGTGAGGAGGATAAACATCACAAAGTAAATAAATCACCATAGCTGATATGTATTGAGTGTTTTTCAAGTGCTGTACACTGTTGTGAGTGTTTTACACTTATAACCCCTTTCAATTTATACTACAACCTTATATGATATGTATAATTTTGGCCATCCATCCCATTTTACAGATGAAGAAAGTGGAGCTCAGAGAGGTTAAGTGATTCACTCAATATCACAGCTAGTATACAGCAAGAAAGTGGCCAAGACAGAATTTAAACCCAAGAAGTTTGGCTCTAGAATCCATGCTTTTGAGCACTATATGATAATACCTCTGGAGAGACAAAATATATTAATGAGGTAGAGTTAACATAATTTTCAGGTTAGAAAGATAAATACATGAGGGGGAAAGATAAACTTAAGATGATTCCTAAGTTTCTGACTGAAGTTGGAGATCAGAGAGTAGAAAATTTATTTCTCCTATTGACTATAAAATACACATAGCAGTTGTTATAAATAAATAAATAAATAAATAAAATCTCCCTCATAAAGTTGTATGGTAATCATTAAAGCTGTTAACAAATATTCCGTTTTATCATCTTCTATGCACATGTTTAAAATGTAATTCCCTACTCCCTTGAAGGTAGGTATGTCCATGTGACTTGCTTCAGCCAGTAAAATGGAATCCAAAGTAGCATGTGTCATCTCCAGGCATACATTTTAGGAATCTGTGTGTGATTGACCACACTTTTTTCCCATGTGATCAGAACTATTTCATGAAATACTAGTTTTTTAGATTAGTCCTATCTAGAGTAAGGATGGCACAGGGTTGAGCCCCAAGCCAACCTGTTATCGATATGTAAATTGAGTAAGAAATAAATCTTTCGTTTTGTTTTGAAGCCATTGAGACTCTGGAGTTGTTGGATATTGCAACATAATAGCCTATCCTGACTACCGCAGTTTTTCTCAGTATTAATAAAATAATATGCATAATATGTTGAACTAATGGTAGAGCCTCAATGTATTTCCTTTACAATAATTATTATCATTCATTCAATGCCCTCTATGTGCCAGGCATCTGTACACATTATCTCTAATCTTCCAAACAACCTTGTATATTATAAAATCTCCATTTCAGGTAGGAGGAAAACAAAGCTTGGAATGGTTAGTGTTTTGCCTAACATCATCCATCTAGAAAGTTGCAGAGTTGGAATTCAAACTTGGTGTATTTCTTCTCATCTTTATTATTTTTTTTCCTGGTCTTTGACAGTTTATTGCATTATTTTTATTATTATTGTGTGAATTTCTTTACAACATTTGCTTATGAACTTTGAATTTATTCCTGCAACAAAATTTCTATTTTCTTAAATTTCTTGCAAGATAAACAAATAGATTCAAAGGTACAGTAGCTTGCTATTCAAGCCCCTGCTTAATCCTCACAAAAAAGCTCATGAACTCAAGTATTTTTACATTTTTCTTAGCTTGAATATACCTGAGAGCTGTTAAGATTGTATGCTTATGAAAGGAAAAAAATGGTTTCAAAATTGGAGTGGAATGAGTCAGATTAGAATGAATTAGAGTAGATAAGTAAAACTTCAGACCCAATATTTACTGATTCTATTTCTCTCTCTTTCTTTTAACATCTTTATTGAGGTACAATTCACATGCCATATAATTCAGTCATTTAAAGTGTACAAATTCAGTGAAAAAAAAATAAAGTACACATTAGTTAGCGGGCACTGTGATTTGTCAATATGTATTTAGCAGAGAAGTCTGAGCTAGAGATCTAGAAGTTACAGTTCCAAAGGCTGTGGCTTTGTGTGTGGCCACTCAGAGACCTGATAGCAGGATGACGGGTGATGAATGAGGCATTCTAGAGCATGTAACCATTCTCTTAGTTAGGATGATTTGGGTTGTAAGTATCTGGAAACCTCAATTTAAATTGGCTTAAATAGCAAGAAAATGAATTGCCTCAAAGAACAAGAACTTGAAGGCAGTTTTCTAGATTTCTTTTTGTGATGGTTTAACACTCTCATCATCTTTGTTCTTTAACATCCTCATTTTTTCTGCCCTCACAGTGACTCTGTCATGGTTACAAGGTCCTGTAGCAGTTATAGGTCACATATTAAAGTATATAGAAAAGCAATTATACTCCAATAAAGATGTTAAAAAAATAAAATATATAGAAAACCATTCATATCTGTGACGTCAGATATGTTTTAAAATCTCATTGAATAGGACCACAACACATGGCCACCCTTGATGTTAACCAGGAAATGGATCCACTCTGATTGGTCCGGTCCATTCAGCATCTACCTCTGTGTTGGGTTGGAGTAAATATCTCTTGAGGAATGAAAGAGAGAGGTGAATATCTGAACAAAGTTGAAAGTCAGTTAGCAGGTATAAAGAATGGTAATGAATGTTGTGTGAGCATCAAATGTTTTTGTTACTACCAAAAGCAGACATAAAGCAAAAAAGGAGTCAGCAAGAAGATAGGAAAAGTAAAAAATAAATAAATAAATAAATAAAAGTATAATAGTTCAATGTAGAAGAGTACTCTCAAATAAAGGCTGGAAAAAAGGATTCATTTTAACTTACATTGAGAAAATAAGATTTTTTTCCTTTTCTCTTTTTCCCCCCTCTTCTCTCTTTTCTTTTTTTTTTTTTTTCTCTTGAAATCTTATGGTGAGATAAAATAATGAGGGAAAGCCTAGTTTGTGGAAGAAATGAGAGATGAAGAACCAAAGAAAAATAAGGAATATCCTTTAAGTTTCACTATAAAGAAAGAGAGAAATAAGGTGGTAGCTGGAAAAGTTTCAAAGCCTTTTACAGTTTTCTGATACCAAAAGTAATACAAGTACCTTCAAAAATTCAAAGAGTCATAAAATATTTGTTGTACAATGTGATATTCTCCCAAATTACAACACAAAAATACAATTATTGAGTTGCTATAAATTCTTCTAGTTGTGATTATGTATATGCTTATTTATATAAGTAAAACCATAATCTTTGGCAATCAGTTTTTTTCTTATTAATATATGTTGGATATCATTTTTTTTTGATATCATTTTAAATCAGTACAGATAGATTCCTCTAGTTCACTTTGATAGATGAATAATGTGCTTTCATTTGGCTATAGCATTCATTATAAAACAAAATTTTTATTTTTAATTTTTAATAATATATTCAATGAGGCAATCTTGCCCTTATGATTACAACAACTTTTCTAGAAATTAACTTCTAGATGTAGAATTATTATTCAGAAAAATAACTTTTACCATTTTTGAAGATATGGCTAAATATTTCTCACTGAATGTATGGATGTGACTTGAACATCTTTCAGTGTCAAGAAGAAGTGGTTCCTCCTCTGCTCCTCTATAAATCTTCCCTAATATCATGAGAAAAGATGAATCTCTCCTACATGCTACTTATATCTCATAATAACACATTCTTCACTCAGCACTGTAAGAAAATTTGGTTGAACAGTCCTGGTTCATCATTTTTGTCTCCTTCAGCAGCTCCTGTATTAAACACTGTATAAACATTCATTGAATTGACTTCAATAAGTTAATGAGTAAAAGTTAATGGCAACAAAATTATGGTGAAAAAAGACAAATTTTGATGAAGAGTAGATAACATAGTTTTGTCCTAATTTGATCAAAGATGTCAAAAATTTTTCAAATGTGTAGTTCTATAGGTATAATATTTTAAATTTTATATTCAAAATTGTCTTTAACAAGCTGGATTCATCACAAAACTCATGTTGTAAAAATAGCCAAAAATGTCCTGGGTTATTTAAGAAGGAGCATTGATCTTTTGGTTGTAATATAGTTAAAAGAGAAATAAATTAAGCCATGATTAGTCATAAAAATGACCTTTTACAGAAAATGTATATGGGTATTAAGCATTTGAACTTTCAAGTATTTGTTAAAAATTGCTTGCAGAAAATATGTTCCACTTAAAGCTAACATTCTCCCTTGATCTCTGTGACTGTGGGTTTGATTACATGTCTTGATGAACCTAATGAAAGGTTTAATAAAATTAACTCAGCTGAAATGTGTAATCCAGAGAAATGATGTCTGTTTTCTATTCTTAGACCAGGTTGACCAATGTCTACTTTTTTCAGCCTAGGATGAGATCAGTGTAGACCATTCAAAAAGCATCAAAGTGAAGCTTTTTGCTTTATGCTAATAAGTATACATCTTATAATTAAAAAGAGGGATTTTTATCATTCCACAAATATTTAATTGTCACAGTAAAATCAAAGTCAGCTTTGTTTAATTCCCTAAAAGAAACCTCAAGTCATTAAGTCAAAGGTCCAGTGAGACAGATAATTGCTGTTGCTGCTTGATTCAGTTACACCATTTTAACAAATGTATATGAACAAAACTGGCAATGCATGTATCCAGAAAACATATAGACTATACAAGCATCTCTTTATTTTACATGTTTTTGCATATTGCTTTGATTAAAGTAACATGAGTAAAAGGCTAAAGGAAAAAGTGTTATACTATATTTTTATACTGCTCAGCTGAATACAACTTTAGGCTGTCTGTTCAGTCTAGGTTATGTGAATCCACCTGTAACTTCCCCTTACCTATGTATTGCCATTTACTCTTGTCCAGGCCCTCCTTACATCACAGCTGGCCTTTGTTACTTGGATTTCTCTAATGCTGTATTTTTTTTTTTCCTCTGTTCTCTAATTATTGAATGTAAAAGTACAAATCTACAATGAATATGGTTGTATGTCTATCTACAATCCATTCACTGTAGCTAGGCTGTGACAAACTAGCTTTGAATTACACACTCATCTCTGTGAATTGAATAAGCAAAATTCTGCAGAGCAAAAGTCTTGTTCTATAAAGAAATATTCAAGTACTATTGTTGAAAAGGGGGAAATGAGTATTATGTCAAAACTACAAATACCAACCCCACACTGTGAGAAATGTTATAATATTTATTTTCCAGGCTTATGTATTTTGTTCTTTTCTGAAATTCTTACATTAAAATGGCATATAATTAATATATTAAATGAATAGAAGTTTATCAAATAAGGAACTCTCTCTCTCTCTCTCTCTCTCTATATATATATATATATATTCTTGGAGTTTTCTTTTTATTAATTCACATACTTATAATTGAATTGATTATGCATTACAAATTTATCCATAATATCTGTTTATGGTATCTTATGAGAGAGCACTTTTGATCCTTTGAGTAAAAAGAAAAAAAGAAAGATATAATTTGGAATTTAAATAGCACTTGATATTTCAACTATATTTTACTATCTTTAATTAGATATTTTCTTCCTAACACCAAAAAACACATATTTTTGATCAAAACATGCTTTTGAATATTAATTAATTAGTTATAGGAAGTTTATTTTCTTTCTTAATACAATGATAAATATATTACAAAGGACTTTCTCTTTTTTTTCTCTCCATTTAGTACTTACAATTATACTGAGGTGATGCAAAAGGCATTTTAAAATGCATATTTTGAAAAGCCACATCTAGGGTACTTAGAAATGTGGTTGAAATGGTAAACTAAATACAGCATGAGCCTCTGACTCAGCAGCCAAATTACTCACAAAAATTTATGAAATATCAAGTCTTTTTTTTAAAAAAAGTAATTTCAATTATAGAGTAGCATAGTAGAAAAGCACTGCATGACTATACCACAAGCTTTACTTATAGAAAGTAATTCAAAGTCCACTTTGAGAACTTCATGATTTGTCTCAACTTTGAACCATTTCATTAAAAACACCTTATCAACTCTCTAGCTAATAAATAAATAACACTATTTTTTTAAATTGCTTTAGTACTTTTTTCCAAATATTAAATTTTGTAAATTTTCCAAATTTTTAAAATGTATCATATTTCATAACAAATAAATACTATTTTTTTTGAGCAATCAATTCATACACCTTTTTTCTTTGGATCAGAGAAGACATTATGCAACCGAAAGGAATTTATTTGTGTTGGTGGCAGCCTCTCACTATAGCCCAGACTGTGTGGCATTCCTTATGATTAAGATCAGTCTCAGGAAGTAGTTAAATTCTCCTAAACACAGGAAAACTATACTAGTCATTTTAGAATTCGGTCAAAGTATTTTCAATAGGAAAAATACATATTTCTTCCTGTGTGATGACATTGGAGAAACCAACACATTTATGAGGGTTTTGTTCTTCAGTAAATCACAAAGCAAACAGATACAGCTTTCACCATCTCCCTACTTCTCACTGGATCAGTTTCCTCTCTTTCATCTTGATTTCAATGAATCCTGGGCAAAATAGCCTCTCCACTAATATCTGGTAAAGACTTGATGTTCCAGAGTCAGAGTCAGAGGACCGAGTCCTTCCTTATGTGAAGAGGCATGGAATTAGCCATGGTACTGATAGATTCTTGGAGCTGAGTAGTGGGAGAAAGATACCAGGCACTGAAGAGGTGGAAAATTAGGGCAAGAGAGCTGCTACCAGGGCACACTCCCAAGTCCGAATCAGAATAGCATCCTTCCCACTGTCCTCCTACCTACCTCCCACAGAGACACATAATAAAATACAGAATAACAGATATAAATAAATATAGAAATATTTCTTTTTCCCTGCATCCTTAGCAAAGAAATTTGAAAACAAAAAACAAAAAACATTATGGTTACCAAGATTCAGTGGTAAGTTTCCTTTATTTGAAAGAAAAATAAATCCTTAAAATTAATGTATTCTGTAATTGTAATAATTTATGTTGGATACAAAATAGTAGTTTACATGACCTACTAAACTGTTAAAAATGTAGTTATATTATTTCACTACCATAAAAATTAAAAATTGCTCACTCCAACATTCTTTATCATCTTCAGTGTATCTAAAAGCTGGTTGACAATGTGGTGATTCAGAAAGATCTCTGTAAAAGAAAGAGAGAGAATGTGCTCTTCTTCCCCTCACTCCACTGCTTGGAACTGGATGTGATGTTGAAGGAGTGGCAATCATCTTGGACAACAGGGAAAGGGCCAGACCTCAACTGACAGGGCAGAGGATTGAAAGTAGCCTGTGTCTCTAACAGATTTGGAGCTGTCTTACAAGTTGTAGACTACCAGACTTCCAGACATATTTAATGGGAGACATTAAGTAAGTCTTTTTCTTGTTTAAGCCAATTATTTGTTTGTTTGTTTGTTTTTATTATATGTAGCTGAACCTAATTTTAATTATTTACCTTGTCTAAAAATAAAAAACTACATTTATTTTAAGTATGCCTGTGTAGAAGTCCTAAGTGAGTCTAAGTTAATGAATGTTAATCGTGTATCTTTATTACCTTTCCAATTATATATTTTTGAGTGTCTTTGAAACTTGACAGTGTTTTAAAAAGATTATTTTAATTTTGTTTCATTTTAAGTAACATTTCCACGGTAAACTTATTTACAATATAAACTTATTTACCCTATAAACTTATTTACCCTATAAATGAAAGAGTAACTTTAATATATATAAATTTCAAGACATGGGGCAAGCCAACTGTCACCAAATCTGAATTAGCAATAAATGAATATCATTAAAATTTTCTGAAATAATTATTTTCTTACTCTTTTTCTAAAGTAATTTACTATACCTTGGATATTAATATATAGAGTATAAAATTATTTTCCTATATCATTGAATGTGGTGGTATTGAAGAGAATTACTACTCAAGTGCCTTGATGTGACTGCAAAACCTGCTGTTTCTATCATGCTGCTCTACACAATGGGTCAATGGAACATGTGTTTATATGAGGATCACCATTGCTGAAATTCTAACAGCTAAGAGGGATGAACTGAATTTGAATCAATGAATTTCCACTGGAATTCTTTTGAGAAATTGCGCACATCTTACTCATAGCAATTATACTCTTTTGCTTATAAAATGATTTAAAACATTGACAAGAAGTTACATCATTGTGGGGAGAAGGGGATGGAGTATTGGATAGTATACGTCAAGGAACATGAAAACATAAAGATGGTCTTTCCTCAGCATTCTTTTAATTGCTTGGACCCTTTCAGATACTGAATCTTTTTTAACCTCATTTTCTTATTTTCTTCATTGAAAAGGACAAGTAAAGCTTCTACTCATTCATTTTTCAGTAAAAATGACAGCATACAAAGTATATAGGTGATTCTAGCAAATATCTAAATATTAAAATCATCTAAAATAATTGAAATAATTGAGAAATTTTTTTCTATTTTTCATATTTAACTATACAAACTCTAGATTAATACAGGCACAGTTATATACCAAACTTCTATAAAAAGTTAATGACAAAAAAGTAATTTTGCACCTTCTATGTGATATTCTATACAAAGAGTAAATATAGAAGACAATTCTGAAAGTCAAGAAGATAAAATCAACTATAGCACCATATTTAATATATTTGCTATAATAATTCAAAACAACCCACAGAATGGGAGAAAATATTTGCAAACAATGTGACTGACAAGGGGTTAGTCTCCAAAATTTGCAAACAGCTCATGTGGCTCAATATAAAAAAACAAACAGACATCCAATCAATAAATTGGCATAAGACCTAAATAGACAGGTCTCTGAAGAAGACATACAGATGACCAAGAGGCACATGAAAAGATGCTCAACATCGCTAATTATTAGAGAAGTGCAGATCAAAACTCCAATGAGATATCACCTCACACCAGTCAGAATGGCTATCATCAAAAAATCTACAAACAATAAATGCTGGAGAGGGTGTGGAGAAAATGGAATCCTCTTATACTCTTGGTGGGAATGTAAATTGGTATAGCCACTCTGGAGAACAGAATGGAAGCTCCTTAAGAAACTAAAAATAGAACTACCATATGACCCAGCAATCCCACTCCTGGACACATATCCAGAGAAAAACATGGTTCAAAAAGATATATGCACCCCATGTTCATTGCAGCACTGTTTACAATAGCCAAGACATGGAAGCAACCTAAATGTCCATCAACAGATGAATGGATAAAGAAGATATGGTTCAAATATACAATGGAATATTACTCAGCCATTAAAAAGAATGAAATAATGCCATTTGCAGCAACATGGATGGACCTGGAGATTATCATACTAAGTGAAGTAGGTCATAGAAAAACAAATATCATATGATATTGATTATATGTGGAATCTAAAAAAATGATACAAATGAACTTATTTACAAAACAGAAAATGAGTCACAGACTTAGAGAAAAAACTTATGGTTACTAGGGAGGAAGGGTGGGGGGGAGGGATAGATTGGGAGTTTGGGATTGACATGTACACACTGCTATATTTAAAATAGATAAACAACAAAGACCTACTGCATGGCACAGGGAATGCTGTTCAATATTCTGTAATAACCTAAATGGGAAAAGAATTTGAAAGAGAATAGATGCATGTATATGTATAACTGAATCACTTTGCTGTACACCTGAAAATAACACAACATTTTAATAAACCATGCTCTAATATAAAATAAAATTTAAAAAAATAATTTATGTAGAAACAATATGTATTTGAGGAGGTAAAGCTGTTCTTAGTTTTCAGGTTTGTACAGAGGAGGAAAATGGAAAGAAATAACAAAGTCAGAATAAAATTTCTATTTGTATAATGTGTAGCAAACTTCTTCAAATACATGAGGTATTACTTTATGCAAAAAAAAGGACTGCTTCTATGAAGCAGGTTTTAAATTTTTTCCTCTATTATTATCAAATTTGTAGATGATAAATATTCTTTTATAAGAAATATAAATAAAGTAATAGTGAAACTGACCAGAAACCTGTGGGACTCCTGGGCACAACTGCCTTTCTGTGTCCCCCATTTGTTGTTTGTAAGAAATAGGCTTCATTCAGCCTCTATGTCCTTCCCTGTGTTCCAAAGCACAGTTTAAAACAGTTGCTAATCACGAAAGCGAGGGGATGTGGAGAAAAGGGAGGAACAGTCGAGAAACACTAGTGCAGTCTTGGGGCAGGGTTCTGGTTCTCCCTAAAAGGATATACATAACAATATCTTTGAACTGTTTTGCAGATACTGAAACCCCCAGCAGGTGGAAGAAGTTAACAGTATGCTGCCCACAAGCACGTAGACACCAGACCAGTTGGAACCAGAAGGTTAATGATACTGACTGTCACTTACTTCTCCACCAACCAATCAGAAAAATGTCCACGAGCTGATCCCACCCTCCTTTTTGAACCATTACTATAAAACTCCTCACTACCCACTCCAGGTTGGGACACATAGTTTTGAGGGCCTTAGCCCACAGTGTCTCCCTTTGCCTGGAAAAGCAATAAAGCTATTCTTTTCTACTTAACGCAAAACTCTGTCTCTGAGATTCAATTTGATACTGGCATACAGAGGCAGAATTTTAGCTATAATAATAAATATACAGACTTATCCATTAATGACAGTGGGACCAATAGGTTATTCATCATACAATTGTGACAACAGAAGCAGAAAAATTATGAGTAAGCCAATGATTAACATAATCATTCTTTCAATTCTTCTTTATAATTCAATAATAATATATTTCTATTGAATCCTAAATACCATAGAACTCAGAGATTTGTTTCTCTCATTTTCCTAAAATTTTAACAGTTCTTCAGAAGAAGAGATTGAAGATCTCGTAATTATATTGGTTTCTTTCATAAAAGAAGAATGTTCTTCAATCTTTTTTCACTGAGTAGAAAGTGAGGCCTATAATATAAGCATGATACAATTTTAAAAACTGCTATACAAAGCTACTGAATTAAAAATAGATGGCTATTTAGAGGGGTTGTTTCCAGGTGTGATATTGTGGTTTAGAAATATAAATAAATATATAAATATATTTATATATGCATATATTTTTATATAAATATATACTATATAATATATAAATATAAAAATATATTTATATTTGGTCTTTGCCCTTTTTCTGGCATAGAGCTTCTAAAACCCTTGGAATTTCCTAAGTGTTGAGTCTTAAAGGTACCTTTTCTAATGTTAATGTTGACTTTTCGACCCCATCTAAGGATGGGGGCTGGTTGCCAGGAAAACTGATGTGTGATTGAAGGCTTAGAACTTTCAGTTCCACTTCCTCCACCTCCCACCTAGGGAGGAGAGAGAGGGCCTGGAGGTTGAATCAATCCCAATTGTCCATGACATATTCAATCATGACTATGTAATGAACCCTCCATAAAATACCAAAAGGACAGGGTTCTGAGAGCTTTCAGGTTGATGAACCTGCAGATAGTCTTGAAGAGTGAAGTGCTTAGGGATATGGAAGCTTCTCACTCTTCCCCCATACCTTGCCCTATGGACTTTTTTGTCTGGTTATATCTTTTTGTAAAAAACTAGTAATATAGTGAGTACACAGGGTTTCCTGAGTTCTGTGAAATGCTCTAGCAAATTAACTGAACCCAAGGAGGGGTCACAAGAACCTCTGATTAATGGCCAGTTGGTCAGAAGTACAAGTGACAACCTGGGCTTGTCACTGGCACCCAAAGTGTGTGTGTGGGGAGGCAGTCTTGTAAGACTGAACTCTTAACCTATGGAATCTGACACTGTCTCTGGGTAGGTAGTGTCACAATTGAGTTGAACTGTAGGACACCCAGCTGGTGTCAGGAGCATTGCTTGGTGATATGAGGGAAACCACCCTCCACTACTGTGGAACTGGTACCAGAATCCCTTTACCAGGTTTTAGCTTTTATGAATAAAGCTAACACAGACATTGTTATACTATCCTTTGGTGGACATTAACATTAATATTTGGGTAAACCCAGATTATTTTAAAACAAAATATACGACATAGGAGATGTTATTTTGAAAAAAAAAATGTTCCTTCTTCTGTCTGTACATCTATGTGTAATACTTTAGGAGAAGGATACTACTTAAAGGTAAATAGGAAAATAAAAAAATTGAGTCTATTAATGATATAAATAGAGCAAAACACTTGAAACTTTAAGTTAAAATACATTGTAGAGCTATGCATAAAATTTTAACCACTTGTCAACATATAGGAGTAGAAAATTATGTAATTATCATGGTCAGAAACCTACAATAGTAGGCAGAAACTAGAGTTGGGAGCCTACAAGAGAGAACAAGGCCGAATTTGTACAGAACTTGTGCAGAGTAGTGGAGACCAAAAGATTTACATGCATAGGAGGGGCCTGAGATAGATTCACCTCATAAAATTAGGGACTGGGGTGGAGCTCTATCACCTGTGAAATGAAACTTAGAGAAGCATTTACTGACAACTTTAAGGAGGCACCAGTGCTGTAATGCTACATATTGGCAGTGCTGTAAATGGTAGAGAAAGCTGCATTTTCAGAATCAGGTTTAAGGCTCAGTGTATTCAAATTTACGCTGGGGCAAGGACCCTGAAACACCACTTTAAGAACTGTTTCTGGGTGGGCATTTTAGGAATCTAGATAGAGTTTTCACAATACATTAGGAAAGAAAAAGAATGAACAAAGAGGAAAAATACCAAGACTTTGTGACAAGGTGAACCTAAAATCTAATGAGTCAAAGAGTATGAGGAAAATTATTACTAAGAATGATTTTTTAAAATTATCAGAAGATAAATACACTCCCAATAAAACTAGAATAATCACAAAATACTATGTTAAATACATATATATATATATTAAAACAATATATGAAGAAAAATACTATCTGTAAAAAGCAAGAATTTATGGAAAACTGCACATATGTATCAAGAACATAAAAATACACACTTGAAAACTAAGCCATTAAAAATTGTATGTGTGTATGTTTCATAATAATTAATTTATAAGGCTTAAGGACAATACATTGTTTATTTTCTACTCTGAACAGAATAAATAAAGGAATTTGTTACTTGGAAGTTAGTAATGAATATTTGATAAATATAGCAGTATAAAGATAAACATATGAAGACTATGAAAGTTAGGTTTTGAGATAAGAAGGTTAAATCAAGAGGTCCCAAGCAGTTCTAAAATACATTTTTAAAAGTAAGAATAAAAGAACATAATAATCAATAAATATATAACCATTAAAATCTTTCTAATATTAAGAAATTGTAATATTCGTGGTGGCAGCTCATCAAGTACCAAACAGCATAAAAAAAAAAAAAAAAATCTTAGGAACAGCTAAATTAAACAATAGAACAATGCAGGGGGAAACAAGATAAACAAAACAAATTTGGTATTTGATTTACTACTTACTGACCTGAACAAACACAGAAGAGGTGAAGAGACAGTTTCTCTGCTTAGGCCTAAAGTGAAGAGTGAATTTGTTGTGATGAAAATGAATATTGTTCTATCTAGAACAACAGTAAGTTAACAGTAGCAATGCGGTAACCATGGAGATCAGCAGTATCTAGGAAATTACACAAACCATTGTTGTCCAAGGGCTTTGTGGAAAAGGACACAGAACAAACAGTAGGAGGCATGGTGGTGACTTTAGGAGCATCCGAAGGTAGCACTTTGGGCTGGCACTGGTGGGCCCTGGCATTGAGGTCATGCTGGTTTTGGAGTGCTCTCAGGCAGAAGATTTGCAGCCCATGTCACTGGAAGGACCACAGCAAAAGCAAAAGCAAGTGGCTCCTGTTACACTGCATCTAAGAGGTTTCATATATTAATGTCAAAAGACTCTATCTAGAAACCACCAGAATGGGATGATTGGATACTATGCGGGGGTGGGCTAAAAGCTAAAGATGTGCCTCTTTATTGTATACTCAACTACTTCCTTGTGCTTTTATTCTTTCCCCAGGTGTGTGGTCCAACTAGGTATGTATTAAACACTTTGGATATGATTTGGAGAAATTAGATGATATATGTTTTTCATTTTCTTAGTTGGTAGAGGAGCAGAGAATATTATTAACTTAATACTGTAACTTGTACTTAAAATCCTTCTTTCTTGTTATAATATATTACAGATATTTTTCTAAAAAAATAAATTTCAAAAATTGTACTATATTCTGATATAATATTATGCCATAATATATTTTACCAGTTACTTGTTTTTGTACATTAGATTTGTTTAATTTTATTATCATTAAGAATTCTGGATAAACAGCTTAAAGATTAAACTTCTTCACAGACTTGTGATAATATAATAAAAATAAATTCATAGAGAAAAGATGAATAATAATTTGTGAATAATTAAGTAGAAGCTAAGAAGAAAATGGGAAGTGAAATTAGAACCTGATCATGGTAATAAGTTATTCAAACTGAATAATGAAAGCAAACAGTTGAAAATTATGTTCCTGTATATGGCTTAACATATATGTCAATAAATAATATAGACAACTAAAAAATTAAGGAATATGGAGAACCTTCAAGATGGTGGCAAGGTAAGATATGGAGCTCACCTTCTCCCCACAGATACATCAAAAATGTATCTACATGTGGAACGACTCCCACAGAACATCTACTGAACACTGGCAGAAGACCTCAAATTTCCAAAAAGGGGTCAGGTCTGAGCCTCTGAAGTGGGACAGCTGAGTCCAGGATGCTGGACCACCAGAGAACTCCTGGCCCAAGGAAAATGAATCAGCAAGAGCTCTCCTAGAGGTCTCCATCTCAACAAGACCCGGCTCCACTCAATGGCCAGCAAACTCCAGCACAGGATGCCTCATGCAAAACAACTAGCAAGACAGGAACACAACTCCACCCATTAGCAGACAGGTTACTGAAAGTCATACTAAGCTCACAGACACCACAAAACACACCAATTGACATGGTCCTGTACATCAGAGGGATAAGATCCAGCTCCATCCACCAGAACACAGGTCCGAATCCCCTCCTACCCCACCAGGGAGCCTAAACAAGCCACTGGACAAACCTCACCCACTGGGGGCAGACAACAGAAGTAAGAGGCACTACAACCCTGCAGCCTGCTGAAAGGAGACCACAAACACAGTAATTTAAACAAAATTAAAAGACAGAGAAATATGTTGCAGATGAAGGGGCAAGGTAAAAACCCACAAGACCAAATAAATGAAGAGGAAATAGGCAATCTACCTGAAAAATAATTCAGAGTAATGATTGTAAAGATAATCCAAAATATCAGAAATAGAATGGAGAAAATACAAGAAACATTTAAAAAGGACCTAGAAGAACTAAAGAACAAAGCAAATCATGATGAAAACTACAATAACTAAAATTAAAAATACTCTGGAAGGAACCAATAGCAGAATAACTGAGGCAGAAGAACAGATAAGTGAGCTGAAAGATAGAATGGTGGAAATAACTGCCATGGAAAAGAATAAAGAGAATGAAAAGAATTGAGGACAGTCTCAGAGACCTCTGGGACAATATTAAACACACCAACATTCGAATGATAGGGGTCGCAGAAGAAGAAGAGAAAGAGAAAGGGCCTAAGAAAATATTTGAAAACATTATAGTCAAAAACTTCCCTAACATGGGAAAAGAAATTGTCAATCAAGTCCAGGAAGTGCAGAGAGTCCCATTCAGGAAAACCCCAAGAAAAACATGCTGAGACACATATTAATCACACTAATAAAAATTGAACACAAAAATATTAAATGCAGCAAGAGAAAAGCAACAAATAATATACAAGGGAAGCACCATAAGGTTATCAGCTGATTTTTCAGTAGAAACTCTGGAGACCAGAAGGGGATGGCAGGATATATTTAAAATGATGAAAGGAAAAAACCTAAAACCAAGATTACTGTACCCAGCAAGGATCTCATTCAGATTCGATGGACAACTCAAATGCTCTACAGACAATCAAAAGCTAAGAGAATTCATCACCACCAAACCAGCTCTACAATAAATACTAAAGGAACTTCTCTAAGTGGGAAACACAAGAGAAGAAAAAGACCTACAAAAAACCCCCAAAACAGTTAAGAAAATGGTAATAGGACCATACAAATCAATAATTACCTTAAATGTGAATGGATTAAATGCTCCAACCAAAAGACATAGACTGGCCAAATGGATACAAGAACAAGACCTGTACATATGCTGTCTACAAGAGACCCACTTCAGACCTAGGGACACATACAGACTGAAAGTGAGGGGACAGAAAAGGATATTCCATGCAAATGGAAATCAAAAGAAAGCTGGAGTATCAATACTCATATCAGAAAAAATAGACTTTAAAATAAAGACTGTTACAAGAGATAAGGAAGGACACTACATAATGATCAACGGATCAGTCCAAGAAGAAGACATAACAATTATAAATATGTATGCCCTCAATATAGGAGCACATCAATATGTAAGGCAAATGCTAACAACAATAAAAAGGGAAATTGACAGTAAAACAATAATAGTGAGGGACTTTAACACCTCACTTACAACAATGGACAGATTATCCAGACAGAAAATTAATAAGGAAACACAAACTTTGAATGACACAATAGACCGGATAGATTTAATTGATATTTATAGGACATTCCATCAGAAAGGAACAGAATACACGTTCTTCTCAAGTGCACACAGAACATTCTTCAGGATAGATCACATCTTGGGTCAAAAATCAAGCTTTGGTAAATTTAAGAAATTTGAAATTATATCAAGCATCATTTCTGACTACAATGCTATGAGATTAAAAATCAATTACAGGAAAAAAAAATGTAAAAAACACAAACACATGTAGGCTAAACAATATGCTACTAAAAAACCAAGAGATCACTGAAGAAATCAAAGAGGAAATCAAAAAATACCTAGAAACAAATGACAATGAAAACACTATGACCCAAAACCTATGGGATGCAGCAAAAGCAGTTCTAAGAGGGAAATATATAGCAATACAATCCTACCTCAAGAAACAAGAAACATCTCAAATAAACAACCTAATCTTACATCTAAAGCAACTAGAGAAAGAAGAACGAAAAAACCCTAAAGTTAGCAGAAGAAGAGAAATCATAAAGATCAGATCAGAAATAAATAAAAAGAAATGAAGGAAACAACAGCAAAGATCAATAAAACTAAAAGCTGGTTCTTTGAGAAGATAAACAAAATTGATACACCATTAGCCAGACTCATCAAGAAAAAAAAGGGAGAAGACTTAAATTAATAGAATTAGAAATGAAAAAGGAGAAGTAACAACTGACACTGCAGAAATATAAAGGATCATGAGAGATTACTACAAGCAACTATATGCCAATAAATTCGGCAACCTGGAAGAAATGGACAAATTCTTAGAAAGTTACAGTCTCCCAAGAATGAACCAGGAAGAAATAGAAAATATAAACAGACCAATCACATGTAGTGAAGTTGAAACTGTGATTAAAAATCTTCCAGCAAATGAAAGTTCAGGACCAGATGGCTTCACAGGCAAATTCTATCAAACATTTAAAGAAAACCTAATGCCCAACCTTCTCAAACTCTTCAAAAAATTGCAGAGAAAAGACACTTCCAAACTCATTCTTTGAGGCCTAAATCACACTAATACCAAAACCAGACAAAGATATCACGAAAAAGAAAATTACAGGCCTATATCAGTGATGAATATAGACACAAAAATCCTCAACAAAATACTAGCAAACTGAACCCAACAACATATTAAAAGGATCATACACCATAACATGGTCAAGTGGGATTTACCCCAGGATGCAAGGATTCTTCAATATATGCAAATCAATCAATGTGATGAACCATAGTAAAAAATTGAAGAATATAAACCATATGATCATCTCAGTAGAAGCAGGAAAAGCTTTTGACAAAATTCTACACCGATTTATGATAAAATCTCTCCAGAAAGTGGGCACAGAGGGAACCTACCTCCACATAATAAAGGTCATATGTGACAAACCCACAGCAAACATTCTCAATGGTGAAAAACTGAAAACATTTCCTCTAAGATCAGGAACAAGACAAATATGTCTACTCTTGCCACTATTATTCAACATAATTTTGGAAGTCCTAGCCATGGCTATCAGAGAAGAAATATAAATAAAAAGAATACAAATAGGAAAAGAAAAAGTAAAACTGTCACTCTTTGCAGATGACATGAAACTCTACATAGAAAATCCTAAAGATGCCACCAGAAAACTACTAGAGCTAATCGATGAATTTGGTAAAGTTTCAGAATACAAAATCAATGCACAGATATCTCTTGCATTCCTATACACTAACAGCAAAAGATCAGAAAGAGAAAGTAAGGAAACAATCACATTCACCATTGCAACAAAAACAATAAAATACCTAGGAATAAACCTACCTAAAGAGGTAAAAAAAACCTGTACTCAGAAAACTATAAGACACTGATGAAAGAAATCAAAGATGACACAAACAGATGGAGAGATATAGCATGTTCTTCGATTGGAAGAATCAATATTGTCAAAATGACTATATTACCCAAAGCAATCTACATATTCAATGCAATCCCCATCAAATTACCAATGGCTTTTTATACAGAACTAGAACAAAAAATCTTAAAATTTGCATGGAGACACAAAAGACCCCAAATAGCCAATCAATCTTCAGAAAGAAAAACGGAGCCAGAGGAGTCTGGTTTCCTGTCTTCAGACTATATTACAAAGCTACAGTAATGAAGACAGTATGGTACTGGCACAAAAACAGAAATATAGATCAGTGGAACAGGATAGAAAACCTAGAGATAAACCCACACACCTATGATTATCTAATCTATGACAAAGGAGGTAAGAACATACAATGGAGAAGAGACAGCCTCTTCAATAAGTGGTACTGGGAAAACTGGACAGCTACATGTGAAAGAATGAAATTAGAACACTCCCTACCACCATACACAAAAGTAAAATCAAAATGGATTAAAGAAGTAAATGTAAGACCACACACCATAAAACTCTTAGAGGAAAACATAGGAAGAACACTCTTTGACATAAATCACAGCAAGATCTTTCTTGACCACCTCCTAGAGTAATGAAAATAAAAGGAAAAATAAACACATGGGACCTAATGAAACTTCAAAGCATTTGCACAACAAAGAAAACCATAAACAAGGCAAAAATTCAACTCTCAGAATGGGAGAAAATATTTGCAAGTGAAGCAATTGACAAAGGATTAATCTCCAAAATATATAAGCAGCTCATGCAGCTCAATATCTAAAAAACAAACAATCCAATCAAAAAATGGGCAGAAGACCTAAATAGGCATTTCTCCAAAGAAGACATACAGATGGCCAAGGGGCACATAAAAAGATGCTCAACATCACTAATTATTAAAGAAATGCAAATCAAAACTATAATGAGGTATCACCTCACACCAGTCAGAATGGCCACCATCAAATAATCTACAAACAATAAATGCTGGAGAGGGTGTGGACAAAAGGAACCCTCTCGCACTGTTGGTGGGAATGTAAATTGATATAACCACTACGGAAAACACTATGGAGGTTCCTTAAAAAACTAAAAATAGAGCTACCATATGACCCAGAAATCCCACTCCTGGGCTTATACCCTGAGAAAACCAACATTGAAAAAGACACATGCACCCCGACGTTCGTTACTGCACTATTTACAATAGCCAGGTCATGGACGCAACCTAAATGCCCATAGACACATGAATGGATAAAGAAGATGTGGTACATATATACAATGGAATATTACTCAGCCATAAAAAGGAACAAAATTGGATCATTTGTAGAGATGTGGATGGACCTAGAGAGTGTCATACAGAGTAAAGTAAGTCAGAAAGAGAAAAACTAATATCATATATTAATGCATATATGTGGAATCTAGAAAAATGGTACAGATGGACCTGTTTGCAAGGCAGAAATAGAGACACAGATGTAGAGAACATACATATGGACACCAAGGGGGGAAAGAGGGCATCAGTTGAACTGGGAGATTGGGATTGACATATATACACTAATATGTATAAACTAGATAACTAATGAGAACCTGCTGTATAGTATAGGGAACTCTACTTCATGCTCTGCGGTGACCTAAATGGGAAGGAAATCCACAAAAGAGGAGATATATTTATACATATAACTGATGCACTTTGCTGTACAGCAAAAACTAACACATCTTTTTAAAGCAACTATACCTCAATAAAAAAAATTTAAAAAGAATTATCTATATAAGCATATTGTTTAGAAATATGGAAATACATACCAGGTGTAAAAAACTAAAATAATGAAAAGAATCTACCTTTGAAAAGCAAGAATCAGGAATGAAAATGCTGGAACTGAAAAGCACTGTTTCTTTTATAGACTCTTCAACCATTTAAGTTTTTATCATTATTTGTTCTTTAATTGGATAAATATTAAGATTAAATCAAAAAGTGGAAAAATGTATTAGGAAGCCATATATTCTAGAGTGTCCTGCTCTCCTAGTGCAAATAGAAAATGTTTTAGAAATTGAAATGAAGTATGGTCTTGACATAGAACTAATGTCAATAATGTTCTTGAATGAGATCACAAAATTGTATTCAACTTTTAGTGTTTGATCTCTGTTTTAGAGTTGACTGAAAGTAAGTTAAAACTTCACTTTGTGAATATGATTGTGTAATTATGTTATTATATTTTAAACAATAAAATAAGATTTTACATAAGCTTATCAAGTTCTTCCTTTTCAATAGCATTCATATCTATTTGCATTTCTCTGCCTTTCTCTGTCTTTCTCTCTCTCTCTCTCTCTCTCACACATACACACACACACACAGACACACACACAAATATACATACACATGCACAAGCATACATTAACCACTATGTATCTACTGGTTTGGATATTTATATATTATGGTATATATTACATTAACATCTAAAGTATTCTACCCTAAAGAGAACGTTGTTGTTCTTAGAGAATCAACCAGATGACACAATAGATCACATTGGTGATACTTCCACTAATTTAAGATCATATTAAAAGTTTAAATGTTCTTTGTTTTTAAAATACACTGAAATATTAAGGTGTAGGTATATTAGAAACCATGATAAAAAAGATCTTGAAATATTAAAAACCTGACTGTTGCCTTGTAGCCACCTACCCTATGATGCACTGATGTGCAATACTTTGTGTTCCTATTGCTTCTTGTCCCCAGGTCCTACTTTTAAATTTCAAAGAAACCAATAAGGTTTTTCCTGTGGTGCTATAATATCTGATTATCATTCAACATAGATAACTAAACAAACATGTTTTAAAATGTACATTTTTTTCAAATTTATATTTTCAGCTATTTATGCTTATGTGATTAAGCCAATCTCTACCTCAAGTAAGAAAACAACAGCAACAACCTTCTAAAGTGCAAAATACTTTAGGAAAATTCTTGATTATCTTTCCACTATTCAGTTGAATTTTTATTTAAAGGATACAGCATTAGAAGTCTATGATTTATTCAAACACAAACATTTTAGTTAAATTGTGTTCTAAGTATATAGCAATAGATAACACCGAGGAACTACCCAAAGAATTAAAGAAAAAAAAACAGGGCTTCCCTGGTGGCGCAGTGGTTGAGAATCTGCCTGCCAATGCAGGGGACATGGGTTCGAGCCCTGGTCTGGGAAGATCCCACATGCTGCAGAGCAACTAGGCCCGTGAGCCACAACTACTGAGCCTGCGCGTCTGGAGCCTGTGCTCCGCAACAAGAGAGGCTGCGTTAGTGAGAGGCCCGAGCACCGCGATGAAGAGTGACCCCCACTTGCCGCAACTAGAGAAAGCCCTTGCACAGAAACGAAGACCCAACACAGCCAAAAATAAATAATAAATAAATAACAAATAAAGTTTTTAAAAAAAGAGAAAAAACAAAAAAGCCAGTCAGTAGTGGATGATAGAAAAGCATTCTTTTCAAGAGAAGTATAATATTATTCACACTACAAAGTGTTTATCACTGTCATCAAGACATCTTCAGGGAAGCTTTTCAAATATATATTTTAATACATATTTTTGAATAAAAACAAAAAATGATATATGTGGACTTGAAATCTCTTTTACACATATCTTTATGAGTAGGCATTTTAATGAGAGAAAGACCTTCATAATTATTTATAATTTATTGTTAATGAATATAAAGTGAAACCTCTCTATGTTCCCAATCCAGTGACCTCGTTCCATTTTCATCCTATCCTACCACTCTACAGTATCTCATCCTTCTGACCACACTTTTTGCTGGAAATGATCTCCTCTGCTTATTTCCAGTCTACTTTCTTCTACTTTATTCTATCTCTCTGACAATTATCTTTATAGACATTCTTAAATTTTCTAATTTTTTACATATAAAATGCCAACATATATGAAAATTACATCACAAGCTATTTTTTATACAATGCTAGTTTCATTGACTAGTATGTATGTTAATACACAAAATTGAGTCCAATAGCAAAATAAAATTGGAGAAAACATATTTAAGTCAACTTACATGAGATTCTCTATTGCAGGGCTTGTCAGAGACTTTGACATATTGAATCATCAAAAATGCATTTCTAATAAAATAATAAGCTGAAAGAAGTTCAATACATCTAAAATAATAAGTTAATATAGTTACTGCATATATTAATCTTCTAAAAGTAAAAATTTTAAACATATAGTAACAAATGGTCAAAATGTACAAATTTTCCAAATAAAATAGAATATCTTAAAATATTCCATTGCTCTAGTAATCAACATAATTATTATACTAGTACTATTAGAGGTTACATTTTGTCTGTCAGATGAGTAAAAAATAAAACAAAATCCATGGTATCCATATTTGGAGAGGAAACAATACTTAGATACAGTTTTCATACAGTGCTTCAGAGAGTCTACATTGGTACCTCTCTTCAGGTGAGCAATTTTCAACATATATTAAACCTTAAAATGCATTCTATTTTGAGAAATTAATTTATCATTATTAAATTATCACAGTTATATGGTAAAATTTAATTTTGAGGCTGTTTATAGAGAATTCTTAATAATAACAAAAATAAGTCTAATGTCTAAAAATAAGTACTTGGTTAAATAAAATATGGCATTATATTAAAGTGCAATGCAATATATTAGTTATAAATTATTTGTAGAAGAAATGTTTATGATATTTGCAACATCAGAGAAGCATTTTAAAAAGCAAAAATATTGTTTTAATTTAACAATATTTATATGTATGTGAACGTGCAGAGAACAAAATAATTGCATACATGGAATCATTAACAGTCATCTTCTCTGGGAAGAGGATTAACAAGTGGTTTGCACTTTCTTCTTTGTGCTTATCTGTATACTTCAAATTCTCTGTAATGAACACGAATTAATTGGTAATCTACTAAAATATATCCTTAGATATTTAACATTGTCATTCTCATGCTTCTTCTCATATTCCTTCCAAAGTGACATTTAAGAAGCGTTTGAGTACCTTATATGTACCAAGCACTATAGTAATTACAGATGACAAAACAATGAATAAGACATAGTTTTTATATTTATGCATTGTTACTATATCTTTGTAGGTGCTAAGAGAAAACAATCACAGGTAGTATTGGGGCACTGATGAGCAGGCCTTGGTGTAACACAGGAGCTCAGGAAAATATTTCTGCAAGAACCATATCTGAGTTAAAATTTGAAGATTTAATCATAGTTCACAGGGATACAGTATAGATAAATCATTCCAGTCTTAAAGAAAAGCATAAAGGCAGAAAAGAAGACATGCAACAGAGGGCATGTGTAGAAATATGGGAAGTGTCTTACTAAAAATTGAAAACAGAGAGGCAGTGACTGATGGGGAATAAGACTGGGGAGATACCTAAAGTCAGGGTAATAATGACTAACTTGACTTAAGCAAAAAATTTGAAATTTAGTCTGTTATGGAAAACAACATTTTAGAAACAGAAGTTCTCATTCTAACACTTTCTTAGCATCTGTTCCTTCTATTTATCCAGTCTTATTTTATAAGGAATAACTGAAGTTTTAATCTGCAACTTATATTTCTCTCCTGAGCTTCAGATCTGTATTTTCCAACTAGATAGCTAAAATACTGGCCCCAAAGTCCATCAAACATGTAAATTTTATGAAAAAAATGCCAATAAATTTTCTTAGCCCCTCCTTCATGTAGAGCTCCATCTCATTTAATGACAATTCGAGTCACCTCATCTTGAAATAAAATGCCTTAAATTCATCATGTCTCAAGGCCCTTTCACCTGTTCTACCCATTTTCTTATTTCTGACTCATGAAGTGGTGTCCTCCTCTGATTCCCCATCATTATCATCTATATCTTCACAAATTCTGTTTTTTATTGAAATATAGTTGATTTACAATATTATATTAGTTTCAGATATAGAACATAGTGATTCAACATTTTTATAGATTATACTCTATTTACAATTATTTCAAAATAATGGGTATAATTTCCTGTGCTGTACAATATATCCTTGTTGCTTATTTGTTTTATACGTAGTAGTTTGTATCACTTAATCCCATACCCTTATCTCAGCCTTCCCCTCTTCCCACTGGTAACCACTAGTTTGTTCTCTATATCTGTGAGTCTGTTCTGTTTTGTTGTATACATTAATTTGTATTAATTTTTAGATTACACATAGAAGTGATAACATAGAGTATTTGCCTTTCAATGTCTGACATTTCCCTAAACATAATATTCTTTAGATCCATCCATGTTGCTGCCAAAGGCAGAATTTCATTCATTTTTATGGCTAATATTCCACTGTATACATATATCACATCTTTTACCCAGTCATTTGTTGATGGGCACTTAAGTTGCTTACATACCTTGGCTATTGTAAATAATGTTGCTGTGAACATTGTGCATGATACTGCAGTGAAATTGCTGGATCGTATGGTAGTTCTATTTGTAGTTTTTTGAGGTCTCTCCATACTGTTTTCCATGGTGACTGCTTACAATCCCACCAACAGTGTACTAGGGTCCCCCTGTCTCCACATCCTCACTAGCATTTGTTATTTGTAGACTTTTTGATGATAGCCACTTTGACAGGTATGAGGAGATATCTCATCATGCTTTTGATTTGCATTTCTCTGATGATTAGCTATGTTGAGCATTTTTTCACATTCTTGTTGGCCAACTGTATATCTCCTTCGGAAAAATGTCCATTCAGGTGTTCTACCCATTTTTAATTGGGTTCTTTGTTTTTATTTTGATATTGAGTTATAAGAGCTGTTTATAAATTTTGGATATTAACCATTTATCAGTCATAGCATTTGCAAATACTTTCTCCCACTCAGTAGTTTGTCTTTTCATTTTGTCAGTGGTTCCTTTGCTGTACAAAAGCTGATAAGTGTAATTAGGTCTTATTTGTTAATTTTTATTTTTACTTCTTTTGCCTTAGGAGACTGATCAAAAAAAATATTGCTATGATTTATGTCAAAGAGTGTTCTGCCTATGTTCTCTGTAAGGACTTTTATGGTTTTAGGTCTTTCGTTTAAGTCTTTAATCCATTTTGAGTTTATTTTTGTATATGGTGTGAGGAAGTGTTCTAATCTCAGTCTTTTACATGTAGCTGTCCAATTTTCCTAGCACCACTTATTGAAGATACTGTCTTTTCTTCATTGTATATTCTTGCCTCTTTTGTCATAGATTAATTGACCAAAGGTGCATGGGTTTATTTCTGGGCACTGTATTCTGTTCTATTGATCTATGTATCTGTTTTTGTGCTAGTACCATGCTGTTTTGATTATTGTAGCTTTGTAGTATAGTCTGAACACTGGGAGGGTGTTACATCCAGCTTTCTTCTGTTTTCTTAATACTGCTCTGACAATTTAGGGTCTTTTGTGATTCAATATGAATTTTAGGGTTACTGTTCTAGTTCTGTGAAAAATGACTTTTTTTTTTTTTTTTGGATAGGGATTGCATTAAATTTATAGATTGCTTTGAATCATATGGACAGATTAGCAATATTAATTCTCCCGGACCAAGATCACAGAATACCTTCCCATTTCTTTGTATCATTTTCAAAATCCTTCATAAATGGTTCATAATTTTCAGGGTGTAGGCCATTCACCTCTTTGGTTATGTTTATTCCTAGGTATTTTATTCTTTTTGCTGTGATTTTAAATTGTGTTCTTGCTTTCTCTTTCTGATAGTTTATTATTAGTGTCTAGAAAAACAACAGATTTCTGTATATTCATCTTGTATCCTGCAATTTTACTGAATTCATTTATAGTTCTAATAGATTTTTGGTGGTGGTTTCTGGTTATTTCTATACAGTATCATGTCATCTGCAAACAGTGACAGTTTTTCATTTCCAATTCGGATTCTTTTTCTTTCCTTTTTTTTTTTTTTTTTTTTTGGTCTGATTGCTGTGGCTAGGAATTTGAATAATATGTTAAATAGAAGTGTTGAGACTGGACATCATTGATTTTTCTTATTTTAGAGGAAGAGTTTTCAGCTTTTCACTGTTGAGCATGATGTTAGCTGTGGGTTTGTCCTAAATGGCCTTTATTATGTTGAGATATGTTCACTCTATACTGACTTTGATTGGAGAGGTTTTATCATGAATGGATGTTAAATTTTGTCAAATGCTTCTGCCACATCTATTAAGAAGGTCATGAGAGTTTTATTCTTTTTTTGCTAATGTGGTGTATCACATTGATTGGTTTGCAGGTATTCAACCATCTTTGCATCCCAGGGAGAAATCCCATTTAATCATGGATCCTTTTTATATATTCTTGAATTCCATTTGCTAATATTGTGTTGAGGATTTTTGCATCCATATTTATCAGAGATATTGGCCTGTGATTTTCTTTTTATGTAGTGTCTTTGTCTGGTTTTGGTATCAGGGTAATGGTGATCTTGTAGAATGAATTTAGGAGTGTTTTATCTTCTTCAGTTTTTTGGAAGAATTTGAGAAGAATAGGTATTCTCTCTTCTTTATATGCTTGGTAGAATTCATCTGTGAACCCATTCAATCCTGGACTTTTGCTGCTGTGAGTTTTGTTATTACAAATTAAATTTCACTACTAGCAACCAGTCTTTTAAGATTGCCCATTTCTTCCTGATTCAGCCTTGGCAGGTTGTATGTTTCTAGAAATTTGTCCGTTTATTCTAAGTTGTCCAATTTTTTGGCATGTAGCCATTTGCAGTATTCTCATGATTTTCTGTACCTCTGTGGCATTTGTTGTTATTTCTCCTCTTTCATTTTTTTTTACTTTGTTATTTTGGTTCCTCACTCTTTTCTTTGTGAGCCTGACTAAAGCTTATTGATTTTGTTTATCTTTCAAAGAACCAGCTCTGGGTTTCATTGATCTTTTCCATTGTTTTTTTTTATTTTTTGGTCCCCATTTTATTTATTTTCTCTCTGATCTTTATTGTTTCTTTCCTTCTACTGAGTTTGAAATTTGTTCTTTATTTAAAATTGTTTTAGATGAAAGTTTAGGTGTTTATTTTAGATTTTTCTCGTTTCTTGAGGTAGACCTGTATCAACATAAACTTCCCTCTTAGAACTGTTTTTTCTGCATCCCATAGTTTTTGGAAAATTGTCCATTTTCATTTGCCTTGGGATATTTTCTGATTTTCTCTTTGATTTCTTCACTGACCTAATCGTTCTTTAGTAGCATGTTGTCTAGTCTCCATGTTTGTTTTTTCCCTTTTTTCTTCCTGCAATTGATTTCTAGTTTCATACCATTATGGTCAGAAAAATGCTGTATATAATTTCCATTTTCTTAAATTTTTGAGATTTGTTTTGTGACCTAGCACATGATCTGTCCTAGAGAATGTCCCATGATCACTTGAAAAGAATGTGTATTCTACTGTTTTGGGATGTAATGTCCTATAGTTATCTATTAGGTCCAACTGGCCTGTTGTGTCATTTAAGAACACTGTTGCCTTATTGATTTTCTGTCTGGATGATCTGTCCATTTATGTTAGTGGGGTGTTAAAGTCCCTTATTATTATTGTATTGTTCTCAATTTCTCCCTTTATGTCTGTTAATATTTGCTCTATGTACTTAGGTGTTCCTTTATTGGGTGCATATTTATTAAAGAGTGTAATATGCTCTTCTTGTATTGATCCCCTTATCATTGTATAGTGCCCTTCTTTGTCTTTTATTATAGACTTTGTTTTAAAGTCTATTATATCTGATATGAGTTTTGCTATTCCCACTTTCTTGTCATTTCCAGTTTCATGAAATATATTTTTCCATCTTCTCACTTTCAGTCTGTGTGTATTTAGTTCTGTAATTTGTCTCTTATCAGCAGCACATAGATAGTTTTTTTTTTTTTAATCCAACCAGCTATCCTATGTCTTTTGATTAGAGCATTTAGTTCATTGACACTTAAAGTAATTATTGATAGGTATATACTTATTGTCATTTTATTACATGTTTTCTAGTTGATTTTGTAGGTCTTCCCTGTTCTTTTCGTCTTCTTTTAGTTTCTTCCTTTGTAGTTTCATTATTTTCTTTAGTGGCACGCTTGTGTTTCTTTCTCTCTTATTTTTGTGTGTCTATTGTAGGTTTTTGATTTGTGGTTACCATGGGGTTTATATATGTTGACCTATAACTATATTAATTTTTTCAACAGGTAGTGCTTTAATTTCAAATACAGTCTAAAAAGTCTGCATTTTTACTCCTTTCACCCACACTTTTTTTTGGTGTCATATTTTACATCTTCATGTTTATCCTTTACTGATTATTGTATCTATAATTGATTTTACAATATTTTTTCTCTTCTAATCTTCATACTAGCTTATTTAAGTGGTTGATCCTCAGCCTTTACTATATATGTGCATTTGCTAGTGGGATTTTTCCTTTCCTATAAATACTTAGCCTTTTCTTTTCCATTTAGAATAGACTATTTAATATTTCTTTTAGGATTTGTTTAGTATTGATGAAGTCTTTTATCAATGATGAAGTCTTTTTTTCTTGTCTCTCTTTCAGTTCTAAATGAGAATCTTGCTGGGTAGAGTATCCTAGGTTGCAGGTGTTTCTTTTTCATCACTTTAAATATATCATCCCACTTCCTTATGGTCTGCAATGTTTCTGCAGAAAAATCAGCTGATAGTCTTATGGGGGTTCACATGTATATGACTCTTTGTTTTTCTCTTGATGTCTTTAGAATTCTCCCTTTACCTTTAACTTTTACCATTTTAATTATGATGGATCTTGGGGGGGAGATCTGTTTGGGTTCATCTTGTTTGTGTTTCCTGTAACTGGATATCTGTTTCCTTCTTCAACTTTGGGAAGTTGTCAGCCATAATTTCATCAAATACATTTTCAACCCCCATCTCTCTTCTTCTTCAGGGACCCCTAAAATATGAATGGTGGTATACGGGTTAACCCAAAGATCCCTTCAACTGTTCTCATTTTTTTAATTTGTGTTTTTTTTTTTACTGTTCTGATTGGATGATTTCCATTATTCCAACTTCCAGATCACTTATGCGTTCTGTATCACCTAATCTGCTGCTCATTCCTTCTAGTGTATTTTTCATTTCAGTTATTGTATTTTTCAATTCTGGCTGGTTCTGTTTTATATTTTCTAGTTCCTTGTTAAAATTCTCACTGTGTTCCTCTATTTTTCATAATTCAGTTAGATGAACTCTTTATTTGGTAAATTGTTTATTTCTGTTTCATTAGTTGCTTTTTGAGGAATTTTCTCTTGCTCTTTTAATTGAGACAAATTACCCTGGCTTTTCATTTTGCTTATCCTTCTCTGTCCTATGAAATTAGATGAAACAGGTACCTATTTTGGTCTTGGTATGTCCTTATTTGGGTGCTTCCCTCTACATGTGCCCAGTGTCTTTGATTGGGAGCTGGATTTGATGTGAAAACAAGTCACATCTTTTCTCAGGTGTGCTATCAACTATCACCTTCGTAGGAAGTGGGGTTGGAGAAGGAGGGGTTAGAATTGGAGCCAGGTGTGAAGTGGAGCTACCCTCTGCTCATTGGTCATCACTACCCTATCAGAAGTGAGGTCAGGTCCCAAGTACCTGGAGTTAAAGCCCTGAGAGTCAGGTCTGAGCTGGCTCATTTCTCTTTAAGTGTGTACTCTTCCCCCTCCCGGCACCAGCACACTTGCCCCAGAGAAGAGCAGTGCTCGAGCAAGAGGGGCAAGTTTGGGTATTTGGTGAGGATAGAGCATGGAGTGGGGTGCTCTGACCACTATTAGAAATCTGGTCTGCCTGCGATGGGCTGCCTGTGCAATTGTCAGTAATGGCTGCCCTCTGTCTGCTCAGACACCACTTAGGGTTTCAGCCACCACAGTATGTCAGAGCCAGGTATTTTCCTTGGTTGTGGCAGCCCTTGCTCCAGTGTGGAGTTATGAGGTGAGACAAGTGTAGCTGGAGATTTCACTCTGCTCAGGCTGGGGTGCACAATGGGGCCATCACAGGAAATGAGTCAGCTAGGTATGCAGACTCAATCCACCCTTTCCACCCTGCTTCACAAGGAAGCAAGCATTCACACACTGCTCATGGCAGAGTCCAGGCTTCCCACAACCTTCCTGTTGGTTCCACTAGGCCTCCAACCAAGTAAAAGGGCTTGTCTTCCCTTTTTTGGACCACAGGGCTGGTGTGTCCAATATGTGGCTCAAATGGCTCACTCCCCAGGGAGGATCTCCACCTTTGTAATATTCCTTTCCTCTGAGTCCTCCCCTAGGGCCACAGGTCCTGACCTGATTGCTTCTCTTTCTTTCCTACTCAATTCTGCTTGTAACTTTCTTACAGCCTTGTTTGTACAGGAGTCTTTCTGCCAGTCTCCAGTTAGTTTCAGTGAAAATTGTTCCACATAAAGATGTATTTTAGATGTATTTGTGGGAGGAGGAGGTGAGATCTGCATCCTCCTACCCCACCACCTTGATTCTCTATGCTTCATCAATTTTTGCCCAGGTACCACAAATGACACCTTAACTGATCTCCACAACTTGAATCTCTTCAGTTTTATTTTATTATACAGATCGAAGCTGCCTTATATCTATATTTCCAAGTCTGTTACTGTCTTTAAATGTCTCTCTATTCAGTTACATTATCATTATTATCTTTCTTCTTTTTTCTGTTTTCACTATAATACACTACCATTACATTTCCTTATTAGTTTTTTCTATTATCATTAAAAACATCTGTTTCTTCTAGTACCATATTGAAAATGCAAAATACATCAGTAACATTTTTTCTGGATTAACTACTTCAATCATATTCATCATTATGTCCACATTCATGCTCTTCCTGAAATGAGGTTGAAGAATCGTTTTTCACATCTTTTGTTATAAGGTAATTTTTCATAAAGCACTTATTGCAGTTCAAGATTTATAAGAGCAAAGAACATGTATTCCCTATTCACCTTTGCTTTCTAAATGCAAAAGACAGTGCCTGGCACTTAGTAGATGCTAATCAAATATTTGTTGCATGGATGAAATATTTTATTTTTTTCTATCTTATCATCTTTAAATGAAGAGAAAAATCTCCAGCCTAAGTTGGTTTTATCAAAAGGCAGCTCCTGTGGGTTGATCTTGGTATCATTTTTGTGTGGGCAACTTCTTATTCTGTACTACAGTGTAGGGTAATTTAGGTGGAAAATTTCTAACCAGCTCTACATGTTTCACAGGCTTTGACTAACGTTGAATTCAATCTACTTTTTTCTTATACAGAAAATCTGAAAATGTAGAGCATACAAGAAAATAAAAACCCTATGTAATTTACCCCTCTAACAATGTGGCCACTTTCCCTTGTGTACATTTGTTTTTGCGACTTTCAGGCTCAGGATAAAGGAAGAAAATTTCTGCTACGAGTAAAGATGGAAGCAGGATAAAGGAATCCCATTTATCTAAAAAAAAAAAAAAAAAAAAACACCAAAAAACGCAAGGACTGTAAGGTAAAAGAATGGATAGGCGATGATTTTTGTTGTGGTTTGGAAAAAAAAAAAAAGCTGGAAGAGGAAAAGTATAGCTGGGAAAGGGTTCAGTAATCATTCTAAATAGCTTCAGAAGGGAAAGTTTGATTCGTTTTTATTAGCATAGCACACTTTAATCATGAGTGTTTTATTCCAGTTTTATCAGTCCAGAATTTAGTGAAAATTATTCTTAGATTCTGGCATATTAATTTCATCATTCATTGGTGCACTGAACACGTATTTATAGAATGCATGCAATCCACTACATGCATGCAAGCCATTGAATAAGGTGTCATGTTCCAATGGTGAAAAATACAGTGATCATGGTGACACAAACAATAAATGGATAAACCAAAGTGAGAAATGGAAGTACTTATTCAGAAGAGTGAAAAGTTAACAATTTCAGAGATAAAAGAAAGAGTGGAGGATCTATTATGCATTGGAAACTGCTCCTTCATAGATACAGTTGCTACTCTGCGAGGGGTGCCAGTTCAGTGGTGTGAGATTTTCTGAGGTTTGAGTGAAGTCAGAAATCAGGATTATTATAGGAAATTTCCTAACTTCAAAGTATTGCCAGTGAATGTGATTTTAAAAAATAATAAATGCTGTGCTAGCTAACATTGATTTGAGGTCTAAAAAAACTCATGGCCATATTTTCACAAAGGTCTGTACCATTTGAAAAAGTACACAAACATATAACTCCACAGTAAATCAGAATAAACGTCTTTGAATACAGTACTAAGTATACCTAATTAAAACAGAATGGTATTGAATGCCTCTTGAGAAGTTGACTGAGGCTCAAAATGGAAAATAAAAAAGAAAAAGAAAAAGAATAGAAAAGAAAAAAGAGTAAAACATGTAAAGGAATAGGAAGTCAGGCTTTTAGGAGGAGGTGAAAAGGGCTGGGGATGAGAAAGAGCTTATGGACTGGTAGATGAAGGAGAGAGTTTCATGAGATGAGGCTCAACAATGGAATGGGGAGCAGACTTTAAATGGCATTGTCAACCTATTTGAAGCTGGGATTTATTCTATGTACAGTGGGAAGTCATTGAAAGGCTATAAACTGGGAAATGTCTTGCATTGACTTTTCTTATTATTTGTGTAAATGCATGCTCTAACCTTTATCTATTCATTATAAACATTTTAAAGGGACAGTGGGAGGGGCTACATAAATACTTTATAACCAGACACATTTTAAATTGAACCATCAGAGAAGTTAAAGTAAGAATTTATTCTTCAGAGATAAATAAAATATCTAGAATTGAGAGTTGTGACTTTTCTTTTTGTGTTACTCAAAATGAGGCTTTGGTTTCTCTGTCCTCACAATATGCGTGAAATTCTCTCTCCAAGTAATGTGTTGTCTTGGGGTTTTATTTTTTCCTCCACTTTTTTAAAGCCAATCAGAACTTCTAAGGAGAATGGATACTTCTGCAACGGGGCAGAAAGAAATTATATGTACATTTGGAGTTATTTCATGCACTTTTATAATGTTACCTTTGTGCATGATGAAGAAAATGCAACATTTTTTATGTTTAGTGAAAAATGATAACGTGCCTTACGAAAAATGCTATGTCTGTTTATATGCGGGTGTGTTCTCTTTACATTTCTGAAGATGTGATAGCGTTAAACTGAAATTGCCTAAAACCTGCTTAGATAAGATCTTTTGCAAGTATTAATAGCACACATCAGAATTAGAGGCACGATCAAATAAAAATTTATAGACGAGGAAAAAATGGCAGCAATACATATAGAAAGAGATGTGTGTAAGCCCATTATACTAAAGGTTACTTATACTCTGCCTTTGATTCTAAATCTACTCTAAGTTTCCATTACTTCACCTATTTAGATGAAATGTTCAAGAAAATGCCTCTTTCTTTTAAATGCCAATATCTGGATTAGCATATTTCCTCTCTACTTAGTGCAATATATACAGGCAACTATCTAATTTGATTTTTGGATTCTCTATGTTTTCCATTAGCTTATGCTTATGACTAGTTTTCTAATTTTAGATCGTGCCTCCTAATTTAGCATTCTTTTTAAGTTGTATGTGTTATTTATTTGAGTCTGTTTTTAGTCCTCTTGATCATATTCAAAGCTTTCAATATGTCACCAAAAACACAAGACGGCTTTATTTGCAAAAACTTTCAATGATGCCTACTCAGAAATATTTACACATCACAGTGAAAGAAATGTCTTGATTGAAGTGACAAATTGGAATCTTTGGTGAGACTTTCTAAGTGAAAGCACAGCTGTAAGTATTATATTACTGTCAAGAGAGTTTAATATTTTTAACAATTCTCAAAAAGTTCTTGAAGATAAAATAAGATTTATTGTATGATAATTAGAAGATCATCAACCTCTGGAAACAAATTTGATGTTGTATCTCAACTACATATTTGTTTAAAATATGAGGGAGAAATATTAGAGGTACTTATTTTACCATATGATAAATACTTCAAATGAGATGATACAATCTTTGAAGAAAATTCCTAGATTGGCCTAATACCAGCCATGCTGTTATTATTCAGTTCTGTATAGTCTTTCAATTTTAGATAGCCTCAGGAATTACAAAGATATGATCTTTCCACTTGAACCACTCTGGGCTTAGTGTCTACTGTGACTTAAAAAAAAAAAAAAAAAACTTCTTAGGAAGCCCCTCAGGGAGTCCTCGCTGGGGAGTGGCTTCGAGAGCCACCCATTCAGTATAAGACAGAGCAGTGTTTGGGTTTCCGTGTTTTGAAGACAGCTTTCTCACAGTACATACAAAATCAAACACTGCTCTAGAAGGTTTTTCAGCAATAGAGGAAATTTGGATGCCAAATATTCGTATATAACAAAAAATCACAGATTCTATTTCATCTTCTCTTTTTTCTTTAAAAGAACATAGTATCCTTTATAGACAGCTTCACCAGTTAGAAATTTTATATTATAATTATTTTTTTTACCATCTTTATTGGAGTATAATTGCTTTACAATGGTGTGTTAGTTCTGTTTTATAACAAAATGAATCAGTAATACATATACATATGTCCCCATATCTCTTCCCTCTTGCATCTCCCTCCCTCCCACTCTCCCTATCCCACCCCTCTAGGTGGTCAAAAAGCACAGAGCTGATCTCCCTGTGCTATGCGGCTGCTTCCCACTAGCTATCTATTTCACATTTGGTAGTGTATATATGTCGATGCCACTCTCTCACCTTGTCCCAGCTTACCCTTCCCCTTCCCCGTATCCTCAAGTCCATTCTCTAGTAACTCTGTGTCTTTATTCCTGTTTTGCCCCTAGGTTCTTCATGACTTTTTTTTTTTCTTCTTCTTAGATTCTATATATATGTGTTAGCATACGGTGTTTCTTTTTCTCTTTCTGACTTACTTCACTCTGTATGACAGACTCTAAGTCCATCCACCTCACTACAAATAACTCAATTTCATTTCCTTTTATAGCTGAGTAATATTCCATTGCATATATGTGCCACATCTTCTTTATCCATTCATCTGTTGATGGACACTTAGGTTGCTTCCATGTCCTGGCTATTGTAAATAGAGCTGCAATGAACATTTTGGTACATGACTCTTTTTGACCTATGGTTTTCTCAGGGTATATGCCCAGTAGTAGGATTGCTGGGTTGCATGGTAGTTTTATTTTTAGTTTTTTAAGGAACTTTCATACTGTTCTTCATAGTGGCTGTGTCAAATTACATTCTCACCAACAATGCAAGAGGGTTCCCTTTTCTCAAAACCCTCTCCAGGATTTATTGTTTGTAGATTTTTTGATGATGGCCATTCTGACTGGTGTGAGATGATATCTCATTGTAGTTTTGATTTGTATTTCTCTAATGATTAATGATGTTGAGCATTCTTTCATGTGTTTGTTGGCAATCTGTATATCTTCTTTGGAGAAATGTCTATTTAGGTCTTCTGCCCATTATTGGATTGGGTGATTTGTTTTTTTGATATTGAGCTGCATGAACTGCTTGTAAATTTTGGAGATTAATCCTTTGTCAGTTGCTTCATTTGCAAATATTTTCTCCCATTCTGAGGGTTGTCTTTTCGTCCTGTTTATGGTTTCCTTTGCTGTGCAAAAGCTTTTAAATTTCATTAGGTATCATTTGTTTATTTTTGTTTTTATTTCCATTTCTCTAGGAGGTGGGTCTAAAAGGATCTTGTTGTGGTTTATGTCATAGAGTGTTCTGCCTATGTTTTCCTCTAAGAGTTTGATAGTGTCTGGCCTTACATTTAGGTCTTTAATCCATTTTGAGTTTATTTTTGTGTATGGTGTTAAGGAGTGTTCTAATTTCATTCTTTTACATGTAGCTGACTTGTTTTCCCAGCACCACTTATTGAATAGTCTGTCATTTCTCTACTGTATATACTTGCCTGCTTTATCAAAGATAAGGTGACCATACATTCATGGGTTTATCTCTGGGCTTTCTATACTGTTCCATTGACCTATATTTCTGTTTCTGTGCCAGTACCATACTGTCTTGATTACTGTAGCTTTGTAGTATTCTCTGAAGTCAAGGAGCCTGATTTCCCCAGCTCCGTTTTTCTTCCTCAAGATTGTTTTGGGTATTCGGGGTCTTTTATGTTTCCATACAAATTGTGAAATTTTTTGTTCTAGTTCAGTGAAAAATGCCAGTGATAGTTTGATAGGGATTGTATTTAATCTGTAGATTGCTTTGGGCAATATAGTCATTTTCACAATGTTGATTCTTCCAATCCAAGGACATGGTATATCTCTCCATCTATTTGTATCATCTTGATTTCTTTCATCAGTGTCTTATAATTTTCTGCATACAGGTCTTTTGTCTCCTAAGTAGGTTTATACCTAGATATTTTATTCTTTATATTTCAATGGTAAATGGGAGTGTTTTCTTAATTTCACTTTCAATTTTCATCATTAGTTTATAGGAATGCAAAAGATTTCCATGCATTAATTTTGTATCCTGCTACTTTACCAAATTCATTGATTAGCTCTAGTAGTTTTCTGGTAGAGTCTTTAGGATTCTCTATGCATAGTATCATGCCATCTGCAAACAGTGATGACAGCTTTACTTCTTCTTTTCCGACTTGGATTCCTTTTATTTCTTTTTCTTCTCTGATTGCTCTGGCTAAAACTTCCAAAACTATGTTGAATAATAGTGGTGAGAGTGGGCAACCTTGTCTTGTTCCTGATCTTAGTGGAAATGTTTTCAGTTTTTCACCATTGAGGACGATGTTGGCTGTGGGTTTGTCCTATATGGCCTTTATTATGTTGAGGAAAGTTCCCCCTATGCCTACTTTCTGCGGGGTTTTTATCATAAATGGATGTTGAATTTTGTCAAAAGCTTTCGCTTCATCTACTGAGATGATCATATGGTTTTTGTCCTTTGTTAATATGGTTTATCACATTGATTGATTTGTGTATATTGAAGAATCCTTACATTCCTGGGATAAACCCCACTTGATCATGGTGTATGATGCTTTTAATGTGCTGTTGGATTCTGTTTGCTAGTACTTTGTTGAGGATTTTTGCATCTATGTTCATCAGTGATATTGAGCTGTAGTTTTCTTTCTTTTTGACATCTTTGTCTGGTTTTGGTATCAGGGTGATGGGGGCCTCGTAGAATGAGTTAGGGAGTGTTCCTCTCTCTGCTATATTTTGGAAGAGTTTAAGAAGGACAGGTGTTAGCTCTTCTCTAAATGTTTGATAGAATTTGCCTGTGAAGCCATCTGGTCCTGGGTTTTTGTTTGTAGGAAGATTTTTTGTCAAAGTTTCAATTTCAGTGTTTGTGATTGGTCTGTTCATATTTTCTATTACTTCCTGGTTCAGTCTTGGAAGGTCGTGCATTTCTAAGAATTTGTCCATTTCTTCCAGGTTGCCCATTTTTTTGGCATAGAGTTGCTTGTAGTAATCTCTCATGATCCTTTGTATTTCTGCAATGTCAGTCGTTACTTCCTCTTTTTCATTTCTAATTCTATTGATTTGAGTCTTCTCCCTTTTTTTCTTGATTAGTCTGGCTAATGGTTTATCAATTTTGTTTATCTTCTCAAAGAACCAACGTTTAGTTGTATTGATCTATGCTGTCATTTCCTTCATTTCTTTTTCATTTACTTCTGATCTGATCTTTATGATTTCTTTCCTTTTGCTAACTTTGGGATATTTTTGTTCTTCTTTCTCTGATTACTTTAGGTGTAAGGTTAGGTTGTTTATTTGAGATGTTTCTTGTTTCTTAAGGTAGGATTGAATTGCTATAAACTTCCTTCTTAGAACTGCTTTTGCTGTATCCCATAGGTTTTGGGTCGTCGTGTTTTCATTGTCATTTTTTTCCATGCATTTTTTGATTTTCTCTTTGATTTCTTCAGTGATCTCTTGGTTATTAAGTAGTGTATTGTTTAGCCTCCATGTGTTTGTATTTTTTACAGATTTTTTCCTACAATTGATAACTAGTCTCATAGCATTGTGGTCAGAAAAGATACTTGATATGATTTCAAGTTTCTTAAATTTACCCAGGCTTGATTTGTGACCCAAGATATGATCTATCCTGGAGAATGTTCCATGAGCACTTGAGAAGAATGTGTATTCTGTTTTTTTTGCCTGGAATGTCCTATAAATATCAATAAGTCCATTTTGTTTAATGTATAATTTAAAGCTTGTGTTTCCTTACTTGTTTTCATTTGGATGATCTGTCCATTGGTGAAAGTGGGGTGTTAAAGACCCCTACTATGATTGTGTTACTGTCCATTTCCCCTTTTATGGCTGATAGTATTTGCCTTATATATTGAGGTGCTCCTATGTTGGGTGCATAAATATTTACAATTTTTATTTCTTCTTGGATTGATCCCTTGATCATTACGTAGTGTTCTTCTTTGTCTCTTATAATAGTCTTTGTTTTAAAGTCTATTTTGTCTGATATAAGAATTGCTACTCCAGCTTTATTTTGATTTCCACTTGCATGGAATATCTTTTTCCATCCCCTCACTTTCAGTCTGTATGTTTCCCTATATCTGAGGTGAGTCTCCTGTAGACAGCATATATACAGGTCTTTTTTTTTATCCATTCATCCAGTCTATGTCTCTTGGTTAGAGCATTTAATCTATTTACATTTAAGGTAGTTGCCATTATGTGTGTTCCTATTACCATTTTCTTAATTGTTTTGGATTTGTTATTGTAGGTCTTTTCCTTCTCTTGTGTTTCCTGCCTAGAGAAGTTCCTTTAGCATTTGTTGTAAAGGTGGTTTGGTGGTGCTGAATTCTCTTAGCTTTTGCTTGTCTGTAAAGCTTTTAATTTCTCCATCAAATCTAAATGAGATCCTTGCTGGGTAGAGTAATCTTGCTGTAAGTTTTTCTCCTTCATCACTTTAAATATGTCCTGCCACTGCCTTCTGGCTTGCAGAGTTTCTGCTGAAAGATCAGCTGTTAACCTTATGGGGATTCCCTTGTGTGTTATTATTTGGTTTTCCTTGCTGCTTTTAATATTTTTTCTCTGTATTTAATTTCTGATAGTTTGATTAATATGTGTCTTGGCGTGTTTCTTCTTGGATTTATCCTGTATTTCTCCTTGGATTTATCCTGTACTCTCTGCTTCCTTCATTTGCTTAACTATTTCCTTTCCCATATTAGGCACGTTTTCAACTGTAATCTCTTCAAATATTTGTTAGTCCCTTTCTTTTTTCTCTTCTTTTTCTGGGACCCTTATAATTTGAATGTTGGTACGTTTAATGTTGTCCCAGAGGTTTCTGAGACTGTCCTCAATTCTTTTCATTCTTTTTTCTTTATTCTGCTCTGCAGTAGTTATTTCCACTATTTTATCTTCCAGGTCACTTATCCGTTCTTCTGCCTCAGTTATTCTCTATTGATCCCTTCTAGAGAATTTTTAATTTCATTTATTGTGTTGTTCATCACTGTTTGTTTGCTCTTTAGTTCTTCTAGGTTCTTGTTAAACGTTACTTATATTTTCTCCATTCTATTTCCGAGATTTTGGATCATCTTTACATAAAGAATTCTGAATTCTTTTTCAGGTAGACTGCCTAGCTCCTCTTCATTTGTTAGGTCTGGTGGGTTTTTGCCTTGCTCATTCATCTGTTGTGTGTTTCTCTGTCTTCTCATTTTGCTTAACTTACTGTGTTTGGGGTCTCCTTTTTGCAGGCTGCAAGTTCGTAGTTTCTGTTGTTTTTGGTGTCTGTCCCCAGTGGGTAAAATTGGTTCAGTGGTTTGTATAGACTTCCTGTTGGAGGTGACTAGTGCCTGTGTTCTGGTGTTGAGGCTGGATGTTATCTTTATGGTGGGCAGTTCCATGTCTGGTGGTGTGTTTTGGGGTGTCTGTGGCCTTATTATGATTTTAGGCAGCCTCTCTGCTAATGGATGGTGTTGTGTTCCTGTCTTGCTAGTTGTTTGTCATAGGGTGTCCAGCACTGTAGCTTGCTGGTCGTTGAGTGGAGCTGGGTCTTGGTGTTGAGATAGAGATCTTTGGGAGATTTTCACCATTTGATATTATGTGGAGCTGGGAGGTCTCTTGTGGACCAGTGTCCTGAATTTGGCTTTCCCACCTCAGAGGCACAGCCCTGATGCCTGACTGGAGCACCAAGAACCTGTCCTCCACATGGCTCAGAATAAAAGGGAGAAAAAAAATAAAGAAAGAAAGAAGAAGATAAAATAAAATAAAATAAAATAAAATAAAAAAGTAAAATAAAACAAAGTTATTAAAATAAAAAAATTATTAAAAAATACTTTTTAAAGTAATAAGAAAAAAAAGAAAGAGCAACCAAACCAAAAAGCAAATTGACCAATGATAACAAGCGCTAAAACAAACAACAGCAAAAAAAAAAAAAAAAAAAGGACAGACAGAACCCTCGGAAAAATGGTAAAAACAAAGCTATACAGACAAAATTACACACAGAAGCATACCCATACACACTCACAATAAGAGAAAAAGGGAAAAAAATATATATATATATCATTGCTCCCAAAGTCCACCTCCTCGATTTGGGCTGATTCGTTTTCTAATCAGGTATTCCACAGATGCAGCGTACATCAAGTTGATTGTGGAGATTTAATCTACTTCTCCTGAGGCTTCTGGGAGAAATTTCCCTTTCTCTTCTTTGTTCGCACAGCTCCTGCACTTCAGCTTTGGATTTGGACCAGCCTCTACGTGTAGGTTGCCTGAGGATGTCTTCTCTTCCCTCAGACAGGTCGGGGTTAAAGGAGCAGGTGCTTCAGGGGCTCTGGCTCACTCAGGCTGGGGGGAGGGCAGGGTATGGAATGAGGGACAAGCCTGTGGCAGAGGCCAGTGTGACGTTGCAATAGCCTGAGGCACGTCATGTGTTCTCCCTGGGAAGTTGTCCCTGGATCACTGGACCTGGCAGTGGCAGGCTGCACAGGCTTCTGGGAGGGGAGGTGTAGATAGTGACCTGTGCTTGCACACAGGCTTCTTGGTGGCTGCAGCAGCAGCCTTAGCATCTCATGCTCGTCTCTGGGGTCTGTGCTGATAGCCGCGGCTCGTGCCCATCTCTGGAGCTCCTTTAAGTGGTGCTCTTAATCCCCTCTCCTCGTGCACCAGGAAAAAAAGAGGCAAGAAAATGTCTCTTGCCTCTTCTGTAGCTCCAGACTTTTTCCCGGACTCCCTCCCGGCTAGCTGTGGCACACTAGCCCCTTCAGGCTGTGTTCACGCAGCCAACCCCAGTCCTCTCTCTGGGATCTGACCTTCGAAGCCCGAGCCTCAGCTCCCAGCCCCCACCCGTCCCGGTGGATGAGCAGACAAGCCTCTCGGGCTGGTGAGTGCTGGTCAGCACCGATCCTCTGTGCGGGAATCTCTCCACTTTGCCCTCTGCACCCCTGTTGCTGCGCTGTCCTCCGTGGCTCCTAAGCTTCTCCCCTCCGCCACCTGCAGTCTCCACCCGTGAAGGCGCTTCCTAGTGTGTGGAAACTTTTCCTCCTTCACAGCTCCCTCCCACTGGTGCAGGTTCCGTTCCTATTCTTTTGTCTCTGTTTTTTCTTTTTTCTTTTGCCCTACCCAGGTATGTGGGGAGTTTCTTGCCTTTTGGATGGTCTGAGGTCTTCTGCCAGCATTCAGTAGGAGTTCTGTAGGAGTTGTTCCACATGTAGATGTATTTCTGATGTATTTGTGGGGAGGAAGGTGATCTCCACGTCTTACTCTTCCTCCATCTTGAAGCCCCCCCATATTATAATTATTAAAATTTTATATTATAATTATTTATATTGTAATTATAAAAAATTTAAAACATGACTCTCATACGTGTATTAAGTGAACATATGTCAAATATTTTATTAAATTCATCTTTTAATGAGGAAAATAGTAAGGAGTTAAAATAAATTCTAGTGAAAATTTGACATTTGGTGGTTGATTTTCTCTACTGGAAAATACTCATTCGCGTTGCTACAGGTGAAAACATTTGCATTACAATTGGTTTTCTATAAATTAATTTCTATACTCACAGAGTTGTAAAATGGACTAGTCAATCAAAGTCAACCAAAGATCCACACCCCCATAGAATTAGAAAATACCTAATGGTTGCACTGGACAATCTTTTAAGTGGCATTGCAGTCAAAGATGCCATAATCCCTTGCCCATTTACAATTCTTTGACATTTATTTCTTACAGAGAATAAAAGTGAATCTCCCCTCAAGTTATGTAAAATAAATACCTAAACATATATTAGACTAATACCTTAATTTTTACAATTTTATATAATATATTAAAAGTTATAAACTTACAATTCACAAAGTTGGTTACCTTTATGTTTACTTATCCTTTTTTCTTATTATAAAGAAACAAAAAACCTATTATTTTCTGGTTGTTTTTAGGGTTTTAGTTTATTTTCTAACATTTATATTATGCCATTTTAGTTGATTTTAAAAAGGAATCAAGGGATTAAAAAATACTTTTTTATAGCCATTGTATTTTTGTAATTTACTATTCTAATTTGTGCTCCTAAAATGAACATTCCAGCAGAAAGGAGGCAAACAAGGGGCAGAGAAGAGCCTGAGATGCAAGAGAAAGAAGAAAGAGGACAAGTCTGTAAAACCATTCTTCTTACAAAATATTCAATATTAAAATTTGGTGGTTTTCAATTAAAAATAATGGAACCAAAAGGAATACTATACATACATGATTAAACAATGCAATAAGAATGGCATTGTAGATATTTGCAAAATGAAGAATTTCATGGATTAAGACAATTTAAAAGTAGGAAAAGCAAATTCAGAGGCTCATACAACAAAAATTCTTTCCAAGTAGAAACTATAGAATCGTTTATTCTAGGCCATCCTCTGATATATTTCTATCATTCAGTGGAATAATGACTAATCAAAGTAATACTGTAAAAATAAAATAGTGAAACTAAGACCTCTACCTATTTAGGTGGAAGATGGAAATCAAAGGAGAAAACAAAATATTAGACAAAATTTTCCAAGAAATAACCTGAATCTTTTAAATAAGGGTTTTCTCATGTGAAATGTATTAGTTCATTCTGCTATATAAAATGAAATCCTGAGGTCCTGAAATTTTATGCAACATGCATATGGTAACTGAGAATAGTTTACTATAGAATCAGGCTCTTCCTGTTTTTATAACAATATGAATATTTTAATAGGATTACACAAAGAATTAATGTATTTACACTGTAAGAGAATTTCTTTAAACAGGATTATTCATGCTCTTGTAATTTATAATTATGTACAACAGATTGTTTCCATACATTATAAAAGTGTTCATGTAAAAGAAATGTTTTTAAATTGGTTAACATTATAAAACTTAACTCCTTGAAAACTGGTGAAGTCCATTACATTTACTCAACAGATTATCATTACTCCTCAAAAGGAGGTTCATGCAATCTTCGTAAAGAATAGATTAAAATGCATACAATAAAAATATGACTGCATTTATTCTAGGAAATTTTAAGGGATTAAAAATACAGTGTGATCCTCAAAGTACAGCGAAATTTTTTGAATACAGCAAAGAATTTCACCTTGCCATATAAATGAGGAAATCTGATGTTGCCAAGAAATATTTAGCGTATGGGCAGTTAACAACTCCCAGAAAGGAAGTTAATTCTCTGAAAGTTGTATAAACACACACACACACACACACACACACACACACACACACACACACAATCTGTGCAGATTTTTAAAGCTAGTGTGGAAATTAAATCTATACTTTTAATATAATTCTATTTAGAATATGTTGAACGAGCCAATCAATTAACATGTAAATTAATTTTTAAACCAACTCTCCTAATAAGATTTAGTACCCTGCAGGTGAATGCTGTGATGGGGAAAAAAAGTTAGTTCTGATAACTAAATTTTTATCATGATACCTTTTTCAGTATTGAGAAAAGTAGCAGCAGGTAAAAATATTGGTGATGTCATAATGGCCACTTGGTAGTAAATACATTGAAAGACTACTTTTTATCTACACCCTGGTTTTACTTTCTCCAGAAGACTCATCCCCTTCTCCCCTCTGTCTTTTCTGCTTAAATAACACCAATCAAATGGGGAAACTCATAGATATTCTTAAAATAAAGAGACTGTTTTGACTAACAACGGAGATGGTCACTCCAGGGTTACTCAGGATTAGGGATAAGAGAACTAAAATATGGATATCATTACTGATGGAAAATAACACCTTTTTTCCTACTAAATTTGTTGGTGATATGCTATTAGTGTTATCTTCTGGCTAGGAGATGTATCATGATTTATGTCCATGGACATTTTCAGCAATGGAAATATAAAGTTAATTAGAAATAGGATTTACTACATTTGTTGATATTTTAGAACACATATTCAAAGATAACTGTCTCTAGTAATTATTATAAAATTCATTTTAGATTTATTAGTAATAAAATCCTCCTTGCAATTTTATGACCAAGGTTTTGCATAAACAGATATTTATTTCCCAGACACCCCATGGTGCTTTGAGAATGTATTATTCCGCATAGGCTGAGTTAGGCTGATGTAACAAAGAAACCCTAAATATCAGTGGTTTATTAGAATATACATTTATTTCTCACCATGCTATATGTTCTACAGGAGTTGTCAGGTGGGCTCAGTTCATTGCAGCCTTTCTGGGACCCAGGCCAATGGAGACTTGACCTTGACATATGTTTCTATGATCACTATAGCCGAGAGAAGGGAAGGTGGCTAATTGCACACTGGCTCTTCCCTGAAGAAGTTTACATGTTGTTTCTGCTCTCATTCCATGTTACTTCCAAGGGACAGGGAAGTACAGTCCTGCCATGTTCCCAGAACAAACACCAGGAAATATGTGGCTTACAGCATCAGTGACAGTTTGTAGTAACAAGACGGGTCAAAATTTGGATGAAAAAAAATTGTGGGTACCAGTAATGAGAACTCTGCTCCCTACTAATTTAATGAAGCTAAATTTTGAATTCTCCAAAATTTGTAATTTCCCTTAGAAAAAAATGGAAAATACATATAATATATAATATTCTGAAATTCCAAGTCCCACATTTCCACTTTAAATTTTTCCCTTTCCTCTACTTCCTATGTCATATTTGCCAATGTGAGTGATTCCTTTTCCCAAACTTTCTTTTACCCAAGAGAACTGATGAATTAATTGCATTGATTGTAAAACAACTGAAAAAGGGCTAAAATCTCTCATAAGAGGCAATGAATTACAGTAATGACAAGTGTGGTTTTTGGGTTAGACTTCCTGAATTCTGTCCCCTGCCCTGTTACTTACTGTCAGTGTGAATTTGGACAGGTTGCTAGACCTTTCTATGCTTCAGTATTTTATTCTGTAAAATGAGTGAGAAGACTTCCTGCAAGTTTAAACATGTGAAGTATTTGACAAAGTTCATAGTACGCCCTCCATTAATGTTAGCCTTTCTGGGCTATAAAACTTTTTTATTTAGGAAAAAATCAGACTTCTGTTTCTATCTGATACTTTTATTAGATTAAAATTGTTATAATCTGTTTCTAGACGTATTAATTTCAATATTTACCTAGCAACGTAATGCACGTTTCCCCCAATTAACTCATTTAATGCTAAAAAGACATATTTTAAAGTTCTTTTGTAAACTACACAAAATGATAATTTTATAAATTTAAAAGATAGACCACTTATATGATTTTATAGGGGCATGCATCCTCAATAATTGAATATGATATCTCATCACTGAATTGAGTGAATATTAATAAGAAAAATGTATGTAAAATTAGCATATTTAATTAGCTAGGTATCTTACAAGGAATATTTTTAATATAAAGGAGGAACTAACTTATTCCACTTTTTGAATAATTAAGTGAAAGAATTCCAGAATTTGAAACTATAATATTTTAGTTAAAACATGACTATAAATATTAAATATATGATAGGTTAATTAAAGGCTACAATAATTGACATTTTGTGACTTTTGACAATTATAATATTTTAGAAAACTTGATTATTCAATCAACAGTACAACTTAATATTCATATATATATCAAATTTTCAAAAAGATTGCTTAAATTTGCCAAGACTTAAAATTGTATCGAGTATCAAAACGCAAATCCAAGTACTTGTCCATTTATTGAGAATAAATAACACTTTAGTAGACAGGGTATAAATTGTCCATAGGAAAAAAACCCACAGACGTTATTTATATATGAATGAATATGCATTTTATTGCATCATATCCAGCACAAAAATAAGGGCTTTTGTACTTTCACTTGTGACCATCATTTGTTTTGCGAGCTACAAATAGCTAATCTAAGTTTTCCGTGTTGAAAAGGTTGAACACTTTAATAGTTACTTAATTTGAAAATCAAAATAAATTTTAAAATTCAAATATAGATTTAAATGCATTAAACTTGGAACATTGCTAAGAATAGGCCACATGTAGATATTTTTTAAATTACAAATAGTTTTATTCACAAAAGAAGGAAGACCTGTTAAGTAAAATTTTCAGTGGAAGAGATGCTGTTGCCTGGAAGATATCCTTCAGTGTGATGAAATTGGTTAATTGACAAACTAAATGACAATATAGTACATTCTTTCATAGTAATTGGCACTGTGAAACTCACAAATTTGTTATCACACACTGGCATGTGGAAATAAGTATATTTAATTTAATTGATCTCTACCCACATCGATTTTCTATTATATATTATAATTCATTCCCTTGATCACTTATACCCATCATTATTTGTATATATAATTATTAAAACTGTTAGAAATAATGCTAAATTTCATTACATTACTTTAAGTAATATTAATCACGTTAATTTAGAAAAAACACATTTATAATATATGTTATTAAAGAGTAATTTTATACTTTGAAACTTGCAACAAGATAATTATGTTTCTATAGATGTGCTATAATTTATATTATCTGTACTGTTTAGTTTTACTCCAGTTGTAATGTAATATGATCTTTAGTCAATTAAGAGTATAAGAAGGCAAAACCAAAAAACAAAAACACAAAAAAAAAAAAGAGAAGAAACCAAACTACAATTTTTGAAAATGTTTTATTACCAGCAGAAAGGAAAATTATCTGTTTATAGGAAAAATGCATATTTATGTATCTTAACAACTTACTAATTTTTCAGGAAAATATGGTTTAGAGGACAAAACTGTCCCATACTCCATTTAATAACTTAAAATTATAGTAGTACTAAATGTGTGTTGCACAAACACACGAGTGTAATGATATTGAGGAAAAAGATTAATTTTTTTTGCTTTATTGTGGAGAATGATAAGAGTGTTTCAGTAGTTCAGATGAAATGTTGTCTTTTTTAAAGTCTTATAGACACCTTGCTCTATTATATTCCTTATGGTTTATAAATTCTTTTCTGTAGGTTTAAAAAGTAATCTCTGTAATTTATAGTCTCTGAAAGACAGCTAGGATTTAAAATAATTGTCTTGAGATTTAAATGTGGATTTGCATTTCTAAAAAAAGAAATATAAAACCAAGAAGTGCAGTTTCTTTGTCTTTCTATTTCTACAGAGAACTGTAGCACAACAAAGTAGTTATAATTCTCTTAGTAGTTATGAAAAACCTTTAGCTCATGGGCATACCAATTTGATTTTGGCATTTCATTTGTTATTTTTCCTCCACGCTTTTACAAAGGAAAGAGAAAATTCACAACTTACAATTTTTGAGATAGGAATTTTTGCAGAGGTGCTCTGGGAGCAGTAATTTATCATTGTTAAATCAAATATTACATAAAAGTTGAAATTTATCAGTGCAAAATTAGCTGGTTTTGTTACATGTTTATTTTGATTAATCATTATCTTTGTCCTTGATCATTCTATTCATGCTGGCTTCCAACTTTGGGAACAAATTTGTAACCAAGGTGTATCTGTGCATGTAAGGGTAGAAAATTGTTTTCCATTATAAACTAAAATGTAAATTAGAATGCAATTTTTTATCCTTTAGTAACACTGCTCAGTATAACCTTCTGTGATGATGGAAATGTATGTGTCTATTAAGCACTTTGAAATATGGCTAGTGCAACCAAAGAACTGATTTTTAAATTTTATTTGATTTTAATTAATTTTAATTTTATATTTAAATAGCCACATGTGAAAAGTGCCTCAGACCATGTAGCTTTAGAGTGTTATTATTACTCTTGCTTTCATTCATTCCATCTAAAATTTTTAAATGCTTTAATATTTGATCTTCACATGAAATTAGTATGGTCAGCAGTTTGCTATATTTTTAATTTTTACACAATTTAGTTTACCATACAAGAATGGTAGAAAGGTATAAGCAAGGGATAATTTCTAAGTGAGATGTTTCAGTTTGTCATTTTCTTGGTGTGTCCAGACTTTTGTAACAATTAGCCACAAGTGCCAGTCACCTGCTCTGTTTAAGGCATTTAGAGGTACTTCTTGTTTATACCATTCACTATGATCTGGTCCAACTCCAGAGAGAAACAGTGTGGTGATCTCCTGCATAGAGATTTCTCTGGAGAATTCTGGACTAATCCAGAATTCTGGATGACTGAAATGTCATAATTTAGTATTTAAAGTATGGAAAATCTATCCCAGGGGCAGGTAGGATGGCAGGTGTAAACTTTTATGTACATCATTTAAACAATTTAAATAAGGGCAATCTTATAATCATGACTGTTGGGCTGCACCCCACAGTCCTGCAATCCTTGCAACTGCCCAGCCATGAGACTGAAGAAAGAACCCAGAGTCAACGACAGAGACATCAGCAATTTATTGGACAGGGAATCTTACAAGTCAGAGGCAAATGTCCTGGAGTGACACCCCAACGTGTAAGGCCAATGGCAGGCAGGACACAGCAGCAATCTTTGCAGGGAGGAGGAGGCCATCGGATAAAGGGGTCATAACATCAGAAGGGCTCCATGGTTGCCAGGGGACAGCTGGAACGTGTCTCTCCCCAGCTCTTTGGGTTAGCAACTATTGAGAGGGCCACTGTTTCCTGTTGATGACCCAAAGCTGGAACCGTTCTGGTCTGGTCCCAGGGCTAGAGCAATCGTTAGTGGGTGTTGGGCCGATCACACAAGTATTTACTGATTAAACTTTCAGCTTAGGAGGGGGAGACAATAATGTGCATAAGGTAAGGGTGAGTCAGGGCCAGTTCGGGCTGGGGATGCACAGAGAGCAGCAATATTATGGGGTTTGATCCTGCAATGACTATTGGTCCTATTTGTACTTGAACTTACTATAGAAGGAAATATGGTGTATAAGAGTATGTGATGGGGCTTCCCTGGTGGCGCAGTGGTTGGGAGTCTGCCTGCCAGTGCAGGGGACGCGGGTTCGAGCCCTGATCTGGGAGGATCCCACGTGCCGCGGAGCGGCTGGGCCCGTGAGCCACAATTGCTGAGCCTGCGCGTCTGGAGCCTGTGCTCCGCAACAAGAGAGGCCGCGATAGTGAGAGGCCCGCGCACCGCGATGAAGAGTGGCCCCCGCTCGCCACAACTAGAGAGAGCCCTGGAACAGAAACGAAGACCCAACACAGCCATAAATAAATAAATAAATAAATAAATAAATAAATAAATAACATCTGATTGTTTTAAAAAAAAAAAAAAAGAAGGTATATGCTCTCTCTCAGAAACAACTCACCATAAACATAAAAATATATACATTAAAAAAAAAAAAAAGAGTATGTGATGACCTTGGCATAAAGTGGTCCTTAGTATAGTTTTGAATTAAAATGTAGATGTAGATACAGTGAAGAAATAAAGTATAATTAAACTATTGCAGTTTTGTAAATGCAGGAAAATAAGAAATCAGATTCTAGGGTATTAAGGGCATTAAGGTCCATTAGAAATAAGAGTACAACTTAAAAGCTATATTGAATGGGGTGGGCAAAACTGGAACAGAAATAAAAGACTGAGAAATCAAACTCATCTCACTTGCACTTCCTATACAGGTGGGAAAATTACTCCCAGAGCAACATTTCAGGGAAAGATTGAGCTGAAAACTTGATATTTTCATCCTCAAGTGGCTGCATGACACTTGAGGGTAACAGAATGAAACTTAATCACACTTTAGTGCAGAAAAAAATTTTTAAATTCTTGTTGTTTTTGCTTTAAGTATAAATTTAGTATATATAAAAACAGAAGAAAATTAGGAAAGGAAAGTAGAATCATGTGGTTGAGGTGGCCATGTTTTAGAAACCAAGCCTAGCATAAATGCTTCAACTGTACAAAGTAGAATATGATATTTCATAGTACAATCAGGCCAAGGTTAATTATTAAATTTAAGGTTAATTTTTTAGTTAATTGAAATTTTTAAAAGGATAAATAGAAAATTAAATTTGTATTTACCTTAACATCATGGTTTTTAATTCCAGACCTACCAGGAGTGGCTGCTGCTGGGGGAAAGTGCTGGAGGGAGTCTGGGCTAAGATGTTGGGAAGCCACCTGGGCCTCTGGAGTAGGCAGGCACTGGGAAGACCTGGGGTCTGGGTTCATGGGATCCTGCAGGGAGCTGGTGCCAAAGAGATACCTGGGGGCTCTGGCAGGCCCTGCACTGAGCCAGGGGCCTGAGTTCCTGGGAGCCCTCAGGAGCTGCCTAGGGCAGAGGGAGGGAGTTGGTATTCCATGTTGCAGTCAAATGGTCATTAATTCTCCTCCTAGGCAGCAGGTATCTCTTACTCTTCCTTCGAGGCTGCCAGGGCCTGGGGGAGGAGTGAAGGGGGTGATGTGAATCTGTCTTTCCTACCATCCTCATAGCATCTTATTTCTGTGCTTTGCCCAGGTGCTGTAATCATCACCTGTAATCCTTGGCCCTTGTGAAGGTTTTTTCCTGAGCAGAGAATGATTCAAATTAATGTTAGTGGAGGGATGTGAGTAGTAGAAATTCCTATACTGTACCACCATTTCTCTGATGTCATGGGCAAGACCCAAGAAGTATTAAATGCTGCTTTGATTATTGTTGTATTAAAACTATGAAGACTTACTTTTTTAAAAAAATTGAAAAGTCATTTTTAGAAATAAGGTACTCATAATTCCTTCTTTATTTTTAAGATTATGTAGCTACTTGTAAGCAATAAATGGCATGATTGTGGATATTAAAGTGTGAAAGAGAAGTTCAAAAAATTAAATTATGTTCCAAATTCAAGTTTCTAAACCTTTTTCAGGTCTTTGAAAATTTAATGTTGTATAGAGCTGAGTTTGAGAAAAATGAGCAGGGGGTTGATGATGTTTAGCAATTTGATTTTTAATGGAAAGGAAAAATAGGGTTTGTGTATGGGATACACATATTAATGTCACACACTGTAAAACTTGGGTCCATGAGTAAGCTTCAGGAAACTGGGAAATAACATGGAAAGTGGATGCAAAAAATTCCATGTATATTTTTCTAAGCCATGACCTCTAAAAAGTCTCAGAAGATTTTTAGTGAAAAACTAGGAACCAGGCTTTAGGCCACACCATGGGTTAACCCTTCAACTTGCCTTGGTGATAAAGATGAGTATGAACTCTTCAAACTAATATGATCTGATTGTCATAAGAACTACTTTTATAATAATTTTTGATGGTTATGCTTTTTTCCAGTGGATCATAAAAACATTTTTCTGGTTATGTTATGCTCTTAAATTCACCAGGTAGGAGATACTCAGTCAGTGAAATAGGAAAGGAGTTGAGAAATATCTATCTATCTATATACCTTTTTTTAGCTTAGAGATATTTTCATCTGACATCGTTTTTCATGTTTTCTTAAAAAAAAACAACAACAATATCTCATTGATTTCCTGCTATCTTTTTTTGAACATCCATGGCACTCTGTGTGCAAAAAATGTCTGGTTAATTCACTCCATATTTATATAACTATTTTTAGTATTACATAAGTAAATAATGAATTTTGTACTTTTGACTGCATATTGGGCACTTCTCCTCAGATATTAAATAGTGAACTCACACTTAACATATTTAAAACAAAATTCATATTTTATAATAATAATAATCTCTAATACTATCTGCTCTATTACAATTAATAACATTATCATTCTCCCAGTCATATAAGTTCTATATTTTATTGGCTTTTTTCTTTTACTTCCTTTTTTCTTAGTCAAAATATCCTGAAAACTATTTCTCATAGTCATATTTCTTTTCATTAATAACTGTGTCTCTACATACTATCCTTACCTTCCCATTCTCCCTGTTTTAATCAACCCTATTTCCTCTCACAACTAACTTTCTAAGGCAAAACTTTGATAAATGTTTACAACCATTTAAGATATGTTAATTAATTTCTATTTACACTGGGTATTAATTCCAATGATTTAATTGTGATTTAAAATATTCTACAGTCTGACTTTAACCTACATTTTTGACTTAGCAATTTGCCTACACATCACAATTCTAGTTACTCTTGTGCCATGTTCTTCAGCTGAAATGTCCTCAACTCCTATACTTACCTACTTACTACTCTGCTTTTGAAAGTCTTATGCCCATCATCAGTCTTATGGTGACCCATCAGTCTTATGGGTCTGATTACCTTAATATAAAACAGCAGTTACAAAAGCAATTTTTCAATTCAGACAGGTAATGTGGCCTGGTTTAAGAGAATGAAAGGATGTTGTCCTCAGCAAACATGAAAGAACAGGGCCCTTTCCCCAACTCCACCAAAGATGTTACAATTCAATAATAATAAACCCAACCCAACCAAAGTAAAACAAAAATACCTCTTTGGCTAAACAAAACTCATTAGCAGGGATGGGTTTGGCTTGCAGAAGCAGTATAATGCAATTTCATTCAACATTGCTTCATGTTGAAGACCAGCTTTCATGGCACGCCCTTACTTGTCTTAAAATTGCAGTGATTTTATGTGGTGCCCACCAATGGCAAGTTTTGTCCTTAAGAATGGGAAAATATACAAATTTTGGAAAACAATGTGTAACTTCTGCTGTGTCTCTTACTTGGTTTTAGTAATGAGAGTGCACAATGCAATACGTTTGTAAACAGAGAAACACACTGAGGAAGATTTACAAAGATTGTACTTTAAAGATAAATTAGTTTGAAAATTAATTTTTATAATTGTTAATTGTTTCTTTCCTCCCACACATACATGTACATGTGTAGATACACAAATAGTTTTTGATTGAAATATATTCTTATGTTCATGAATGTTTTGAATTAGTGCATGGCCTGTTTCTTTCCACTATATTTTGCATATATTAAGGGGCAAGAGTATACATTTCCAGAACAATCACTGCAATTTTAAACAGTTTATCTGTAGTAAAGGTTGACATATTGACTTCATTATTTCTTGATAAACTTAAGGACTTTTTTTTTCTGTGCCTTGAAAGGTAGAGTGAGCTATACATTTTCTGTCAAAGTATGAACTGGTATCAATGACTCGTTCCTAATATCTGGAACACCATGAGTTACAAGTACTGAGTTCTCATCCTGGCTCTATCACTTCATTTACTATTATTTGATTTTGGACCAATGAATGAGAGTTTACATCAAACAATTTTCTCTTTCTACATTAAATAATATCAGGACAATTCTGCTCCTGTGTTAAATAATACACAAGCCATCAAAATCAGCTTCTCAATTCAGTAAATGCTTTCTCCTGAAAAATATTTGTGAACCTACTGAAGTAGCTGCTCAACAAGAACTCTCAAAGTGTGAGATTTGAATTTGCACAGAAAATGTAAAAAAAAAATCTGAGGTTCAGTCATCTCTAAGTTACAAAGAATCAGCTTCATGGGAATGTAGCTTAAAAATAAGCAAATTAAGGAAAAATAGAAGGGGCACGTTTGACCAACTTGTAAATATCAATAACTTTATCAAAAATGTGCTAGGATATATAAAAGTATTCTGTTTATGACATATTGTTTTGAGAGATGAAGACAAAGAACACACGCTGGTTTGTGTATTTCCTCAAATTCTTTTTTTGTGACTTTTTTTAACCTTGAAAAGAAAGGAATCAGAAGTCAAATCAAACATGTCTTAGTGAAGAATTTGCTATTATATATGAGAAATGAGACATAATTATTTTCTGGATAGTGAGACCTGCACACAAAGAACATTTCATTCTTTTTTTTTTAGCAGTTTCATTCTTAATCTTATTATCTTTTTTCTCTTAAGTAAGATAAAGTATTTAGCCAATATTAATTAAAAATCCCTTATTCTGAGAACTAGCTTTATATTTAATAAACTGATAGGAAGTAAACTCCAATTTAGGCAAAAGCAATTAGAAGGATCAAGTTCTTCCCTGATACATAGTAATATGGTTGCCAAGAATCTCTCTAAAAGCACCAAGCCTTTGCTTGGGGATTGGACTTTCTTACTTCTGTGCTCATTTTGCTTGTTCAGATATTGCCTTGAGGTATAACTCTACTCCATTGCTTACCCCTTAAAAATAAAAGTAAGTGGAAGGCACATCAGCAGTAAGCTGTGGTCCAGTTGAGGTATATAATATCACATCTACTATGCTGTTTTCATCCAGGGAAAATAATCCGATTGCCTTGTGAAATGCTCTTAGACAATGAATAGGCTACATACAATTTAAGCAGCTTCTCTTTAGTCTTCTGCATCCAGTTAAACTGCCTCTCTTCATTTTTTTCAAATCTAGATGAGAATTAAAATAACTCAGTTTGATTAAACAATATGGATTTTTTAGGGAGGCATGAAATAATTCTTCCTTTTTACTCAGATATCTCTCACTTGCTCAGAAAAGTCATTTTAAGATGCTGCCAACCTACTTACTGGCAAATTACTAAATAGACCATATCATGTATCCATATCCTTAATCATTAATTCATTCATTATCTTATTCATTCATCACCTCTTTTTGATTTATTCAACTAAATTTACTAGGTACCATCACTATATTTTCACTACTCTAGGTTTTATTATGTCACTCTCAGAGTATTTTTCTCTAAAATATTGATATCATATTTAACCTGGTTTGTGATTGTGACATTGTCTTGGGTATTCCTGCATAGTTCTTAAAGAGACTTATTTTAAAGATCAATATTTTGCACATACACTTAAAAATTCCTTTCTAAATGGAGAGTGAGCAAATTGAACCTTAAAGAAATGAACCCATTCCACAGACAAAAACCAGGGCTCCTTGTTATGCAATGGTTTAATATTAAGCTAGATTTCCTTCCCACTCCACAGTCAATCTGGAGTCATTTTGCTTGACAATATGCTAAATGATGAATTGGTTATCCTCATATAGTACTTCTTGAAAACGGCCCTGAGGTACACATGGTACAGTGTTTCACCAACTATTTCTGGATTCACTCCTGTAACAAAGATCAAAAATGGGAAAGCAACACAAAAAATTATTCTGCCTGACCTGATAGGTGCTCATTTTGGAATTCAGAACTTGATTTTGTTACACAAAGGGAAAAGCAGAGTTTGAATAAGGATTATAATAATAATTTAAAAGAAAGTGGAAGGACTAGTAATGAAATGAGTTTATTATAAAACTTCTGGAAGGTTGGTTCTACATTAAAACCAAAAAATATTCAAATGTATCATTCAGAGCAATATAAATCACAGTAGGGTGGTGTGATTTTATTTAGAAACTTAGACTGCATATTTCTTATAAATTCCAGAAAAAATCTTAATATATTCTTTTTAAAATTGAAAATTCTTGGACTGCTCAACATAGAAATTATCCTGGAAAGTCAAATCTCTGCCTACATAATTTTTGCTACTGTAAAGCATGTATTATCTTTCTCATTTTATTATAAAAATGAAGAGTAAATGTAAACAAACTACATTTTCCAAGAACTGTCATATTTTCTTTGCTTCAAATAGAGAAAATAAACATTATTTAATGGCTATTTATTCCATTTTACATACTTTTCAGATATTAGAATAAATTTTGGGAAAAAAGGGAGGATCTTGAAGAATTTGGCACAATATCAACTCTGCTGTAGATAAATTTCACATTATTCTGGTGGGTGTCATTCTGAAGCTTTTTCACATATTCACAAAATAAAAGTCAATCCAGTCTGAGTATTGCCCAATTTGTTCGAAAGAGCAAATTTTTTTTATCATTCAGTGATTTCTCTAAAACATCATTAATAAGTATTAAAACAAAATTCCAACTGCTAAAAGTAATTTTACCTAGTATAAATTTTCCAGGTAAGAAACGTGTGTATCATATATCATTTCATATTAGCCTATTTAGTTGCTGATACAAAATTTAAACCGTATACTTTCAATAAAAAGACAAAACTTGGACCCTATCTTATTAATAATTCAATGAGTTGATACACTGATTTCAACTCACAGTGGTCCCCTTAGTAAATAATGCTGTACCACTAATTAGCAGATACCTAAAGGCAAATAACATTCCCTTGTTACTGGAAAAAACTAAGAATATATTGAAACTTCTAATTTATACTAGTATACATTATATTTTGTGGCATCAGCAGATAGAAATGTTTTGTTTTTCAAACTCTTCAGGGAAGTCATAGAAATGACTAAAATTCCTGTTAAGGAAATATGGAAATTAAATATACAGTTATTATACACCATTTTATATAGGGGACTTGAACACCAACAGATTTTGGTATCTGCGGGTGTCCTGGAACCAATCCCCTCTGGATACTGAGGAATGACTATGTGTCAAATTGGCAACTGATATATAATTCATTGCGTGTATAAAAATCTACTATAGCATTGTATATTCTATCTAACGAGTGTCCTTTTGAAGTTGTAATGCTCATGGGGTTCACACTTCTGACTGCAGCAGCATTTTGGTAAAGGAGGAGGGGATGAAGGAATCAAGATGTTGAGATCAGAACACCAAGAGAACATGAGAGAGAATTCTTGGAGAGTATGAGTGAGTCTGAGGCTTTAGGGATGGTGTGATCCTAGTCGTTAGGTGAGAGGTGGGTACTGTCTAAGAGTCAGAAGTGAGTATATTGTAAAACACCCTTAAATGTTTATTTAGGTTAAATTTTGAAAGAATTTAGGTTAACTTTTGTATATTCCTCTTTGGCCTGGGATTCTTTAAAAGCAGTTCCAATCTGCTTTTAACTCTTTAAAAAAAATGATCATCATAAAGAGTGTTCTCATTATCGTCTTGTCAAGGTACTAACGTCTCCACAGGTAATAGGATCTTCTGGAGCTAAAACTTTGTCAAGGTGTGTTTGAATGTTGAGATCAAATAGAGGGAGTTTTTAAATACAGTTATGTTTCTATACCCTGAAATTTTCTTGTGTTTAGAGTAAAAACCCCTGTATATAAATAGCCTTACGATTTTAGAATCTTCAAACAATGAATGTGTATTTTTTATTCCTACAACAGCCCAATGTGGATGTTTTGGGCCAGCTGGTCGTCCTGTGACAGGGTTCAAAGCATGGGCTCTTTCTGTTTTTTGGTTTTGCCATCCACTGTGATCTTGGAATCTTCTGCTCCACCCAGCTGACAAGGCAGAAGGCAGTGGAGAAGGACATCTACTTCTTAGAAAATTGAACCTGGCAGGAACACATCAGTCCCATTCATGTTCCATTAAGAATTAGTTATATGGTCCTATCTGGATGAAAGGGAGACTAGGATGCTTTGCTCTAGTTTTATGGAGCTCCCAACAACAAATGCCCACCATGAAAATGTCAGCAATTTGTTGAGGGCATTTCTCCGTATCTAGCAGAGTGCCATTTGTTGCTTCTACATTTATGAGATTTTTACATGTAAATTCATTGCAAACATTTAACTTCAGCTGTTTTAATACACTGTCATGAAACCAGTGTCAGGGTCCTGAGAAAAACACTTGGTTTTCTTCTTAGCTGCAAACCTGAATAGTTTTGAGCATATTGCACCAAATCACAGTCTCTGGTGGGAGGTCCATGGTGGGAGCTCCCAAGGCTCCCAGAAAGTCCTCCATCCAGAAGCACCTCTTAAACTCCATTATCTGAATTTGTCAACATGGAAATTGTATTTTATTTATTTAATTTTGTCTTTCCTGTAAGCCCTAATACATTACTCAAGTGGAAACAGTTTTATTAGAGAGATTAAACTCAAATAATAATTTATTGTATACTTAGAATGTTTGAGTTCCCCAAGATCACCCTCATGTTTAGTGATTCACTAGATGGACTCAGAATTCAGGTTTATTATAGTGAAAAGATGTATGATAGGATTAGCAAGAAAAAAGGACACAGGATATGCAGTTATCTGTAGAAATCCATAAACGTGTTTCTTTATGTTCTCTTCTTCCTATGAGGGGGCAAATTAAGTATGATCCTTTCCTCAGCAATGAAAAAAAACAGTAAAATCTGTGTGATTTCTTCCCAGGGAAACCCCTTATAGACTCAGCACCTGTTGTTTTAGTGGGCTGGTCGTATGTGTACCCTCTCCTTCATCTTCAGAACTCCAGATTCCAAAAAGGAAAACAGGTAGTTACCATAAATCACCTATGTTTATAAACAGTTTACACACAGTGATTTACCCTTAATCGGTTAAGAAACAGGTCAAGACAGCAGCCAAGGGCCAACCTTGCAAGCAGGCCCTTCTAAAGGTAGCAGTTTCGGATATGCTATGTTAACTCTTTTCTGCACACCCACCAAAATAGTTAATACGTTTTATCTCATTAAAACCCCACAATGATCCTCTTCAATTGAGATAACTTTTGTAAAGAAAGGAACTTTAAGGTAAAGGGAAATGATGCATTTTGAGTCCCAAGTATGTATCACAGTCTTTACTAGATACTTTAAATATAGTAACTCAGGGAAGTAAGAATTTTGCCTATGGCCACATGACTAATAACTGGGGAATAAAAACTGAAAACCAGGATTGGGTAAGTTTGGACTACACCTTTGTGCCTTTTCCCAAATGCTTAGAGAAGGTCATATATCTACATTGTCCAGTATAATAACCAGTGGCCACCTGTGATTATTAAATACTTGAAGTGTGACTAGACCCAATGGAGATGCTATACAAGTGTGTATATACACCAGATTTTGAAAACTTAACATGGAAAAAAAGAATGTAATATATCCCATTAATAATTTTTAATAATTAACAAATAATTTTTAGTATTGAATATACTTGGACATATTTTGTCTACATTGATTTAAATAAACTTACATTATTAAATTGATTTTATCCATTCTTACTTTTTTAATGTGGCTAGTATAAAATTTAAAATTATGTAAGTGACTCACATTATACTTCTTTTGGACTGCACCAGTCTATACATATAGGACCTATCAGGCTAGAACCATGTGTTTGATCCTTAAGGCCTCACCATTGACAATTACAAAGGCTATGCCTCACAGACCTCATGGGGTAGCTGCTGTCCACACACCAGACTTGATACACAGCCAATGCATTACAGTCTTTTGTGGGAGTGGTATTCAAGGATTCCCACCCAGGGCCAGCCATGCTCCAATACATATCTGTATTAATCTAGGCACCTCTATATGGAGGTCTCTTTTTTGGGAACAGGGGAGAGGGCCCTGCTGAAGTACTTTTCAAGCCTTTGCACCTAGACGTTCTTATCTTGGGGGCACTGACTATGCTGACTCACTACTTTCCCACTCCTAACCCTTCCCCTCCCCGGAGTTTTCTGGTCCATAAATGTCCAGAGCCTTTTATTCAGAGTTCCTCAACACCAAGACACTTTCCCTTGTCTGCCCAGGACATCACCTGATCCTCACTGATGCCAATCTTCGGGGAAGGGAGAAGTTGGCAAGCATTCTATTCTTTTTTGACCACTCGCTTATACTATTTCATTTAGTGAATAAAAGCTTGAACATTACTTATTGTCCTAACTGACCACCTAAACACCTGGTAGCTCTGACTGACCTCAATAAATATTAAGTCCCCTTCCTTGTGAAAACTATAGTTTTATGTGAAAAAATATTGGAATCAGAAGAGTTGGGTTGAAACACCCCTCTTCTAGGCTTTCATATCACTACTCTGAATATCAATATCTAGATCATTTCACACTGTTCTATGTCTTGATTTCCTGCCCTGTCTCCAACATTAAAGCCATTTAAAGATAGCAGCTATACCTGATTTGATTTTCTGTCCCAACACATAGCATATGCCTTTTACAAAGGAGAGTCTCAACTGTTTGTCAATTAAATAAAGAAATGCACTCGTCTAAATTAATACAGATAGTAAGTGGTAGATAAATGTTTCAAATACTGGTTTTCTGATATCAGGTTCAGGGCTTTTGCTGCTGTGATGGTCACCTATATTTTGGATTTGTGGAATGTGAAGGGTTAGGAAAGAACAGATAGGGATGTGTAATTCCAGGTCATAGAATTTTTCAATACCTATATACATTTTCTATTGCTTCTGGTTTAAAAAGATGAATTTATTATCTTATATTCTATAGGTCAGTCTAACTTGAGTCTTGGTAGGCTAAACTCAAGGTGTCAGTAGAGCTGAGTTTCCTTCTGGAAGCTCTATGTGAAAATCTGTCTTTTCCAGTTTCTAGAGGCTGCTCATATTCCTTGGCTCATGGCAACCTTCCTTCCTCTTGCAAGCCAATATCATCTCATCTCTCTAACCTTTCTTTCGTAGTCACATTGCCTTATCTCTAATACATCTGGGAAGGATGTTCACTTTTAAAGACCCATGTGATTATATTGGGCCCACCCTTATGACCTAGTGTCATCTTTCCTCCTCAAGGTCCTTAACCTTATTCCCATCTGAAAAATCTCTTCTGCCATGTAATGTGATATATTCACAGCTTTAGGAAATTAAGTTGTGCACACATTTGGGGGACTATTATTCTGCCTACCACAATATTTAAATCAGTAGTTCTCAAAATAAGGTTTTTAATGTCTAAATGAATATTTCTCAAAATGTGGTATCCAGACCAGCAGCATTCATGTCACCTGGGAACCTATTGAATCAGGAATTCTGGAGGTGGGGCCCAGAAAACTATGTGGTCACAAGCTTCCAAGTGTTTCTAATGTATGATAAAGTTTGAGAACATTCTAAACCATTCTTATACTTAGTAAGCTTCCAGGAGGTAGCTACGTCTGAGTTTGAGGTAATTTACGTATTCTTCAATAGGAAGCACTACAGCTGGATAGCAATCCTAGGAATCAGAGAAGGTCAATGTGTAAGTGCTTATAAAGGCTGAATGTCTGAGTATCCCTGCTATCATTAATTTTCAGAGACAGTTGGAAATAAATGAAAAATTTATCATCTCAAGTTGCAGCTCATAGAATTATTAGAGATAAGCTTTCAAGAAGGAGGGAGATAAAAATAATATATTCCATAAATTGCATTTTAAATACATTTCAGAAGAAAATGATTTCCTGAAGCTGGTGACACCTAATATTATGAATTATAGTAGTTTGAAGAAGACACTTCTCTTTTTAATCCATTTCTATTTTCCATTTAATTATTAATTATTTAATCTATTTCTATGACCAATCACTTAATTGTTTATTAACATCCACACTAAGACTATAATTGAATAGGTGTTATATGGTGGATAGAAGGAGGTATATGGCACAGTTATGGCCCTTGAAAACCCAAAAATATTGAGTGGGAGATATGACTAATACTTTAAAAGGCATTTAAAGACAATATTCTGCCACATAAAATTATTTCAGACAAATTGTTCACTTAGTAATGCAATTGAAGCGGTTGTCACAACCTGAGCAGACCTCACAAATATTTCCACAATTCAGTAATACCATTGTGAGTTTCTTGGCTGGCTATGTACTTTATTTGATAAGGTAAATGCTTCAGTGAATTCAGCTGATGTGAAAGATCCACCCCAACCCTTACTCAATTGCCATCTGTATATTTATTCTACTTTTATGATGTTATGTTCAGTTTTACACATCTACATTTCCATAGGAAAATGACAGCTGGAAGCTGGCCTGGCACTATCAGCTTGATCTTGGAGTTAGCCAGTGGTCCAGCCCTAACTGCTAGGCTGTCACGTTCTCCTGTTGAATGTAATTTCATAGAGCCCTAATATCAGACAAGGCAACTCTGTGACTGTGATGGATCAATACAAAACACAGAAGAGACTCATAAGCACATCTCAACAGAGAGAAAAGCAACAATTATATCCAAACCATAAAATTGTTCATCCATCTTTCTCTACTTTATAGCTAATATGAGTGGTATCATTTAGTTATAAAATATAGATTTTCATTTAAGAAAAGGCAAGTAGATTTACTTTGAATAAATTTAAAATTTCTCTAATTACATATTCCCTATTCTATTGTATCTTTTTTATATAAAAATCTAAAATATCTCACTGAATGGGTGCTAGTTATTTGGAGCTAAAATACACCTACTCATAAAATGCCAGAGTCCTCAAGCAACCCATGCATAGTCATTATTTTGTGCCTCAGATCAGTGGAAAACAGCTCTTTAATCAATAGGAGGGACAGTCAGGTCAAAGTCCATATACCTTTTTTCAACTCAGTTGAAGAATGGTGGCTGGAACTGATTGTTAGAGTCAACACAATTTCTAACACACAGCATAGTTTTTTACCTTGCCAGAGTATAGTACAGACCTGTAGATTTAGGTTAAAAACATATTTACTTATTTCTTTAACAATCATATAATAAACTATTGCAAATACAATGCCATTTGATTTCCTTTTTCCCTTTAAATATTGTTTTCCCTATCTATCTATCATCTATCTGTCTATCTATCTATCTATCCCTGTCTATCTTCCATCCTCTACCTCTTTATAATGTTTGTTATGTACACACACACGTGTTTAGAGTCAATTTAAAAGTTTTATTTATTTTGTCTTTTGATATTTTGGGGAAATTTCCCAACTTAGTTTCCAAGACAATTTAATCATCTGATGTAACACAAACACAAACGGCATTTAAAGCTTATAAGATTTCGAATTTGGATCATTTATTTTGCTTTATGATTTTTCCTTAGTTAATTGAATAAAACAGAGATAACGAATGTTTACATCCTTTTTAAAGTGTTTTGCGTTTTATTTATATAAGATTGTTTCCCTTGCTAAATTTAAATACAACTATCTATCTACCTACATGCATATATGCATATATATATACACACACATATGCATGTATGTATTTATACACCAATGCATAACATTTAATTTACAGCCTATTTATCTTTCCATTAGCATAAATCATGCCTTTATTTGTTCAATCTCATTTTGATGATGTTGATGAAATTCTTAGACAAATGAATATTAGTTCTTTCTTATCAGTAATGTTTATTATTTTGTCTATCTAGTTTTTCTCTGTTACAGAACAGTATACTTACCTGGGGAAGAATATTCTCAATCCTGTGCCAATAACGTTTTCCAGGAATGGGCTATTTATTTTATTACCTTGCTTATTTGGCCCTCCTTATACTCTCCAGTGATAAAAGTGCAAATGTATTATTCTAATATATGCTGAGGGCCGTAATAATGACCAAAACTGAGAAAACTAATCAAGAAGAATTAAGCCCACATACAGAGAGAAATAAAAACAAGCAGTGGAGACAAAGTTCTGGACTGTGGTGTAAATTACAGTTCTCAATATACTTAAGGTTAGATTGTATACTTGTCCTTCCTATGGTTCAGTTACAGGAAGCAATATATTTTCCTCTATCCTTAAGCTATTTGAGCTGGCTTTCCATCACAATTATTTTGTGGAGAATTGATTTGCATTTCAAAGTCATCTATAATATTAAGGAGACTCTACTATGTGAAAAGTACTTTTCTAAGAATAACAACACGTAATTTTTTTAATGTTAAGTTGACCAGTCCTATCTTTGTGTGTGTGTCTTTGCACGAATATGTTCAAACATACTTATTTTTAATAGTGCGTAACAGTCAGGAACACACAAAAAAAGGAGACAAGGCAGAATAAATTTAGGGCTAAAAATAGACTTGACAAAAAAGTTATGGGGGTTGTGCTCATACTCAACAAAAACACAGGAAGTCTGCTCACTATACTGGGTAGCAGGGAAGAATCAAGTGACCAGAATGTTCTGACCATCAGAGGTCTTTGGCATTGCTTAGCTGATTATGGTACCCCAAGAATTGAAATGTATGGGTGGGCTGCTTAAATCTTACTTGATTTGTATAACCTGAAAGTCTCTAGATCTGATGACAGGAATCTGATCTGAATCACCACAATAATGAGTTACAGTCCCACAAATAATTCCAGGCTAGAGCTAGTTCACAACCCAAGAATACCTTGAGTTAAGGGAATGATAGTACAGCTTGAGGAAGGATCCTACTATATAGTCAGATGCTGTATACTATATATCTCCCCAGCCTTCTACAAAGAGACATATGATCATTTACTAGGGTGACTATGCACTGGAGAAAGGGAAATAATCAGACATTTTACACACTGTTGGATACATTGCTTTGAACTGACAATTACAGATGACCCCAAATGCTATTGTGGTCCACATTCATACTAGGGATTATGGAGGTTATGTTAGGAATGGAGTTTTGGCTTGAGGCCTTCTCCTAGTGGTCCCTGTAGGCCATGAGTCCTCTGCAATTGTATCCCCAGTCCAAAATGCCTAATAGGATAGACGTATTTAGTATCTTGCAGAATGTCCACATGTATTCCCTAACTTATGAACTGAGAAATGTGATGCTAGTGTAAGCCAAACGGAGCCACCAGAACTTCCACTCAGCTACAAAAATATTAAAACAAAATATGCACCACATTACTGGAGGGATTGCAGAGATTAGTGTCACCATTAAAAACCTGGAAGATGTAAGGATAATGATTACTTACTGCATACTCATACAATTTTCAGATGAATTTTAGATACCAACAGTGGATTATTATAAACCTAATTGGGTCTTTCTTCTAATTAAAGTTACTGTTTCAATGTGATTGTATTGCTGGAAGAAGTCAACCCATGTGCTGTGATCTGGTAAATGTCATTAATCTGACCAGTGTTTTTGTTTTTGTTTTTGTTCTTTTCTCTATACTCGTTAGTTAAAGATCCTCAGCAGCCATTTTCATACAGCTGTTAGGGCCAGCAATGCATCTTCTCTGCTCTCCCTTGGGGCTAGCTCAACTTTCCAAACTTGATTGTCTCTCTATTCTACAGGACATTGTGCTCCTCCATTACATTGATTATAACATGATCTTTTAACTTAGTAGCAGAAAGTACCAAATATTCTAGAATCCCTTGTAAGACACATGTATTCCAGATAATGTGAAATAAATTCTACAAATATTTAGGGGTCTGTCAACTAGGTTAAGTTTCTTGGGGTCCAGTTGTTCAAGACATGGAGATATATTTCTTATATGGACACAATTTTGCATTTGATATCTTGTACTGCTAGAAAAAGAGACACAATGCTTAGTCAGCCTTTGAATATTGAAGGCAACAAATACCCACTATGGGTGAGCATCTCTGACCCATGTACCAAGTAACCCTAAAAGTTGGCAGTTTTTAACGGGACTTAGAACAATATAAATTCCTGCAACAGGTACAGTGTTCCATAAAAAACAAAAACAAAACAAAACAAAAAAACTCTCCTGCCACTTGGGCCATATGGCCCAGAGGATCCAATTTTTCTTGAAATATATTTGACCAAATAGGATTGCTGTTTGAACCCTTGGACTGCTCCTTAAAACTTTGTAGTAATGTGATCCCTTACCCAGATGATAATAATTCTCTTTTCGAGCAACAGCTTTTTGACTTTCCTCAGGGCCCTAGGAGAGACAGAATGTTTGACCATACAGCCTAAAATTACCATTTGACCTGAGCTGTCTATCATGACTTGGGTACCTTTCAAACCTTAAAGGTGTATGTGTTCAGCAATACTCTATCATCAAACAGAAGTACTATATACAAGATTGAGCTTGGGTAGGTCCTAAAGTCATAAGTAGGTTGCACGGCCTATGGCCCAGATGTCCATGGCCCATCCTCCTACTCTGTTGCCTCTTTCCTTTCAGTCTACACCTGTGACCTCAGTGGAGTTCAGTTGAATATTGGGGGATAATTCTCCATGGCTCTCTTACATTTCTACATGTCTTCTGAGCAAAGGAACTGACTGGCTTTGTCCACCTTATCTTTTGAAGGATGTCTGTAGAGCACAGAGCCTTGGAAGATTAAGATAGCACCTCCCTGTGGAGTAAATGGCAAGCTTCATTACAATCCAGTATAGTAAAAATAATGTCAGGGCAAAAAACAGGCCAGGCTGGCCAGTATAAAAGCTTGGGTTTCCTAAACTTGGGTTTTTTTCTACTGTAATACAAGCTATAGTATGTGCAGGCAATATCTAACCCCCTTTGAATCACTCTGTGGGAATTGGGTCTCAGGGAACTAGCACAAATCCTGACACTTTGGCTGATTCTATTTTTGTGACCAGTAACTCTTTTATCTTTGACCCAGTACACTCATTTTTCTCTCTAGTATCCATCAAACTGTGGCAGACTAACTTGTTAGCTTGCAAATAGAGTAAAATTTCAGATTCTTCATAGGTACTGAGAGTGTTGGCAATGAGAATGAAGTGCTGACAAAGGCATGGCTTTCTAGAAGAGAAAGGATGAAGGTTTGAGCTGACATAAGGAATGCGAAAATTTGCATTTGGAGCTGTTAGCAAATGTTCTTATCCAAGTGATGAGTGAGTGGGAGTGCTGGTAAGGGTCCCCCACTTCTCTACCTGTTAATGAATGTTTAAAGGATGAACAGTGAGAAGAAGGATTGAAAAAAGCTGCCCAAATGGTGCTTTGATCGTTGCTCACTCTCCTTCAGGCAGGAGGAAGGAGGTATGTTCTTATGACAACAGGGAAACAAGTTCTGCAGTCCCAGATGACGGACAAGGTGGCTAGAGCTATTGAGTCAAGAAGTCCCCAAAAGTAAAATATATGGTGTTAGGAATGAGGATGTAGAAAATTGGGTGGACAGAAAACATTAGAAGTTTGTTTGGTTGAGCTGTGTAGACAGCTTCTCACTACAGAAATTAAATACAATGTCTTATTTACTGGCATGAAGTGTCTCTTTCTCGACACCCCATCCTTTCCACCCACTCTACCCTGACGTCTACTACTTTGAGGAGAAAGATGCTTAGGGGTGAGGTAAAAGTTTACAGTTAGAATGTTTTCAGTTATACTAGGTATTATACTATCATCTTATGTGGAATCAGGCTTTTGCTTTTGTCTTTATTTGGAAGTTAGGTATGCATAACTGTGTATGTATTTGTTCTGTGTCAATATAGCTCCACTGGAACAGAATTTCCTTCTTCAAATGTTGCTTGTCTAGGGTTGGTTACAAGAGAAAGCTATACAATATTTGGAAGGTGAAAAATAAACAGCTGCCATTTTTATGCTGGGGAGTCAGAGTAAGTTCAGGCACTGTTGCAACTCATGCATGCTGTCATCAATCAACTGGCTCACATTGTTGGTAAGTGGTAGTAGTTCCTCCAGCTTCCTCTAGATCATTATTTTCTGTTGCCTTCACTACTGGATTAGATGAAATAACACCATTTTCTCCTGCAGATCAGTCAGATCATTGAAGTTGGAAGCTTAGATGTGGTGAGACTAATGGGTTTCAATTTATCTCTGTGAGTTTGAGCTTCTTTTCATAGATTCCAGTTTGCCCTCGGTCTTCTCTATATCCCATTCATCTTCCTTCCTAACTGTCCGTGCTGCTGATGCAGATACTACCCTGTGCTGCTCCAGACTCCAAATCAACAAAATTGCATGAACTGTTTATTTAATTACCACAGTTATCTAAGGTCAAATTCAAATAATAATCTCCTTATTTGAAATCACTTCTAGTGACCTGCTTCTCTAATCAAATCCTGACTGATACAAAGGAAGAGAAAAAAGTCATACTCTTAGTAGATGCATTTTATCATTTGATAAATATAAGAAAAACATCTTAGTAAACTACAAATGGTAAAAGACTATCTTAATTAGTTAAAGAGTACAGTTGACCCTTTAACAACATGAGGGTTACGGGTGTCAACCCTTTGCACAGTTGAAAATCTGATTATAACTTACAGTTGGTCCTCCATATCTGCGGTTCTGCTTCCAAGGACTCAACCAACCTCAGATCAAGTAGTACTGTAGTGTTTACTTTTGAAAATAAATCAGTGTATAAGTGAATCGTCATAGTTTGAACCCATGTTGTTTAAGAGTCAACTGTATTTTAAAAATACCTCCACTAAACATCACACGTAACAATGAAAGATTGAAAGTGTTCAATCTTGAGATCAGGAATAAAAAAAGTGTGTTTACTATTATCACTTCTATTTATCATATTACTAGAAATATTACTTGTATAATAAGGCAAGATAATATAAATTATAAGAATTGGAGAAAGAGAAATGAAACACTGCCTATTTGGAGATGACTTAATGTGTATATAGAAAATCCAAGATAATCTAGAAATAAACTGTTACAGTTAAAAAGTTAAATTTTACAGAGAACTGTATGCCAGGCCAACTTAAAATATTTTTATGTGTTGACAATGAAAATTACAAAGTGATTGATAACATTTTAGTAGTTGCAGAAAGTTTCAGTTACCCAGGAATAAAATTAATGAAAATGGACTTCTCTGATGATGCAGTGGTTAAGAATCCACCTGCCGATGCAGGGGACACAGGTTCAAGCCCTGGTCCACACATGCTGTGGAGCAACTAAGCCCATGTGCCACAGCTACTGAGCCTGAGCTCTAGAGCCTGCGAGCCACAACTACTGAGCCCACGTGCCACAGCTGCTGAAACCCACACACCTAGAGCCTGTTCTCCAAAACAAAGAGAAGCCGCAGCAATGAGAAGCCTGCACACCGCAACGAAGAGTAGCCCCTGCTCGACGCAACTAGAGAAAGCCCGAGCACAGCAATGAAGACACAACGCAGTCAAAAAAACAAACAAACAAACAAAAAAAAACTAATGAAACATTTGCAAAACCTCTATATTAAAATGAACACAGAATTTTATGGTATTTATGTATGAGAGCTTATTAGACTAATTGAGTTGCCATGACAAAATATCACAGACTAAGTGGCTTAAACAACAGATATTTATTTTCTGACACTTATAGAGCCCAGAGTCCAAGATCAAGGTGCCAAGTTTGGTTTCTGGTGAAGTCTCTCTTCCTGGCTTGTACAAGCCCACCTTCTTGCTGTGTCCACAAGGGGCTTTTTTTCTGTGTTTGCACTGAGGCAGAGAGAAAGGGAGAGCTCTGGTGTCTCTTTCTCTTCTTCTAGGATACTAATCCCATGAAATTAGAGCCCCACTCTTATGGTCTTATTTAACCTTAATTACCTCCCCTAAAAGGCCTATCTCCAAATACGATCACATTGGGGGTTAAGGCTTTAACATATAAATTTGGGGGGGTGCAATTCATTCCATAACAGAGACTGTTCATTCTTACATTACTTATGGTACCCCAAAATAGGAGACAGCTTAAATAATCACCAACAGTAAAATGGATAATTATATGTATTGTGTTTTCTTCTTAGTAGGGACCATGGGACACTATATGGCAATAAATAAGAAAGAAATTTTGTTACACATGACATGAATATTACGAGCCTACTGTTGAGTTAAAGAAGCTAGATATTAAATAGTGCACACTATGATTCCATTTATATAATGTTCATAAACAGACAAAAATAATCTATCATGATAGAAGTCAGGTTACCAATCACCTTTGTGAGATATACAGTAACTAAAGGAGAATGAGGAGAGTACTGGGTTTTGGAAATATTCTGCTTCTTCATCTGTGCTGTGATTACACAGGTGTGTTCACTTGATAAAGGTTCATTCAGTTGTACACTCATGATTTTAGGCCTTTTCTGATACCCACATTAAAATGTATTTCAGTAAAAAGTTATTTTAAAATGAACAGTAAAAATTAAGAAAGTATCATTCTCTTGGGAGTAACAAGTTCTACTGTCATTGAAATTCTGGTTTTGAGTGAGCCAACTTATTAATAAAGTAAAATCTCTACATGAAAGCTGAAATATTAAGAATTCATCAATTAAAAATGAATAAAACCAAACAACAGCAACTTTAGCTGTGTCTTCCTCTACTCTTCCATTCCAGATGCTTCCCAATACATTTCCCTTACATATGTATTTTCTTGCCTTGCTTACAACCCTTTTACAAAAAAATGTTCACTGTCTCCAAACTTTACTACTACATTCTGTTCATCAAGAGATGCTTAACTTTCCTACATCATGTCTTCTTTTAAAAAATTCGTATTTTTTAAAATGTTCTTTCTCTCCATCTGAGTTTTTACAAAGTGTACCTAGTCTTCAAAACTCTGACATATGGCTCCTTTCTCCCTAAAGCCTTCTCATATCATCTTAGTCAGAAAATAACATTCACAGCTCTCTGTGACACTTATTGGATTTTGTCTGATAGCACAAGTGTTTTAAATATGCCTAACACTGTTAACCATAAGCTATATAAAAATTATCTTGGGCACATAGTAATGTTTGGAACAAAGAAAATAGCAAGAGTTATTCAAATAAGTCAGTTAAATTTTGAATATAAATTAACATAAAAATTGGCATAAAAATCCCTCAGGGCATGAAGAATATAAATTTTAATTGAGGGTTTCCATGTTTTTTAGTTTTTAAAAACATGACAGCATCTTATGAATGGTCTAGTAGACCCTAGATCTCTAAGGAGGATTCTTTAAAGGATAAAAATGTAGAAGTGAGAAAATACTGAATATAACTTGGCCAGATAGATGCACACTTAATTCTGGGGGCTTTCTCTGTTTCTGTCTAGTGCTCATATTTGGTAGTTCTGAATTTTCTGCTTTGTGTATATATATGTCCAAAATGATTAAGTCAAATTTGCCTCTTTAGTCTTTTAAAGCATATGTCAAATTTATTTAATCAGAACTACCTATAGTAAAAGATAGATTTAATGAGGTTTATGTAATGCTACATTAATATAAAAAATTATCTAGTTCTACAGATTGGTTGTGTTTATATATGAAAATCAAGTTTTTCAAATAGTATAGTTACATCAAATGAGTAAAGAGAATGTTGTGTGTTTTATCCTTACTAAGTAAGAAGAAATAGGATATTTCCTCACTTCTAAATATGTGAGACTCAAATACCTTTTAAAAAGTATTTCAGAAATTTCTGGAGAAAGTGTCTTTGCACAATACTTAATAAATATTTTCAACTAATAAGAAAATTAAAAAAAAACTCTTTAGTACTTTGTGCTCTAGGGTCCTTATTGTGATGAGTGCTGAGTATTCTAGAAAGTAGTACACTGTGATAGTGTATCTAAATGAGGCTCCCAAATGATTTTCATAGTCTCATTAATCTACGTAATATTTCTAGGGGCATTTTCTCACAAACGAAGTATTAACTATTTTTTAAGGTATTTGGAGTAGAAGAAAAGCTTGTCTTTTTCTCATTTGTAATTTCTCATAAAATTTACAAAATCTGAAAAATTCTTATATTTATTGTAATACAGGATGTAATACAGGATGGTACAATCCTATGAACTCAGTTTTCCTCTCTATTGCCCGTAACAGTAATATAACACTTAGAGAGATGTATATATATATATATATATTTTAATAGCTTTTTATTGGAGTATAATTGCTTCACAACACTGTGTTAGTTTCTGTTGTACAACAAAGCAAAACAGCCATATGCATACACATGTCCCCATATCCCCTCCCTCTTGAGCCTTCCTCCCCTCCTCCCTATCCCACCCCTCTAGGTCATCACAAAGCACCGAGCTTATCTCCCTGTGCTATGCTTCTACTTCCCACCAGCCGACTCTTTTACATTCGGTAGTGTATATATGTCGATGTTACTCTTACTTCGCCCCAGCTTCGCCCTCCCACCCCATGTCATCAAGTCCATTCTCTATGTCTACCTCTTTATTCCTGCCCTACAGCTAGGTTCATCAGAACCAATATTTTTTAGATTCTATATATATGGGTTAACATACAGTATTTGTTTTTCTCTTTCTGACTTACTTAACTCTGTATGACAGACTCTAGGTCCATCCACCTCACTACAAATAACTCAATTTTGTTTCTTTTTATGGCTGAGTAATATTCCATTGTATATATGTGTCACATCATCTTTATACATTCATATGAGAGATGTATATTTTTTGGTTTAATAAATTTAGATTCTTCATAGCTAACTGGATGGTTGTCTGGTAGTTGAGTCATTAGTTACCTGTCATTACTTACCTTAATTAGTCATTAGTTACCTTAATAGTACCGACTCCTCTGTGCATATGGAGTTATGTGTACGACCATATGTAAAACAAAGCAAACAAAAACTCAGAATAATTTAATCCAATTTATGCAGACTTACAGACATCAAATCTTCTTTAATGTTAGATAAAGCTTCTGAGAGAAATGGCAGTGGAAGCACAACTAAAGAAAACTTCAGTTAAACTCCAATTAGAGAATGACCATTTGACAAGCTTTGCACAATATTCACAAAATAAAATGCAGCTTGAACAAAAGAGATAAAGAAAGGCAGGATGTTCTCCATAGATTTCCCTCATGAACATACTTTAAGCTATGATAAATAAGTGGAAGATATTTTACATGGCTCCCTGGACTGCAACTTGAAGGATTTACAAACAGGGGCCATCAGGAATGGAGAGGCTGGAAGAGCAATTGCAGTGGAGAGGGCCCCCTCCTCTTTTCTTTTTCTCTCTTTCTGTCTCAGCTGCTTAATTATGAGAGATGAGTCCTGGAGGAAAGCCTGTTTGGCAGGTACAGAACAGAGGTGAATATCTGCAGAAAAGTAAGCATTGACCTAGAAACATAAAGGAAAAATTTTAAAGCACCTATGAGTTGAGGGATTTATTTTAACTTGTCTTCTAATCAAAATAACTTACTCACCCAGAAGCAGGGAACAAACTGGCATTTACATAGTAGACTTGGCATAAGGTGCAGAAATAAATTCATACAGGCAAAAATATTTCCAGGTTATAACTGTCCATATTCCCAGTTCCCTCTATAATAACCTTAGAGAGTTGAGTTATAAAACTACAATAAATGCCATCAAAGCCCTACCCTTCAAATGAATTACAAGGGAAATATTCAATTAGAGTCTGAAGAAAATGAATGAGCCACCCATATGGATAAAGGTTTATAGTAGGCCCAGAATTACCTATAGTACAAAATCGATTCAATGAGGTTTATGTAATGATATGTCATCACAGACAATTGTCTAGTTCTACAGACTGGTGATGTTAATATATAAAATCAACTTTTCAAATAGAATACCTGTGTTAAATGCCTGAGGAAAATGTTTGGTGGTCATGTTGCAGAAGGATCATTTAGGGACCCTATTCTAAATACAGGTATATTACACTCACGTTAGGGATCTAATACAAGATCAAAATTTTTTAAAAATTTATACATTTTGTTAAACTTTTTTACTTATGAATTTGAAAATATTTTTAAGTATTAAAATGATTTTTTAAACTACTCTAGGTAATTCTGACACACAACCAGGTGGTGCCAATTGAGTTCTACTCCCTTCTATTAATAAATTCATGGTAATTTTTTACAAACTGAATAGAAAAATCCTTGTGATGGTTTTTTGTTGTTTTTTTTTTTTTTTACTTTTATTTTTGGCTGCGTTGGGTCTTTGTTGCTGCGTGCTGGTTTGTCTCTAGTTGTGGAGAGAGGGGGCTACTCTTCGTTGCCTTGTGCAGGCTTCTCATTGTGGCAGCTTCTCTTGTGGAGCACGGGCTCCAGTAGTTGTGGTGCACAGGCTCAGTAGTTGTGGCGCATGGGCTTAGTTGCTCCGCAACATGTTGGATCTTCCCAGATCAGGGCTCTAACCCGTGTCCCCTGCATTGGCAGGTGGATTCCCAACCACTGTGCCACCAGGGAAGCCACCTTGTGATGGTTTTAACCTGTAAGTGGTCATTAAACTGCTTCACTGTGATCGTGATCCCATAACTTAAATTTCACAGACTACAGTCACTTAAATCAGAGATTGTCCTGGTGAAAAGCAAATGTTATTCTGTAATATATTCCATATGATCATTACTATTCTGCTCACTCCCTTCTCTTTTTTCCCTATAATCTTCCTTGGTTCTTATCTATCTTCTCCCACCACTTCTTTTTTTGTGTACCTTTTTATTCACCTGTATCCTTTGGTGAATAAAAATTTTTCCAATTTTCTCCACAATTTTCCAAGAAAATATGTGAAATTAGAAATTTAGTATCAGAAGTTTGAATATCAAATAGTGCTAAATGCTTCTTTATGAGATGTAAACAAACTAAACAGATTTACTAAAATGCTGTCTATAGACCTGGCAGAAGCCTAGGAAAAGGTAATTTATTATTATTTCATAACAAATCAGTAACACCTTCCTCATCTCCCCAGTTACCCATATGTTAGGCCATTAATTGTAAACATTGTGTGTTTCAAAATATATGCCCCATTTTTACACTTAAAAAGTCATGCAGATAGTTATTGGGAAAATAACCAGTACACCTATTATAAAAATGTGGTATCATGTTTATTTTTATGCTGTGTGATTTCCCAGCAGAATAACTGTATAGGTCCTCTATTTTCTGTGACAGTGAGCCATCTATAAGCAGTCACCTTAGTGAAAAATAGATTTTTTTAGAAAAATTTTGTGCAATTCTCAGTGTAGGATGATAACATAGGGACAGAAGAAATCAACAGTAACATTTAAGACACTTCTTAATACTTAAAAAGATTAAGTAACAGATGTTTAAATAAATAGCCAATTTGAAAATAAAAGATGTGGAATTTACAAAAAAAAATCAAACTCATATTTAGAAAACAGATTGGTGGTTGCCAGAGGCAAGGGGAGAGTGGTGGAGGGTGCAAGAAATGAGTGTAGGTGGTAAAAGGTATAAATTTTCAGTTATAAGATCAGTAATTTCTGGGATGTAATGTACTGTATGGGAACTATAGTTAACAGTGCTATATGATATATTTAAAAGGGGCTAAGAGGGTAGTTCTTTAAAGTTCTCATCACAAGAAAAAAAAGGTGTAACTAATGTGAGGTGATGGATGATGTTAAATAAACTTACTGTGATAATCATCTTGCAATATATACATATATCAAATCATTGTGTTGTATACCTAAAACTAAAACAATGTCATGTAACAATTATATTTCAAAAATATAAATATCTAAAATTAAAGAAAAAAAGAAAAGAAACTGAAGTGACCCCTACCATTTAGGTGATTATATTAAATACAAGAATACAATAAGCATCACAGGCAGTTGTTCCCAAGACTAGGTATAAAATCAAAGGTCCAAGTATGATTTAAAAACATTTTTTTTAACTTAACTAAAAACCTCCAGCTTTTCCAAAATATCTAAAATGTTTAATTTTTTTATGTGTGTCATTAAGGAATTCCTCAGAAAAATTTTTCTCCAGAGGAATTTCAAACTTTTAGCTCTGAAATGGACCCCTCAAAAAAAAAATCCAAACACTTTTGTGAATGGAAAAATTGAAAATTTGAAAACTAAATAGAAATACAAACCTGATTAAGGAATTATAAATGACAGGTAAAATTGTGACAAAAGTACCTAGAAATATTTCTTTTCTTCTTTTATTTTAAAGAAGAGGAATTTTCATTCCTAGGATTTCCTTCCTAGGTAAAATGATATTTAGATATGAAAATAAATTTTTCTCATAAGATGTTATTTGTTTTTGTTACTTTATCTACTTGTCATGATTTATAGATATAAACTGATGATTAACATTATATATGGGACCTAATTATATACTATCTAATGAACAGTAGTGAATAGGTTCAAAGTTTAATAATACCTTAATTTTAAAATAATAATATTATATTTTGGGTTATTGTGAAATTTTCCTTGTGCTAAATGTAAATAAGCCATTAAAAACATCTATGCCTGGGCAATCCCAAAAAGTCATATGAAATTGCAATCACCCTCATGAAAAACTCAATTAAAACTGTAGCTAGTGGGCAATTTCAACATTAAATTTCAATATTTAAATAATCAATAATTATTTTGAACTTTTTAATAAACAATTATTAGATCCTAAACATTTTAAAAGCATTATGTGTGAGTATGGATGTTTTCTTAATTACTATCATTATTGAAATTTCTCAGGTTGCAATGTCATATGTATTAGAAGTTCTTTTATTTTATATAAACTTAGCTGCATTGCAGTTTGAGAAGCACAATTAATCTTCCTACTAATGTGATTTAAACAATGACTTGAAATCCCTGACTCTAATGTTATCTTGTTTGAAATCTTTCTCTTTGAGATGATGGCTAAGTGCACCAGCTTACCAGGTACTATTTTTACTTCTGCAATTCCATGGTAACAAATTATTTTCATCTTAACCAGGGTTTCTCACACAAAGTCCGCTAAAGTAAGGTTGATCACAACACACACTTTGCCCAGTATCTATGTAGAAAAAATATAATTTTAAGAAAAGAGATCTAATAATACACTAAATTGGTTCATGTCTGAATAAACCTAAATAAGAAATGTCAACCTTTAATTTTATATGAATAACTGTTGACTATATAAGTAAACATATTTATGTTTATTCAATATATTTAAATGATGTAGTAAAATTATTTTTCATAAAGGCTATATATAAGCAGAAATAAATCTAACAAAATGACAAAACTTCATATTTAGAATTAAAATATAGAATAATGTTCATATGTGGACTTAACATAGAAATTTTTTAAGTTGAGTTCAAAAATAATTCAAATTTTTACAGTGAGAGTCAAACTCTATCTGTGAATTCAGTTTTATAAATATCAAGTCTAAAGCAGAGCAAGACTGTCCTTATTTGTACTTCAGTTAATTTTGCTTTAACTTTTACTTTTTAATTTCAGAGAGTTGAGGTAGTAATTTATAACTTCTTTGTTTTTCATATCATAAATGTAAAATAAAGTTATAGTCTTTATTAGTTTTTTTAATGTTTGTATGTTATTTCATTATGTATCTATACATAATTCACTAAATCATTTTTCTTTCTTTGGATGTATACACTATTTCATTCAATATTTTTCATTTACTGGCAAGATTGTGATGGCTTCTTTTTGAAGCTTATAATTATTAGTTTGTTGTTATTGCTTTGTTATTCCAGGATGTGGGATATCAGGGTCAACTAATTTGAACTTTTAGTATGTCATTCCAAATGATATTACATTATATATTTTCAGAGTTGAAAGTGCAAGATGTCTCACAAGTTTAACTGAGCAAACAAGCTCACTGCAGTTTTTGTTCAATATGCTGAAGTCCAACTGCTTCATCTAGCTGGATGTTATACAGTGTGATAAAACAGGAACAAATTATATGAATCCAGCTATAACACTCCACAGGGTTTCTCCTCAGTATCAGAATACATACATGTATCTAACTCTGGCCATTGTTTGAGAAAGTGAATGATCTTCAGATGGCAGGAGGCTAAACTGTGTAGGAAAATTTTAGAAAAATGAAGTCATACGTATAATAAAGCTGGAACTTCTATAACTTTCTAATTTTACTCATGGCTAACAAGAAATAGGTTTGAGGAACCACAGTTTGTCATTTTCTCCAATAGGCATTATTTGCATGGGGAAGTGATATAAATAATGTACTCTGAGACAATAGCACATGTGACATGGAATGGGATTTGATCTTTAACAAGGAATTGTAAGTTTTACCCTTTTAGGGAAAAAATAATATTTAATACATTTAATGAGCTATATATTATAATACCTTCGCAGAAGAAAAAAAAAACTTGTTTTTTTTTTTTTCTGAAATCTTTTAAAAATATTTACAGAGATAGTGTGGAGAGATCCCATGTATCCTTCACAACATCATCTAATGTTAACACCTTACATAACCTTGGTACATTTATTGAAACTAAGATATTAACATTGGTACAATACCATGAAGGAAAAAATAGACTTCACTCAAAGTTCACCAGTTTCTGCAATAATGTCCTTTTTCAATTCTAGTATACAATCCATGATACTGTGTTGCTTTTAGTTGTCAGGACTCAGTCTCCTAAAACCTGTGACCATTTATCAGGTTTTTTTTTTTTTTTTTTTTTTTGGGTGCTTCATGACTGACACTTTTTGAAAAGCACTGGTCAGATTTTTTTTCAGATGTCTACAAATTTAGATTTGTTTCATGTTTTGTCATGATTAGACTGGGTTTACATGTTCTGGACAAGAATACTAAATAGCTGAGGTGATTTTCTCTTTGCATCTTATCAGGAGGTATATGATACCAACATGACTTATGTGTAATCCTGATCACTTGGTAAAGGTACCCTTATTTTTAAAGATAAATTCATTTCAATGGAAACAGTTCACATTTTATAATGGAGACATACAATTCAATGATACGAGCAGCATTTTGATTAAAATCACAAAAATTTCAGATGATAGTTCTCTACTGTTAATGTACTATTACACTGTAAACACTGAAAATTGTCTGAATTGTCTATTAGAGGCTGATACATTTATATAACTAGCTATGAAATATTTTCCTGTTTTGTATCTTTATAAGTTGGAAATGTCTCCATAGCCTATTGAATAAAATATTATCTGAGGGTAAACAGAAATTTGTTAACTAATTTACTGCAATTAACCTAATTACTAGATTAACTGTTATTCTTCACAGTCTGTGAAACCTACTGATTCCCAGAGAATGATGCTCAAGCACATGTGCTGGTGATAATGCTGTACTATACCCACTCACGTCTTCTACTTGTTGAGTTGAATGCTTACCAAGGGTCTATCTTATTTCTTCCCAAGTGAGTTCATACAACTGAATCTGTTATAGTGTGATATAAATTCATTAAATATTATGTACATCTAAGATTTGCAATGAAGGTGATGATTATAATATAAGCAATCCACCAAAAATTATTTCAAATTCAATGTGAGTAAGATACTGTAAATGAGAAAATTCTTTGAATTTTAGGATAATTCTGTTATAAGAATGCTAAGAAAATGCACAATTTATAGATCTATCTTAAAGAAAAGAAACTGGGAAATCATAAGTAGAGTAAAAAAATATATGGGATACAAATAATTATCAATGAAAAGAACTTAACTTCTATATCAAAATATTGGCGAGTGAAAACACATTCAGGTAGTATAAGCTCAAATTGTTAAAAAATTGTTAAAAATTCTTGCCTTGCTTAAACAAAAGTTAAGTATGAGTACATGCTTGAAATACTTAATACTTACTTATTCTCCCATTCATTTGCCCACCCATTTTAAAAATAAATATTACTTATTATCTATTGTGTGGCGCTGTGTTCAACATTAGAAAAAATTGTGTTAACATGGCCAAAACATTCACTTGAAACACATAATTTATTAGAAAATATTAAATGATATAATTCAAAATTAGAGTTTTATAAGAATACAGAATAACAAGGAAGAATATAAATGAGTTATGAAATTTACACTGTGGGTCAGAATGGTCTTTCATAGAATGATTATTATATTTGAAACCAAAGAAAACAAGGAATTAGTTAATAAAATAATGAAGGAAAGAAGCTGAGAAAATAAAGTGGAAGGCCCTGAATGAGGAGAAATTTTTGGTCATTTGTGAGACTGGAAGAAGGGCTTTATATATGGAGTAGTGCTTAGGTGAAGACTGGAAGAGTACTACAGAAGGAACACTGCCTGTGAGGAAGACTAGACAAACAGTTCAGAGGACTACTGCCTGTTGTAAAAATTGGAAAAGCACTATGGATGAAGCATTGACCAAGGAGAAAAAGAGAAGAATACTGTGAATGGAGCACACCTATGGTGAAGAATTCAAAAACACAATGGACGGTAATGAAGGAAAGAGGACTAAGGATGAAGCTCTGACCATGGTGAAGCAAGAAAAAGCAGTGCAGATGGAGCAGTGCCTGTGGTGAAAAATGGAAGACCATTATAAACAGAGCTTGTGGTTATGAGCACAAGAGTGCTGTACAATAGGAGGTGCCTGTGGAAAGAAATAGAAAAGCACTATAGATGGATCAGTGCCTGTGGTGAAGAATGGGAGAACGGTATGGATGGAGCAGAGTCTGTGAGAAAGGACAGAAGAGCCCTAAGTTTGTTGCTTTGCCTTTGATGAGCACAGTGGGCAAAGCACTACCTATGGTGAGAAATGGAAGAGCACTATAGTTAAGACATAGACTCTCTTGGAAAAATGATGAATTTAATTACACTAAAATTAAGATCTTCTATTCATCAATATATAATTAATAAATGAAATGACCAGCCAAAAACTTAGAGTAAATAATTGCAGATTTTTCAAAAACTTACTTTCAGTATTAGACAAAGTGCTAGTGGTTTCCAGAATATTAAAAAAAAATTACCAAATCATGAATAAATACACACATAATCCAAAAGAAAAATGGGCAAAAAAATTACACAGACATTACCAAGTAGGAAGTATACATGGCCAAGGAACACATTAAAAAATCATTCAATCTCATTAGTAATCAGGAAATGAAACCTCAAAAGTATAGACAAAAATTACAAATGATGTATAACACTAAATTATGTCAATGATAGAGATCTACCCTGAACTCTCTTGAACATTGCTATTGGAAGTATTTTGAAAACAAGGTGGCATTAAGTAATAAAAGTTGATTATTTTCATTCTATATAATCCAGCTGTTGCAATCCTAGGCATATAACCTAGAGAAAGTCTTGCCCTTGTACATGGAGAAACCTTTAAAATAATATCCAGAGCAGCATTTCTTGTATTATAAAAGTCCATCAATATTAGACTGGTAAAAAAGAATTGTGATATAGTCACAAAATGAAGTAAATTAAGGCAATAACAATTAATGAATGCTACATACCACATCTATCAGTACAGACGAATCCAGTCACTGTTGAGGAAAGGAAGGAAGGCATGAAATAAACCTTACATTCTGTAAGGTCTTCCCAGGAGCTCCATGGACTCTCTCCTCAGGAAAATAAACATAACTGATGAAAAGTAAACAATTATCTAGATTCTCATACAGACCTATGGGCATAAACCACATGTAGAAACGTTTAGTCAAGAACATCTACTAAATCTCAGGAAGAATAGTAACTGTGCAGCACTTGTCATAACTACTCTACTTTATGTGCTACACCCCCAGCTCAGCATAATAGAAGTGCCACACTGGACGACTGTGGAACTTCCACTTTCCCAGCTCAGTGTTGATGCTATCTCCCCAGAAGAGGCAGGCTGTCAGCATTTTTCATTTCTCCATTCTCACACACCAAGAGTTCAGAGGCTTCCTTTACCCATCTAGCCTACATGTGTAGGTTGGAAGTCCTGTCCCAGGAGTGGGAGGTTGAGAATACTGAGATGCCTATCACCTTTGCCTTCACTAGTTTGTGTGGCAGGAGCTCCACACCAGGGTGGTAAGTTGAGAAGACTAGAGGCTGCCACCTCTGCCTCCACCCAGCTCCATGCTCTTCAAGCAGGGGTGTCACTCCAAGAAAGACAGGTGACTGTTCATATCCCCAGCTCTGGAGCAGAGGTGTAGAAATTTAGCCCAGAGAGAGAGGCTGGCTATATGAACAGAGATCTCTGAAGGTTTCCCTAAGGGAACTGACTTTATTTGTTAAGCAATGAACAGGAAGCTGGTAGCTCCAACAGAGCAACAAGCTAAACTGTAGGCCAGTTAATATACTGGAAAGAATCAGGGAAAGATACAGCTAAGAAGAGCTCTCCTGTAGCCAGAACAAATTTCATAGATTTGTCTCAAAAACACCCCTGAAAAATATCCTTAATTTAATTGGAGCCTAATGTGTAGCAATTTATGCTCCGGGGCTTTGTCAAAAACAATAGAGAGCCAGCTATTAGTGGAACCTAACTGTTGGTGTGATACCAAGAAAGGCCTACAGCTTGACAGAAGATCAGGGAAAGAGGCAGCCCAAGATAGCCTGCTAGAACCACTGTTGTCCTTGGGTAACTGACATGTGCCCAAGGCTATACTCTGGCAGTGAGATGAGAGATAGAAAAGAATTTTAATAACTTGAAAACATAATGACCAAATACCTCCCAAATTTGAGGAAAGACCTTAATCTACACATCCAAGAAGCTCAACCAACTCTTAGTAGGATAAAAGGAAATAAATCACACTTAGATAAATTAACAAAAGATAAATATTTTTAAGAACATCTTTAAAGCAGCAATTCCTTGTGCTAATTATGTACAAGGGAATTCCAATAAGGTTAACTGTCATAAACAGTGGAGGTCAGAAGGCAGTGTGAAGACATATTCAAAGTGTTGAAAACAAACAAACAGACCAAGTCAATCGCAAATCATATCCAATAAAATTATCTTTCAAAAATGAATATGAAATAAATTGCAAGATAAACAAAAACTGAGAGATTTCCAAGCTAGCAGGTGATACTTATAGGAAACAGCAAAAAAATGTTCTTCAGGTAAAAGAAAATTACCCCAGACTAATTCAAACCCATGTCAAAATTTTTAACTAATCTAAAGTTTTTTAATTATAAAAATTTAACAGCCAGTAAAAATGCATATTTCTTCTCCTGTATTGTCTTACCTGATTTAAAAAGCAATTATATAAAACAATATGTATAGAATTGCATCATGGGACCTATAACATTTAGAAATGGAATGCATTTCACAATAACTGGACATGGCATGCAGCTATTGGAGTAAGGAATGACACCAGATAGTAAATCAAATTCACAGGAACAGTGAATCAAGTGGTTAGGACTCAGCACTTTCACTACCAGGGAGAGTTTGATCCCTGGTCTGGGAAGTAAGATCCTGCAAGCCATGCAGCCCAGCCAAAAACAAAAGAAAATTCACAGTAACAAATAAGAAACCCAGAAATGGTAAATAAGAAGGATAATATGGCTCCAATGGAAGATGATGGAAGAGGAGAACCTGGGGTTCACTACTCCCCACGAGTACATCAGAAATACATCTACAAGTGGAAAAATTCACACAAAGCACCTGCTGAACACTAGCAGAGAACCTCAGACACATAAAAGGACAAGAAAAATCTCTTGAGTAACAAGGTAGGATGAAGGAGAGAAAGGGAAGAAAAAGAAAGCAGGAAATGGGATGGGATCTGCACCCCTGGAGGGGGAGCTGAAAGAGCAGAGAGGTTACTGCACCCAGGGAGGACCCCTCACCAGTGGCAAAATACACTGAAATAGAGGGGGTGCTTTGGGGGCTATAGGAAAAAAGTACAGTGTCTGGTTTCTGGCAGGCAGGACAGAGCAAGACTTGCACAGATGGTCTTTACCACAACCCTGCATGCCCCAGCCTGAGATGGGTGTCTGCCAATGTGGTCAGGGGCTGGGTGTTGAAGCTTGGGGTAAGAGAGTGGACCCCGGGAGAGGACTGCTGTTGGCTATGTGGAGACGGCCTGAAGGGACAGGATTGAAGAGCTCCACAGCCGGGATGTTCCTGGAGGAAGTGCACACTGCCTTGGAAGCAAGGGCCATTGTTGAGTGATGTGCAAGGGCCAGAGACACCATCGTGGCCTCTCTCCCCAAATGCCAGCCCTTGCCTCCATGGGCACTGCAAGGGATTCCCAACAGACTGAACACATGCACCTCAGTCATTGCCACCTTGTCTCCCTCCTGCCTGAGCAAGCATGGGCGCCCCAATCAGTCACCACCTCTGGCCCCTCCCACCTAAGCGAGCAAGCTCGACTAGCCAGGTAGCAGAAACCTGAGGGTGGCCTACACACAGACGTGGGGCTGAAACCAAAGCTGAGTCCCAGGGGCTGTGCCACTAAGAAAGAAGAACTGAAATCTCTCCATGCAGCTGCACAAGTAGCGGATTAAACCCCCACAATCAGTCTGGTATATCCAATGCCTGCAGAACATCTGAATGGAAAATGAGGGCTCCCACAAATGAGACTGGTCTAGCTTTAGCAGCTGTGGACTTTGGGGGCATGTACACATGGGAGTTGGGCTGGTCAGAGTCTCAGCTGCCCCCACAGTGCCCACAGCAGGTCCAGAGAACTATCTAGAGGTCTTGGAGAGTCTCCTGGGGAGGTGGGGGTTGGCTGTGGGTCACCATGGGGGCAAAGACACTGATAATGGGGACCCCAGGGAAAAATTTTTCTTTTGTTTTCTCTTGTTGTTGTTGTTTTAATTTTTAATTTTTTTTACTATCAGTCATCAATTTTATAAATATCACTTTATACATGTCAATCCCAATCGCCCAATTCAGCACACCACCATCCCCACCCCACCGCAGTTTTCCCCCCTTGGTGTCCATATGTCCGTTCTCTATATCTGTGTCTCAACTTCTGCCCTGCAACCCGGTTCACTGGTACCATTTTTCTAGGTTCCACATACATGCGTTAATATACAATATTTCTTTTTCTCTTTCTGACTTACTTCACTCTGTATGACAGTCTCTAGATCCATCCACGTCTCAACAAATGACTCAATTTCGTTCCTTTTTATGGCTGAGTAAAAGTCCATTGTATATATGTACCACAACTTCTTTATCCATTTGTCTGTTGATGGGCATTTAGGTTGCTTCCATGGCCTGGCTATTGTAAATAGTGCTGCAGTGAACATTGGGGTGCATGTGTCTTTTTGAATTACGGTTTTCTCTGGGTTTATGCCCAGTAGTGGGATTGCTGAGTCATATGGTAATTCTATTTTTAGATTTTTAAGGAACGTCCATAATGTTCTCCATAGTGGATGTATCAATTTACATTCCCACCAACAGTGCAAGAGGGTTTCCTTTTCTCCACACCCTTTCCAGCATTTGTTGTTTGTAGATTTTCTGATGACGCCCATTCTAACTGGTGTGTGGTGGTACCTCATTGTAGTTTTGATTTGCATTTCACTAATAATTAGTGATGTTGAGCACCTTTTCATGTGCTTTGTGGCCGTCTGTATGTCTTCTTTGGAGAAATGTCTATTTAGGTCTTCTGCCCATTTTTGGATTGGGGTGTTTGTTTCTTTAATATTGAGCTGAGTGAGCTGTTTATGTATTTTGGAGATTAATCCTTTGTCCGTTAATTCGTTTGCAAATATTTTCTCCCATTCTGAGGGTTGTCTTTTTGTCTTCTTTATGGTTTCCTTTGCTGTGCAAAAGCTTTGAAGTTTCATTAGGTCCCATTTGTTTATTTTTCTTTTTATTTCCATTACTCTAGGAAGTGGATCAAAAAAGATCTTGCTGTGATTTATGTCAAAGTGTATTCTTACTATGTTTTCCTCTAAGAGTTTTATAGTGTCCGGTCTTACATTTAGGTCTCTAATCCATTTTGAGTTTATTTTTGTGTATGGTGTTACAGAGTATTCTAATTTCATTCTTTTACATGTAGCTGTCCAGTTTTCCCAGCACCACTTATTGAAGAAACTGTCTTTTCTCCATTGTATAGCTTTGCCTCCTTTGTCATAGATTAGTTGACCATAGGTGCGTGGGTTTATCTCTGGGCTTTCTATCTTGTTCCATTGATCTATATTTCTGTTTTTGTGCCAGTACCATATTGTCTTGATTACTGTAGCTTTGTAGTATAGTCTGAAGTCAGGGAGTCTGATTCCTCCAGCTCCGTTTTTTTCCCTCAAGACTGCTTTGGCTATTCGGGGTCTTTTGTATCTCTATACAAATTTTAAGATGATTTGTTCTATTTCCGTAAAAATGGCCTTGGTAATTTGATAGGGATTGCATTGAATCTGTAGATTGCTTTGGCTAGTAGAGTCATTTTCACAATGTTGATTCTTCCAATCCAAGAACATGGTATATCTCTCCATCTGTTGGTATCATCTTTAATTTCTTTCATCAGTGTCTTATAGTTTTCTGCATACGGGTCTTTTGTCTCCCTAGGTAGGTTTATTCCTAGGTATTTTATTCTTTTTGTTGCAATGGTAAATGGGAGTGTTTCCATAATTTCTCTTTCAGATTTTTCATCATTAGTGTATAGGAATGCAAGAGATTTCTGTGCATTAATTTTGTTTCCTGCAACTTTACCACATTCATCGATTAGCTCTAGCAGTTTTCTGGTGGCAGTTTTAGGATTCTCTATGTATAGTATCATGTCATCTACAAACAGTGACAGTTTTACTTCTTCTTTTTCAATTTGTATTCCTTTTCCTTTTATTTCTTTTTCCTCTCTGGTTGCAGTGGCTAGGACTTCCAGAACTATGTTGAATAATAGTGGTGAGAGTGGACGTCCTTTTCTCGTTACTGATCTTAGAGGAAATGCTTTCAGTTTTTCACCATTGAGAATGACGTTTGCTGTGGGTTTGTCATATATGGCCTTTATTATGTTGAGGTAGGTTCCCTCTATGCCCACTTTCTGGAGAGGTTTTATTATAAATCGGTGTTGAATTTTGTCAAAAGCTTTTTCTGCATCTATTGAGATGATCATATGGTTTTTATTCTGCAGTTTGTTAATATGGTGTATCACATTGATTGATTTGCATATATTGAAGAATCCTTGCATCCCTGGGATAAATCCCACTTGATCGTGGTGTATGATCCTTTTAATGTGTTGTTGGATTCTGTTTGCTAGTATTTTGTTGAGGATTTTTGCATCTATATTCATCAGTGATATTGGTCTGTAATTTTCTTTTTTTGTAGTGTCTTTGTCTGGTTTTGGTATCAGGGTGATGGTGGCCTCATAGAATGAGTTTGGGAGTGTTCTTTCCTCTGCAATTTTTTGGAAGAGTTTGAGAAGGATAGGTGTTAGCTCTTCTCTAAATGTTTGATAGAATTCACCTGTGAAGCCACCTGGTCCTGGACTTTTGTTTGTTGGAAGGTTTTTAATCATAGTTTCAATTTCATTACTTGTGATTGGTCTGTTCATATTTTCTGTTTCTTCCTGGTTCAGTCTTGGAAGGTTATACCTTTCTAAGAATTTGTCCATTTCTTCCAGGTTGTCCATTTTATTGGCATAGAGTTGCTTGTAGTAGTCTCTTAGGAGGCTTTGTATTTCTGCGGTGCCTGTTGTAACTTCTTTTCATTTCTGATTTTATTGATTTGAGTCCTCTCCCTTTTTTTCTTGATGAGTCTGGCTAATGGCTTATCAATTTTGTTTATCTTCTCAAAGAACCAGCTTTTAGTTGTATTGATCTTTGCTATTGTTTTCTTTGTTTCTATTTCATTTATTTCAGCTCTGATCTTTATGATTTCTTTCCTTCTGCTAACTTTGGGTTTTGTTTGTTCTTCTTTCTCTAGTTTCTTTAGGTGTAAGGTTAGATTGTTTACTTGAGATTTTTCTTGTTTCTTTAGGTAGGCTTGTATAACTATAAACTTCCCTCTTAGAACTGCTTTTGCTGGATCCCATAGGTTTTGGGTCATCGTGTTTTCATTGTCATTTGTCTCTAGGTATTTTTTGATTTCCTCTTTGATTTCTTCAGTGATCTCTTGGTTATTTAATAACGTATTGTTTAGCCTCCATGTGTTTGTGTTTTTTACGTTTTTTTCCCTGTAATTCATTTCTAATCTCATAGCGTTGTGGTCAGAAAAGATGCTTGATATGATTTCAATTTCCTTAAATTTACTGAGGCTTGATTTGTGACCCAAGATGTGATCTATCCTGGAGAATGTTCTGTGCGCTCTTGAGAAGAACGTGTAATCTGCTGTGTTTGGATGGAATGTCCTATACATATCAATTAAATCTATCTGGTCTATTGTATCATTTAAAGCTTCTGTTTCCTTATTTATTTTCATTTTGGATGATCTGTCCATTGGTGTAAGTGAGGTGTTAAAGTCCCCCACTATTATTGTGTTACTGTCAATTTCCTCTTTTATAGCTGTTAGCAGTTGCCTTATGTATTGACGTGCTCCTATGTTGGGTGCATATATATTTATAATTGTTATATCTTCTTCTTGGATTGATCCCTTGATCATTATGTAGTGTCCTTCCTTGTCTCTTGTAACATTCTTTATCTTAAAGTCTATTTTATCTGATATGAGTACAGCTACTCCAGCTTCCTTTTGATTTCCATTTGCGTGGAATATCTTTTTCCATCCCCTCACTTTCAGTCTGTATGTGTCCCCTTGGTCTGAAGTGGGTGTCTTTTAGACAGCATATATATGGGTCTTGTTTTTGTATCCATTCAGCAAACCTGTGTCTTTTGGTTGGAGCATTTAATCCATTCACGTTTAAGGTAATTATCGATATGTATGTTCCTATGACCATTTTCTTAATTGTTTTGGGTTTGTTTTTGTAGGTCCTTTTCTTCTCTTGTGTTTCCCACTTAGAGAAGTTCCTTTACCATTTGTTGTAGAGCTGGTTTGGTGGTGCTGAATTCACTTAGCTTTTGCTTGTCTGTAAAGCTTTTGATTTCTCCATCAAATCTAAATGATATCCTTTCCGGGTAGAGTAATCTTGGTTGTAGGGTCTTCCCTTTCATCACTTTAAGTATATCATGCCACTCCCTTCTGGCTTGTAGAGTTTCTGCTGAGAAATCAGCTGTTAACCTTATGGGAGTTTCCTTGTATGTTTTTTGTCATTTTTCCCTTGCTGCTTTCAATAATTTTTCTTTGTCTTTAATTTTTGCCACTTTGATTCCTATGTGTCTCGGCGTGTTTCTCCTTGGGTTTATCCTGTATGGGACTCTCTGTGCTTCCTGGACTTGGGTGGCTATTTCCTTTCCCATGTTAGGGAAGTTTTCAACTCTAAACTCTTCAAATATTTTCTCTGGTCCTTTCTCTCTCTCTTCTCCTTCTGGGACCCCTATAATGCGAATGTTGTTGCATTTAATGTTGTCCCAGAGATCTCTTAGACTGTCTTCATTTCTTTTCATTCTTTTTTCTTTATTCTGTTCTGCAGCAGTGAATTCCACCATTCTGTCTTCCAGGTCACTTATCCGTTCTTCTGCCTCAGTTATTCTGCTATTGATTCCTTCTAGTGTAGTTTTCATTTCAGTTATTTTATTGGTCATCTCTGTTTGTTTGTTCTTTAATTCTTCTAGGTCTTTGTTAATAATTTCTTGCATCTTCTCAATCTTTGCCTCCATTCTTATTCTGTGGTCCTGGATCATCTTCACTATCATTATTCTGAATTCTTTTTCTGGAAGGTTGCCTATCTCCACTTCATTTAGTTGTTTTTCTGGGTTTTTTTCTTGTTCCTTCATCTGGTATATAGCCCTCTGCCTTTTCATCTTGTCTATCTTTCTGTAAATGTGGGTTTTGTTCCACAGGCTCCAGGAATGTAGATTTTCTTGCTTCTGCTGTCTGCCCTCTGATGGTTGAGGCTATCTAAGAGGCTTGATGGGAGGCTCTCTAAATGGCTTTATTAATTTTCATATAGTATTGTGTGGCTACTCAGGTTTTCAACATGCGCTATAAAATTTTTTTAAAGTTTTTATTTTTAATTAGAAGACATTTAAAACATTGCACTGACAATGTCAAACACACAATTTAAAAGTATATATCTTTTCCAATTTTGTTTAGTTTGTTTAGAAAAATAAAGCAGTGTTTTATTGCAAACTGTTTCCTTAATATTGATGGTGTCACTGCTTCAATAAGGGAAAAATACATGTTGTTGAAGTAGCCATGGTAACTGTTAATTTGTGAATAATGTTACAGAACTCAATTTCAATGTTTGACCTGAATTTTGTTGACTTTTTTTTATATTTTATTCTTTTAAAAAATACTAAACCAGAATATTAATGCATACATAAAACTATGATAAATGTAACAGATATAAAAGTAGCCTTAAATAGGTGTGTTGTATTGATGACTCGAATATTATTACTGGTATTTTTGTCAGTAATGAAGTTTTCTAAAATGGTAACACTTGTTTATTTTAAATAAAGCAAAGTACATTTCTCCCTTGGTTAACAGTGTAGCTGCATTTATGAAAAATTAAGTGATATCAAAATAATTTGCATATGGTATTCAGTATAATAAAACTATACAAGAAACTTACTTTGTGTTATATGTAAGATATATTTAGACTCTAGTCTCAAATAAAAATGTATTATTCAAAGAATACTAATTTCTTACAGGACAATTTTCTTTGTAGAACTGTTAACTGCTTTGTAGAATATCTAACAATGCTGACTCCTATTCACGAATGTACACTAGTGAATTTTAGCCATTGTGTCAACAGACAATACAACTTTTCAAATTGTGTCTTCAATATGAACCACTCCCAATCAAAACTACTGCCATTCTTTGTTCCCTACAATCGATTTTCTGAAATCAGCCTGAGTAATCTTGCAATATAGCTACTCTCATTATATTGGCAACCTAACTAAAATACGTTAATGTTATCTTATTATTCCTAAGATAAATATTTAACTCTTCAAGACTATGAACTTGTCTGAACCCCATCAAGTCTGTAGATTTTTATGCTTGTTCCATCCACCTAGATGAATCCTCTTTCAAAATGTATCTTCCAAGCCAGTTTCTACCACAGGGACTTTGGCATGGTTTTCCTTCTGCTTCGAATTCTCTCTGCCCCCCTTTTCATGTAGTCAGCTCCTACTCATTCATCTTTTACTCCTTGTTTTAATTATTATTTTGTCTTGAAAAGCTTCATTAACTCAGTGATTTGGTAACATTCTTAATTTATGTTCTATCATAATTCCATGTTTCTTTTCTTTATAGCACTGTTCACTTGCTATGTCTTTATATTTATATGAGGCATTGAATATTTTATTTCACAAAAAGCTTAGAGTGACTATCTACTTTTATTTATCCAGGTCTTGTCATACTATCCAACACATTGTAGCTTCTTAATAATTATGTGTTGAATAAATTATAAAATAAATAAAAGAAGAAGGAACCCAACAGTTTAAATAACTGAGTCATTAAAAAAGCCAAACATTTCACCAGTGAAAAGAAGATGGGAAAAGTCATTTCAGATATAGAGAAGATTATATGTGAAGGCATAGAAATCAAAACATTTTGACACAAACACAGTGAAAGCAATATAGCTAGAGTGCCAATGTTAAGATTTAGGGCTTGAAAAGTTTACAAGATTCCTTAAAAGAACATTGATGACTCTCAAACAGAGGAATGATAAGATCATACTAGAAGTCAGAAGGATCACTCTGTCTATAAATAAATGAACTGAAACATGGCATGTCTAGATATAGAGAACTCATTTGTTTATCTATTAAAATAGTCCAAGAGAGTAAATTGGGGCTGGATTTAAAGAAATTTCTACTGATCTGTGTTTGGGATTTGTAGCTCTTAGGATGGTTGTCTATTCAGTTCAAGTTGAATTTTACCTTCAGGTCTTCTCCATTTACTATTATAGGAGACAGAAATACTCATACTCTTTAGAAAAAGATCACATAAATAGACCAAGTAATTCTGTATAGATAATTATAAACTCAATTTTGAGTTTCATATTTGAATGAAAAACTTCTAATAGGATCCTAACTGACACAAAAGGAAAGCAATCAAGTTATCTTTCAAATGAAGCAAATAAACTGGAAATGAAGGCTACACCCCAGAATCTTGTTCCATGTAGCACATAAAAAAGGTATTTAAGAGGAAATTAAATTGAAATATATTCAGTATAATGTTAATTGCTATAGAAAATGTCCATTCAAATTGCTCATAACAGTTAGAGATGAGCAAATGATTCAAGGTAATTTAGGCCATGACGATACTGATCACTCAAATTTTTTTCACTCCAATTCACTTTACACTGTGTCCTTGGGAATGTAGTAAAATAATAATAATAAAAAAGTAACTTAAAACATACTTAAGTCTTTATTTTAGGTGTTCTGGATTTCTTTTGACCTTAAGATAATGATTTTTACATACTATTGTACACTTAATTTCTTTGTGTTTTCCCTTGGTGAAAATCATAGCATGTAATGAAAAGTAAAATAAATAAAAAGAAAGGCATATATTATACAGATATTGGTTGTATATTAAATCTGAAGTATAGGCATCAAGGTTTGTCTGAACGCTAACATATCTATTTAGTTCAATATTTCTTATTAAAAGTCCAACATAGGTACTGACAAAAATAGACAAAACAGCAAGAACATGAAATGTCTGAAAACAAGGGTCTTTTGTCAAGTTAAAGAGAAAAACAATAATAATTAAATGCCTTACTTTTCAGTAAAGTTACAGCAGCTGACTCATGATGGCAGCATGTAAAATGAATGAGAAAAATAGATTTGTTTTTGAAAGTTTGGCATTGTTTGCTACTGCAGCACAGCTAACTAATATAACCAGTGAGAGGTTGTATAGGAAGTAGAGGTGTATTTCAGTTAGAGGAAAAAGCAAATATTAAAACTTGGAGATATGAGACCATTTAACATCCAAAGAACTAAATGGCAATAGGATAGATACAAAATAGTAAAAAGAGGTGTTCAGGATTATGGAGAATTTGCCTGAAGTGGTAAGATTCAAAGTGCTTAACTATTTTATAAAGTGTTTAAAGTAAGGAACATAGTACAAAATTTTCAAAGTAAGTAAATAAAATAGCCAGATTTATATATTAAAATGCTAGTTAAAGAATTTCTTAGAAGGGGTCCAGGCTTGATCCTAGAAAGATATTACAATAAGCTAGATGAGAGATAATGGACCCAAAGTGGAGAAGTAACAGTCAAAATAGAGAAAAATTTGTAGATTCAAGAGAGTTTAACATTTAGAAACAACATGACTTGGTATTTGAGTTGAAATGAATGAGAGAAAGAAAATCACAGATGACTCCCAGATTTTTATTAGGTAAATGGTTCCATATAATAAAAAATGGGGAGAAATATGAAGACAACATTGAGGACAGGAGAGTAAATCTGATGAGTTCAGTTTTGAATGGGTTAGTTGTGTACCATATTTACATCCATAGGGAGATGTTTTATATATGTGTGTGTATATATATAAAATCAGGTGTACACCATTACAGTTCAACATCTATATACAGTACAGAGTGATCACCACAAGCCTGCATCCATCACTGCTCTTTTGACTCCTTCACCTATTTTGTACACCCACATTCCAAACCCTTTTCCCTCTGGTAACCACTCATCTGTTCTGTCTATGAGTTTGTTCATTGTTTTTTGTTTTTTTTTTTAGATTCCACATATGAGTAAAATTACACAGTATTTGTTTTTCTTAACCTGATTTATTTGACTTAGCATAATACCCTCAAGATCCATCCATATTGCCTCTAATGGCAGGATTTCATTCATTTTTATGACTGAATAATAGTCCATTGTATATATAAAACACATATTCTTTATCCATTCATTTATTGATGGCCAACTCAGATTTTTTTCCATATCTTGGCTATTGTAAATAATGCTTCAGTGAACATAGGGATACATATATCTTCAGATTAGTGTTTTCATGTTCTTCAAATAAATACTCAAAAGTCAGAATAGCTGAGTCTTATGGAAATTCTAGTCCTAATTTTTTGAGGAATTTCCATACAGTTTTCTGTAGTGGCTGCACCAATTTACATTTCAGCAACATTGTACTAGGGTTCCTTTTCCTTTTCCTCCACCTTCTCATTAACGTTTGTTATTTTTTGACTTTTTGATTATAGCCATTCTGACATGTGTGAGCTGGTTTTGAATTGCATTTCCCTGATCATTAGTGATGCTGAACATCTTTTCATGTGCCTGTTGGCCATCTTTATGTCTTCTTTGGAAAAATATCTATTAAGGTCCTCTGCCCATTTTAAAAGTGGGTTGTTTGTTTTTTTGTTGTTGAGTTATATGAATTCTTTATATATTTTGGATATCAACCCCTATCGGATATATGATTTGTAAATATCTTCTCAGTGTCATTTTGATGATGGTTTTCTTTGCTGTGCAAAAGCTTTTAAGTTTGATGTAGTCATATTTGTTAATTTTTGCTTTTGTTTCCCTTGTCTTTGGAGTCAGATCCACAAAACATCACTAAGATACATGTCAATGAGGTTACCCCCATCTTTTCTTATAGGAACTTTATGGTTTCATGTATTACATGTAAGCTTTTAATCCATTTTGAGATAATTATTGTGTATGGTGTGAGATAGAGGTCTAGTTTCATACCTTTCAATGTGGCTCTCCAGTTTTCCCAGCACCATTTATTGAAGAGACTGTGCCTTCTTCATTGTATGGTCTTTGCTCCCTTTTCCTAGATTAATTGTCCATATATGTGTGGTTTTATTTCTGGGCTCTCTACTCTGTTCCATTGATCTATGTGTTTGTTTTTGTGCCAGTCTCATACTGTTTTGATTACTATAGCTTTGTAGTATACTTTGATATCAGAAAGTGTGATACCTCCAGCTTCATTCTTCTTTCTCAAGACTGTTTTAGCTATTGGAGTCTTTTGTGGTTCTATGAAATTTTAGAATTATTTGTTCTAGTTCTGTGAAAAATGCCATTGGAAATTTGATAGGTATTGCATTGAATCTGTAGATTGCTTTGGGTAGTGAACATTTTAACAATATTAATTCTTCCAATTCATGAGCATGAAATATCTTTCCATTTTTTTTCTCTTCCTCAGTTTCTTTTATCAGTGTCTTATAGTTCTCAGTATATAGATCTTTCACCTCCTTGGTTAAATTTATTCCTAGATATTTTATTCTTTTTGATGCAGTTGGAATTGGATTTTCCTAACTTTTCTTTCTGATAGTACATTATTAATGTGTAGAAATGGCACAAATTTCTGTATATTGATTTTGTATTCTCTGACTTTAGGGTTTTCTCTATATAGTATCATGTCCTTTGCAAATAGTGACAGCTTTACTTCTTTCTTTCCAATTTGGATTTCTTTTATTTCTTTTCCTTGACTAATTGCTGTGGCTAGGACTTACAATACTATGTTAAATAAAAGTGGTGAAAGTGGGCATCCTTTTTTTGTTCCTGATCTTAAAGGAAAAGCTTTCAGCTTTTTGCTACTGAGTATGGTGTTAGCCATGGGTTTGCCATATATGGCCTTTATTTATTGAGGTATGTTCCCTCTATACCCACTTGACTGAGAGTTTTTATCATAAATGAATGTTGAATTTTGTCACATGTTTTTCTGCATCTATTCAGATGATAATATAATTTTCCTCCTTTTTGTTATTGTTATGAATCACATTGATTAATCTGTAGATGTTGAAGCATCCTTTCATCTCTGGAATAAATTCACTTGATCATGGTGTATGATCATTTTAATATATTGTTGAATTCTGTTTGGCAATATTTTATTGGGAATTTTTGCATCTATGTTCACCAGGGATATTGGCCAGTAATTTTCTTTTTTTGGTAATGCCCTTCTCTGGTTATGGTATCAGAGTAATGCTGGTTTTGTAAAATGTCTTTGAACAGTTTCCCTCCCCTCTATTTTTTGGAAAAGTTTGAAGATATGTATTAAATCTTTGAATGTTTTGTAGAAGTCACCAGTGAAGCCATTTGGCCCTTGGCTTTTGTTTATTGGGAGCTTTTGAATTACTGTTTCAATGTCCTCATTAGTAATCAGTCTATTCAGAGTTCCTATTTCTTCCTGATTCAGTCTTGAAAGACTGTATGCTTCTAGAAGTGTATCCATTTCTTAGAAGTTGTCCTATTTGTTGAGGTATAATTGTTCATAGTAGTCTCTTCTGATCCTTTGTATTTCTGTGATATCAGTTGTAGTTTCTCCTCTTTCATTTCTGATTTTATTTAGTTGTGCCCTCTCTCTTTTTTTTCTTGGTTAGCCTAGTTAATGGCCTGTCAATTTTGTTTATCTTTTCAATGAACCAGCCCTCAATTTCATTGTTTCTTGTTTGTTTTCTTTTTTTGTCAGTGAGATGTTAAGTTTTATGTGTGGTCAGAAACTCAAGAGGAATATTTACAGTAGAAATACACAGAAGTTATCAGTCTATAGATAGCAACAGAAGTGGATATAATTTGAGAGAGTGTGTAGATGAGAAGAGGGTTAAAGACATAATTGGTTTTTTTTTTTGAATTTTTGAATTTTATTTTATTTATTTCTTATACAGCAGGTTCTATTAGTTATCTATTTTATACTTATTAATGTATATATGCCAATCTAAGTCTCCCAATTCATCCCACCCCCCACCCCCACCCCTACCCCCACTTTCCCCCCTTTGTGTCCATATGTTTGTCCTCTACATCTGTGTCTCTATTTCTGCCCTGCAAATTGGTTCATCTGTACCATTTTTCTAGGTTCCACATATATGTGTTAATATACGATATTTGTTTTTCTCTTTCTGACTTACTTCACTCTGTATGACAGTCTCTAGATCCATCCCCATCTCTACAAATGACCCAATTTCGTTCCTTTTTATGACTGAGTAATATTCCATTGTATGTATGTACCACATCTTCTTTATCCATTCATCTGTCGATAGGCATTTAGGCTGCTCTCATGACCTGGCTATTGTAAATATTGCTGCAATGAACATTGGTGTGCATGTGTCTTTTTGAATTATGGTTTTCTCTGGGTATATGCCTAGAAAGACATAATTCTTATAACACCAACATTTAGGAAAAAGCAAAGGGAAATATTATATGAAGAAAACAAAATATGCCTGTACCTCAAGGGTAAAATGAGGAAATTATAGTATTGCGGTAGTTAAGTAGATATCAAAACAGGCAGTATACTCAGTACACCTAAATGCTATTGAAATACCAAATATAAAGGGAACCATTAAATCACCATTGCTTTTTGTTATAAAGGAAGATTTTTGTAAGTGATACAGAGAAAAATTAATGGGTGAAAAAATAGGAAGTAAAGACTAGGAGACAGTGATTTTATCAAATCTTTCAATACATTTGGCTCTAAAGAGAAGCTGAATAACAGAAGGTAAGATAAAAGTGGTTTGGAGCCAAGGGACTATATTGTTTTGTTCCTGCTGTTTGGGAAATAACTTGATACTAGTGGGAAGGAGCAAGAAGAGACTAAACGGTTGAAGATATAAGGGATAGTTGGGGAAATTAGTTTCCTAAGAAAGCCAAAGATATGGAATGCAAGATACAGGGAAAGGGGCTTAGGTTGCGTGAAGAGAGGAGGAAATAAGGAAAACCACTTTCTTAGGAAGAAAGGTAAGTCAACTCATAGGTATGATGAAATGCTTATGTGAAGTAGATGTCATTAATTAAGAGTGAGGGGGTAGGACCAAGGCCTTAAATTTCCCCTCAGCTTGACCAAACTTCAGACATGTCTCTTCTTGCCTATTTGGTCTTGACTTCACAATCCTTCCTATTCTCAGAGGATTTACTTTAGAAAACTTTAAATTGTACATTTTTTTCTATGTCTCTTTAAGACATAAATCTCCTCACAGCTTCTTGTCAGTTTTGCAACCCAGCAATATCTTTTTCATGAACTTGGGAGCCATCCTTTTGAAATGTAACCATCAAGGAAGATACAATTACTATCTTCCAGTCTCTGTGGGAGAGTAGGGACTTAACTTTCATTTCTTGCCAATGAGCAAACACAGAATGTTCCAGCCTCTCTTCTAACATCCTCCAGTACTTTTCCACTACTTTTCATTTCAGTGGAGTTATGTTCAATCTTTCTTCCATTGAAATAGTCTTGAGTAAGTCTTCCATGTCTGCTTTCCACAGGTTGGCACAATTTTTTTTGGACAGTATTATGAAGAAATCAGAAGATGAAGACAACAAAACCATTTGAAACTGTCTTTGTGGAAAACAAGAAAAAAATCTTCCTAGAGAAACAAAGAAAGATAACTTGGCAGTGATGAAAGTTACACAAATATTGGACACTACAGTTTTATGGTATATCAAAAAACATTACAACATCTACTAACAGTTATGAGGAAGTCAGGCAGCTAGATTTACTCAGGATCAGAATGTTGTCTTATTGAAGAGAAAAGATGACTATAGTAAATGGATTTGAAGGTATTGGGCAAGGGAATGGTTGGAGTGATGGACCCTGGAAACCCTACTGAAGGAATTACTGGAGATTAGGAGGATTATATTAGGGAAGTAGGAATTAGCAACAAAATGAGTATTGAATCTTTGAATTGGAGCAGTTGCTGCCCTTGGAGCAACTCAGTAAGAATGCTGGTGTTGCCAAAACTCGGCCTCTGTTCACCAGTGTTGAATAGAAATGCGGAGACAGAGTTTTGGGTGAAGTAGAAAAGAGTAGCTTTTATTGCTTTGCCAGGCAAAGGGGGCCACAGCAGGTTAATGTCCTCAAGACTGTATGACTCCATCCCTGGAGGAGGTATGAGGAGTCTTACAGTGTTCAAGGCGCAGGCTTGATCAGCTCGTGGACATTTCTGGGATTGGTTGGTATCAAGGTGGTTTCAAGCATCATCACCCTTCTGGTTTCAACCAGTCTAGGGTCTATGTTCTTGAAGTGAGCAATTTTCATCTGATGGGGGTCTGCTTCCTATACAAACAACTTAGGAATATGTGTCAGGACTTTATCTATATATTTCAGGGAATTGGGAGTTCAGTGATTCAGTGATGTGGCAGAATTATAGCCTAAATTGTTACCAGTTCCCCAGCCCAACAACTACTCTTTGTTTCTACGTCTTCACATTTCTCAATCATTAACTCTTGAGTCAGCCTTTTACTTCAAAAGACAAGGACACAGGGACTTGTACACGGTTTCATTGAAAGACAGAAGGTTGTTTCTTCCCAAGTCTAAAATCCAATGATTTTATATTAGATCTATTTGTTATTTCCAAAGTCCTTCATGCCCCCTTAAATATCTTTATATTGTTTAGCTGTGTGTTTTTTTTTTTTTTTTTTGATAACTAGACAAGTGTGTTCTATGACTCAAGTACTTTTCCCCTTATCAAGTCAACTTTGCCTTTTGAGGCTTCAGTTGCTTCCCTATTCCTTTAATAAGAAGTATCATTTTGTACAAGTTTAACAATGTCACTTGGTACTCAGCACATTGCTGTCTTTCTGTCACTACTTCCTCCTTTATTTATTTACAGTAAGAAGTATTCTCACATTTTGGGGTATTGCTGGGGTTTGCCTACATTTCTGCCTGATTTTTTCTTCTTTATAATGTTGTGGTATTTTTTAAGTGGACATAGATGTGTAGTTTTTGATAAGCTCAATTTTGTTGATGGTGTTATTATTGTTATTGCTGTTATGATTTGTTTCTTTGTTTCATTGTCCTTCCATTACAAAATGGAAGTTCAAAGTTCAAGTTATTCAGAATTCCAAGATGGTGATAACAGAGAATTAAACAAATCAGAGAACCTTCTGAGTGTGGGGTCCTGTGCTTGCCCATTCAGCACACCTAGCTAGAAACAGTTGATAAAACCTGCCTAATGATTTGCAGACGAGATTACTAAAAGTTCCCAAGGATCAGAAGGTGTTCTGTGGTGTCTTCTTGCTTTTGCCCTAGTAAAACCTTGTCAGGATCTATGTCTCTACTTGACATGCAGCTCCCTGAGCATGAATGAGAGAGAGCTGGAGAGAGGAAGGGCTTCTTCAGTAGAAGAAGCAAACTGCTCTGCAAGGAGGCAGAAGACAGTAGAATGAGATGTATCTAACTTTGTATTCTGCTTCTAGTCTTGGAAGATGTGTTCTTCAGTTGTGGGCAGATACCTATAATTAAAACAGAGGAATTTTGACACTCTCACTTCCTCTACCCAGATCCAGGCTCACCAGGGAAGGCAGGACAAAGGGCTGTTGGGGTTGAGACCCTCCTTGTTGCACTCCCCAGCTGTCATATAAACGAGACGATTTTCCTTTGATTCTAGGCAAGAGAAGAGAGATGAGAACCAAGATTAGGCAAATATTTCAGGTGTGGAAATTTTGTCATCAGCAGCTACCCTGGTTTATGTCTTCATACCTTTATTGTGTCCTGGTGTGGTAACATTTAACCAACTGCCTGCTGTCCTTATTCTGGAAGGCTCCTTGATGCTCTTAATGTCTTCCCCAACACTCTTACTTAGCCTGGATCTTTCCCATACTCCAGGTCCTAGCTCCATTATCGCCTCCTCTGAGAGGCACCTACATAAAGGAACTCACTCCTCCTCTATTATCTTTCTTTATTTTTAGTAAATGTATACAGTTCTTCAACCATCACCACAATCCAATAAACATTCCCATTACCCCAAAATGTTACCAGGTGATCATCTGTGGTTAATTCATCCTCCCACTCACTGTCAGCCTTGTACTATCATTGATCTGCTTTCTTTCTCTATCAAGTTACCTTTTTTAGAGAACTTCTAGAATTGGAGTCGAACACCATGGGGTCCTCTGCATGTTTTCCTTCACTCAGCATATTTTAAGGTTCACTTACGTTGCAGCATGTATCAGCTGTTTGTATCCCGTTATACTGAGGCAGGAGATAGATGGGTCCCAGGCTGAGCAGCTGGAGTTCGTCCCCTGTGGACAGATACTCCAAAATAGCAGGAGCGAGAGAAGAACTGAGCCTTGCCCAGATAAGAGATAAAAGACCACATTTTCCTCATTCTCAAAGTCAAGGAGACCTTCCTGATTACACATGCACAGAAAGCCTCCTCAGTGGTCAAAAAGGGAGGGGTCGCCACCCCATAGTAGATGATGTCAACCTACCCATAGGCCTCTTCATTAGAATCCATCTTGGCTAAGAGATGTGCATGCACACATGGGAGGACCCTGAGATAAACCAGATACGACTCAGAACCAGGCAAAGCAAGATGATTGGCCAAAGGAAACCTGGAAGAAATGCCCCATATAAGTGATTCAAACTACCATGTGAGTGTGACTCTGAGTCCACCCGTCTGTCTATCCACACACACCACTTTTCCTCCTAATAAACACTTGTTTCACTACTTTCCATGTCTATGTGGAAATTCATTTCTACATAGCTGATGGGCCAGGGCCTTGTCAATGGCCACTGGTCCCTGGTGGTCTAGTGGCTAGGATTCAGCACTCTCACTGCCGCGACCTGACCTCGATCTCTGGCCGAAAACCGAAATCCTGCTTCAAGCCGCTGCCAAGGCCACCTGAGATCAATATGGATAAACCATATTTGTTTATCCATTCATTCATCATTTGATGGGCACCTGGACTTTGTTCAGTTTGGGGATATAGTTAATATCACTAAAATGCTGCATGCTTGCCTTATGTAAATATGTTTTTGTTTCTCTTGACTAAATTCCTAGTAGTGGAACTGTTGTGTCAAGTGATAAGTTTAGGCTAAACTTTTTTAGAAATTGTCAAACTATTTTCCATTTCATATTCACGCTAGCAATATATGATGGTCCCAGGTTCTTTACATCCTTGTCAAAGCATGCTATTGTCTCTCCTTCTAATTGTATCCATTTAGTGGGTGTATAGTGGTGTCACTGGGGATTTAATTTGCATTTACCTGATGAATAATATTGTGAACATCTTTTAATGTGGTTAATAGGTATTCATATATCTTCTTTGGTGAAATGTCTATTCAACTTGTTTTGAAATTGGGACTTTTAAATTGAGATGTTTGCTTTCATATTATTATTGTGTTATAGAGTTCTTTAAACATTCTGATAAAGTCCTTTGTCACATATATGAATTGCAAAATTTTTTTTCAGAGTGGCTTGTTTTTTCATTTTCTTAATGGGGCCTTTTGAAGCATAATTTTTTTACTTTGATAAAGTAAAAGTTATCACATTTTCTCTTTTATGAAACATGCTTTGGATGTTATATTTAAGACTTTTTGACTGATCAAAGATCACAGAATTTTTCTCCTGTATTTTCTACAGGTTTTAGGTCTGTGGTCCATTGTATATGTATCAGGTGAAGTAAGAGTCCTCACATGTGCCCAAGCACAACACGCTGAAAAGATTATATTCTTCAAGTAAAATTTTTTGGTACATTTATTGAAAATGAATACATGCAAGGGCTTATTTCTGAACTCTCAATTTTATTATTGATCTATATGTCTATCCTTATGCCTGTATCACATACTGGTTAATCTCTGTAGTTTTGTAGTTAAGTTTGGAAATCAGGAAGTATAATTTCTCTAACTTTGTTCTTCTTTTGAGAGATTGTTTTTGCTATCTTAGGTATTTTGGATTTCTATATAAATATTAGCTTTAGCTTGGAAATTTTATAAAAGAGCCTGTTGAATATTTTTAGAGAAAACAATAAATTAATAGATAAATTTGAGGAAAATTACCATCTTGACAATACTGTGTCTTACAACCCAAGAGCATAGAACTTTTCCTCATTTATTTGGATCAGGGGTCCCCAACACCTGGGCCAAAGGACCATATTGGTCCGCAGCCTGTTAGAAACAGAGCCGCACAGCAGGAGGTGAGCGTGGGTGAGCGTGAAGCTTCATCTGCCACTCCCCATCGCTGGCATAACCGCCTGAACCATCCTTCCCACCCCCCCACTTCGTCCCCGGTCCATGGAAAACTTGTCTTCCACGAAACCGGTCCCTGGTGCCAAAAAGTTGGGGACTGCTGATTTAGATGTTCTTTAATGTTACTCAGCAGTGTTTTGTAGTTCTAAGTTTGACTTGCAATTATTTTGTTAAATTAAGATTTTTTTTTTCCTTTTTGAAGATGTTGTGAATGGAATTCTTTCTTCCATTTATTTTTTGTTGTTACTAAGGTAAATAAATAGAAGTGATTTTTATACTGAGTTTGAATCCTGCAGCCTTACTAAATTTGTTTATTAACGGTAATAGCTCTTTTGTGAATTCCTTTATATGATATCTTCTACATATATTATCAAGTCGTCCATGAATAAAGACAGTTTTACTTCTTTTATCTATCTATCTATCTATCTATCTATCTATCTATCTATCTATCTATCATCTATCTATCTTCTCATTTCTGCCTTATTGTACAGGGTAAAATCTCTAAGAAAATGCTGAATAGAAGTGGTGAGAGTAGACATTTATGCCTTGTTCTCAATCTTAGCGGGGAATCATTCTGTTTTTACCATTGCATATAATGTAAGCTGTGAGGTTTTTGTAAATTCCCTTTATCAGATTGAGGAAATTCCCTTCTTTTCCTGGTTTACTGAATACTTTTTAAAACTACAAATGGATGTTGGATTTTGTCAGATGCTTTTTCCATCATTTATTGAGATTATGATGCAATTTGGTTCTGTACCCTTTTCTATTAATATGGTTATTACATTTATTGTTCTCAGATTGTAAAACAACAGTATATTCCTTGGATAAATTCAATTTAGTCTTGGTATATAACCATTTTTATATGGTGCTGTATTTGTTTTGTTACTATTGTATTAATTTTTTTCTATTGTATTAATTTTTATGTGTCAATGCTCCTGAGGAATATTAATTTGTATATTCTTGTGATGTCTGTGTCTGGCTTTGTATCAGGGTAACACTAACAACATGAGATGGGAAGTGTTCCCTCCTTAATTTTCTGAGAGATTTTGTGAAGGAATGTTATTATTCCTTTATTAAAATATTTGAAAGAATACACATGTCAAGTTATCTGGGGCTTTTCCCTGAAACTGGCCTCATCACATTTCATGCCCTAACTCATTGAGCACTTTCAGGTAAGTTTCATTAAACCTTTAAGCCTTTCCTTGTCGAACTTCTACTTGCCTTTCAAATCTCAGCTTAAAAGGCATGCCCTTACAATAATGAGATTTAATACACTTTGCAATATTACAGAATGTTTTTCCTATTTTTTAATGCTGTTCTGAATGAATTGTGCTGTGAATGTGTGTGCATGTGTACTATTTAATTTTGTATATGGTTTGATAATTTAAAGGAATTTTAAAAACTGTAGAGGTAAATGTTTGAGCTCATAGTACATTTTAACAGTTTAGTTAATCACTAATCTTTCATTCCTCCAAAAGCCACAGCTTATTGTAATTTAATATATTTTGATAACTTTATGTTTATATTTTCTTAATTAATTTAGAAGTCTTTCCTATGTTTATAGGTGACATTAGTCTTATTGGTGCTCACCAGCCAAGTTTACCAGAAACACACCAATAGTCAAACAATAAAGATTATAAGGAAATAAGGGACATCTTAGTAAGAAGATGTTAGCAGGTGCTTATTGTAAGATTTGTGGTTCTGTTAGGTGATTTGGGGAAGGGTTCAATAAACCAGATTACGTTTCAGAATTGAATGTTATTATAAAGCATTGGTAATTCTATTAAGTAATGTCCAAAAAAAATCACAATAAATGACTATTGCAGTAGAAGTTCAGGCTTTTACAACTGGGGAGAGAGATTGAATTCAACTCCACTGAAACAAGAAAGGAGAATTTTTAAATGCTGGGGGCGTTAGGCAGGAGATTGGTCAAGGTGATGAGGTCATCCATGTTTGTTAATTGGTGCTTACTGATAAAGTTAGGATCCTATCCTTCCACAGAGACTAAGAAATAGGAGAGCTATCTTTCTTGATGATTATGATTATATTTCAAAAATATGGCTCCCAGGTCCTTGAATAAGGCATTCTTGGGTAGTGAAACTGGCAAGAGACTGGTAGAAGATTTACATCTCAAAGAACAGAGAAATAATTCACAATTAAAAGTTTTCTAAAGTAAATCCTCTGAGAAGAGTGAGGTCAGAGACCTATCATCAAAAAGAAAGATGACTACAGTTAAGTTAAGCTGAGGGGAACATTAAGGCCCTCTTGGTTAGTACATTAATAATTGTTTTCTAGGAGGATGGAAAAACAGAACAAGGCTAAAACTGTAAATGGAAAAGAAGTAGCAGTCACTTTCAGTATCCTGAAAAGGGGGCTATTTGTTGTTGCTGTTGCTGTTATTGTTCGTGCTCAGAGGTGATTACAGAGAAATTTTGTTTGTTTGTTTCTTTCCACCAGGACCATAGAGTGATTTCATGTGATATTGTGAGTTTGTGAAATTATTTATGTTCAACAGAACACCATAGTCTAACAGTTAATGCTATGTCAGCTATGAGTTGACAGCTGTCAGGGTTGTTTATTGCTGTCTGTCCCTTTATATTTTTTTGTTTGCTTTTATTTTTGGAAGGAAGAGAGGAATGTTTTTGTAGATTGGGAAAAGGAATATGTATTTTTAAATTTTTTTCTATACTTTGTATAGATTATCTTTCACCTGAAGGTGTATTGAATCTCCCCCAGAAAAATCATATGGTTTAGATTGAATTGAATTTTTATACTTTTTATTTTTATTGTTCTTAATATTAGGTCATTTGCTGATATCCTTGAGTTGCTGTTGTCATTTAACATTATCATTAATCATGAACTTTTTCCCAGAACACAGAGTAATACAGTAATTTGAAAAATCACTTCAATATAGTCGTAATTCTTTTGTCATTTCAAATAACATGATGTTTCCCTCTCCTTTTTACTTTATTATGTTTGTCATGTATTTATTTTTAATAAATAAACAACTCTATGTAGTAATTTCTTAAAATATTTTTATCATTCTATTAGGGAATTGAGGAATACAACTCAGATGAGTGATGACATATGGTCATTTTCCTATAAAATATTGACAATATCATCTTGTTAAGAAGAGAAATTTATATTACATATATTTTGGTTGATTTGAATACATAATGAATGTCAGATAATGGCTCTTGCAATCAACATATTTATACTCTTAAGTCTAATTTCTGTCCTAACAAGGATTTCTGAAACTGTGATTGTAATCCTACACGTTATCACTTTCTTTAGCAGAAATTATAAGTGAGTATGTTATACTCATTTATAAATCAAGCCTCAACTCTCATTTCCTTAGATATGTTCACACCTCTCATGGCTTTAAATCAATCTGTTTGACTCCTAAATTTATATCTGTAACTTGTCAATTCTCCTAAACTCCAGACCATGCATTCAATAGTTAGCATCTCCACTTGGACACCTGATAGACATCTCAAACTTAATATGCCCGTTAATGTAAAAGACTCCCGATTTTCATCAACTCCTAATCCTCAACTTCTCTAGATTTCTCTAATTTAATAGAAATTCCTGTCTTCCAGTCACTCAGGCAAAGACGTGGGTCATCCCTCACACCTTTTTTTACTCTCGTTCTCTTCCTAATCATCATCACATCCAAATGCCTCCATCTTCAAATTATGTCCAGAATTTAACTAAATTGCACTGTTACTCCTGTGTTGCAGGTATCATCATCTCTTTTCCAGACCATAGGTAAAACCTCCCAATGGTTCAACTGGATTCTAACCCTTCAGTGCACTGAAAATACAACAGCCATCATGGTTGCATGTCACTGAATTTCTGTTGAAACTCTCCATTGGGTGCCAATTTCACTCAGTATAAAAGCCTAAATCATAGGACCTCACATGGTCTGGATAATATTACCTTTCTGGTCTCATCTCCTACTCTTCTCTCTCTCACTCACTTTGGTCTGTACTTGTTTTCCTCGCTGTGATTATATTTTTGGCTCACAATCTTTGTCCAGGCAGCTCTCCCTGTGTATATTCTTCTTTCCAAGATACCCTCAAGTCTTGCTCTTTCACCTCATTTAAGTCTTTGCTAAAATGTTACCTTCTCAGTGACATCTTCCCTGAGAACTTTAAAGATTCAGTGCCTTCTCAACCACTAGACTCTCCATCAAATCTCCTTGCTTTATTTTTCCCCACAATATTTATTACCTAACATTCTATAAAATTTAAGTATTTGATTACCATTCTCCTTCCACTAGAATGTAAGTTCTATGAGGGGAGAGGTTTTGACTGTTTTTTTTTTTTTTTAATAGATCTTTATTGGAATATAATTGCTTCACAATACCGTGTTAGTTTCTGTTGCACAAAAAAGTGACTCAGCCATATGCATACACATGTCCCCATATCCCCTCCCTCTTAAGCCTCCCTCCCATCCTCCCCAAGACAGTATGGTACTGGCACAAAAACAGAAATATAGATCAATGGTACAGGATAGAATGCCCAGAGATAAACCCACACACATATGGGAACCTAATTTATGACAGAGGAGGCAAGAACATACAATGGAGAAAAGACAGCCTCTTCAGTAAGTGGTGCTGGGAAAACTGGATAGCTACATGTAAAAGAATGAAATTAGAACACTACCTAACACCATACACAAAAATAAACTCAAAATGGGTTAAAGACTTAAATGTAAGACCAGACACTATAAAACTTTTGAGGAAAACATAGGAAAAACACTCTTTGATATAAACCACAGCAAGATCTTTTTTGACCCACCTCCTAGAGTAACAGAAATAAAAACAAAAATAAACAAATGGGACTTAATTAAACTTAAAACCTTTTACACAGCAAAGGAAACCATAAACAAGACAAAAAGACAACCCTCAGAATGGGAGAAAATATTTGTAAATGAAAAAACAGACAAAGGATTAATCTCCAAAATATACAAGCAGCTCATGGAGATCAATATCAAAAAAACAATCCAGTAAAAAAATGGACAGAAGACCTAAATAAACATTTCACCAAGAAAGACATACAGATGGCCAAAGGCACATGAAAAGTTGCTCAGCATTGCTAATTAATAGAGAAATGCAAATCAAAACTACAAGGAGCTATCACCTCACGCTGGTCAGAATTGCCATTATCAAAAAAGCAGAAACAATACATGCTGGAAAAGGTGTGGTTTAAAGGGAACCCTTCTACACTGTTGATGGGAATGCAAATTGATAAAACCACTATGGAAAACAGTATGGAGGTTCCTTAAAAATCTAAAAATAGAACTACCATATGACCCAGCAATCCCTCTACTGGGCATATACCTTGAGAAAACCATAATTCAAAAAGAGACTTGCACCACAATGTTCACTGAAGCACTATTTACAATAGCCAGTACATGGAACCAACCTAAATGTCCATCGACAGATGAATAGATAAAGAAGATATAGCACATATATACAATGGAATATTACTCAGCCATAAAAAAAAACCAAAATTGAGTTATTTGTAGTGAGGTGGATGGACCTATAGTCTGTCATACGGAGTGAAGTAAGTCAGAAAGAGAAAAACAAGTACCATATGCTAAAGCATGTATATGGAATCAAAAAAAAAAATGGTACTGATGAACCTAGTTGCAGGGCAGGAATAAAGAGGTAGACATAGAGAATGGACTTGATGACATGGGGTGGGAGGGCGAAGCTGGGGCAAAGTGAGAGTAACATTGAAATATGTACACTACCAAATGTAAAATAGTTGGCTGGTGGGAAGCAGCAGCATAGCACAGGGAGATCGGCTCAGTGTTTTGGTTTTTTTTTTAGTGGTTCAGTCATGATTCCAACAACAGAGCTGGGTACATAATAGCTGAAACATGTAGGTAAATTATCAAAGGGGTTTTATATGATTCTTAAAATCCTCTATAGAATATTTTTTAGACAAGATTCTGTTAATCTGAATTAAACAATCTCTAGATAGTATTCTATCATTCTGGATAAGATAAACTGTGTGCCAGTAAAATCAATCCAAGAATCTCAGTGGTTTATAACTATAGTGGTTTATATCTAGCTGATGGTCACATATCCATAATGAGTCAATATGGTTCTGTCCACATCACTTTCATCCAGGATATCAATCAGTCTTCTTTCAATAATTTTGCCCTTCCTAGTGGAAGAAAGAAAAGAAACCTTGGCTAACCATGTGCTAACTCCTAAATAGGCTGCTTGGAAGTATCACATTTGCTTATATTTCAGTGGCAAAGCAAGTTGCATGACCAATCCTGAAGTCCTTAGGGCAGAGAAATATAATTCTCTCACAGGAAGAAATAGAAATAATTATGAAAAATAATAGTATGTCCTCCCAATAGTATGTTTAAGTCATAATGAATAGGATAAATTTATATCATTTTTCATTAATTTTAATTATTATATTTCTTATTTTATACTTTCTAAATGTGCAGTGCTCTTTGTCATTTCCTTTCTTCTACACATTTAGGTATATGAAATATAATTTTTATGTTTTCATCTTCTCTATTGTTTTGATAGTTAAAGACAATCTGTAAATCTTTTCATAGGCATGCTTTATCTTATCTTTCTCTAAATGATAAAGAGGATTAAACTTATTTCTAATCATTCTAAAGTCTGAGAAGCACAAGATCAAGGTGCTGGCAGAATCAGTATCTGGTTCATAGATGACGGTCTTTGTGCTGTGGTCTCTCCTGGCAGATGTGGTGAGGAAGCTCTTTCCAGAGAGACTCTATCATAAGGGCACTAATCCCATTCTTGAGGACTCCACACTTACAACCTAACCAGGTCCGAAAGGGGTTAGGATTTCAATATAGGAATAGGGGGGCACAATACATAGCATTCCCCCTCAACCACCCCCAAAACTCATACTTTCTCCCATGCAAAATACACTCATTCATCCCAATAGCCACAAAAGTTTTAACTATTCCAGAATCAATTTTAAAGCCTAAGTACAAAGTGTCACTTAAAAATGAGCTAAATTGCAAATGGATGAAACTAAGGTATATTTCATTCTGAGGCAAACTGCTCTCCTTCAGCTGTAAACCTGTGAAGTCAAACTTGTTATATACTTCCAAAATACAATGATGAGAAAGGTTTGAAATAGATAAATGTTCCCCTTGCAAAAGAGAGAAATTGAAAAGTGTAACAGGTCCCGAGCAAGTCCAAAATGAATTGGTCCCACTTCATGACCTAATCTTCTCCAAAGGCCCCACCTCTAACATCTTCACGTTAGGGATTATAATTTCAACATATGAATTCTGGGGGGACAAAAATATTCAGTCCATAGCAATAGTTATTAGAAAGATTGCTGGTGTTCAAACAGTCTAGCTATGATTCACTTATTCCCAAGAAGATCACTGGTGCAATAGTAATAAAAAGAATATGATGGATTTGAGATACAAGAGGGAAAACATATGAGGCATAAATATTGAATAGATGTTTTAGAAAGAGATGAGGAATTTGAGTACTGTATCTAGATTCATGTCCTGGAATTTTTGTGCTCAAAATAACTTCAATCAGAATTGAGAAATTCCTTTTGGGATTCATACACTGAAGGAATCTTGTTTCACAGATGTCTCGAAAATATTTCCTTTTCACTGTTTTCTTGAATTAGATAAAGCTATAGCTTTCTGTGCTCATGCATTTCTTTACGTGGGAAACGGAGACAGAAGGAATACCATTTAAATGCACGTCTTTTACTCTTCCAAATCTGAGCCAAGTGGCTCAACCCCTTTGAGTAATCTTAGATAAATTACTTAGCTTCTCTAAGCTTCAGTTTTCCTTCTCTATGATTAAGAAATCATTACAATCTATGTGAAGCTTTAATGAATTACTGCATGAAAAATGCCTCACACAGTCCCTAGAATATAATAAACTTTCCATAAATATTTCCTGTTCTTATAATTCAACTAAAACACTTTAAAACTTCATATTGTTTTTCATTATTTGCTTTTGCTGAAATTTCAGATTTTGAAATTCATATGATTTATTCATAATCAATATAGAGGACAACCAATGTGAAAATTTACATGGGAGCAAAATGCTCAGAGTATATACTGAGAAGTAAAGAAACAAACTCTCAGCTGGATTCCGAAGCCAAGAGAGATGCATGAAAATTTAGAAATAAGCTGGTTAGAAATTATTTAGGATTTTTATTTTCTGTTTAATAAACTATGTTAATTTGCTGAAAAAAATACATCTACTATCACGGAAGTGAAAAAAAAAAATAATGAATCCATAACTTACTGTCCAGGAAGTGATAGAATTTCACTGACAAAATCATGTAAATGCTACAAACTAGTTTAGAGTTTTAGGGTTACTGAAAGAGTTCTGTTTCCTGACAGAATAGTTTGTCACATTTTTGACAAAAGTGATACTATTAACCACATGAGGAATGTAAAAGGAATATGTAAATTTAGTCATCAATGAAATATATGACATTTTGTATAGAAAGAAATATGGATATGACAAATAACTGGGAATTGAATTCTAGGTTAAAAAGGAAAGTTATATTTTCAATGTAAAATTGAGAATTATTGGCTAGATATGGCACTTAAAGCTATGGAAATACTGAAGTCCTCCACTGAAAAACTATTTTTTAAGAAAGCAAATGATCAAGGCCACAACATAGGAGAATGATTTTATTAGTGATTGTCTGGAATCATGCTGAAAAGAAAGAAGGGAATGAGGAATGTGCACTATTGCCAAGAGAGGAGAGCTTTAAAAAGGAATGTATAAAATGTGGAGAGATGAAAAACAGTAACCGAGTTTAAAAGATTCAAATTTAGCTGACTTTAGAATTAGATGGTCAATGATCTTTTAGAAGAACTACATTTAGTAGATGAACAAATAAAAAATGAAATTACAAATTCATATGATCAAAAAATAGAGGAATCAGAAAATAAAGACAGCAAATACAGATTGCTTTTGAAAATTTTGATAATTAATAGCAGGAAATAGAAACCATAATTTTCCATTATTTCACAGACTGTTATTCAGACCAACATTCCACTGAAAATAACTAAAACGACATAAAAGTCTAAAATGAAAATTATCAAGTACTAAGGGAAATTCTAATTTAAAATCTATAAAAATTACATACAAAAAATGAAATATAATTGTGAGACATTTAAAAATATTTTAAATGGAAATATATACAATGTTCAATGATTAGAAAACACATTGCAAGATATTAATTTTTCTCACATTGAAACAGTAAATGAAATTATATCCCAATTATTATCACAAGAGGTTATGAAAGGATGATTAATCATTACTTTATTAATAAGCTAATTAAAATCACAAGGAGATACTATACTACATCATTAAGTATACAATACACTAGTAAGGATGGGAAATAAGGGAAATCTAATCTACTGTATTGTAATGTAACTTGTACTAAGCATCTTCCATCAGCTACTGATTTTGTAAAAATGCTTGTCCCTTAAAAGTTAACAGTCTCCGGTGTGCATATCCTAGAAAAACTACTGAATTGAACGGGTGCTCCAGGAGAAATTCAGCAAGATGTTTGTAGCATCTGTGTACAAAACAGACATAATTCACATGTAAATCAATGATGGAATCAGTATCGGCTTCATGGACATATGATCTCTGCTGTTGAATAGGATACCATGCTTAAAAAGTCCCTATGCTTGGTTTAATGCTCCACTATCACCATATTAAAATTCTTAATACTTTTTGAACTAGGAGCCTCACATTTTCATTTTGAATTGGGCCTCACAAATTATATAGCCAGTCCTAGATAGAACTGAAAAGTAAATCATATGTTTAAACAGTGGATTATTATTGCAATGAAAACAAATGAACCCCAGCATCGTGCATTGATTCAGGTATAGTCCACAAATGACTCCATTTCCACAAATTTGGAAAGCAGGAAAAATTAAACTATTTTTGTTCAGGGATGCACAAATATGTAAAGAAACTACATTTTTAAAAAGCAAGAGAATTTTATCAGACAATTCAATATGCTGGTTATATCTAAAGAACAGAGAGATATAATTTACACAGGGGTCTTCTACAAGCTTGGGACTATTTTTTTAACCAACGTTATGATTAAATAAATTCTTACTGATTCTCCATACATAATTTATACTCTCTTCTCTATGATTTATTTTAATTTTTTTTAATTAAAAATAAAATATGTCAACTAGACTTAAATGACATCTATCCATGAATTTGAGCAGTAGGTCTAGAACTTCTCTGTGTTTGTGTGAAAGGAAAGTTGAGTGAAAGGGGGTTGAAAGTGCAAGATAGAAGACACAAGATTTTAGAGGGTTCATTTAAGTTTTATACAGAATTCCAAGTGACTCTCTGGAGCTGGGTTCTTCAATTTAGTATATTTTAAATAGTGGATTAGGAAAGTATCTATAACTGTGGTTTGGAAAACAAAAACATTTTAAAGGAAATTTTAGTTTTGTTTAGTTTTTCAGGATGGAGAAATTTCAGCAAACTTTAGGCAAAGGACAGGAAACTATAGTAAAGTCAATATGAGGCACACTTGCTGATAATCCTTGGGCTTGTGGTTGCCAACTATATTTTTTCCTCTAGCAATGGGCCTCTGCTTTCTTTCTAGGAATTTTCTTCATGATGTTGAAATTGCAAAGTTGTCTAATAAAATGTTTGAAGACATTCTAGCAGAGAGAGCATGAAATAAGAGTAAAATACCATGATTTACTGCTAGTCAGGGGGCCCATAATTAGATTCCCCCATATTTCAAATTCTCCCAGAATGGAACTATTTGTCTGCAAACCATGTCTGATAACCAGGCATATAATGGTAATGCAAGCCAGAGACTCCCAATGTATCAACTACCTCAGGAGAGGAAGTTAAGCAGTTTAAAGTGTCATTCAATTTTTTATACCACAAGGGCACCATTTATTGTGCTGGTTAAATAGGTGTGAAACCTTTGGGGTTATATAAATAAGCACTATGATGACTCAAATGGCTGCTTATTATTCTAGCTACAGGGTTTTTATGATGAACAGCCTCAATCACCCTAACTGGCAAAACGACCCCATCCTCAGTTCTAAAGCTGCAACTTTTCCCTAGAGCACTATTAGGGTTAACTGACCAAAAGGGTAAAGATCTTGGGGATGAACTGATTTTAAAAGGAGTTGCTCTACAAGTTGAATTCACTAGTGGAATCTCATTAATGGAAATATTTTAACTCTAAATCCTCCAGGAAGAAGAAGACAACTAATTAAAACCAATATATTATAACTACTCCTTCTAGAATACCTGAATAGTAAATTGTGCTACTCTGGTGTTGGATAAATCATTGTTTTCCTCTAAAAACTGTCACACAATTTTCAAAATTATCCCTTGAAATTTACAGTTGAATTCATCTGACAGTAGCATTTATAATATGTGAACACATTGAGCACAATTTTCTACTGGCCAATTTAGTACTTTACATTTTATAAACTTAGTCTCACAACAGATAGAAGTCTAATGAATTTTGCCATTATTATAGCATCATGTCCAGAGACATATTCTTTTCTGGAGTGTGTCAAGCACTTCAATAATCTTATTTTACCCTGAATATACTACTCCAAAATATTTTAACATAACATGATTTGGAGGATGTCAAGACCATATCTATCTCTAAATATTTTCCCCTCCCAAAATGTTCGGAAATCCTTGTCTTCAGCAGTCTCAACATGAGACTTAAAACAGAAGTAAGTGTATTCTGGAAGGTGACCCAACAAACAAGCCCATTACTCTAAAAAGCTGCAAATAAGTTTCCTTATAGAGCTCTGGATGTTCCAATTGAATTCTAACAGGGATAGTTATATTCAGCCACTTACTAATTAGTGCTTAAAACTGAATGGACATTTTAGCAAGGTATTTGTCAGAAAACCAGTGTTCCACTGCTGAGACTGAGTTCTCTTAAATATGAAGGTACAAGGGAGCTTGCAATGCTATGATGAGGATGCATGTCTCTGAGGATAATATCATAAAACAGGACATAGTTAAAAAATAAAAGTAAAGATGAATGACTTATTATGCTAGCTATCCAATGTAACCAACTTCTAAAGTTTATTAAACACTGTGAGATGATTGTTAATTAACACTTAACTATTCTTATCTTCTGAAATTACTTCAAATAGGAGATTAAGGTAACAGTACATTTACTGAATACAGTGTCATATATTAGAAATTTTATTGTACAACAGATTACTAACAAAATTGTGAGAAACAAACATGTCCCTGTCACTATAAATAATTTAAAAACACTAGAACAATTTTTGATATTTATTAAATTTTTATTTTCCTACCACTTACAGGTTCTTTTAAAACTGAAGTATAGTTGATTTACAATATTCTGATTATTTCAGGTGTACAGCATAGGGATTCAGTATTTTTGCATATTATACTCCATTACTGGTTACTAAAAGGTAATGGGTATAACCCCCTGTGCTATTTAATATATCCCTGTTGCTTATCTATTTTATATATAGTAGTTTGTTCATCACAAACCCCTAATTGTCCCTCCGCCTTCCCTCTCCCCTTTGGTAACCACAAGTTTGTTTTCTGTATCTGTGAGTCTATTTCTGTTTTTCATATACATTAATCTGTATTATTTTTTAGATTCCACATATAAGTGATATCATATAGTACTTGTATTTCTCTGTCTGACTTATTTCACTAAACATATATTTCTAGGTCCATCCACATTGATGCAAATGGCAGAATTTCATTATTTTAATGGCTGAATAATATTCCATTATATACACACACACACACACACACACACACACACACACCACTTCTTTTTTTTTTTTTAAACATCTTTATTGGAGTATACTTGCTTTACAATGGTGTGTTAGTTTCTGCTTTATAACAAAGTGAATCAGTTATACATATACATATGTTCCCATATCTCTTCCCTCTTGCATCTCCCTCCCTCCCACCCTCCCCATTCCACCCCTCTAGGTGGTCACAAAGCACCGAGCTGATCTCCCTGTGCTATGCGGCTGCTTCCCACTAGCTATCTATTTTACATTTGGTAGTGTATATATGTCTATGCCACTCTCTCACCCTGTCACATCTTACCCCTCCCCCTCCCCCTATCCTCAAGTCCATTCTCTAGTAGGTCTGTGTCTTTATTCCCATCTTGCCACTAGGTTCTTCATGACCTTCATTTTCCCTTAGATTCCATATATATGTGTTAGCATACTGTATTTGTTTTTCTCTTTCTGACTTACTTCACTCTGTATGACAGACTCTAACTCCATCCACCTCACTACAAATACCTCCATTTCATTTCTTTTTATGGCTGAGTAATATTCCATTCACACCACTTCTTAAGCCACTTGTCAGTTGATGGGTACTTGGGTGGCTTTCATGTCTTGGCTATTGTAAACAGTGCTGCTATGAACACTGGGGTGCATGTATACTTTCGAATTAGTGTTTTTGTCTTTGTTTTTGCTTTTTCTGGATATACCCCCAGGAGTGGAATACCGGTCATATGGTAGTTATATTTTTAGTTTTTTAAGAAACTTCCAGAGTGTTTTCCAGAGTGGCTGCACCAACATTGTACAAGGGTTCCCTTTTATTCACATCCTTGTCAACACTTGTTATTTGTAGACTTTTTGATGATAGTCATTCTGACCAGTGTGAGGTCATACCCCATTGTGATTTTGATTTGCACTTCTTTAATAATTAGTGATGTTGAGCATCTTTTCATGTGCCTGTATCTTCTTTTGAAAAATGTCTATTCACGTCTTCTGCCCATCTTTTGATTGGGTTGTTTGTTTTTTGATATTAAGCTGTATGAGCTCTTTATATAGTTTGGATATGAACCCCTTATTGGTCATATCATTTGCAAATATTTCTCTCACTTTGTAGGTGGTCTTTTAATTGTGTTGATGGTTTCCCTTACTGTGCAAAAGCTTTGAAGTTTAATTAGGCCCCATTTGTTTATTTTTGCTTTTATTTCTTTCATCTTAGGAGACTGATCCAAGAAACTTTGCTATGATTTATGTCAAAGAGTGTTCTGTCTATGTTCTCTTCTAGGAGTTTTATGGTTTCAGATCATACATTTAGGTCGTCAAGCCATTTTGAGTTTATTTTTGTTTATGGGGTGATGGATGTTCTAATCTCATTGGTTTACATGTGTCTGTCCAGTTTACCCAGAACCACTTGTTGAAGAGACTGTCTTGTCCATTGTATATTCTTGCCTCCTTTGTCATAGTTTCATTGAGCAAAAGTGCATAGGTTTATTTCTGGGCACTGCATTCTGTTCCATTGATCTATGTATCTGTTTTTGTGCCAATACCATGCTGTTTTGATTACTGTAGCTTTGTAGTATAGTTTGAAGTCTGGGAGGATTTTACTTCAAGCTTTGTTCTTTTTTTCTCAGGATTGCTTTGGCAATTTGGGATTCTTTGTGGTTCCATATAAATTTTAGGATAATTCGTTCTAGTTCAGTGAAAAATATCTGTTCCTGGACTTTGGTTTTCTAGGAATTTTTCAATAACAAATTCAATTTCACTTCTAGTGATTAGTCTGTTCAAATTGTCCGATTGTCTGCTTAACTCAGTTTTTGCAGCTTGCATGTTTCCTGAAATTTGTCCACTTCTTCTAGGTTGTTCAATTTCTCATCATATAACTCTTCATAGTGTTCTCTTATGATTTTTCTGTACCTCTGTGGTATTAGTTGTTATTTCACCTCTTTCATTTCTTATTTTGTTTATTTGGGCTCTCTCTCTTTTCTTCTTGTTATGCCTGGATAAATGTTTATCAATTTTGTTTATCTTTTCAAAAAAAAAGTTCTTAGTTTCATTGATATTTTCCATTGTTTTTTGATCTCTATTATTTATTTCCTCTCTGATCTTTACTATCTCCTTCCTTCTGCTGACTTTAGACTTGTTCTTCTTTTTATAATAATTTTTGGTGGTAGATTAGGTTGTTTATTTCAGAGTTTTCTAGTTTCTTAAGGAAGATCTGTATCACTATGAACTTCTCTCTTAGAACTACTTTTGCTGTATCCCATAGATTTTGGAAATTTGTGTATTCATTTTCATTTGTCTCAAGGTATTTTCTGTGGGAAGAGGTGAATTCCATGTACTCTTACTCCACCATCTTTGGAATTTCTTCTGTAATTTACAGATTTATGTTTAATTTTAGATATATGGTAAAGACTGCTGTAACAATTTGTTATTTTGATCTGCCTATGGCACCTCTCCTTTTATTGATAGTAGAATTTCTCTTTTCTATCAGCAGTTAATTCCATCTGTTTACAGGCAGTAGAATCTATTCTCTGGCAAACGGTTTGCTTTATTATTATTATTATTATTTATTTATTAATTTATGGCTGTGTTGGGCCCTTGTTTCTGTGTGAGGGCCTTCCCCAGTTGGGGCAAGTGGGGGCCACTCTTCATTGTGGTGCGCGGGCCTCTCACTATCGCAGCCTCTCTTGTTGTGGAGCACAGGCTCCAGACGCGCAGGCTCAGCAATTGTGGTTCACGGGCCTAGTCGCTCTGCGGCATGTGGGATCTTCCGAGACCAGGGCTCGAACCTATGTCCCCTGCATTGGCAGGCAGACTCTCAACCACTGTGCCACCAGGGAAGCCCGGGTTTGCTTTTAAGAGCCATTCCTGTCCAGTCAGAATACCCAGTTCCCAGGATCAATATGATTGTTTTAGTATAGAGAACATTACTCATGTGGGACCTGCCTGATACTTTTAGGAGCTATTGGGAAAGCTCAGATTTGCTTTAGATATTGCTCTCCTCTTGGAAAATAAATGTGAAGCTAAAAGCAGATGTTTGAATTTTTCTTATTGGGGTTATATATATATATTTACAGTAAATATCTCAATATTTACAGTATTGAGAAAACATCTCCATGATCTAGTTCTAAAACTTTTCTGTCATTCAAATAGAAACTCTATAATCATAAAGCAGTAAGTTTGTATTCTTCCCTTCCCCCAATCCTTGGTTAATCTATTTTCTTTCTCTGTGAATTAGAGTATTTTGTATATTTCTTATAAGTGGAATCCAATGATATTTGTCCTTTTATGTCTGTCTTATTACACTTAGCATAATGTTCTCAAAGTTCTTTATGTATCAGAACTTCATTACTTTTTATTATTGAATAATATTCCTTTTTATGTGTATTCCATATTTTATTTATTCATTCATCTGTCTATGGATATTTGGCTTGTTTACAACTCATGGCTATCATGAAATGCCTTTTCTTAGCTTTTTAAAGAACAATGAAATGTTTTTCCACAGCTGCTGCAACATTTATAATTCCCAGTATCAATGTACAAGGGTGCATACATGTTTATAATTATTATCTTCTTGACAATTTGACCCTTTTAACAATACATAATAATGATCATTTTGTCTCTTGTCATAGGTTTTGCTTTAAAATTTACTTAATATTACTTAATATTTATATAGCCAATCCAGCTCTCTTTTGGTTACTATTTACATACAATATTTTTCCATCCTTTCACTTTGTTTTTTTTTTTAAACTTTTTATTTTATATTGGAGTATAGTTGATTAACAATGTTGTGAAAGTTTCAGGCGTACAGCAGAGTGATTCAGTTATGCATATACATGTATCTATTCTTTTTCAAATTCTTTTCCTATTTAGGTTGTTACATAATATTGAGCAGAGTTCCCTGTGCTATAGAATACATCCTTGTTGGTTATCCATTTTAAATATATCAATATGTACATGTCAATCCCAAACTCCCAAACTATCCTTTCCCCCCACCCTTCCCCCCTGGTGACCATAAGTTAATTCTCTAAGTCTGTGAGTCTGTTTCTGCTTTGTAAACAAGTTCATTTGTATCATTTCTTTTTAGAGCCCACATATAAGTGATATCATACAATATTTCTCTTTCTCTGTCTGACTTGATTCATTCAGTATGACAATCTCTAGGTTCATCCATGTTGCTGCAAATGGCATTATTTCATTCCTTTTAATGGCTGAGCAATATTTCATTATATATATGTACCACATCTTCTTTATCCATTCCTCTGTAGATGGACATTTAGATTGCTTCCATGTATTGCCTATTGTAAACAGTGCTGCAATGAATATTGGGGTGCATGTATCCTTTAGGACCATGTTTTTCTCTGGATATATGCCCAGGATTGGGGTTGCAGGATCATATGGTAGCTCTATTTTTAGTTTTTTAAGGAACCCCCATACTATTCTCCCTAGTGACATCTTTTCAATTTCAATCTATTTATATCTTTCAATCTAAAACTGAATCTCTTGTAGACGACATACAGTTGTAATTTTTGTATCCATTATACTAATCTCTGCCTTTTGAATGGAGAGGCTAATGTATTTGCATTTATTTATTAATAATGAAGGATTTATTCTTACAACTTTGTTTTTTGCTTTCTGTGTGTCTTATAAATTTTTGTCTCTAATTTTTTTCATTACTGAATTTTGTTTTGTTGTTGATTTTTTATAATGAACCATTTTGTTTCCCTTCTTTTTATTTTGTGTATAGTTTTTAGATATTTTCTTTGGGCTTACCATGGAGATTACATTTAAGATCTAAACGTAATAGTTTAGACTAAACTTATAATAGTCTAGTTAAAATTGACACCAACTTAACTTCAATAGCATACAAAACTCTTCCTCTATACAACTCTGTTTTCTGACCACCTTATGTTGTAATTGTTATCTTTATCTATTGTGTGTATGATAATATAGATATATAATTATTTATGTATTTGTCTTTTAAATTCTGTGGGAAGTAAAGTAGAGTTACAAACCAAAAATAGAATAATAATGGATTATATTTATGTTTACATATTTACCTTTACTGTGGATCTTTATGTCTTCATATTGCTTCAAGTTACTGTCTAGTGTCCTTTCATTTCAATCTGGGGTACTCTCTTTAGCATTTCTTGTTGTAGGGAAGGTTTAGTCATAACAAACTCCCTCAGTTTTTGTTCATCTGAGAATATTTTAATTTCTCCCTCAGTTCTTCTTTTTAAAATTGAAATATAGTGATTTACAATATTGTGTTAGCTTGAGGTGTACAGCAGAGTGATTCATTATTTTTGCAGATTATATTCTATTATAGGTTATTACAAGATGCTAGGTATAATTCCCTGTGCTATAGAATAAATGTTTGTTGCTTATCTATTTTATGTATAGTAGTTTGTATCTGTTAATCCTCTACATCTGTTAATCCTCTATATCTTGCCCCTCCCCTCTTCCCTGTCCCCACGGTAACAAGTAGTTTGTTCTCTATATCTGTGAGTCCTAGTCTGTTTGGTAATAGTCATTTGCCTGATTTATTTTTTTAGATTGCACATATAAGTGATAACATAGAGTATTTGTCATTTTCTGTCTTGCTTATTTCACTAAGCATAATACCCCCTGGGTCCATCCACACTGTTGCAAATGGCAGAATCTCATTCTTTTTTATGGTTGAGTAATACTCCATTAGATGTCTGTGATATATATGTATATGTGTGTGTGTGTATGTGTGTATATATATATATATATATATATATATATATATATATATATATATCACTTCTTTATCCATTCATCTGTTGATTGCCATGTAGGCTGCTTCCATATTTTAGCTGTTGAAAATAATGCTGCTATGAACATTGGGGTGCATGTACCTCTTCAAAATCATGTTTTTATTTTCTTTGGATATATACTCATGAGTGGAATTTCTGGATCATATTATAACGTTTTTTTGAGGAACCTCTATATTGTTTTCCACAGTGGCTGCACCGATTTACATTACCACCAGCCATGTACAAGGGTTCCCATTTATCCACATCCTTGCCAGCCTTTGTTATTTGTAGACTTTTTGTTGATAACCATTCTGACAGGTTTAAGGTGATATCTCATTATAGTTTTGATTTGCATTTCTTGGATGAATAGCAGTGTTGAGCATCTTTTCATGTATCTGTTTGTCATCTGTATAGCTTCTTTGGAAAAATGTCTATTCTGGTCTTCTGTTCATTTTTTAATCAGGTTTTTAAATATTGAGTTGTATGAGCTGCTTATGTATTTCTGATACTAAACCATTATCAATCATATCATTTGCAAATATCTTCTCCCATCCAGTGGTTGTCTTTTTGTTTTGTTGATGGTTTCCTTTTTAGTTTCTCCCTTATTCTTGATGGAAAATTTTGCCAGATATAGAATTCTTGGTTGACAGTTACTTTTTCCCTTTAGTACTTTTAATGTACATACCACTGTATTCTGGTCTCCATGGCCAGATGATATAAATGGGGAGAATAGAAATTGGATGGTAGATGGCATAGAATATGGGACCAAAAAAGAAAACATAAGAGGAGATATTATAGATTTTATTTTGATATGAATGATTCAATGTAGAGAGAAAAATTAGCTATTTCTAGAAATAAGAAAGAAGTGCTAAAAAAAATAGTCCTTGATTATGTATGGGTAGCAGGGATCTACTGAAAAATGAAGGGATTAATTTTAGCCAGAGTCTTGGCCACTTTAAATAGACATTGGAACAGCTGGAGGGAAGGTGGAGTTATATGGGTACTCATGTGGACAGGTGAGTTAACAAACAGGAATTTTCTTTTAACTTTCCTTTTTATTCCTCTCAGAAATAATAGTTAAATAAAAACATATAAATAAATCTACACATTTAAAAAATCTAAATAGTATAATTTGTACCACTCTACCTTTTCATACTTTCAGATTGAAGTGTCTTTTAAAAATTTCTAGATAGAGTTTGAAGACAATTATACAAAATTTGCTTCAGATAGTAAGTAGGTAAATAAATTGAGAAATTTATATGTATATACATATTTACATATGTATATGTGTGTATAGAGTTACAGATCTCAAATATATACATTATATCACAAATGTATGTGACCTGATATATTTATAACTTTTAATTTCACAATATATCAATTTAGTCAGACTATACAATTAAAATATCAGAAAATAAAATAAAATTTAGAAGATATTAAATTAAAGATTAAGAACTTTGAAGGATAGTAATTATTAAAGAACTGTTTATATTTGCTTTTTCAAACAAATTGAAGAATTTATATGTTTAGTTAATAAAAGATGTCACTTTATTTGTGTCTCATCAAAGGAAATGTTATCAGTTCTATGATTTCCTTTGAATTGGTAGGTGGGGGCAGCTAATTTTAATGATTAAATTTTGAAAAGATTATCCTAGGATTTTGAATAAACAACTTTGTTGTCTTCTTTCACCATTTTGCCGGAAATACATTCCTCAAATTTCCAATTGCTACCTAGTATATTGTAGTGGGGGTTCTTTGTTTTCTTTTCTTTTTTATTCTGTATCATTATTTTGACACAATTATTAGATTCACATAAGAATACCAGTCTGGATTATTTGTTTTTATTCTAAGTTAATTGATTATTCAAAGAGAGTCTATGGAAGCTTCCAGGAAGAAATCACATATTATGATCATTAAGACTGATGCTTAGCAAGAGTCCAAAGCAAACCATTCTTTAAAATATAACTGGGATACTCTCTGAAATATTGATAAGTGGCTTACATTAAATATCCTTGATGATGTTAAAATGTTTATATATGAGCCTTTATATACCTGTCACACATTTAAATGTACATGCACAAACATACACACACAGGGCACAGATTCAGGGGGTTTAATGCTATACAGATGATTTGTATGGGAAGCCTTGATTTGGAAAGTTTTTGATACCTGTTTGGAACTCTAGACAGAATAACATAATTACTGCTTTGAAATAAAGAGTTCTCAGTATATTAAAAAAAATAAATAAGTACTTGATCACAGAGTAAGATGCATAGACAATTATGTAGGACTACTGAAGGCCATATATCAATCAGAAGAAAACTGTGAGGCTCTGACAATAGTGGAAGTAAGTCTTAGGTTAATATATAGGGTCAATGGACTTTGACTGATAAGCATCCTGGAAACCCAGTAGGGGAAGACACTATTATAGAAATATATTGTAAGTTGATTATTCTCAATCCTACAATTTAGAGAAACTGCCTACCAACCACTGGAATGCATCAGAAAATCAGAAAAGACAAATTCAGAGACTGAGTCTTGATAATTTCTTCTTCCTTGATTTACTCTCTTTTTCTTGGACTTTTCTAACTTGGCTAATACTAACAAAATAAGGATTGGAGCATCAGGAGGCCATTTTTTTTCTCCTTTTGTCTTGGGAAATAAATGTTTATTAGCATGTAATGTCTTTTCTTACAATGATGAAATTACTCTAGAACAAAATTTTAAAAATAATATGTAAGAAATTGTGTTTGTTTAAGTTACTAAGCCTGCTATTGGATTTGAGGATAATGGATTTGAGTATATAGCATGATATTTGGATATTATTTGTTATTAGTATTTACATAACGGGCTACTGATGAGTCAAAATAAAAAACTGGCTTCTGAATTTTGTGTGAGTCATTAAAAAACATATAGTCTGTACATTATATGAGTAATTTAGTCATCTAAAAATTTTATGGCTCCATATAAAAACCTTATCTGTTGTACATTATTTTAGTAGGAAATCACAGTCGTTAGTATAATTCCAAATTATACCCTGGATATAGTTTCCTTGCTTATGATAATATATGAGCCTGACTGTCTACTTAATCAATTATAACTATTCTTTATTATACATATATTTTTCTCTTCCCCAGGAGATTTCTGTTGATAAACCATAAGAGATGTAAGCTCTGTGACTTAACCAATAAAAACTTTATATGAATATATTGTAAAATGATTTTTTTTTCTTTTTTTAATGAACTAGAAATAGAAAAATTACTTAAATAATGATTTCTAAGCTTTAATTTTTTAATTATCTGTCAATTTGAAAAAAATGAATAGGAAGGAATAATACTGAGATTGTTTTTATTTTACATTTTGCAATAACTAATGCACTTATGTGCATAATCTTTAGTATTCCGTCAATTAATAAAATATGAATTTTTAAAAATAAATGCATCACGTTAATTTTTTTTCTTATTTTTACTGAGTAATTATAACATTGGTTAGCATCTATATTTTGCTAAATATCAATTACTGGTGCTAGTACTTTACATACACTGACATACTTAATACTCATAAAACTCTTTGAACTACTTCATATAGCCTGAAATCATATCAGCAGCCATTGTTGTAAGCAAATAAGGTCTACATGGCAAGGGAATGAGGGGAACTATGAGAAAAGAATTGATGCCCTCAGTTCAACAATATTTGAAGCAGTAGGTCATGCCAATCATCATACGAATGAGCTTGGAAATGTCCTTTCCCAAAGTCAAGCCTTTAAATGAGACCACAGCCCTGACCAACAATTGCATTAAAGATATCTTTTAGATTCTAAAACAAAGGGCCCAGCTAAGCTGTGTCCAGATTTTTGACCTATAGAAGCTCTAAGATAAAAGTATGTGTTGTTTTAAGCCACAAAGTTTTGGTGCAATATTTTATGCAGCAATTAGTAAGTAAAACATAAGATGACTCTGATATTATGTGGGAAGGTAGTTGCACAAGGATGTGAATAAAAGAGTAGGGAAACATTGGGGGTCATCTTGAAGGCTACAGTCTACCCTCTGTTCTCTAATTATTATATTCACTCTCGTATGCAAAATAAACTCTCCCAAGGCCTCCAAAAGCCTCCAAGCCTTCCATTATAGCATCAGCTCAAAATGCAGAACCTTGACATTTTAATTAAGACAAGATGCAGACATAGAGAATGGACTTGAGGACACAGGGAAGGGGAAGGGGAAGCTGGGACGAAGTGAGAGAGTGGCATGGACAAATATACACTACCAAATGTAAAATAGATAGCTAGTGGGAAGCAGCCACATAGCACAGGAGATCAGTTCGGGGCTTTGTGTCCAACTAGACAGGTGGGATAGGGAGGGTGGGAGGGAGACATAAGAGAGAGGAGATATGGGGATATATGTTTATATATAGCTGATTCACTTTATTATACAGCAGAAACTAACACACTATTGTAAAGCAATTATACTCCAATAAAGATGTTAAAAAAAAAAAAAATACCAGGTACAGATGAGGCTCCTTGAGTGCAGTTCCATAACTTCAGCTCCATGAACATTCTCTTTTTACTTACTAAATTATCAAAGCCTTGCACACCCAACATACAGTGGAGGACAGAAACAGAATGACTAAGATAATTTTTTTTTATTAAAGGGGAAAATGGGGTGCATAAAAGAGTCACAGGTCCATCACAATTTTTAAATTCAATGGAGTAAATATTGGATGTCCTTGAGTATGTCTTAAGCCCTGTGAATAATTCTCCAAGATTCTAGAATCTGTCTTCTTTTGAGCTCTTTGTTCCAATCTCTGATTCAACATTCCTTTTTTATAACAGGTAGCATGTATTTGCAGTTGTGGAATTTTCTCAGCAGCTTCTTGGGAATAGAATTTTGGGAGTCAAAATCATATTTTCATTTTGTACTCTCTTTTTTCCATTTTAATCTGATGATGATGATGTTTTTGGGAAAAAAATATATTTAAGATTCTGTGAATCATATCACAATTCACTCCATTAGACAGGGTGTTCCAACTTCAGTACTACCAGTACATTGGTTTTGGACTGGATATTTCTTTGTTGTGTTCGTGGGGACAGTTACATACATTACAAGGTGTTTAGCAGCATATCTGGCCTCTACCCACTAGATACCAGTAGTGTTTCCCCAAGTTTGGATAAGCCAAAATTTTTCTAGACATTGTTAAAGATCCTGTATGGTGGATGGGGTGGAAGGAAAAATTTCTCTTCCTTGGGAATCATTTGCATTAGACCAAAATTATTAAAGATAATCCCTTTTATACCTTGAGCTCTTCTTGAGATGGTTGAGGAACAACCTCCTTAAACTGATTATGAGTTTTATTGTTGTTTCATGGTAACATTGAGGCCTTAATCTGTTTAAGGAGCCTTTTATTTGAATACTAGTTTAGATCTTTCTGAGATCTCACAGAAGATTTTATAGTCACACCCTTGGCATTTTCATTGGATTGTGTTTTTGCTGACAATGCTCTTGACATGATATTTGCTTGGAAGTCATTTCTTAACTATAGAATTATTGGCTGCTTGGAGAGGCTGAGAATTGTCAAAAACTATCAAGTCATGGCTCCTTTTTCTTTATTAGTCTTTCCTTTAGTTTATCTCTGTTCTCTCACCTTCTGCCATAATCAGCAAAAAGAAACAAGGTGGAACATTCACACTTTGGTTGGGATGTTCATCACTTTGGTTGGGGACTCTTAGTAGTTTGATCATCAAGTTTATTTGATGAATTTTCTACTTTCCACATAATTTTAGAAGACACTGTTGCTAAACAATTCTGTTGCAAAGAAAAGCTCTTCCTTCTTCCAATTAACAATAGTATTACTTCCCTTTCATTTGAAACACTCACTTACAGCCTTATCAAAAACCAAGTCTTCATGGTTCTCGGAAGATGGCGGAAGAGTAAGACGCGGAGATCACCTTCCTTCCCACAGATACAGTAGAAATACATCTACACGTGGAACTGCTCCTACAGAACACCCACTGAACGCTGGCAGAAAACGTCAGACCTCCCAAAAGGCAAGAAACTCCCCCCGTACTTGGGTAGGGCAAAAGAAAAAAGAAATAACAGAGACAAAAGAATAGGGACGGCACCTGCACCAGTGGGAGGGAGCTGTGAAGGAGGAAAGATTTCCACGCACTAGGAGCCCCTTCGCGGGCAGAGAGTGCGGGTGGCGGAGGTGGGAAGCTTCGGAGCCACAGAGGAGAGCGCAGCCACAGGGGTGCGGAGGGCAAAGCGGAGAGATTCCCGCACTTCCCGCACGGAGGCTCGGCGCCGAGCAGCACTCACCAGCCCGAGAGGCTTGTCTGCTCAGCCGCCAGGGCGGGCGGGGCTGGGAGCTGAGGCTCCGGCTTCGGTCCCAGGGAGAGGACTGGGGTTGGCGGCGTGAACACAGCCTGAAGGGGTTAGTGCACCACAGCTAGCCGGGAGGGAGTCCGGGAAAAAGTCTGCAGCTGCCGAAGAGGCAAGAGACTTTTTCTTCCCTGTTTCCTGGTACGCAAGGAGAGGGGATTCAGAGCGCCGCCTAAACGAACTTCAGAGACGGGCGCGAGCCGCAGCTAACAGCGCGAATCCCATAGCAACAGGGGCGCAGAGGGAAAAACGGAGAGACTCCCGCACAGAGGCTCGGCGCCGAGCAGCGCTCACCAGCCCGAGAGGCTTGTCTGCTCCCCCGCCGGGGCGGGCGGGGCTGGGAGCGGAGGCTCGGGCTTCGGTCAGATCGCAGGGAGAGGACTGGGGTTGGCGGCGTGAACACAGCCTGAAGGGGTTAGCGCACCACAGCTGGCTGGGAGGGAGACCGGGAAAAAGTCTGCAGCTGCCGAAGAGGCAAGAGACTTTTTCTTGCCTCTTTGTTTCGCGGCGCGCAAGGAGAGGGGATTCAGAGCGCCGCCTAAACGAACTCCAGAAACTGGCGCGAGCCGCGGCTATCAGCGCGGACCCCAGAGACGGGCGTGAGACGCTGGGGCTGCTGCTGCCGCCTCCAAGAAGCCTGTGTGCGAGCACAGGTCACTCTCCACACCGCCCCTCCCGGGAGCCCGTGCAGCCCGCCACTGCCAGGGTCCCGTGATCCAGGGACAACATCCCCCGGGAGAACGCACTGCGCGCCTCAGGCTGCTGCAACGTCACGCCGGCCTCTGACGCTGCAGGCTCGCCCCGCCTCCTCTGTACCCCTCCCTCCCCGCGGCTTGGGCGAGCCAGAGTCCCCGAAGCAGCTGCTCCTTTAACCCCGTCCTGTCTGGGCGGGGAACAGACGCCCTCAGGCGACCTACACGCAGAGGCGGGTCCAAATCCAAAGCTGATCCCCAGGAGCTGTGCGAACAGAGAAGAGGAGGGGAAATCTGTCCCAGCAGCCTCAGAAGAAGCGGATTAAAACTCCACAAACAACTTGATGTGCCTGCATCTGTTGAATACCTGAATAGACAACGAATCATCCCAAATTCAGGAGGTGGACTTTGGGAGCAGGATATAATAATTTTTCCCCTTTTCCTTTTTTTTTTTTTGTGAGTGTATATGTATATGCTTCTGGGGGAGATTTTGTCTGTATAGCTTTGCTTTACAATAGCTTTATTTTACTTCACTATATTATAGCTTCTTTCTTTCTTTTCTTCCTTTCTTTCTTTCTTTCTTTCCTTCCTTCCTTCCTTCCTTCCTTCCTCCTTCCTTCCTTCCTTTCTTTCTTTCTTTCTTTCTTTCTTTCTTTCTTTCTTTCTATTTTTTCTCCCTTTTACTCTGAGCCGTGTGGACGAAAGGCTCTTGGTGCTTCAGCCAGGCATCAGGGCCGTACCTCGGAGGTGGGAGAGCCAATTTCAGGACACTGGTCCACAAGAGACCTCCCAGCTCCACGTAATACCAAATGGCAAAAATCTCTCAGAGATCTCCATCTCAACATCAAGACCCAGCATCACTCAATGACCAGCAAGCTACAGTGCTGAACACCCTATGCCAAACAACTAGCAAGACAGGAACACAGCCTCATCCATTAGCAGAGAGGCTGCCTAAAATCATAATAAGGCCACAGACACCCCAAAATACACCACCAGACGTGGACGTGCCCACCAGAAAGACAAGATCCGGCCTCATCCACCAGAGCTCAGGCACTAGTTCCCTCCACCAGGAAGCCTACACAACCCACTGAACCAACCTTAGCCACTGGGGACAGATACCAAAAACAACGGGAACTACAAACCTGAAACCTGTGATAAGGAGACCCCAGACACAGTAAGATAAGCAAAATGAGACGACAGAAAAACACACAGCAGATGAAGGAGCAGGGTCAAAACACACTAGACTTAACAAATGAAGAGGAAATAGGTAGTCTACCTGAAAAAGAATTCAGAATAATGATAGTAAGGATGATCCAAAATCTTGGAAATAGAATAGACAAAATGCAAGAAGCATTTAACAAGGACGTAGAAGAACTAAAGAGGAATCAAGCAATGATGAAAAACACAATAAATGAAATTAAAAATACTCTAGATGGGATCAATAGCAGAATAACTGAGGCAGAAGAAAGGATAAGTGACCTGGAAGATAAAATGGTGGAAATAACTACTGCAGAGCAGAATAAAGAAAAAAGAATGAAAAGAACTGAGGACAGTCTCAGAGACCTCTGGGACAGCATTAAACGTGCCAACATTCGAATTATAGGGGTCCCAGAAGAAGAAGAGAAAAAGAAAGGGACTGAGAAAATATTTGAAGAGATTATAGTTGAAAACTTCCCTAATATGGGAAAGGAAATAGTTAATCAAGTCCTGGAAGCAGAGAGAGTCCCATACAGGATAAACCCAAGGAGAAACACGCCAAGACACATATTAATCAAACTGTCAAAAATTAAATATAAGGAAAACATATTAAAGGCAGCAAGGCAAAAAAAACAAATAACACACAAGGGAATCCCCATAAGGTTAACATCTGATCTTTCAGCAGAAACTCTGCAAGCCAGAAGGGAGTGGCAGGATATACTTAAAGTGATGAAAGAGAAGAACCTACAACCAAGATTACTCTACCCAGCAAGGATCTCATTCAAATGTGATGGAGAAATTAAAACCTTTACAGACAAGCAAAAGCTGAGAGAGTTCAGCACCATCAAACCAGCTTTACAACAAATGCTAAAGGAACTTCTCTAGGCAAGAAACACAAGAGAAGGAAAACACCTACAATAACAAACCCAAAACATTTAAGAAAATGGGAATAGGAACATACATATCGATAATTACCTTGAATGTAAATGGATTAAATGCTCCCACCAAAAGACACAGGCTGGCTGAATGGATACAAAAACAAGACCCATATATATGCTGTCTACAAGAGACCCACTTCAGACCTAGAGACACATACAGACTGCAAGTGAGGGGATGGAAAAAGATATTCCATGCAAATGGAAATCAAAAGAAAGCTGGAGTAGCAATTCTCATATCAGACAAAAGAGACTTTAAAATAAAGACTATTACAAGAGACAAAGAAGGACACTATATAATGATCAAGGGATCGATCCAAGAGGAAGGTATAACAATTGTAAATATTTATGCACCCAACATAGGAGCACCTCAATACATAAGGCAAGTACTAACAGCCATAAAAGGGGAAATCGACAGCAACACAATCATAGTAGGGGACTTTAACACCCCACTTTCACCAATGGACAGATCATCCAAAATGAAAATAAATAAGGAAACACAAGCTTTAAAGGATACATTAAACAAGATGGACTTAATTGATATTTATAGGACATTCCACCCAAAAACAACAGAATACACATTTTTCTCAAGTGCTCATGGAACATTCTCCAGGATAGATCATATCTTGGGTCACAAATCAAACCTTGGTAAATTTAAGAAAATTGAAATCGTATCAAGTATCTTTTCCGACCACAACGCTATGAGACTAGATATCAATTACAGGAAAAGATCTGTAAAAAATACAAACACATGGAGGCTACACAATACATTACTTAATAATGAAGTGATTACTGAAGAAATCAAAGGGGAAATCAAAAAATACCTAGAAATAAATGACAATGGAGATACGACGACCCAAAACCTATGGGACGCAGCAAAAGCAGTGCTAAGAGGGAAGTTTATAGCAATACAAGCCTACCTCAAGAAACAGGAAACATCTCGAATAAACAACCTAACCTTGCACCTAAAGCAATTAGAGAAAGAAGAACAAAAAAACCCCAAAGCCAGCAGAAGGAAAGAAATTATAAAGATCAGGTCAGAAATAAATGAAAAAGAAATGAAGGAAACAATAGCAAAAATCAATGAAACTAAAAGCTGGTTCTTTGAGAAGATAAACAAAATTGATAAACCATTAGCCAGACTCATCAAGAGAAAAAGGGAGAAGACTCAGATCAATAGAATTAGAAATGAAAAAGGAGAAATAACCACTGACACTGCAGAAATACAAAAGATCATGAGAGATTACTACAAGCAACTCTATGCCAATAAAATGGACAACCTGGAAGAAATGGACAGATTCTTAGAAATGCACAAACTGCCGAGACTGAACCAGGAAGAAATAGAAAATATGAACAGACCAATCACAAGCACTGAAATTGAAACTGTGATTAAAAACCTTCCAACAAACAAAAGCCCAGGACCAGATGGCTTCACAGGTGAATTCTATCAAACATTTAGAGAAGAGCTAACACCTATCCTTCTCAAACTCTTCCAAAATATTGCAGAGGGAGGAACACTCCCAAACTCATTCTACGAGGCCACCATCACCCTGATACCAAAACCAGACAAAGATGTCACAAAGAAAGAAAACTACAGGCCAATATCACTGATGAACATAGATGCAAAAATCCTCAACAAAATCCTCGCAAACAGAATCCAACAGCACATTAAAAGGATCATACACCATGATCAAGTGGGGTTTATCCCAGGAATGCAAGGATTCTTCAATATACGCAAATCAATCAATGTGATACACCATATTAACAAATTGAAGGAGAAAAACCATATGATCATCTCAATAGATGCAGAGAAAGCTTTGGACAAAATTCAACACCCATTTATGATAAAAGCCCTGCAGAAAGTAGGCATAGAGGGAACTTTCCTCAACATAATAAAGGCCATATATGACAAACCCACAGCCAACATTGTCCTCAATGGTGAAAAACTGAAACCATTTCCACTAAGATCAGGAACAAGACAAGGTTGCCCACTCTCACCACTATTATTCAACATAGTTTTGGAAGTGTTAGCCACAGCAATCAGAGAAGACAAAGAAATAAAAGGAATCCAAATCGGAAAAGAAGAAGTAAAGCTGTCACTATTTGCAGATGACATGATACTATACATAGAGAATCCTAAAGAGGCTACCAGAAAACTCCTAGAGCTAATCAATGAATTTGGTAAAGTAGCAGGATACAAAATTAATGCACAGAAATCGCTTGCATTTCTATACACTAATGACGAAAAATCTGAAAGTGAAATTAAGAAAACACTCCCGTTTACCATTGCAACAAAAAGAATAAGATATCTAGGAATAAACCTACCTAAGGAGACAAAAGACCTGTATGCAGAAAATTATAAGACACTGATGAAAGAAATTATAGCTGATACAAATAGATGGAGAGATATACCATGTTCCTGGATTGGAAGAATCAACATTGTGAAAATGACTCTACTACCCAAAGCAATCTACAGATTCAATGCAATCCCTATCAAACTACCACTGGCATTTTTCACAGAACTAGAACAAAAAATTTCACAATTTGTATGGAAACACAAAAGACCCCGAAGAGCCAAAGCAATCTTGAGAAGGAAAAATGGAGCTGGGGGAATCAGGCTCCCTGACTTCAGACTATATTACAAAGCTTCAGTAATCAAGACAGTTTGGTACTGGCACAAAAACAGAAATATAGATCAATGGAACAGGATAGAAAGCCCAGAGATAAACCCACACACATATGGTCACCTTATCTTTGATAAAGGAGGCAAGCATATACAGTGGAGAAAAGACAGCCTCTTCAATAAGTGGTGCTGGGAAAATTGGACAGCTACATGTAAAAGTATGAAATTAGAACACTCCCTGACACCATGCACAAAAATAAACTCCAAATGGATTAAAGACCTAAGTGTAAGGCCAGACACTATCAAACTCTTAGAGGAAAACATAGGCAGAACACTCTATGATATACATCACAGCAAGATTCTTTTTGACCCAGCTCCCAGAGAAATGGAAATAAGAACACAAATAAACAAATGGGACCTAATGAAACTTCAAAGCTTTTGCACAGCAAAGGAAACCATAAACAAGACCAAAAGACAACCATCAGAATGGGAGAAAATATTTGCAAATGAAGCAACTGACAAAGGATTAATCTCCAAGATTTACAAGCAGCTCATGCAGCTCAATAACAAAAAAACGAACAACCCAATCCAAAAATGGGCAGAAGACCTAAATAGACATTTCTCCAAAGAAGATATACAGATGGCCTACAGACACATGAAAGAATGCTCAACATCATTAATCATTAGAGAAATGCAAATCAAAACTACAATGAGATATCATCTCACACCGGTCAGAATGGCCATCATTAAAAAATCTAGAAACAATAAATGCTGGAGAGGGTGTGGAGGAAAGGGAACACTCTTTCACTGTTGGTGGGAATGTAAATTGATACAGCCACTATGGAGAACAGTATGGAGGTTCCTTAAAAAACTACAAATAGAACTACCATACGACCCAGCAATCCCACTACTGGGCATATACCCTGAGAAAACCATAGGTCAAAAAGTGTCATGTACCACAATGTTCATTGCAGCTCTATTTACAATAGCCAGGACCTGGAAGCAACCTAAATGTCCATCGACAGACGAATGGATAAAGAAGATGTGGCCCATATATACAATGGAATATTACTCAGCCATAAAAAGAAATGAAATGGAGGTATTTGTAATGAGGTGGATGGAGTTAGAGTCTGTCATACAGAGTGAAGTAAGTCAGAAAGAGAAAAACAAATACAGTATGCTAACACATATATACGGAATCTAAGGAAAAAAAAAAAAAAAAAAAAAAGGCCATGAAGAACCTAGTGGCAAGACGGGAATAAAGACACAGACCTACTAGAGAATGGACTTGCGGATATGGGGAGGGGGTGGGGTGAGATGTGACAGGGTAAGAGAGTGTCATGGACATATATACACTACCAAGTGTAAAATAGATAGCTAGTGGGAAGCAGCCGCATAGCACAGGGAGATCAGCTCGGTGCTTTGTGACCACCTAGAGGGGTGGAATGGGGAGGGTGGGAGGGAGGGAGATGCAAGAGGGAAGAGAAATGGGAACATATTGTATATGTATAACTGATTCACTTTGTTATAAAGCAGAAGCTAACACACCATTGTAAGGCAATTATACTTCAATAAAGATGTTAAAAAATAAATAAATAAAAGTTAAAAAAAAAAAAAAAAAACCAAGTCTTCAAGTAATATCTTCTTCAAGGCTCTTTAAACTTTCACTAACACTCTCTGCAAAACTCTCTTCTAGGCCCCAAAACAGTTCTATAATTTTGGTTTTTGTTACAGCTGCATACCACTCCCAGGTATCCAAGCATTAACTATGTATTACTGCATAACATATTACCTCAAACTTAGAAGATCAAAACAACAAACATGTATTAACTTAAAGTTTCTTTGTGTCAAGTGTCTGGAAACTGCTTAGTTGATTGATTTTGGCTCAGTCTCATGAGTCTTCAGTTAAGGCATTGGTTGTTGCTTCAGCCATTAGCTGAAGGCTTTGACAGGGACTGGAGGGTGCACTTCCAAGCTCACTGCCATGGTTGTCAGCAAAAGATTTCAGTTCCTTGACCCATGGGCCTATGAATCTGACTGCTAATATTATGTATTCCAAAAGTGCAAATAATGCAAAAGAGAGAATGGGTTCAAGACAGAAGCCACAGTGTATTATAACCTATTTATAGAAGCAGCATTTCGGGGATGGAAGATGATACTCCATGCAAGTGGAAATCAAAAGAAAGCTGGAACAGCAATACTCATATCAGAAAAAATAGACTTTAAAATAAGGACTGTTATAAGAGACAAGGACACTACATAATGATCAAGGGATCAATCAAAGAAGAAGATACAACAATTGTAAATATATATGCACCCAACATAGGAGCACCTCAAGATATAAGGCAAACACTAACAGCCATAAAGGGAGAAATCAACAGTAACAAAATAGTGGGGGACTTTAACACCCCACTTTCATCAATGGACAGATCATCCAGACAGAAAATTAATAAGGAAACACAGGCCTTAAATGACACATTAGACCAGATGGACTTAATTGATATTTATAGAGCATTCCATCCAAAAGCAGCAGAATACACATTCTTCTCAAGTGCGCATGGAATAGTCTCCAGGATGGACCATATGCTAGGCCACAAAGAGAGCCTTGGTAAATTGAAGAAAATTGAAATCATATCAAACATCTTTTCCAACCACAATATTATGAGATTAGAACTAAAGTACAAGAAGAAAAACTATAAAAAACACAAATATGTGGTGGCTAAACAATATGCTACTAAACAATCAATAGATCACTGAAGAAATCAAAGAGGAAAGCAAAAAAATACCTACAGACAACTGAAAATGAAAGCACAACAATCCAAAACCTATGGGATGCAGCAAAGGCAATTCCAAGAGGAAAGTTTATAGCAATGCAATCTAGTTTATAGCAATACCTCAGGAAACAAGAAAAATCTCAAATAAACAACCTAACCTTAAATCTAAAGCAACTAGAGAAAGAAGAATAGAGAAAACCTAAAGTTAGTAGAAGGAAAGAAATCATAAAGATCAGAGCAGAAATAAATGAAATAGGGAAAAAGAAGACAATGGCATAGACCAATGAAACTAAAAGCTGGTTCTTTGAAAAGATAAACGAAATTGATAAACCCTTAGCCAGACTCATCAAGAAAAAGGGAGAGGACTCAAATCAATAAAATTAGAAATGAAAAAAAAGAAGTTACAACTGACACCACAGAAATATAAAGGATCATAAGAGACTACTACAAGTAACTGTATGTCAAAAAACTGGACAACCTGGAAGAAATGAAGAAATTCTTAGAAAGCTACAACCTTCCAACAGTGAAACAGGAAGAAATAGAAAATATGAATGGACCAATCACAAGTACTGAAATTGAAACTGTGATTTAAAAACTCCCAACACACAAAAGTCCAGGACCTGATGGCTTCACAAGTGAATTCTATCAAACATCTAGAGAAGAGCTAACACCTGTCCTTCTGAAACTGTTCTAAAAAATGGCAGAGGAAGGAAAACTCCCAAACTGATTCTATGATGCCATCATCACCCTGATACCAAAACCAGACAAAGATACTACAAAAAATGAAAATTACAGGCCAATATCACTGATGAACATAGACATAAAAATCCTCAACAAAATAGCAGCAATTCAAATCCAACAGTAGATTAAAAGGATCATACACCATGAAAAAGTAAGATTTATCCCAGGATGCAAGGATTTTTCCATATCTACAAATCAATCAGTGTGATACACCACATCAACAAATTGAAGAATAAAAATCAGATGATCATTCAATAGATGCAGAAAAAGCTTTTGACAAAATTCAGTTCCAATTTATGATAAAAACTCTCTAGAAATTGGAGATAGAGGGAACCGACCTCAACATAATAAAGGTCATATACGACAAACCTACAGCTAACATCATACTCAGTGATGAAAAGCTGAAAACATTTCCTTTAAGATCAGGAACAAGACAAGGATGTTCACTCTCCCCACTTTTATTCAACATAGTTATGGAAGTCCTAGCTACGGTGATCAGAGAAGAAAAGGAAATAAAGTAATCCATATTGGAAAAGAAGAAGTTAAACTGCCACTGCAGATGACATGATACAATACATAGAAAATACTAAAGATGCTACCAGAGAACTTCTAGAGCTCATCAATGAATTTGGAAAAGTTGCAGGCTACAAAATTAACACACAGAAATCTGTTGCATTTCTATACACTAACAACAAAAAAGCAGAAAGAGAAATTCAAGAAACATTCCCAATTACCATCACATCAAAAAGAATAAAACACCTAAGAATAAACCTACCTAAGGAGACAAAAGACCTGTACTCTGAAAACTATAAGACGCTGATGAAAGAAATCAAAGAAGACACAAACAGATGGAAAGATATACCATGTTCCTGGATTGGAAGAATCAATATTGTCAAAATGACTATACTACCCAAGGCAATCTACAGATTCAATGCAATACCTATCATATTCACTGGCATTTTTCAGAGCTAGAACAAAAAATTCTTAAAATTTGTGTGGAGACACAAAAGACCCCAAATACCAAAGCAATCTTGATAAAGAAAAAAGGAGCAAGAGGAATCAGGCTCCCTGACTTCAGACTACTACAAAGTTATGATCGTATAGATCAATGGAACAGGATAGAAAGCCCAGAAATAAACCCACACACCTATAGTCAATTAATCTATGACAAAGGATGCAAGACTATACAATGGTGGAAAGACAGTCTCTTCAACAATTGGTGTTGGGAAAACTGGACAGCTCCATGTAAAAAAGTGAAATTAGATCATTCTTTAACAAACACCATACCCTAAAATAAACTCAAAATGGATTAAGGACTTAAATATGAGACTGGAAACTATAAAACTCCTAGAGGAAAACATAGGCTGAATATTCTCTGACATAAATCACAGAAATATCCTTTTTTGATCTGTCTCCCAGAGTAATGGAAATAAAAACAAAAATAAGCAAATGGGGCCTAATTAGACTCAAAACGTTTTGCACAGCAAAGGAAACCATAAACAAAATGAAAAGACAACCCACTGATTGGGAGACAATATTTTCAAATGAAGCAACTGACAAGGGATTAATCTCCAAAATATACAAGTAGCTCATGCAATTCAATATCAAAAACACAAACAACCCAATCTGTAAAAGGGCAGAAGATCTAACCAGACATTTCTCCAAAGAAGATATACAGATGGCCAAAAAGCACATGAAAAGATGTTAAACATCACTAATTATTGGAGAAATGAAAGGTAAGGCTTTCTCAACTTTGAGAAATGAGGTGTCGCCTCACACTGGTCAGAATGGCCATCATCAAGGTGTCTGCAAACAGTAAGTGCTGGAGAGGTTGTAGAGAGAAGGGAACTCTCTTACACTGTTGGAGGGAATATAAATTGGTACAGCCACTATGGAGAATAGTATGGATGTTCCTTAAAAAACTAACATAGACCTCCCATGTGATCTTGCAGTCCCTCTCCTGGGCATATATTGAGATAAAAACATGGTCCAGAGGGATGCATGCACCCCAATATTCATTGCAAAACTGTTTGCCATGGCCAGGACACAGAGGCAAACTAAATGTCCATCGAAAGAAGAATGGATAGAGAAAATGTGGTACATATGCACATTGGAATATTAGCTATTAAAAAGAATGAAATGATGCCATTTAAAGCAACATGTATGGACCTAGAGACTGTCGTTCTGAGTGCGGTAAGTCAGACAGAGAAAGAGAAGTACCGTGTGATATTGCTTATATGCAGAATCTAAAAAGAAATGATACATATGAACTTATTTGCAAGGCAGAAACAGACTCACAGACTTTTAGAGAATGAACTTATGGTTACTGGGGGGAGGGGGGAGGGAAAGGATGGTTAGGGAGTTTGGTATTGACATGTACACACTGCTGTACTTAAAATGAATAACCAGCAAGGACCTACTGTATAGCACAGGGAACTCTGTTCAATGTTATGTGGTGGCCTGGATGGGAGGGGAGTTTGGGGGAGAGTGGATATGTGTATATGTATGGCTGAGTTGCTTTGTTGTGCACCTGAAACTATCCCAACATTGTTAATTGGCTATACTCCAATATAAAATAAAAAGTTTATAGAAGTAGCATATCATGATTTCTGCAGTATTCTATTTGTCATGCATAACAGTTACACAGGGGAATTAAACAGGAAATGAATAACAGGAGGTAGGAATCACTGAGGGCATGTTGGAGGTTGGCTGCTCCATTAGTAGAAGAGAAAAATGGAATGGGAAAAATATTCAATTCCTAAAGCCTAGAATGTAGCAGGCATTTAATAAATATTGGTTGAATTAATCTTCAGTGACAAAACAGCCACTGGGAGTTTGTTTTAATATTTTTCTTAAAACTTTTACATAAAACCCTGTTAAATGATACTTCCTAGGCTTTTTCCCTGAATGACTACTTTATTCTTAGTACATCCCAGGATAGTAATCATATAAATTTGTGAGGCATGATTTCTTTTGTAGATAATCTGTTATTTATCTTACAAAATTAGTTATTTTGGATGTCTTTGCCTTTTCCAAAATTCTTTCTGACCTATATTAGAATATACTCCCAAATAGTCAAATTCCTATTTCTTCTTTCTATGATCTACTGAGTTAGTTTCTTATTGTCTAGATATTATCAATTATAAATTATCCAGTTCACTTGCATTTATATGTATTTGTTTTATCTCTTCAAATACTTCAAATTTCTTGAAGGCATGATGAGTATATTATATGATTCTTTATCCACCCATATATATTTATGAAGAATTTAAATCAGGATCTTGAAGAGATATCTGTACTCTCATGTTTACTGCAGCATTATTCACAGTAGCCAAGATATAGAAGCAAACTAAATGTCCATTGACAGATGAATGGATAAAGAAAATGTGGTATATACATACAATGAAATATTATTCAGTCAAAAAGAAAAAAGGAAATTCTGTCTATATGACAACATGGATGAACGTGGAGGACATTATACTAAGTGAAATAAACCAGTCACAGAAAGACAAACTCTTCAAGGTACCACTTATATGAGATACCTAAAACAGTAAAGTCATAGAGGAGAAAAAAATGTGGCTCCAGGGCCTAGAAGGTAGGGGGAATGGGGAGTTGCTGTTCAAGGGGTATATAGTTTCAGTTATGTAAGATGAATATGTTCTAGATTTCTGCTGTTGTACAACATTGTGCTTATAGTTAAAGATATTGTGCACTTAAAAATATGTCAAAAAGTTAGGTCTCATGTTAAGTGTTCATATAACACACACACACACACACACACACACACCACAGGATAGATGAGCAAGTTTTTGGTTCCAAGAATCTGGAAATTCAATGTGTGGTTTTTTTTTCCCCTGAAGTATGAAAATATTTGTCTTAATTGTTTGAGAAGCTGATGTCATAAAGTGAAGATATTAAACATAATTGCACAAAGAACTCCAGAATTCTTATTCAAATATATCTATATAAAATCAAGGGAAATCTAAATAAATAAATAAATAACTTTGGGAAGAATAGCATAAAAAAATTCTTACATCCTACAAAAAATTGAGAACATTTAGAAAAACAATTGCCAAAAAGAAAAAAAAAAAAAGGTCTGGTGTTTAGTTCTGATGAAATGTCACAAAAGAGTTTTAAGAAAACCATACTTTTGGAAGGAGTCAAGATGGCAGTGTGGGAAGATGCAGAGTTTGCATCTCCCCACAACTAGGGCTCTGGCTGGACGCTGGTTGGGGACCCTGATGCCCAAGGAGATGCAAAGAACCCCCAAGCATACTGGTAGGACGTGGGGGGACTGAGGGGGAAGGAGAAGTGGAGGATAGACAGGGGAGGGGTTTCCACATCTGGAAGGACCCTCAGGAGCGCTTGGATCAAGGGGGAGTGGGCCCAGTTTTTCCTCTGCCAAATCGGCCAGGGAAGTCTGCCTGGCTCTTGGGCTGGGTCCTACGCCCTCAGAGGTCCCCTCTGGGCTGGGTTGGTCCTGGGTACATGGGAGGGAGGCCAGGGAGATCAGGACAGGTAGGTAGGAGGGGACATCTGGATGGGAAGAGTGGGAGAGGAGCAGAGGGAGTTTACCCCTCCCACTCAGGGTTGGGGAGCCTGCTGAGCTCTCAGGCCAGTCCTCAGCCCTCCAAAGCCCCCTCCAGCTATGTGGGCTCTGGAGGCATAGGAAGGAGCCCAGGAAGATCAGTAGAGGTAGGTGGGAGGGAATCTCAAGGACAAGAGGAGAGGAAGAGCAGCAGAGGACATTTGCTCTGCCCATTTGAGCCCAGGAAGCCTTTTGCACTCCCAGTAAGGGTCTCCTGTCCTCTGAGACCAGAGGCAGGAGGCACGCCTGGGCCCCTTCTGTTCAGCTGAGCCTAAGCCCCACCCCCCAAGCCCTGCTCCAACCTTTCCTGTAGGTGCTAAGCCTAGGCCCCACCCACCACCCAAAACTCACTGCTGCTTAGGCCCCGCCATCAACATCCAAGGCCTGTCCACCTTTTTTTTTTTTTCCTTCCATGTCTTTTTTACTATTGTGGTTCTGTTTTACCTTCTGGTGGTTGTTTCATCTATATGTTTAATTTTATATTTTTTCTAACATAGCTGTTAGTTTCCTACTCTAATTTTATTTTCTACTTTGTTATTGTTCTCCTGTTTTTTTTTTTTTTTTGCTGCCACACACGGCTTGTGGATCTTGGTTCATGAGCAAGAGGTAGGGCTCAAACTCCTGCAGTGAGAGCTCAAAGTCCAAACCACCAGAATAACAGAGAACCTCAGACCCCAGGGTATATTCACTGGAGTGAGGTCTCCCAGAGATCCTCATCTCAGCACCAAGACCCAGCTCTACCTAACAGCCTAAAACTGCAGTTTGGGAACCCTCAGGCCAAATAATCAGTAAGACAGGAACACAATCCCATTCATAAAAACAAAACAAAAAAATGAGATGGCAGAGAAATATGTCACAGATGAAGGAGCAAGGTAAAAACCTACAAGACCAAGTAAATGAAGAGGAAATAAGCAATCTACTTGAAAAAGAATTCAGAATAATTATAGTAAAGATGATCCAGAATCTCGGAAATAGAATGGAGGCACGGATACAGAAAATACAAGAAATGTTTTAAAATGATGTAGAAGAACTAAAGAACAACAACAACAACAAAAAAAAAAACAGAGATGAACAACACAATAACTGAAATGAAAACTACACTAGAAGGAATCAATAACAGAATACCTGAGGCAGAAGAATGAATAAGTGAGCTGGAAGACAAAATGGTGGAAACATCTGCTGAGGAACAGAATAAAGAAAAAAGAATGAAAAGAACTGAAGACAATCTCAGAGAACTCTGAGACAACACTAAACGCACCAACATTTGAATTATAGGGGTCCCAGAAAAAGAAGAGAAAAAGAAAGGGTGTGAGAAAGTATTTGAAGAGATTATAGTGGAAAACTTCACTAACATGAGAAGGGAAAGAGCCACCCAAGTCCAGGAAGCACAGAGAATCCCATACAAATAAACTGTAAGAGAAACACACCAAGACACATATTAAACAAAGTAACAAAAATTAAATTCAAAGAAAAAATATTAAAAGCAACAAGGGAAAAACAAAGAATAATATAAAAAGGAATCCCCATAATGTTATCAGCTGATTTTTCTGCAGAAACTCTGCAAGCCAGAAGGGAAGAGCAAGATATATTTAAAGCGATAAAAAAGAAAAACCTACAACCAAGATTACTCTACCCACAAAGGATCTCATTCTGATTCAATGGAGAAATCAAAAGCATTTCAGACAAGCAAAATCTAAGAGAATTCAGCACAACCAAACCAGCTTTACAACAAAGCTAAAGAAACTTCTGTAGGTGGGAGACACAAGAGAAGAAAAAGACCCACAAAAACAAACCCAAAACAATTAAGAAAATGGTAATAGGAATATACATATCAATAATAACCTTGAATGTAAATGGATGAAATGCCCCAACCCAAAGACACAGACAGGCTGAATGGATACAAAAACAAGACTCATATATATGCTCTCTACAAGAGACTCACTTCAGACCTAGGGACATATACAGACTGCAAGTGAAGGGATGGAAAATGATATTCTGTGCAAATGGAAATCGAAAGCTGGAGTAGCAATACTCGTATCAGATGAAATAGGCTTTAAAATAAAGACTATTACAAGAGACAAAGAATGACACTACATAATGATGAAGGGATAAATCCAAGAAGAAGATATAACAATAATAAATGTTTATGCACCCAACATAGGAGCATCTCAATACATAAGGAAAATGCTAACAACCATGAAAGGGGAAATCGACAGTAACACAAAAATAGTAGGGGACTTTAACACCCCACTTACACCAATGAACTGATCATTGAAACAGAAAATAAATAACGAAACACAAGCTTTAAATGACACAATAGACCAGATAGATTTAATTGATATTCATAGAATATTTCACCCCAAAGTGGCATAATACATTTTCTTCTCCAGTGCATGTGGAACATTCTCCAGGATAGGTCGCATCCTGGGTCACAAATCAAGCCTCGGAAAATTTAAGAAAATTGAAATTGTATCAAGCATCTTTTCTGACCACAATGTGATGAGATTGGAAATCAATTACAGGAAAAAACTGTAAAAACTACAAAGGAGGTTAAAGAGTGCATTACTAAATAACCAAGAGATCTCTGAAGAAATCAAAGAAGAATTCAAAAAATAAATAGAAACAAATGACAATGAAAACACAATGACCCAAAACCTGTGGGAAGCAGCAAAAGCAGTTCTAAGAGTGAAGTTTATAGCAATACAATCTCATCTGAAGAAAAAAGAAAAATCTCACATAAACAGTCTAAACCCTCACCTAAAGCAACTAGAGAAAGAAGAACAAAGAAAACCCAAAGTCAGTAGAAGGAAAGAAACCATAAAGATCAGAGCACAAATAAATGAAATAGAAATGAAGAAAACAATAGCAAAGATCAATAAAACTAAAAGCCTGTTCTCTGAGAAGATAAACAAACTTGATAAACCCTTAGCCAGACTCATCAAGAAAACAAGGGAGAGGACGCAAATCAATAAAATTAGAAATGAAAAAGGAGAAATCACAACTGGCATCACAGAAATACAAAGCATTATAAGAGACTACTACAAACAACTATATGCCAATAAAATGGACAAACTCTTGGAAAGGTACAATTTTCCAAGACTGAACCAGGAAGAATTAGAAAAGATAAAAAGACCTATCACAAGTAATGAAATTGAAACTGTAATTAAAAATTTTCCAACAAACAAAAGTCCAGGACCAGATGGCTTCACAGGTGAATTCTATCAAACATTAGAGAAGAGCTAATACTTATCCTTCTCAAACTCTTCCGAAAAATTGCAGAGGGAGGAACACTCCCAAATGCATTCTGAAATGCCACAATCACCCTGATACCAAAACCAGAAAAAGATATCACAAAAAAAGAAAATTATAGACCAATATCACTGATGAACAAAAACACAAAAATCCTGTAACAGTATTTTACATCATGATCAAGTGGGATTTATTCCAGGGTTGCAAGGATTCTTTAATATATGCAAATCAATCAATCTGATACACCATATTAACAAATTGAGGAATAAAAACCATAAGATCATCTCAGTAGATGCAGAAAAAGCTTTTGACAAATCCACCACCGACTTATGATAAAACGTCTCCTGAAAATGGGCATAGAGGGAACATACCTCAACATAATAAAGGCCATATATGACAAACCCACAGCAAACATCATACCCAATGGTGCAAAACTGAAAGCATTTCCACTAAGATCAGGAACAAGACAAGGAAGTCCACTCTTGCCACCCTTATTCAACAGAGTTTTGGAAGTCCTAGCCACAGCAATCAGAGAAGAAGAAGAAATAAAAGGAATCCAAATTAGAAAAGAAGAAGTAAAATTGTCACTGTTTGCAGATGACATGATACTATACATAGAAAATCCTAGAGAGGACCTTCAAAATGGCAGAACTGTAAGATGTGGAGATCACCTTCCTCTCCAGAAATACATGAAAAATACATCTACATGTGGAACAACACCTAAAGAACAGCTACTGAATGTGGGCAGAAGACCTCAGACTTCCCAAAAGGAAGTCTTCCCCACATACCTGGGTAGGGCAAAAGAAAAAAGAAAAAAACAGAGACAAAAGAATATGGACAGGACCTGCACCTCAGGGAGGGAGCTGTGAAGGAGTACAAGTTTCCACACACTAGGAAGCCCCTTCACTGGCAGAAACGGGGGGGTGGGAGGGGGGGTAACTTCGAGCCACAGAAGAGAGTGCAGCAACAGGGGTGCAGAGATCCCCACACAGAAGATTGGTGCCAACGAGCACTCACCAGCCTGAGAGGCTAGGCTGCTCACCTGCCAAGGCAGATGGGGGTTGGGACATGAGGCAAGGGCTTTGGAGGTCAGATCCCAGGGAGAGGACTGAGGTTGGCTCTGTGAACACAGACTGAAGGGGGCTACTGTGCCACAGCTAGTTAGAAGGGAATCTGGGAAAGTCTGGAACCGCTTAAGAGTCAAGAGACCATTGTTTCAGGGTGTGCAAGGAGAGGGAATTCAGAGCACTGCCTAAATGAACATCAAAGATGGGCTTGAGCCGCAGCTATCAGCACGGACACAAGAGATGGACATGAAATGCTAAAGCTGCTGCTGCAGCCACCAAGAATCCTGTGTACAGCACAGGTCCTCCCTTCACCTTGCCTCCCGGGAGTGTGTGCAGCCCACCACTGCTAGAGTCCCGTGATCCAGGGAAAACTTCCCCAGGAGAACACATGGTTCATCTCAGGCTGTTGCAATATCATGCCGGCCTCTGGAGTTACAGGCTGCCCCGCATTCCGTAAGCCTCCCTCCCACCAGCCTGAGTGAACTGGGGTCCCCTATTTAGCAGCTCCTTTAACTCCCTCCTGTCTGGGTGAAGAACAGATGCCAGAGGGCGACCTACATGCAGAGGTGGGGCCACATCCAAAGCTGAACCAAAGGAGCTGTGTGAGCAAAGAACGGAAAGGGAAATTTCTCCATGCAGCCTCATGAACAGTGGATTAAATCTTGACAATCAACTTGATGTACCCTGCATCTATGGAACACCTGAATAGACAATGAATCATCCCAAAATTGAGGCAATGGACTTTGGGACCAACTGTAGACTTGGGGTTTGCTGTATGTGACTGGCTAGTTTCTGATTTATATGTTTATCTTAGTTTAGTTTCTAATGCTTGTTATCATTGGTGGATTTGTTTATTGTTTGGTGGCTATATACTTTTTATTTTTTTAGTATTTTTTTATTTTAATTTAAAAAATTTTTTTTATTTTAAAAACTTTTTCATCATTCTTTCTTTTATTCCTCCCTTTTATTCTGACCTGTGTGGCTGACAGGATCTTGGTCCTCCAGGTGGCTGTCAGGTCTGAACCTCTGAGGTTGGAGAGGTGAGTTCAGGTTATTAGACCACCAGAGACCTCCCAGACCCACATTATATCAATCAGTGAGAGCTCTCCCAGAGATCTCCGTCTCAATGCTAAAACCCAACTCCACTCATGACCAGCAAGCTACAGTGCTAGACACCCCATGCCAAACAACTAGCAAGACAGGAGCACAAACACATCCATCAGCAGAGAGCCTGCCTAAAATCATAATAAGTTCACAGACACCCAAAAACACCACACCGGACATGGTCCTGCCTACCAGAAAGTCAAGATACAGCCTCATCCAACAAAACACAGACACCAGTGCCCTCCACCAGGAAGCCTACACAACACACTGAACCAACCTTACCTTACTAACTGGGAGCAGACACCAAAAACCACAGGAAATACAAAACGGCAGCCTGCAAAAGGAGGCACCAAACAGAGAAAGTTGAGCAAAATGAGAAGACTGAGAAATACCCAGAAGATGAAGGAGAAGGAAAAAACTCACCAAAACAAATAAATGAAGAGGAAATAGGCAGTCTACCTGAAAAAGAATTCAGAGTAATGATAGGAAAGATAATCCTATTTTCAAAATCTTGAAAATAGAATGGAGAAAATACAAGAAATGTTTAACAAGGACCTAGAAGAACTAAAGAGCAAACAAACAATGATGAACAAAACAATAAATGAAATTAAAAATTCTCTAGAAGGAATCAATAGCAGAATAACTGATGAGATGGACAGATAAGTGACCTGGAATATAAAATAGTGGAAATAACTACTTCAGAGTAGAATAAAGAAAAAAGAATGAAAAGAATTGAGGACAGTCTCAGAGACATCTGGGACAACATTAAACAAAACAACATTTGAATTATAGGGGTCCCAGAAGAAGAAGAGAAAAAGAAAGGGATAAGAAAATATGTCAAGAGATTATAGTTGAAAACTTCATTAATATGGGAAAGGAAATAGTCACTCAAATCCAGGAAACACAGAGAGATTCATACAGGATAAATCCAAGGAGAACCAGGCCAAGACACATATTAATCAAACTATCAAAAATTAAATAGAAAAAAAAATATTAAAAGCAGCAAGGAAAAAGGAACAAATAACATACAAGGGAATCCCCATAAGGTTAAAAGCTGATATATTAGCAGAAACTCTGCAAGCCAGAAGGGAGTGGCAAGACATATTTAAAGTGATGAAATGGAAAAACCTACAACCAAGATTACTCTACCCAGCAAATATCTCATTCAGGTTCAAAGGAGAAATTAAAACCTTTACAGAGAAGGAAAAGTTAAGAGAATTCAGAACCACAACTTACCAACAAATGCTAAAGGAACGTCTCTAGGCAGGAAACACAAGAGAAGAAAAAGACCTACAATAGCAAACCCAAACAATTAAGACAATGGTAAAAGGGACACATATCGATAACTACCTTAAATGCAAATGGATTAAATGTTCCAACCAAAAGACATAAACTGGATACAAAAACAAGACCTGTATATATGCTGTCTACAAGAGACCCACTTCAGACCTAGGGACACATACAACCTGAAAGTGAGGGGATGGAAAAAGATGTTCCATGAAAATGGAAATTAAAAGAAAGCTGGAGTAGCAATTCTCATATCAGATAAAATAGACTTTAAAATAAAGACTATTACAAGAGACAAAGAAGGACAGTACATAATGATCAAGGGATAAATCCAAGAAGAAGATATAACAATTGTAAATATTTATGCACCAAACGTACGAGCCCTCAATACATAAAGCAACTACTAACAGCCATAAAAAGGGAAATCAACAGTAACACAAAAATAGTAGTTGCCTTTAACACCCCACTTTCACCAATGGACAGATCATCCAAAATGAAAGTAAATAAGGAAACACAGGTTTTAAATGACACATTAAACCAGATGGACTTAATTAATATATATAGGACATTCCATTGAAAAACAACAGAATACACGTTCTCTTCAAGTGCTCATGGAACATTCTCCAGGATAGATAATATCTTGGGTCACAAATCAAGCCATGGTAAATTTAAGAAAATTGCCATATCAGGTATCTTTTCTGACCACAAGGTTATGAGACTAGATATCAATTACAGAAAAAGAAAACTATAAAAATTACCAACACATGGAGGCTAAACAATACACTACTAAATAACCAAGAGACCACTGAAGAAATCAAAGAGGAGATCAAAAAATACCTAGAAACAAATAACATTTAAAACACAATGACCCAAAACCTATGGGATGCAGCAAAAGCAGTTCTAAGAGAGAAGTTTATAGCAGTACAATCCTACCTTAAGAAACAAGAAAAATCTCAAATAAACAACCTAAACTTACACCTAAAGCAATTAGAGAAAGAAGAACAAAAAATCCCCAAATTTAGCAGAATGCAAGAAATCATAAAGATCAGATAAGAAATAAATGAAAAAGAAATGAAGGAAACAATAGCAAAGATCAATAAAACTAAAAGCTGGGTTTTTTTTTGAGAAGATAAACAAAATTGGTAAACCACTGGTCAGATTCATCAAGAAAAAAAGGAAGACTGAAATCAATAGAATTAGAAATGAAAAAGGAGAAGTAACATCTGACACTGCAGAAATACAAAGGATCATGAGAGATTACTACAAGCAACTACATGGCAATAAAACGGACAACATGGAACAAATGGACAAATGCTTAGAAAAACACAACCTTCCAAGGCTGAACCAGGAAGAAATAGAAAATATAAGCAGACCAATCACAAGCACTGAAATTGAAACTGTTATTAAAAATCTTCAAACAAAAAAAAGCCCAAGTGAATTCTATCAAACATTTAGAGAAGATCTAACACCTATACTTCTCGATCTCTCCCAAAATAAATTAGAGGAGGAAAATTCCTAAACTCATTCTATGAGGCCACCATCACTATGATGCCAAAATCAGAGAAAGATGTCACAAGAAAAGAAAACTACAGGCCAATATCATTGATGAACATACAGGCAAAAATCCTCAAGAAAATACTAGCAAACAGAATCCAACAGCACATTAAATGGATCATACACCATGAGCAAGTTTGCTTTATCCCAGGAATGCAAGGATTCTTCAATATACACAAATCAATCAACGTAATACACCATATTAACAAATTGAAGGATAAAAAGCATATGATCATCTCAATAGCTGCAGAGAAAGCTTTCAACAAACTTCAACACCCATTTATGATTAAAAAACTCTAGAAAGTAGGCATAGAGGGAACTTACCTCAACAAAGTAAAGGTCATATATGACAAATGCACAGCCACCATCATTCTCAATGGTGAAAAACTGAAACCATTTCCTCTAAGATCAAGAACAAGACACAATCTCACCACTATTATTCAACATAGTTTTGGAAGTTTTAGCTACAGCAATCACAGAAGAAAAAGAAATAAAAGGAATCCAAACTGGAAAAGAAGAAGTAAACAGTAAATGTTTGCAGATGACATGATATTATACGTAGAGAATCCTAAAGATGATACCAGAAAACTACTAGAGCTAATCAATGAATTTGGTGAAGTAGCAGGATACAAAATTAATGTACAGAAATCTCCTGCATTGCTATACATTAATGGTAAAAAATCTGAAAGAAAAATTAGGGAAACACTCCCATTTACCATTGATACAAAAATAATAAAACACCTAGGAATAAACCTACCTAAGGAGACAAAAGACTTGTATGCGGAAAACTATAAGACACTGATGAAAGAAATTAAAGATGATGCAAACATATGGAGAGATAAACAATATTCTTGGATTGGAAGAATCAACATTCGAAAATGCCTATACTACCCAAAGCAATCTACAGATTCAATGCAATCCTATCAAACTACCAATGGTATTTTTCACAGAATTAGAAACAAAATATTTCACAATTTGTATGAAACCACAAAAGACCCTGAATATCCAGAGCAATCTTGAGAAAGAAAAATGGAGCTGGAGGAATCAAACTCCCTGACTTCAGATTATAATACAAAGCAACAGGAATCAAGACAGTATGCTACTGGCACAAAATCAGAAATATTGATCAATGGAACAGGATAGAAATCACAGAGATAAACACACACACCTATGGTCACCTTATCTTTGATAAAGACGGCAACAGTATACAATGGAAAAAAGACAGGCTTTTCAATATGTGCTGCCGGGAAAACTGGACAGCTACATGTAAAAGAATGAAATTAGAATATTCTGTAACACCATACACAAGAAGAAACTCAAAATGGATTAAATACCTAAATGTAAGGCCAGACACCATAAAACTCTTAAAGGAAAACATAGGCAGAACACACTGTGACATAAATCACAGCAAGATCTTTTTTGACACACCTCCTAGAGAAATGGAAATAAAAACAAAAATAAACAAATGGGACCTGATGAAACTTAAAAGCTTTTGCACAGCAAAGGAAACCATATACAAGATGAAAAGACAAGCCTCAGAATGGCAGAAAATATTTGCAAATGAAGCAATGGACAAAGGATTAATCTCCAAATTATAGAGGCAGTTCATACAGCTCAGTATCAAAAAACAAACAAGCCAATCCAAAAATCGGCAGAAGACCTAAACAGACATTTCTCCAAAGAAGATATACAGATTGCCAACAAACACATGAAAGGATGCTCAACATCAACAGTCATTAGAGAAATGCAAGTCAAAACTACAATGAGGTATCACCTCACGCTGGTCAGAATGGCCATCATGAAAAAATCTACAAACAATAAATGCTGGAGAGGGTGTGGAGGAAAGGGACTCTCTTGCACTTTCTGTGGGAATGTAAGTTTATACAGTCACTATGGTGAAAAGTATGGAGGTTCCTTAAAAAACTAAAAATAGGACTACCATATGACCCAGCAATCTAACTACTGGGCATATACCCTGAGAAAATCATAATTCAAAAAGAGTCATGTAGCACAATGTTCATTGCAGCACTATTTACAATAGCCAGGACATGGAAGCAACCTAAGAGTCCATCAACAGATGAATGAATAAAGAAGATGTGGCACATATATACAATGGAATATTACTCAGCCATAAAAAGAAACAAAATTGAGTTATTTGTAGTGAGGTGGATGGACCTAGAATCTGTCATACAGAGTGAAGTAAGTCAGAAAGAGAAAAACAAATACCATATGCTAAAACATATCTATGGAATCTTAAAAAAAAAAAAAAAAGATTCTGAAGAACCTAGGGGCAAGACAGGAATAAAGATGCAGATGTAGAGAATGGACTTGAGGACACGGGTTGGGGGAAGTGTAAGTTGGGATGAAGTGAGAGAGTAACATTGACATATATACACTACCAAATGTAAAATAGGTAGCTCGTGGGAAACAGCTGCATAGCACAGGGAGATCAGCTCAGTGCTTTGTGACCACCTAGAGGGGTGGGATAGGGAGAGTGGAAGGGAGATGCAAGAGGGAGGGGATATGGGGATATATGTATACATATAGCTGATTCACTTTGTTATGTAGCAGAAACTAACACAAAAATGTAAAGAAATTTTAGTCTAGTAAAGATGTTAAAAAAAATGGAGCTAGAGTAAGACAAAAATTAAATAAACACTGGACTTTTAAAATACAAAAAAAAGAAAATGCCACCAGAAAACTACTAGAACTAATCAATGAATTTGGTAAGTTTGCAGGATACACAACTACTGCACAGAAATCTCTGTCATTCCTATACACTAACAATGAAAATTCAGAAAGAGAAATTCAGGAAACAATCACGTTTACCATTGCAACAAAAAAATAAAGTACCTAGGAATAAACTTACCAAAGGTGGTGAAAGACCTGTACTCAGAAAACTATAAAACACTGACGAAAGAAATCAAAGATGACATAAACAGATGGAGAAATAAACCATTTTCTTAGATTAGAAGAATCAATATTGTGAAAATGACTATACTACTGAATGCAATCTACAGATTCTGTGCAATCCCTGTCAAACTACCAATGGCCTTCTTCACAGAATTAGAACAAAAAGTTTTACAATTTGTATGGAAGCACAAAAGACCCTGAATAGCCAAAGCATTCTTGAGAAAGAAAAATGGAGGTGGAGGAATCTGGCTCCCCAACTACAAACTATACTACAAAGCTACAGTAATCAGGAAAGTATGGTAGTGGCACAAAAACAGAAATATGAACCAATGCTACAGATTAGAAAGCCCAGAGATAAACCCTGGCACATATGGGCACCTAATTTATGACAAAAGAGGCATGAACATTCAATGGAGAAAAGACTGCCTCTTCAATAAGTGTTGCTGGGAAAACTGGACAGCTACATGTAAAAGAATGAAATCAGAACACTCCCTAACACCATACATACACAACAATAAACTCAAAATGGGTTAAAGACCTAAATGTAAGACCAGTCACTATAAAACTTTTAGAGGAAAACATAGAAAAAACATCCTTTGACATAAACCACAGCAATATCTTTTCTGACCCACTTCCTAGAGTAATGGAAATAAAAAGAAAAATAAACAAATAAGACTTAATTAAATTTCAATGCTTTTGCACAGCCAAGGAAACCATAAACAAGAAAAAAAGACAACCCTCAGAATGGGAGAAAATATTTGGAAATGAAACAACAGACACAGGATTAATCTGCAAAATATACAAACAGCTCATGTAACTCAATATCAAAAAGACAAACAATTCAATTAAAAAATGGGTGGAAAACCTAAATAAACATTTCATCAAAGAAGACGTACTAATGGCCAAGAGGCACATGAAAAGATCTCAACATCACTAACTATTAGAGAAATGCAAATCAAAACTACAATGTGGTATCACCTCACGCCGGTCAGAATGGCCATCATCAAAAAATCTACAAACAATAAATGCTGGAGAGGGTGTGGAGAAAAGGGAACCCTCTTGTACTGCTGGTGGGATTGTAAATTGAATCAACCACCATGGAGAACAGTATGGAGGTTCCTTATAATGCTAAAAATAGAACTACCATATGACCCAGCCATCCCACTCCTGAGCATATACCCTGAGAAAAGCATAATTCAAAAATAGACATGTACCACAATGTTCATTGCAGCACTACTTACAATAGCCAGGACATGGAGGCAACCTAAATGTCCATCGACAGATGAGTGGATAAAGAATATGTGACACATATATATAATGGAATATACTCAGCCATAAAAAGAAATGAAATTGAGTTGTTTGTAGTGAGGTGGATGGATTAGAGTCTGTCATACAGAGTGAATTAAGTCAGAAGGAGAAAAACAAATACTGTATGCTAACGCATATATATTGAATCTAAAAAGAAAATGGTACTGATGAACCTAGTGGCATGGCAGGAATAAATATGTAGACATAGAGCACAGACTTGAGGACATGGGAGGGGAGGGGGTAGTTGAGGCGAAGTGAGAGTAGCAGCAACATATATACACAACCAAATGTAAAATAGTTAGCTAGTGGGAAAAAGCAGCATAGCATAGGGAGATCAGGCAGATGATTTTCAAAGACCTAGAGATGTGGGATAGGGAGGGTGGGAGGAAGTCTCAAGAGGGAGGGGATATGGGGATATATGTATGCATATGGCTGATTCACATTGTTGTACAACAGAAACAAACATATTATTGTGAGGCAATTATACTCCAATAAAGATCTATTTAAAAAAAGAAAAGATAAAGAAAACCGTATTTTATATACCATAATTTAGTAATTTTTAAATGAAATTTCCAGATTGCCACAAGATTACACATTTATACACTTGTAATAAAATTGAGACATATTTTTCTGTCTCATCAATTGTTGAATTCATCATAAAGTATTGTCAGTTTTTATTCAAAGATTGCTACACTAAACCCTAACTAGAATCAAATAAAAAGCAGACAACCTTGAAGGTGGAGGGAACAGAACAGACCATGAAAATTGGATTCAACCTAATGTACCAAGAAAACACTTACTGAAGGTTAAATGTTATTGACATGCTGTCTCAAAGAGTTAGTGAGCTTATTCAGAGGACCTACTATTTTGGAGCTAACAGCTTCTACATTTTATCAGCTTCCTCTTGCTTATTTGTCAAATAAAGTCTAGTTGTATTGTGACTAGTTACTATGAGTATAAAATTTGGATTAAAATGATGTTTCAAGTTAAATTAGACTAATACAAAATATTGAACCTATATTTACTCATACAATACAAAGTACAATAAGCTTGCTTGTAATATGTAATTATATCTTTTAAATGTGCCAATTATTATAAATAAAAATCTCACTTTTTATTGTTTACCAAGTAAGATGAATTCAACTTCCCCATGTATCTGAAGGCAGAACATATCTGTGTTTTTCCTATCAATGCACTGAAACCTGAGAAGCCATAATTCAATAGAAAAAGAGATAAAAATCAATGGTTGCAGGTATATGCCAAGATAATTCAACTACTGAGAAATGGAAAAAAAAGTGAACTTTTTCTACTATTTTTAAATAAATGTCAATTTATTACACATTTTATTTGATCATTTTATTTTTATTTATTTGATCAGTAAGATATTTTGGGAAAAAAATTTTTCACTCAAAAAAAGCTTTTTTGTTATATTTTATATTCTGCAGAATGGTTTCCTTATGGAGTATCATTTGAACAATGCATAAGGCATAAAAGAAATGACTAGAGAAATGATGAAACGTGGTTTTCTTCTTTAAGATCAAATCTATTTGAATAGAATCATGTTAATTTATCCACTCTTTTTTCAAATGGTAAACTCAAATATATATTATTCAATAGGTCTATCATATAATTCATTGGACTGTGTAAGATAATAATTAAGTAAAGAGCATCATTTTGTACTGTTCATGGACATTTTACAGCACAAATACATATAATAATATTTTTACTCTTCCCCTTAATAACAATGTCAGCAACCTATAAATGCCACTATACAGCTCTGCTCATGAGAAGCAGGAGTAATGAACTAATAAGAGCTTGCTATTTGAAAAGAATGAATTACATGGTAATGTCTGTGATTATATCATAATGATTAAGTGAATATAATGAAGCATGCAGTGAATTCTTCAATATCCATTTCAGAGGAAGGGGGTTACCCTGGTCTACTTTGATATCACTGTTTTAAACTGTATTCTGCTAAAAGTGTGTGTGGTTTTTAGAGACCAAAATAATCTGGCACCATGTAGAACAAAAATGAAAAGTGTAAGATAAATGTTTGCTGGCATATTCATTAAGGCTTTCAAGTTAAACAGTTTTCTTATTCACCAGAAGCTCTTCCCCATGTTTAGTCTTATTGAATCATATTTCTTATCCAAAGACACATTTATACACATGAAGTGAATAGAAATGGAACATCTTACCTTTTCATTTCAACTGTTAACAATGACTGGGACCTACCAATGCATGGCTAATTTGGTCCTGGTAGTCAGTAACCATTGTGAAGATTTTAAAGGAACAGATTGGTCAGCAGGATTGCAACCTCATTCACATGCTATGAAAGGTGTGGCTTGGCCCAGAGGGCAGAGAGCAGAAGCAAGAAGAACTACAATCCTGCAACCTGTGGAACAAAAAACACATTCACAGAAAGATAGACAAGATGAAAAGGCAGAGGGCTATGTACCAAATTAAGGAACAAGATAAAACCCTAGAAAAACAACTAAATGAAGGGGAGATAGGCACCTTTCCAGAAAAAGAATTCAGAATAATGATAGTGAAGATGATCCAAGACCTCGGAAAAAGAATGCAGGCAAAGATCGAGAAGATGCAAGAAATGTTTAACAAAGACCTAGAAGAATTAAAGAACAAACAAACAGAGATGAACAATACAAGAACTGAAATGAAAACTACACTAGAAGGAATCAATAGCAGAATAACTGAGGCAGAAGAATGGAGAAGTGAACTGGAAGACAGAATTGTGGAATTCACTGCCGAAGAACAGAATAAAGAAAAAAGAATGAAAAGAAATGAAGACAGCCTAAGAGACCTGTGGGACAACATTAAACGCAACAACATTCGCTTTATAGGGATCCCAGAAGGAGAAGAGAGAGAGAAAGGACCCAAGAAAATATTTGAAGAGATTATAGTTGAAAACTTCCCTAACATGGGAAAGGAAATAGCCACCCAAGTCCAGGAAGTGCAGCGATCCCATACAGGATAAACCCAAGGAGAAACACGTCAAGACACATAGTAATCAAATTGGCAAAAATTAAAGAAAAAGAAAAATTATTGAAAAGAGCAAGGGAAAAACAACAAATAACATACAAGGGAACTCCCATAAGGTTAACAGCTGATTTTTCAGCAGAAATTCCACACGCCAGAAGGGAGTGGCATGATATACTTAAAGTGATGAAAGGGAAGAAACTACAACAAAGTTTACTCTACCTGGCAAGTATCTCATTCAAATTCAACGGAGAAATCAAAAGCTTTACAGACAAACAAAAGCTAAGAGAATTCAGCACCACCAAACCAGCTCTACAACAAATGCTAAAGGAGCTTCTCTAAGTGGGAAACACAAGAGAAGAACAGGACCTACAATAACAAACCCAAAACAATTAAGAAAATGGTCATAGGAACATACATATGGATAATTACCTTAAACGTGAATGGATTAAATGCTCCAACCAAAAGACACAGGTTTGCTGAATGGATACAAAAATAAGACCCATATATATGCTGTCTACAAGACACCCACTTCAGACCTAGGGACACATACAGACTGAAAGTGAGGGGATGGAAAAAGATATTCCATGCAAATGGAAATCAAAAGAAAGCTGGAGTAGCTGTACTCATATCAGATAAAATAGACTTTAAAATAAAGAATGTTACAAGAGACAAGGAAGATCACTATATAATGATCAAGGGATCAATCCAAGAAGAAGATATAACAATTATAAATATATATGCACCCAACATAGGAGCACGTCAATACATAAGGCAACTGCTAACAGCTATAAAAGAGGAAATTGACAGTAACACAATAATAGTGGGGGACTTTAACACCTCACTTACACCAATGGACAGATCATCCAAAATGAAAATAAATAAGGAAACAGAAGCTTTAAATGACACAATAGACCAGATAGATTTAATTGATATGTATAGGACATTCCATCCAAACACAGCAGATTACACGTTCTTCTCAAGAGTGCATGGAACATTCTCCAGGATAGATCACATCTTGGGTCACAAATCAAGCCTCAGTGAATTTAAGGAAATTGAAATCATATCAAGCATCTTTTCTGACCACAACGCTATGAGATTAGAAATGAATTACAGGGGAAAAAAACGTAAAAAACACAAACGCATGGAGGCTAAACAATACGTTACTAAATGACGAAGTGATCACTGAAGAAATCAAAGGGGAAATCAAAAACTACCTAGAAACAAATGACAATGGAGACACGACGACCCAAAACCTATGGGATGCAGCAAAAGCAGTTCTAAGAGGGAAGTTTAGAGCTATACAAGCCTACCTAAAGAAACAAGAAAAATCTCAAGTAAACAATCTAACCTTACACCTAAAGCAACTAGAGAAAGAAGAACAAGCAAAATCCAAAATTAGCAGAAGGAAAGAAATCATAATGACCATAGCAGAAATAAATGAAATAGAAACAAAGAAAACAATAGCAAAGATCAATAAAACTAAAAGCTGGTTCTTTGAGAAGATAAAAAAAAAATAAAATTGATAAACCATTAGCCAGACTCATCAGGAAAAAAGAGAGAGGACTCAAATCAATTAAATTAGAAATGAAAAAGGAAAAGTTACAACAGACACCACAGAAATACAAAGCATCCTAACAGACTACTACAAGCAACTCTATGGCAATAAAATGGACAAATTCTTAGAAAGGTATAACCTTCCAAGATTGAACTAGGAAGAAATAGAAAATATGAACAGATCAATCACAAGTAATGAAATTGAAACTATGATTAAAAATCTCCCAACAAACAAAAGTTCAGGGCCAGATGGCTTCACAGGTGAATTCTATCAAGCATTTAGAGAAGAGCTAACACCCATCCTTCTCAAACTCTTCCAAAAAATTGCAGAGGGAGGAACACTCCCAAAATCATTCTATGAGGCCACCATCACCCTGATACCAAAGCAGACAAAGATACTACAAAAAAAGAAAATTACAGACCGATATCACTGATGAATATAGATGCAAAAATCCTCAACAAAATACTAGTAAACAGAATCCAACAATAAATTAAAAGGATCATACACCATGATCAAGTGGGATTTATCCCAGTGATGCAAAGATTCTTCAATATATGCAAATCAATCAATGTGATACACCATATTAACACATTGAAGAATAAAAAACATATGATCATCTCAATAGATGCAGAAAAATGTTTTGACAAAATTCAACACCAATTTATGATAAAAACTTTCCAAAAAGTGGGCATAGAGGGAACCTACCTCAACATAATAAAGGGCATATACAACAAACCCACAGCAAACATCATCCTTAATGGTGAAAAACTGAAAGCATTTCCTCTAAGATCAGGAATGAGACAAGGATGCCCATTCTCACCACTATTACTGAACATAGTTTTGGAAGTCCTAGCCACAGCAATCAGAGAAGAATAAGAAATAAAAGGAATACAAATTGGAAAAGAAGAAGTAAAACTGTCATTGTTTGCAGATGACATGATACTATACATAGAGAATCCTAAAAATGCCACCAGAAAATTACTAGAGCTAATCAATGAATTTGATGAAATTGCAGGATACACAATTAATGCACAGAAATCTCTTGCATTCCTATACACTAATGATGAAAAATCTGAAAGAGAAATTAAGGAAACACTCCCATTTACCATTGCAACAAAAAGAATAAAATACCTAAGAATAAACCTATGTAGGGAGTCAAAAGACCTGTTTGCAGAAAACTATAAGACACTGGTGAAAGAAATAAAAGGTGATGCCAACAGATGGAGAGATATACCATGTTCTTGGATTGGAAGAATCAACATTGTGAAAATGACTATACTACCCAAAGCAATCTACAGATTCAATGCAATCCCTATCAAATTACCAATGGCATTTTTACAGAACTAGAACAAAAAATCTGAAAATTTGTATGGAGACACAGAAGACCCCGAATAGCCAAAGCAGTCTTGAGGGAAAAAAGCAGAGCTGGAGGAATCAAACCCCCTGATTTCAGACTATACTACAAAGGTACAGTAATCAAGACAATATGGTACTGGCACAAAAACAGAAATATAGATCAATGGAACAGGATAGAAAGCCCAGAGATACACCCACGCACCTATGGTCAACTAATCTATGACAAAGGAGGTAAGGATATACAATGGAGAAAAGACAGTCTCTTCAGTAAGTGGTGCTGGGAAAACTGGACAGCTACATGTAAAAGAATGAAATTAGAACACTCCCTAACACTATACACAAAAATAAACTCAAAAGGGATTCAAGACCTAAATGTAAGACCGGACACTATAAAACTCTTAGAGGAAAACATAGGAAGAACACTCTTTGACATAAATCACAGCAAGGTCTTTTTTGATCCACCTCCTAGAATAATGGAAATAAAAACAAAAATAAACAAATGGGACCTAATGAAACTTAAAAACTTTTTCACAGCAAAGGAAACCATAAACAAGACGAAAAGACAACCCTCAGAATGGGAGAAAATATTTTCAAGTGAAGCAATGGACAAAGGATTAATCTCCAAAATATATAAACAGCTCATGCAGCTCAATATTAAAGAAACAAACAACCCAATCCAAAAATGGGCAGAAGACCTAAATAGACATTTCCCCAAAGAAGACATACAGATGGCCAAGAAGCACATGAAATGCTGCTTAACATCACTAATTACTAGAGAAATTCAAATCAAAACTACAATGAGGTATCACCTCACACCAGGTAGAATGGGCATCATCAGAAAATCTACAAACAACAAATGCTGGAGAGGGTGTGGAGAAAAGGGAACCCTCTTGCACTGTTGGTGGGAATGTAAATTATTACAGCCACTATGGAGAACAGTATGGAGGTTCCTTAAAAAAACTAAAAATAGAATTACCATATGATCCAGCAATCCTACTCCTGGGCATATACCCAGAGAAACCCATAATTCAAAAAGACAGATGCACCCCAATGTTCTTTGCAGCACTATTTACAATAGCCAGGTCATGGAAGCAGCCTAAATGCCCATCAATAGACGAATGGATAAAGAAGTTGTGGTACATATATACAATGGAATATTACTCAGCCATAAAAAGGAACGAAATTGAGTCATTTGTTGAGACGTGGATGAATCTAGAGACTGTCATACGGAGTGAAGTAAGTCAGAAAGGGAGAAACAAATATCATATATTAACGCATGTATGTGGAACCTAGAAAAATGGTACAGATGAACCAGTTTGCAGGGCAGAAGTTGAGACACAGATATAGAGAGCAAACGTATGCACACCAAGGGGGGAAAGCCGCAGGAGGGTGGGGATGGTGGTGTGATGAATTGGGCGATTGGCATTGATATGTATACACTGATGTGTATAAAATTGATGACTAATAAGAACGTGCTGTATAAAAAATAAATAAAATATAATTCAAAAATTCAAAAAAAAAAAAAGATGTTGCTTGGATATATTGACTCTGCTAATAATATACAACACTTCTGATGTTTACATTGTGATTAAATTAAAACTATGGTTAATATTTTGAATTTTGCATGGATGCATATGTTTAATACTTAATAAACATAAGGGTAAATTTTAAAATGTTCAAAGTATGTGAAATAATAAAATTTTTCTTTCATTCCTATTTTTCATTTTCTGTAGCTGTATCAACTGCTAGAATACAGATTTTCATTGCCTCAGACTTGGCCATATTTTTCATGAGATGGTAAATTAAGTCCCACTGTTTCTAACTTCATCAGCAGAAATTATAGTAGAAAATACTTGATTTTTTTACTTCTCCTTTCTTCAACTTTCATATTCACTTTTATTGAATTTTAATCCATCTTTCCTGAAAATAAGACCAAGAAGTATAAACACAGCCCTAGTTCTAGACTGAGATTTTAAATCTAGGAATATGGAATGAGTGTAGCTTTGTGTATGGTTCCTTTGGCCAACACAATATTTTAAAAAGCATTGAAAGCATTAAGGGAGGACATGCATACTCCCAATTCCATCTCCATACTGGCATTTCATCTGGTTCCAAAATCTTTATGGTATGTAATGTGAGATGCAACTAGCTACCTTTCCAATAATGACAGTACCATAGTCATTAAATATTCTATTGAAATTTTACTCTTAACCACTGCCAAGAAGTGTGTGGAGGCTAATAACTATAACCAAATTATTCTCCACTGAAAATAAGCATAGAATCAAAATTGGAATAAAAGTAAGGTTTAATTTCTTTTTTTCCTATTTTGAGAAATTATATTATTTTGTGCTTGTGCAATGGGTCCTTTTGTAAGAAACAATATATATATATATATATAACAATACATATACATGGTAAGAAAATAATACAGTACAAAAAATTTAGAACAAAAATTGCTTTCTTTACACACTAAAACCCTTCCTTCTAGAGTTTACAACAGATATAATTCTTATGTATCTTTACAGAAATATACAGATAAACATATATATATATATATTATTTTAAAAACAGACATTTTATTATATTATGCACATTTGTCTGCACCTTACTTTATCATTATGTCCTAGAGATTATTCCTTAGGAGTACAAATAAATCTAGCTCATTTACATTAGACTGTGTAAAAGCAGTCCATTACATGACTGTACATTGAAATGGATCTTTCTTGAATCTATAGGATTCTGCTTACTTTCCATAAGCATCAGAGTCTTCCTTCTCCTCCTCATTTTCCTCTGGTTCTTGCTTTTTCTCAAGTAGGTTAATTGCAATCACAATTCTATTACCTCACCATGACAGTAAGTGAAAAATAAGTTATTTTTACTGTATTGTTACGTTTATAAGATAAATTTAGTTTGTCCAAGGGAATAAATGCATGATATTTTACTTAAAGTGCATTTTTGTGTATACAGATATATATATACACACACACATAATAACAGGAAAGAGAATGTGTAAGTCTAACACAGTAAGGGTGTTTAAAAGTCCTTTCCAGAGCAAAGCAGTTATACTTTCGTAATCCTGATTAAATGAAGTCAGGCAGGCAGCTATTACTCAGGGTTACAGAGCAATGTTCACTATTTCCACAGAGGAGCAGCCATGTGGTATGTAAAGCATGAATGATGTGGACAGAGTTGTTGGTCGCTGATGGAGTTTATAACAGCTCTCATAGTCATCAGTGCCCAAAAAACACCAGCTTTTCAGTAAGAAGAGTGATGACCCACAAAAGAGGTGTTTTTAAGGACATTGAATATCAGGTAAGGCAGTGGTTTTAAAACTTCTACTCTAAGCAAAAATTAAAAGTTGCACTAAGCAGATTTTTATCCTGAGAAAAACCACTTGGACAGCTCATTTAACTAAGTAAGAAAAATTATCTTGCTGGAAAGGAAGTAGAAAGAATGTTTTGTGACATACCTATAAGGCTTGGGAGAAAAAATGAACCAATTTGAAATCTTATGTATCCCAGTGCCATGATTAGCCTCCTATGTGTTCTTCTAGAATTTTTATATTTTAAGGTTACAATATAATTTTTATATTTTAAGGTTACAAGGAGCCATTTTGAATTGATTTTCTGCGTAGTGTGTAACAGTGATCAACACAAGTCTTATGCATTGAAAGGCAGTTTATAACTTTCATTGAAAAAAGCTATTAGTGGCCCATAGGTAAGTAGGAGAAACTGTGTTTTCTCATTTCCCTGGAATAGTCTTGATTTATGCCTGCTATTTGTGAAGATTTATTAATAATGTTCACTTTTACTCTCTAATATACCCCCATTTGATGCTAAGTACCACTACCCACAGGCCACCTTTCTCAGAAAGAGATATAAGCTGCTGAATGACATTTAGATTAAATAATAGGTTGGGTTTAATAAGAATCATCTGAAACACAAAGAAATTTCTTCCTTTTTGACACTATCAAAGTGTTCTGCTCTCCTTTATAACTACTCCTTACCACCACCTATCAATTCACATTTTTTAAATGGTGACATTAGAATCAGGTTATGATGACATTTTTTTTTAACATTGATATATATATTTAAAGGTGAAGGTATTTTTTTAAAAATTTATTATTATTATTTTAAATTAATTTATTTAATTATTTTTGGCTGTGTTGGGTCTTCGTTTCTGTGTGAGGGCTTTCTCCAGTTGCGGCAAGCGGGGGCCACTCTTCATCGCAGTGCACAGGCCTCTCATTATCGCGGCCTCTCTTCTTGTGGAGCACAGGCTCCAGACGCGCAGGCTCAGTAGTTGTCGCTCACGGGCCTAGTTGCTCCATGGCATGTGGGATCTTCCCAGACCAGGGCTCGAACCCGTGTCCCCTGCATTAGCAGGCAGATTCTCAACCACTGCACCACCACGGAAGCCCCTATGATGACATTTTGTTGTCAACAGCAAAATAAAGAAAAGGTCTAAAAAAATAATTGAATCAGTAGAATGGGATTTATTATCAGTTACATTTTTTGTTTATATTTTTGACTGTTAACAAAAATAAACTTTGATTTTTCTTTCCCCTACATGTGGCTATTGTCAATTAAAAATAAATAGTAGATTAATTAAATAGACTTTATTCCTAATATATCAAGTAATATTGTGAGTTGTAATATTAGTCCATGGATCAAGTATTACATAAAGTACTTTAGAAATTTCATTGTAGATACACCAACTCCTGGGTTAAGAGTGGTAAAACTATAACCTAAGGATGTCTATACAACCTTGGAAAAGAACCTCAATCAATTTAAGTTTTTGTGCAATGGAGTTAAAAATAGCACATAATTCATAAGTACTTTAATGATTATTGGAAATATTAGTAAATGTAAAATGTTTACCAGTATGTTATTTGAGTGTGTATTTCATTTACATTTAACGTAAGTAATGATATGATACAATTTACTTCTACAGTTTTGATCTTTGTGTTATATATGACCTTTGTCATTTTTGTTTTTTGTTTCTCTTTTCCTCCAATATTGCCTTCTTCTGTGTTAAATATATATTTTTTCTATACTTATATTTTTCTTATTACTTTTTAACTATATTTCAGAGTTATTATCTTAGCGGTTGCCCTGGGTTTTCAAATTAACATATTAATTCAAAACAATCTAGTTTAGATAAATACCAACTTAATTTCAAAAATATATGAAAAACTTTGCTGTAATGCAGCTTCATTCTGTACTCCTTCCTTTGTGCTATTATTGACATGCAAATTTCATCTTTATACATTATAAGCCCATAAATGCTATTTTATAATTATTGCTTAATGAAGTTTTCTTTAAACAGATCAAAGAGTTACAAGAGTGTATTTATATTACCTTTTATGTTTTCCTGTGTAGTTACTGTTTTCTGTACAATGATTTGTGTAGATTTGAGTTACTGTTTAGTGTCCTTACAGTTCAGTTTGAAGGATTCCTTTTGGTGTTTTTTGTAGGGCAAGTTTGCAAACAATAGGTTCCCTCAGTTTAGTTTATTTGAGAATATTTTTGTTCTGTCTTCATTTTTGAAAGATATTCTTGCTTTATTTAAGACTCTTGGTTGACTTTTTTCTTTCAACATTTAGAATATGTCACCTCTGATGATTAACATTTTGTGTCAATTTGAAACATGTTTTTAAATGAGAACAACCTTTACATTGGTGAACTTTGAGTAAAGCAGATTGCCCTCCATAATATCAATGGGCTTCATTCAAGCAGTTGAAAGCCTGAATAGAACAAAAAGTTCAGCTTCCTCAAGCAAGAGAAAGATTCTCCAGCAGAGTGCTTCAAACTTCATCTGCACCATCAGCTCTCCTTGGTCTCCACCTGCTGGCCTTCAGACTGGAACTGCACCATCAGCTCTATAGTGTTTTGAGCCTGTCAAGGCCACACTACAGATTTTGAACATTCTAGCCTCCATAATCACATAAGCCAATTCCTTAAAATAAGTCTCTTAATAGATATGTGTGAAATACACACACACACGCACGCACACACACACATCCTATTTGTTTTATTTCTCTGAATAACTCTGACTAGAGATTTTGGTACTGAGAGTAATTCTAGAGAAACAGGATCTTAAAGATGAATTTTCTGGATTAGTTCTGGAGTTTCTGGAATTGGCTATCTAACCTGATTAGATTTAAAGACACTAATGACTCTATTTCCAGTGTAAAGAGAGCATATCCACGGTGTGATAAGCAATAGAGATAAACAAAATATCACCATTGGAAACTTCTCATCGAACATTTGTAAGAAGCAAGAAGGTGAGCGACCATGTATATGATACTTTCAAACATTTTTCTCAAACTAAGGAATATAATGGAATTGGGTAGTTTCTACTAATGTCACTAGACAAAGTGGGAAAAGCAAAGAATGAGCTCAGGAATTCAAATTTCCAGCTCAAGGGCTCATAAATGACCTGAAAACTTCTATGTCTATACTGAAAAATACCTTTTTATTCTTCTTCTTCTCTGTAGCCACAGTGTTGAGACTGCTGAAAAACAAACCCAGGAACTTATCTTGTTAAGTGACTAACTTATAATGCAAAGTGAATTCTCAGTCTCACAGGGTGTCTACTGTTTGAGAGCCTTGATTAGGAAGGAATGGGATCCTGAAAGTTAGAATCATGATTTGTAGAAAGATGTTGAATGAAGCTGAGGACATTGAGCACCTAAATTATGAGGAATCTTTGCCAGTAGAAACAGCCTATCTACCTATAGTACAAGCAGCCTCTCCACTCCTTTGTGAGGAGATTAATTCTGCGTTGCCTGAAGAAACTGTAATGGCTTCCCCCGAGGCAGTTGCCATGCAAGACAATGCTGATACTAGTTAGGAACCACCCACATCAACTCGCTTTACTTTTAGATCTATTACTAGACTCCAGCAGACCCCCAAAGGAGAGGTATAAAATGTGACCCATGAGAAGGTGAACTACACTCCAAAATAACTACTAGAATTTTCTGTTTTATATGGACAGAAATCTGGGGAATATGTGTGGGAATGGATATTAAGGGTGTGGCATAATAATCGAAGGAACATAAAATTGGATCAGGGCAAATTTATTGATATATGTCCACTAAACAGAGATTTTAAATTTAATAGTATAGATTGGTGAATTAGTAAGGGCTTTAACAGTTTGTCTGGCTTAAGCAAGAACTGGACGGTGGCCCAGAGTGAGTGAGCTAGAAAAGCCAGACCTGCCATGGTTTACTGTAGAGGAAGTGATTCAAAGGCTAAGCATATTAGAATGTTAGAGTGGATTTGTCATTTAAGACCTACTCACCCACACTCACAGGGTTCAGAAGACACACCTCTCACCATGTCTTGTAAGAAATTGATTGTGAGGGGAGCCCCAGCATCCTTGAAGAGTTCTGTGATGGCTTTTTTCTGAAGGCTAGACCTTACAATGGGAACTGTGGTCACTGGATTGGGTCACTGAATTGGGAGTAATTGGATCCTGGGGTGACAGGAGCCAAGTGGTGGTACTCAACTGCCAAATGCAGGGTGGGTGTGGTTACTGTAATGGACAACAGAGTCCAAACAGCAATCAGAATAGTCTGACTCTCTCAGACCTATGGGATTGGCTAGTTGATCATGGTGTCCCTAGAAATGAAATAGTGAGGAAACCTACTAAATTCTTACCTGTATAAGCAGAAAAGTTTTATGTCAAGTGAACAAAAGTCTAGCCTAAATCATAAAAACAGACAGTCATGGCCCATCAGTCAATTCCCAGACTTGAGCCAGTTTACAGACACAGAACTTCTTGAATGAAGAGGATGCCAAGTCCCCTTGAGAAAATAATTTGGTACACTGCCAAAAGTTTACACTATTAATCATTCCCCCAGCCTTCCCGAAGGAAATTAAGGCCTTATACTAGGTTAACTGCACTGGGGAAAAGAAAATCATCAAACTTTGGAGGCCTACTGGACACTGGCTCTGAACTGTCACTAATTCCAGGAGACACAAAACATCAATGTCGTTCATGGCTCAGAAGTGTGGCTTATAGAGGTCAGGTGACCAAAAGAGTTTTAGTTAGGTCTACCTCCTAGTGGGCACATGGGACCCTGATCTCATCTTGTGGTTTTCTCTCCAATTCTGGAATGCTGGATGTATTTAACCTCTGGCAGAATCCCCAGTATGGTTCCATGACCTGTGGAGTAAGGGAAATATGGCAGGAATAGCCAAGTGGAATCCACTAGAACTGCCTCTACTTAGAAAAATAGTAAACCAAAAATAATACCATATTCATGGAGGGATTGCCCAGATTAGGGCCACAGCTTGAAGGATGTAGAGGTGGTGATTCCCACCACATCTCCATTCAATATGACTATTTGTCCTGTGCAGAATACAGATGGATCTTTGATAATGACAGTGGATTATGGTAAGATTAATCTTGTAGTGACTTCAATTGCAGCTGTTGTACCAGATGTGGATTTATTGCTTGAGCACATTAACACATCCTCTGGTACCCACTACTGGTACTCTTAGCACCAGCTACTAATCTGACAAATGCTTTTTTTTCTAATACCTGTATATAAACACCACCGGAAGCATTGAGCTTTTAGTTTGCCAGGCCAGCAATACCTCTTCACTGTCCTACCTCAGGAGTATATCAACTCTATAAACTCTGTCGTAATATAGTTTTGCTAAGATCTCGATCCTCTTTGCATTACACACGACTCTATTACATTGATAACATTATACTGATTGAACCTAATGAGGAAGAAGTAGCAATTATTTTATTTTATTTATTTACTTATTTATTTATATTTATTTTTTTTAACATCTTTATTGGAGTATAATTGCTTTACAATGGTGTGTTAGTTTCTGCTTTATAACAAAGTGAATCAGTTATACATATACATATCTTCCAATATCTCTTCCCTCTTTCATCTCCCTCCCTCCCACCCTCCCTATCCCACCCCTCTAGATGGTCAAAAAGCACAGAGTTGATCTCCATGTGCTATGCAGTTGCTTCTCACTAGCTATCTATTTTACACTTGGTAGTGTATATATGTCCATGCCACTCTCTCACTTTGTCACAGCTTATCCTTCCCCCTCCCCATATCCACAAGTCCATTCTCTAGTAGGTCTGTGTCTTTATTCCCGTTTTGCCACTAGGTTCTTGATGACCTTTTTTTTTTTTTCCCCTTAGATTCCGTATATATGTGTTAGCATACTGTATTTGTTCTTCTCTTTCTGACTTACTTCACTCTGTATGACAGACTCTAACTCCATCCACCTCATTACAAATACCTCCATTTCATTTCTTTTTATGGCTGAGTAATATTCCATTGTATATATGGGCCACATCTTCTTTATCCATTCATCCAATGATGGACACTTAGGTTGCTTCCATGTCCTGGCTATTGTAAATAGAGCTGCAATGAACATTTTGGTACATGACTCTTTTTGAATTATGGTTTTCTCAGGGTATATGCCCAGTAGTGGGATTGCTGGGTCGTATGGTATTCTATTTTTAGTTTTTTAAGGAACCCCCATACTGTTCTCCATAGTGGTTGTATCAATTTACATTCCCACCAACAGTGCAAGAGTGTTCCCTTTCCTCCACACCCTCTCCAGCATTTATTGTTTCTAGATTTTTTGATGATGGCTATTCTGACCAGTGTGAGGTGATATCTCATTGTAGTTTTTATTTGCATTTCTCTAATGATTAATGATGTTGAGCATTCTTTCATGTGTCTGTTGGCAATCTGTATATCTTCTTTGGAGAAATGTCTATTTAGGTCTTCTGCCCATTTTTGGATTGGGTTGTTCGTATTTTTGTTATTGAGCTGCATGAGCTGCTTGTAAATTTTGGAGATTAATCCTTTGTCTGTTGCTTAATTTGCAAATATTTTCTCCCATTCTGAGGGTTGTCTTTTCGTCTTGTTTATGGTTTCCTTTGCTGTGCAAAAGCTTTGAAGTTTCATTAGGTCCCATTTGTTTATTTTTGTTTTTATTTCCATTTCTCTAGGAGATGGGTCCAAAAGGATCTTGCTGTGATTTATGTCATAGAGTGTTCTGCCTAAGTTTTCCTCTAAGAGTTTGATAGTATCTGGCCTTACATTTAGGTCTTTAATCCATTTTGAATTTATTTTTGTGTATGGTGTTAGGGAGTGTTCTAATTTCTTACTTTTACATGTACCTGTCTGGTTTTCGCAACACCACTTATTGAAGAGGCTGCCTTTTCTCCACTGTATATGCTTGCCTACTTTATCAAAGAGAAGGTGACCATATGTGTGTGGGTTTATCTCTGGGCTTTCTATCTTGTTCCACTGATCAATATTTCTGTCTTTGTGCCAGTAGCATACTGTCTTGATTACTGTAGCTTGTAGTATAGTCTGAAGTCAGGAAACCTGATTCCTCCAATTCCATTTTTCTTTATCAAGATTGATTTGGCTATTCGGGGTCTTTTGTGTTTCCATACAAATTGTGAAATTTTTTGTTCTAGTTCTGTGAAAAATGCCAGTGGTAGTTTGATAGGGATTGCATTGAATCTGTAGATTGCTTTGGCTAGTAGAGTCATTTTCACAATGTTGATTCTTCCAGTCCAAGAACATGGTATATCTCTCCATCTATTTGTATCATCTTTAATTTCTTTCATCAGTGTCTTATAATTTTCTGCATACAGGTCTTTTGTCTCCTTAGGTAGGTTTATTCCTAGATATTTTATTCTTTTTGTTTCAATGGTAAATGGGAGTGTTTTCTTAATTTCACTTTCAGATTTTTCATCATTAGTGTATAGGAATGCAAGAGATTTCTGTGCATTAATTTTGTTTCCTGCTATTTTACCAAATTAATTGATTAGCTCTAGTAATTTTCTGGTAGCATCTTTAGGATTCTCTATGTATAGTATCATGTCTTCTGCAAACAGTGACAGCTTTACTTCTTCTTTTCCAATTTGGCTTCCTTTTATTTCTTTTTCTTCTCTGATTGCTGTGGCTAAAACTTCCAAAACTATGTTGAATAAGAGTGGTGAGAGTGGGCAACCTTGTCTTGTTCGTGATCTTAGTGGAAATGGTTTCAGTTTTTCACCATCGAGGATGATGTCGGCTGTGGGTTTGTCATATATGGCCTTTATTATGCTGAGGAAAGCTCCCTCTATGCCTACTTTCTGCAGGGCTTTTATAATAAATTGGTGTTGAAGTTTGTCGAAAGCTTTCTCTGCATCTATTGAGATGATCATATGGTTTTTCTCCTTCAATTTGTTAATATGTTGTATCACGTTGATTGATTTGCGAATATTGAAGAATCCTTGCATTCCTGGAATAAACCCCACTTGATCATGGTGTATGACACTTTTAATGTGCTGTTGGATTCTGTTTGCTAGTATTTTGTTGAGGATTTTTGCATCTATGTTCATCAGTGATATTGGCCTGTAGTTTTCTTTCTTTATGACATCTTTGTCTGGTTTTGGTATCAGGGTGATGGTGGTCTCGTAGAATGAGTTGGGGAGTGTTCCTCCCTCTGCTATATTTTGGAAGAGTTTGAGAAGGATAGGTGTTAACTCTTCTCTAAATGTTTGATAGAATTCACCTTTGAAGCCATCTGGTCCCGGGCTTTTGTTTGTTGCAAGATTTTTAATCACAATTTCAATTTCAGTGCTTGTGATTGGTCTGTTCATATTTTCTCTTTCTTTCTGGTTCAGTCTTGGCAGGTTGTGCATTTCTAAGAATTTGTCCATTTCTTCCAGGTTGTCCATTTTATTGGCATAGAGTTGCTTGTAGTAATCTCTCATGAACGTTTGTATTTCTGCAGTGTCAGTTGTTACTTCTCCTTTTTCATTTCTAATTCTATTGATTTGAGTCTTCTCCCTTTTTTTCTTGATGAGTCTGGCTAATGGTTTATCAATTTGTTTACCTTCTCAAATAACCAGCTTTTAGTTTTATTGATCTTTGTTATTGTTTCCGTTATTTCTTTTTCATTTATTTCTGATATGATCTTTATGATTCCTTTCCTTCTGCTAACTTTGGGGTTTTTTTGTTCTTCTTTCTCTAATTGCTTTAGGTGCAAGGTTAGGTTGTTTATTTGAAATTTTTCCTGTTTCTTGAAGTAGGCTTGTATTGCTATAAACTTCCCTCTTAGAACTGCTTTTGCTGCATCCCATAGGTTTTTGGTTGTCGTGTCTCTATTGTCATTTGTTTCTATGTATTTTTTGATTTCCCCTTTGATTTCTTCAGTGATCACTTCGGTATTAAGTAGTGTATTGTGTAGCCTCCATGTGTTTGTATTTTTTACAAATGTTTTCCTGTAATTGATATCTAGTCTCATTACGTTGTGTTCAGAAAAGACACTTGATACGATTTCAATTTTCTTAAATTTACCAAGGCTTGATTTGTGACCCAAGATATGATCTATCCTGGAGAATGTTCCATAAGCACTTGAGAAAAATATGTTTTCTGTTGTTTTTGGGTGGAATGTCCTATAAATATCAATTAAGTCCATTTTTTTAAATGTTTCATTTAAAGCTTGTGTTTCCTTACTTGTTTTCATTTGGGTGATCTGTCCATTGGTGAAAGTGGGGTGTTAAAGTCCCCAACTATGATTGTGTTACTGTCGATTTCCCCTTTTACGGCTGTTAGTATTTGCCTGATTTATTGAGGTGCTCCTCTGTTGGATGCATAAATATTTACAATTGTTATATCTTCTTCTTGGATCGATCCCTTGATAATTATATAGTGTCCTTCTTTGTCTCTTGTAATAGTCTTTATTTTAAAGTCTATTTTGTCTGATATGTGACTTGCTACTCCAGCTTTCTTTTGATTTCCATTTGCATGGAATATCTTTTTCCATTCCCTCACTTTCAGGCTGTATGTGTCCCTAGGTCTGAAGTGGGTCTCTTGTAGACAGCATATATATGGGTCTTATTTTTGTATCCATTCAGCCAGTCTTTGTCTTTTGGTGGGAGCATTTAATCCATTTACATTTAAGGTAATTATCAATATGTATGTTCCTATTCCCATTCTCTAAAATGTTTTAGGTTTGTTATTGTAGGTGTTTTCCTTGTGTTTCTTGCCTAGAGAAGTTCCTTTAGCATTTGTTGTAAAGCTGGTTTGGTGGTGCTGAACTCTCTCAGCTTTTGCTTGTTTGTAAAGGTTTTAATTTCTCCATCAAATCTGAATGAGATCCTTGCTGGGTAGAGTAATCTTGGTTGTAGATTTTTCTCCTTCATCACTTTACATATGTCCTGCCACTCACTTCTGGCTTGCAGAGTTTCTGCTGAACCATCAGCTATTAACGTTATGGGGATTCCCTTGTGTGTTATTTGTTGTTTTTCTCTTCTTGCTTTTAATATTTTTTCTTTATATTTAATTTTTGATAGCTTGATTAATATGTGTCTTGGCATGTTTCTCCTTGGATGTATCCCGCATGGGACTCTCTGTGCTTCCAGGACTTGATTAACTCTTTCCTTTCCCATATTAAGGAAGTTTTCAACTATAATCTCTTCAGATATTTTCTCAGTCCCTTTCTTTTTCTCTTCTTATTCTGGAACCCCTATAATTTTAATGTTGGTACGTTTAATGTTGTTCCAGAGTTCTCTGAGACTGTCCTCAGTTCTTTTCATTCTTTTTTCTTTTTTCTGATCTGCAGTAGTTATTTCCACTATTTTATCTTCCAGGTCACTTATCCGTTCTTCTGCCTCAGTTATTCTGCTATTGATCCCTTGTATTTTTAATTTCATTTATTGTGTTTTTCATCATTGCTTGGTTCCTCTTTAGTTCTTCTAGGTCCTTGTTAAATGTTTTTTGCATTTTGTCTATTCTATTTCCAAGATTTTGGATCATCTTTACTATCATTATTCTGAACTCTTTTTCAGGTAGACTGCCTATTTCCTCTTCATTTGTTAGGTCTAGTGTGTTTTTGCCTTGCTCATTCATCTGCTGTGTGTTTTTCTGTCTTCTCATATTGCTTATTTTACTGTGTTTGGGGTCTTCTTTTCGCAGGCTGCAGGTTCGTAGTTCCTGTTGTTTTTGGTATCTGTCCCCAGTGGCTAAGGTTGGTTCAGTGGGTTGTGTAGGCTTCCTGGTGGAGGGGACTAGTGCCTGTGTTCTGGTGGATGAGGCTGGATCTTATTTTTCTGGTGGGTAGGTCCACATCTGGTGGTGTGTTTTGGGGTGTCTGTGGCCTTATCATGATTTTAGGCAGCCTCTCTGCTAAAGGATGGGGCTGTGTTCCTGTCTTGCTAGTTGTTTGGCATAGGGTGTCCAGCACTGTAGCTTGCTGGTCGTTGAGTGAAGCTGGGCCTTGGTGTTGAGATGGAGATCTCTGGAACATTTTCGCCATTTGGTATTACGTGGAGCTGGGAGGTCTCTTGTGGACCAGCGTCCTGAAGTTGGCTCTCCCACCTCAGAGGCACAGCCCTGATGCCTGGCTGGAGCCCCGAGAGCCTTTCATCCACACGGCTCAGAATAAAAGGGAGAAAAAATAGAAAGAAAGAAAGAAAGAAAGAGGATAAAATAAAATAAAATAAAGTAATATAAAATAAAATAAAGTTATTAGAATAAAAGATAATTATTGAGAAAAAATGTTTTAATTAAAAAAAAAAAACAACAACGGATGGACAGAATCCTAGGACAAATGGTGAAAGCAAAGCTATACAGATGAAATCTGACACAGAAGCATACACATACACACTCACAAAAAGAGGAAAAGGGGAAAAAATAATATATCTTGCTCCCAAAGTGCACCTCCTCAATTTGGGATGATTCGTTGTCTCTTCAAGTATTCCACAGATGCAGGTACATCAATTTGTTTGTGGAGCTTTAATCTGCTTCTTCTGAGGCTGCTGGGAGAAATTTCCCTTTCTCTTCTTTGTTCGCACAGCTCCCGGGGTTCAGCTTTGGATTTGGACCCGTCTCTGCATGTAGGTTGCCTGAGGACGTCTGTTTTTCACTCACAGAGGACGGGGTTAAAGGAGCAGCTGCTTCGGGGGCTGTGGCTCATTCAGGCCGGGGGGAGGGAGGGGTCCGGATGCAGGGCGAGCCTGCAGCGGCAGAGGCCGGCGTGATGTTGCACCAGCCTGAGGCGCACCGTGCGTTCTCCCAGGGAAGTTGTCCCTGGATCACGGGACCCTGGCAGCAGCGGGCTGCACAGGGTTCCAGGAGGGGCGGTGTGGATAGTGACCTGCGCTTGCACACAGGTTTCTTGGTGGTGGCAGCAGCAGCCTTAGTGTCTCATGCCCGTCTCTGGGGTCTGTGCTGATAGCCGCGGCTTGCTCCCATCTCTGGAGCTCGTTTAGGCGGTGCTCTGAATCCCCTCTCCTCGCGCACCAGGAAGCAAAGAGGCAAGAAAAAGTCTCTTGCCTGTTCGGCAGGTCCAGACCTTTTCCTGAACTCCCTCCCGGCTAGCTGTGGTGCACTAACCCCCTCAGGCTGTGTTCACGCAGCCAACCCCAGTCCTCTCTCTGGGATCTGACCGAAGCCAAGCCTCAGCTCCCATCCCCCACCCGCCTCGGCAAGTGAGCAGACAAGCTTCTTGGGCTGGTGAGTGCTGGTCGGCACCGATCCTCTGTGCGGGAATCTCTCCGCTTTGCCCTCCGCACCCCTGTTGCTGCGCTCTCCTCCGTGGCTCCGAAGCTTCCCCCCTCTGCCACCCGCAGTCTCCACTCGCGAAAGGGCTTCCTAGTGTGTGGAAACCTTTCCTCCTTCACAGCTCCCTCCCACTGGTGCAGGTCCTGTCCCTATTCTTTTGTCTCTGTTATTTCTTTTTTCTTTTGCCCTATCCAGGTACATGGGGAGTTTCTTGCCTTTTGGGAGGTCTAACGTCTTCTGCCAGCATTCACTGAGTGTTCTATAGGAGGAGTTCCACGTGTAGATGTATTTCTGATGTATCTGTGGGGAGGAAGGTGATCTCCGTGTCTTACTCTTCTGCCATCTTCTCCTCTCTCAGCAGTTATTTTAGACATATTGCTAAGACATTTACATGTCAGGAGGTGGGAAATAAATCTGATGAAAATTCAGGAGTTTTCTACCTTAGTGAAATTTCCAGAAGTCAAATGGTGTGGGGCATATTGAGATATCCTTTTTAAAGTAAAAGATAAGTTGTTGAAGATGGCCCCTCCTACAACAAAAAAGGAGGCACAATGCCTCGTGGGCCCCTTTGGATATTGGAAGCAACATATTCATTTGAATGTGTTACTCTGGCCCATTTACCTAGTTTTTTGAAATAGGGCCCAGAACGAAAGAAGGATCCACAAGAGATCCAGGCTGCCTCTGCCAATTGGGTCACGTGGTCTGTCAGATCCAATGGTACTTGAAGTGTCAATGTCAGATAGGGATGCTGTTTGGAGCCTTTGACTGTTCCCATGGGTGAATCAAGTACAGGTCTTTAGGATATTGGAGAAAGGTCTTTCTGTCATCCACAGATAACTACCCTCCTTTTGAGAAATAGTTCCTGACTTGCTTCTGGGCTTTGGTAGAGACTGAATGCTTAATCATGGGCCAGTAAGTTACCATGCAACCTGAGTCCATCATGAAGTAGGTGTTATCTGACCTACCAAGTCATAAAGTTGGACATGCAGAGCAGGAATCCATCATCAAATAGAAATGGTATTCATGAGATTGGGCCTGAGAAGGCCCTGAAGGCACAATAAGTTACATGAAAAAGTGGCCCAGATGCACAGGGTCCTGGTCCCTGCCTCACATACCTTCTATCTCCCAAGCCTGTACCCATGGCCATGTGGAGTTCCTTATTATAAGAGGACAGAGGAAGAGAATACTCAGGCCTGGTTTATAATTGATTCTAAATTATATGCAGGCATCATTTGAAAGTGGACAACTGCATTTCTACATCCCCTTTCTGGGACATCCCTGAAGGACAGTAGTGAAGAGAGATCATCCCAGGGGGCAGGACTTCGAGTAGTGTACCTGGTTGTTTATTTTGCTCTGAAGGATAAAAGGCCAGATGTGTGATTATATACTGATTCATGATTTGTGGCAATGATTTGGATGGATTATCAGGGACTTAGAAGAAATACAATGGGAAAATTGGTGAGAAGAAAGTCTGGGGAAAAGGAATATAGATAGACCTCTTTGAATGGGCAAAAATCAAAAAAATATCATGTCAATGCTCACCAGAGGGTAACCTCAGAAGAAGAGAATTTTAAATCAGTTCATAGGGTGACATCTTCTGTGGATATCAGTCCGTCTCTTTCTCCAGCTGCCCCTGTCATTACCCAATTGGCTCATGAACAAGGTGGCTGTGGTGGCAGGGATGGAGGTTATGCATGGGCTTACATTAACTAAGGATGGCCTGGCTACTCAGTCACTATTGAGTGTCCAAAATGCCAGAGGCAGGGACCAACAATGAGTCCCCAGTATGGCACCATTTCCAGGGGTGATCAGCCAGCTACCTGGTGGCAGGTTTGCTACCTTGGACCACTTCTGTCATTTAAACAGAAGTGTTTTGTTCTTACTGAAATAGACATTTACTATAGGTACATATTTGCATTCCCTGCATGCAATGTTTCTGCCCAAATTGCCATTCATAGACTTATAGAATATCTTATCCACTATCATGGTATTCCACATAGCATTGCATCTGATTATGCAACTAATTTTATAGCAAATGAAGCATGACAATGAGCTCATGTTCTTAGAGTGTTCTTCACCATCATGAAGCAGCTTACTTGTTACAATGGTGGAACTGTGTTTTTTTGTTTTTGTTTTGTTTTTTGTTTTTTTTTAATTAATTAATTAATTTATTTATTTATTTTTGGCTCTGTTGGGTCTTCGTTTCTGCGCGAGGGCTTTCTCTAGTTGCGGCAAGTGGGGGCCATTCTTCATCGTGGTGCGCGGGCCTCTCACCATCGCGGCCTCTCCCGTCGCGGAGCACAGGCTCCAGACGCGCAGGCTCAGCAATTGTGGCTCACGGGCCTAGTCGCTCCGCGGCATGTGGGATCCTCCCAGACCAGGGCTCGAACCTGTGTACCCTGCACTGGCAGGCAGATTCTCAACCACTGCACCACCAGGGAAGCCCTGGAACTGTGTTTTGAAGACTCAATTATAGCACCAACAGGATGGCAATACGTTGCAGGGCTGAGGCAAGATTCTTTAAGAGGCTCTGAATCAGTGCCTAATATATAGTGCTGTTTCTCCAATAGCCAGGATCCATGGGTCCAGGAATCAAGAGTTGGAAATGGTAGTGGCACCATTCACTATTATCCCTAGTGTCCAAGTAACACAAGTTTGGCTTCCTGTTCTCACAACTTTATGCTCTGCTGGCCTAGAGGTCTTAGATCTAAAGAAAGGAATTGAACTGAAAGTAAATATTGCCACTCAGCCATTTTGAATTCCTCATGCCTCTGAATTAACAGATAAAGAAGAGAGTTACAATATTGGCTGGGGTTATTTTTACTGACTATCAAGGGGAAATTGGACTACTATTTTAAAATAGAGGTAAAGAAGAGTATGTCTGAAATATAGGCATACTAGAGTATCTTACTATTATCATGCTTTGTGGTTAAAGCCAATGAAAAGCTACAACAACCCAATTCAGATAGAACTATTAATGGCACAGACCTCTCAGGAGTGAAGGTTTGGGTCACACTACCAGGTAAAGAACCATGATCAGCTAAGATACTTACTGAAGGAAAAGGTAATATAGAATGGATAGTGGGAAATTATAATTATGAATGCCAGCTATGAAAATGTTAATATAGCTATGACCAAGTGACCAGTTACAGAATCAAATTCTGTAATTGTCATATATCCTCTTTATTTTATTATAAATATGTTAAAGCATATATCTTTGTTTTCTTCTCTCTCTTATCCCCTTATCATATAACAAAAGATATATTGACTTTATATCATAGTATTTAAGTATTCTTAACTTTATATTTTAGTTATGAGATAGCAAGAACAGTTACCTCATCCAAGAACTTTGTTTCCTCTTCTGGGAAAAAGGATGGTATGTTTCTGGTTGTATGAATAGTAGCGGGACCATGTAAAATGGAAGTGTAACCTTGTGATTACCTTTATTTGGAGAATAAGTATGATTTAAAGATATACATTTTGGTGCCAAATTGATAAGGGGTGGACTTGTGATGGTTAATTTTTTTTTAAACATCTTTATTGGAGTATAGTTGCTTTACAATGTTGTGTTAGTTTCTGCTGTATAACAGTGAATCAGCTATATGTAGACATATATCCGCATATACCCTCCTCTCCCTCCCACCCTCCCTATCTCACCCCCTAGGTGGTCATAAAGCACAAGCTGATCTCCCTGTGCTATGCAGCTGCTTCCCACTAGCTATCTATTTGACATTTGGTAGTGTGTATATGTCAATGTTACTGTCTCACTTCGTCCCAGCTTACCCTTCCCCCTCCCTGTGTCCTCAAGTCCATTCTCTATGTCTACATCTTTATTCCTGTCCGCCCCTAGCTTCATCAGAACCTTCCTTTTTTTTTTTTTTTTAATTCCATATATATGTGTTAGCATACAGTATTTGTTTTTCTCTTTCTGACTTACTTCACTCTGTATGACAGACTCTAGGTCCATCCAGTGATGTTTAATTTTATGTGTAAACTTGAAGGATGATTTTAAATAAGCTTAATACTTAAATCAATGAACTTTGGGTAAGCAGATTACCTTACATGATGTGGGTAAGCTTCATCAAATCAGCTGAAGACCTGAATAAAACAAAAAGAGTGTCCTCCGGGAGCAAGAGAAAAATTCTGCATACTGCCTTCAGATTTCATCTGTACCATCATCTCTCCTGGGTCTCTGCTTGCCAGCATTCAGACTATAACCACACTGCCCACTCTCCTGGGTATCAAGTCTCCTTGCCCAAAATTTAGATTTTAAACTTCCCATCCTCCATAACCACATGAACTCTTTCCTTATAATAAATAAATGCATATAGATATAGACAGATATATATGGATAGATAGATAGATAGATAGATAGATTTATAAATAGATAGATATCCCATTGATTTTGTTTCTGGAGAACGCTGACCATTATATCATCACTTTTCCTTTGTCCTTTATTGTTTCTAATGAGAAGTTAGCTATAAATCTTTTGGGGGTTCACTTGTACATGATGAGACTTTTTTCTCTTGCTGCTTTCAAAATTCTCTTTGCTTTTTATTTCCTCAATATTTTTGCTATGATGTGTCTGTTTTTGAGTCTATTTGAGTTAATCCTATGTCTTGGATGTTTATATCAATATTTTTCAACAAATTTGAGTAGTGCTATACCATTATATCCTCAAACAATCTTTCTGAAACTTCTCTCTGTATGAGCCTTGTAATATGCTTATGTTGGTGTGCTTGATGATGTCTCACAGTACTCTTAGGCTCTGTTCATTTTTTAAAAATTATTTTTCTTTCTGTTCCTGGGACCAGATCATTTTGATTGATCTGTCTTCATTTTCACTTATTCTTTCTTCTATCACTTCAAATCTATGTCTGTGCTACTCTAGTGAATTATTTCATTTCATTTATTGTACTTTTTACCTCCAGAATTTCTGTTTGGTTATGCTTATAATTTCTATTTCCTTACAGATAGTCTCTATTTGGTGAACTATCATTTTCATATGTTCCTTTAATTCTTTAGACACGGTTTTTAAAGTACTTTGAACATATTTATAATAGTTGATTTAAAGTTTCTGCTAAGTCTAACATCTAGTTTTCCTCAAGGGCAGTTTCTACAAGGACTGTTTTTATTGCAATATACAGGCCATAATTTTCTGTTTTGTGGCATGTCTCATAATTTTTGATGAAAAATCAACACTTTAAACAATATAATGTGACAGCTCTGGAAATCAAATCCCCCTGCCAGTTTGTTTGTTTTTTTAGTTATCTTCCTTGACTAAATTTGCAAAGTGTGTATTTTGTGGATTTATGTGTAGCCACTAAAGTGTATACCTGATTAGCTTAGTGATTGGCTAATGATTGGACAGAGATTTTTTTAAATGCCTTGAACCTGTATATCTCCTAGACTTTGTTGAGGGCCTCTGTGTGTTTGGGGCCATACTTTCCACATCCACATTCCAGCAGGCAGCTTGAAACTCTGCTTTGGCATTTACCTACTTCTTGTGCAAACCCTCAAGGTCAGCCAGAATTGAGAGATTAACATTTTCTTAGGTCATTCCTGGCATGCACACAGCTCTGGACATGCTTTTGGAATTATAGATTCCCAGAAATATGTTGGAGATTTATAAATCCACTCATGGACATCTCATTTCCTCGTTACTCCTTTTCAGTTTTGGTCAGTTGGGCAACTAGCAATGGCAGTTAAGGTAGCTACAGTATTAACATTTGCTCCTGACTGTATTCCTCAAGCATTCTGGTGATAGCGCTGTTCAAATAGAGCAAGCTCTGAGTCAGGTAAAAGAAAAGAGAAAAGAGATTTATAGAAAGAAAGCTCAAATAGTGGTAATCCTCTGGAAACCTAGCTTTTGGGAGAATTCTAGACCCTTTTAACCCCTTTAGTGGCTTCTTGGCTCCAGGTTTTCACAGCTACAGCTGTTACTAGGATAAAGGTATTCAAATCTACAGTGGAGCTGGGAAGAGGGAGATGAGATTACGGCACATTAAAATGCTATCAAGCTTGCTGTTTTTACCTAGATTCAATTATTTTTCTTGAATAAATCCTCTTTATACTGTTGGGATTCTTTAATTAATTTGAACAATTCTGAAAAAAATTGATTTTGATAAATTTTGTCAGTGTTCTTATTGCTTTTATTGAGTGGTGAGTTTTCATACATCTTTTCTCCAATTCTGGAAGTGTTTTCCCTCATCTATCAATCTTTATTTCTTCTAAATATTTACTCTAGAAATACATTCATCCATTAAGTCCTTCATTTCTTACATGATATATGACTACTAACTTTCTTTTTATTCACATTAACACTGAATGCCAGTTGTCATGAACACTGTAAATTACCTATGTATTATTCACAAACTTCTTTCCTAAAATATAGATTTCATTTTGTATTTCATCACTACGATCTTACAGTTATTTCCCTCCACTTAAGGAAAAAACATAAAAAAACCCACTTAGCCTGAAATTGAAGGCTATCATATTCTGACTCTACTGTTCTCTCAGTGCATTTACTACTAATCATCTCAAAGTTTTGGAAATAAATTACAACATGAAATAGACTTCTGATTTTGAAATGAGTAAAATAACACAATTCGTTTGGATTAACAATGTTCTGTCAGTTGTGACATAATAAAAATATGGTAGTCTGAATTCCCAAAGTGGGTGGATGTTCAAATATTGGGAAAACATTTTGAATTATCTGATCCTATTTTCTAAACCTCAGTGTAGGTAGTAATACTGCTGTGAGGACCATGGATCAAACACAATTAGATATGAAACAATTCAGATTGTCAGTGCTATTTGCTACATGCTACATATTCCAGAAAAGATTTATAAGCAAAATTTTGTTGGAAACTTATTATCTCCCAAATCAAATAAGAAAACCATGGTCATTATTACAGTTTAATGAAAGATTCTAATACTGTGACCTGAGGAAAGTGTAACTGGGATATAAGTGATGTAAAATGGCTTGCAACACATGTGACTTTTTTTTCTGTGCTCTCCCATAGCAAAGTGGTATATTACATCCACCCCTGAAAATTGAGAGTAAATGGGTAAACGTTTATCAATGTTTATATAGCCATTTTCCAAACAAAAATGATAATGTTTCTGTTTGCTAAATATGAATATTTAAGCCTAATTTTACTTTAAACCAGTTTATCAAGATTTTTTGTGGCTTAATTGAAATATTCCTTCAAAAATCTGACAGCATTCACTCACTATCTACTATGGCCTTCTCTCTTACAGTAACTGAAAGGTTGCTATTCAGATGAAATTATGGCCATATAAAATGTAGAATAAAGTCTAATTTACCTTTATTAATAATCTCTTTCTCTGAATGTGGGTTTACAACACTATTTTGATTATTATTTTGTTTCCAAAATACCAAGATGCTTGGGAAGAATTATATGATTTTGAGAAATATAGGATTTCCAGAAAAGAGGCAGTATTTACAATAATAGATCCTCTACAGGTAATTTTGTCTTCCTTAAGATCACCAGAGAATTAAAAAAATCAAAGTAACAGCCTACTCAATAACACTTGAGCTGCTCAAAGATACATTAGATATAGTACATAAAACACATTAAAGACCCCTAGAGGGGGTTGAGTCAAGATGACAGAATAGGAGGACATGGAGTTCATGTCTCCTTACAAGTACATCAAGAATACATCTACAAATGGAACAGATCTCACAGAGCACAAGGTGAACACTAGTGGAGTACCTCAGAAAGCTAAAAGGACAAGAAAAATCCCCACACAACCAGGTAGGAAGAAAGAAAGAAAGAAAAAGTAAGAAAGGGGAAGGGACCAGCATCCCTGGAGGGGAGCTGAAGGTGAGGAGAGGTTCCCACACTCAGAGCTGTCCCCTCATGGTGGGGAAATCTGCTGGGACAGAGAGGGAGCTTCAGGGGAATGGAGGGGAATGCAGCAAGTGGTCTCTGGAAGGGAAGACAGAGTAAGATCTGTGTGTATGGTCTGTGCTGAAGCACTGCACACCCCAGCCTGAGTCTTGTGTCTCCTGGTGCAGCTGTTGGCTGTGAAGAGACAGCCTCAAGGGATAGGAGTAAGGAGTTCAATGACAGGGAAATTTTGCGGAAGAAGCCCGGGCCACCATAGAAGCAAGGCACCATTGTTGAGTGGCACCCAAGTGTGGAACCACCTTTGCAACCCCCTTTTCCACACTCTGGCACCTGCTTCCTTGGGCACTGGGAGGGGCACCCATCTGAGCAGGCTCACCAATACCTCAAACCAAGGATTCCTATACCCATGCAGGCTCCAGGGGCCTGAACGCCACCCCTGTCATAACCCCCTCAGTGCAGGCCTCAGTGGCAGGCCCCATGCTGTCCCTGCCAAAGCCTTCTTGGGAGTCAGCCCTGGGTTCCCTGCCTGAGACAGGTGTCTGCCAATGATGGCAGGGTCTGGGTGTTAAAGCATGGGGTTAAGAAAGCAGATCCAGGGAGAAGATTGCTGTTGGCTGCTCAGGGACAGCCTGAGGGGAAGGGAGTGAGGAGCTCCACAGCTGGAGATTCTCCTGGAGGAAGCAGTGTTCTGCTTTGGAAATGAGGCACCATTGTTGAGTGGCGTGCAAGGGGTGGAGGCACCATTGTAGACTCTCTCCCCACACACCAGGCCCTGACTCTGTAGGCACTAGAGGGGGATCACATTGGAGCAAACATGAGTGCCCCAGTCATGGCCATCTTAACTTTCTCCTGCCTGAGCAAGCAAGCATGCCCCACTCAGGTGCTGCAATCACCTGAGGGTGGCCCACATGCAGAGGAGGGGCCAAAACCAAAGCTGAGCCCCAGGGGCTCTGTGATTAAAGAAGGGGAACTGAAATCTCTCCCTGCAGCTGCACAAGCCATGAATCAAACCCAAGTGATCAGCTTGGTGAACCCTGCATCTATGGAATATCTGAAAGGACAGTGAGTGCTCCCACAACTGAGACTTGGTCTAGCTTTAGCAGCTGTGGTTTTGGGGGGCAAGTATACATGGAAGTTGGGCCAGGTCAGAGTCTGAGCTTCCCCAACAGTGCACACAGCGAGTCCAGAGACCAACCTAGGGGTCTTGGAGGGCTGCCTGGGAAGTGGGGGTTGGCTGTGGCTTACTATGCAGTCAAGGACACTGACAGTGGAGGCCCCAGGAAAAGTTTTGTTTTGTTTTGTTGTTTATTTGTTTAATTTTTAAATATATATTTTTATTTTTCTATTTTTATTTTACAATTTTGTTTGTCTCTTTTCTGTTTGTTTGTTTGTTTTATTGTTTTTTAGTTTTTTGTTTTTAACTTTTTTATGGTCGTTTTTGTGTGTTTCTTTTTTGTTTTCTTTGCTTTATTTTAGTTTGCTTTCCGTTTCTGTTTTTAATTTTTATTTTTGTTTTCGTTAGTTTTATTTTTATTATTTGTGCTGGTCTTTGGTTTCTTTGGTTGTTTTCTTGCTTTTTCTTTTCTTTTTGTTTTTGTTTGTTTCTTTCTTTTTGTTATTATTTGGTTTAGTTTTTATTACTTGACATGGGTTTTGTTTTCTTCTCTTTTTTTGTTGTTGTTTGTTAGTTTTAGTTTTTGTTATTTCTCTTGGGTTTTGTTTGACTGCTTGTTTGTTTTATTTTACTTTTTTTTTTTTTTTTTTTGGCCATGCTGCACATCTTGTGGAGTCTTGGTCCCCCAGCCAGGGGTCAGGTCTGGGCCCCAAGGGTGGGAGCACCAAGTCCAGGACTCTGGACTGCCAGAGAATTCCCAGCCCCAGGGAATATTTATTATCATGAGCTCTCCCAGAGGTCCCCATCTTGGCACCAATCGCTGACTCCACCCAACAGCCTGCAAGCTCCAGTGCTGGATGCCTCAGACCAAACAACCAGCAAAACAGGAACACAACTACACCCATCAGCAGACAGGCTGCCTAAAGTCCTACTAAGCTCACAGACACTGCAAAACACACCCCCTGATGGGGCCCTGCAAATTAGAGGGACAAGACTCAGCTCCACTCACGAGAGCACAGGCATCAGTCTTTTCCACCTTGTGTAGGAAGCCTACACAAGCACCTGGACCAACCTCACCCACCAGGGTCAGACACCAGAAGCAAGAGGAACTATGACCCTGCAGCCTGCGGAAAGGAGACCACAAAAACAGTATGTTAGACAAAATGAGATGACAGAGAAATATGTTGTAGACAAAGGAGCAAGGTAAAAACCCATAAGACCAAATAAATGAGAAGGAAATAGGCAATCTACTTGAAAAAGAATTCAGAGTAATGATAATAAAGATGATCAAAGATCTTGGAAATAGAAAGGAGGTATGGATCAAGAAGATACAAGAATGTTTAACAAGGACTTAGAAGAACTAAAGAGCAAACAATCAGTGATGAACAACACAGTAACTGGAATGAAAAATACACTAGAAGACATCAGTAGTAGAATAACAGAGGCAGAAAAATGGGTAAATGAGCTGGAAGATAGAATGGTGGAAATAACTGCCACAGAGCACAATAAAGAAAAAAGAATGAAGAGAAATCAGGACAGTCTCAGAGACTTCTGGGAGAAAATTAAATGCATCAACATTCGAATTATAGGGGTCCCAGAAGAAGAAGAGAAAGACAAAGGGTGTGAGAAAATATTTGAAGAGATTATAGTCAAAAAATTCCCACACATGGAAAAGGAAATAGTCACCCAATCCAGGAACTGCAGAGAGTCCCATACAGGATAAACCCAAGGAGAAACAGGCTGAGAAACATATTAATCAAACTGAAAAAAATTAAATACAAAAAAAATATTAAAAACAGCAAGGGAAAAGCAATAGGTAACACACAAGGTAATCCCCATAAGGTTAACAGCTGATTTTGCAGCAGAAACACTGCAAACCAGAAAGTAGTGGCATGATATATTGAAAGTGATGAAAGGGAAAAACCTACAACCAAGATTACTCTACCCAGCAATGATCTCATTCAGATTCTACAGAGAAATCAAGAGCTTTACAGACAAGCAAAAGCTAAGAGAATTCAGCACCACCAAACCAGCTTTACAACAAATGCTAAATGAACTTCTCTAAGAGGGAAACACAAGGGAAAAAAAGGACCTACAAAAACAAACACAAAACAATTAAGAAAATGGCAATAGGAACATACATACCGATAATTATCTTAAATGTAAATTAATTAAATGTTCCAACCAAAAGACACGTACTGGCTGAGTGGATACAAAATGAAAACCAGTATATATGCTGCCTACAAGAGACCCACTTTAGACCTAGGGACACATACAGACTGAAAGTGAGTGGATAGAAAAAGATATTCCATACCAATGGAAATGAAAAGAAAGCTGGAGTAGCAAAACTCATAGCAGACAAAATAAATTTAAAATAAGGACTGTTACAAGAGACAAGGAAAGACACTACATAATGATCAAGGGATCAATCCAAGAAGAAGGCATAACAATTGTAAATATGTATGCACCCAACATACACTGCATTTCAATATATAAGGCAAATGCTAACAGCCATAAAAGGGGACATCGACAGTAACACAAGAATAGTGGGAGACTTTAACACCCTACTTAAAACGTTGGATTGATCATCAATACAGAAAATTAATAAGGAATCACAAGCCTTAAATGACATATTAGACTAGGTAGATTTAATTGATATTTATAGGACATTCCATTTGAAAGCAGCAGAATACACTTTCTTCTTAAGTGCACACAGAACATTCTCCAATATAGATCACATCTTAGGTCATAAGTCATGCCTTGGTAAATTTAAGAAAATCAAAATCATATCAAGTATCTTTTCCAACCACAAAACTATGAGATTAGAAATCAATTACAGGAAAAATACTGTAAAAAACACAAACACACTGTGGTTAAACAATGTATACTAAATAATCAATGGATCATTGAAGAAATCAAAGAGGAAAAAAAATACCTAGAGACAAAGACAACAAAAACACAACAATTTAAAACCTATGGGACACAGCAAAAGCAGTTCTAAGAGAGAAGTATATAGCAATGCAATCTTACCTCAAGAAACAGGAAAAATCTCAAATAAACACCTAAAGCAATCAGATAAAGAACGAACAAAACCCAAATTTAGTAGAAGGAAAGAAACCACAAAGATCAGAGCAGAGATAAATGAAATAGAGACAAAGAAAACAGCAGCAAAGATAAATTAAACTAAAAGCTCGTTCTTTCAGAAGATAAACAAAATTGATAAACTTTTAGCCAGACTCAGCAAGAACAAAAGGGAGAGGATTCAAATCAATAAAATTAGAAATGAAAAAGGAGAAGTTGCAATGGACACCACAGAAATATAAAAGATCATAAGAAATTACAATAAGCAACAATACACCAGTAAGATGGACCACCTAGAAGAAATGGACAAGTTCTTAGAAAGGTACAACCTTCCAAGACTGAACCAAGAAGAAATAGAAAATATGAACAGACCAATCACAAGTACCAAAATTGAAACTGTGATTAAAAATCTTCCAAGAAACAAAACTTCAGGGCCAGATGGTTTCATGGGCAAATTCTATAAAACATTTAGAGAAGAGTTAACATCTACACTTCTGAAACTCTTCCAAAAAACTGCAGAAAAGGAACACTCCCAAGCTCATTCTAAGAGGCCCACATCACCCTGATACCAAAACCAGACAAAGATATCACACAAAAAAAGAAAATTACAGGCCAGTATCACTGATGAACATAGACACAGAAATCCTCAACAAAATACTAGCAAACTGAATCCAACAGCATGTTAGAAGGATCATACACCATGATCAGGTTGGTTTTATCATGGTGTTGTAAGGATTCTTCAATCAATGTGATACACCAGTTTAACAAATTAAAGAATAAAAACCATACTATCATCTCAATAGATGCAGAAGAAGCTTTGACAAAGTTCAACACCCATTTATGATAAAAACTCTCCAGAAAGTAGGACTAGGGGGAAACTACCTCAACATTATAAAGGCCATATATGAGAATCCTACAGTTAACATCATACTTAATGATTGAAAGCTAAAAGCATTTCCTCTAAGATCAGGAACAAGACAAAGATATCCACTGTCTGCACTTTTATTCAACATAGTTTTGGAAATCCTAGCCATGGCAATCAGAGAAGAAAAAGAAGTAAAAAGAGATCAAATTGGAAAAAAAGAAGTAAAACTGTCACTGTTTGCAGATGACATGATACTATACACAGAAAATCCTAAAGGTGCTACCAGAAAACTACTAGAGCTCATCAGTGAATTTAGTAAAGTTGCAGGATACAAAATTAAGCACAGAAATTTCTTGCATTTCTATACACTAACAATGAAAAATCAGAAAAAAAAGATTAAGGAAACAATCCCATTTACCATCATATCAAAAGGAATAAAATACCTAAGAATAAACCTACTTAAGGAGGCAAAAACCTATACTCAGAAAACCGTAAGATACTAATGAAAGGAATCCAAGATGACACAAACAGATTGAGAGATATACCATGTTCTTAGATTGGAAGAATCAATATTGTGAAAATGTCTCTACTACCCAAAGCAATCTACAGATTCAATGCAATTCCTATCAGATTGCCAGGATCATTTTCCAAAGAATTAGAACAAAAAATTTTACATTATGTGTGGAAACAGAAAAGACCCTGAATAGCAAAAGCAATCTTGAGAAAGCAAAATGGAGCTGGAGGAATCAGGCTCCCTGACTTTAGACTATACTAAAAAGTTACAATAATCAAAACAGTATGGTACTGGCACAAAAATAGAAATATAGATCAATGGAATAGGATAGAAAGCCCAGAGATAAACCCATGCACCTATGGCCACCTAATCTATGACAAAGTAAACAAGATATACAATGGATAAAAGACAGTCTCTTCAGTGAGTGGTTCTGGGAAAACTGGACAGCTCCATGTAACAGAATGAAATTAGAACACTCCCTAACATTATACACAGAAATAAATTCAGAACGGATTAAAGACCTAAATGTAAAGCTGGATACTATAAAACTCTCAGAGGAAAATATAGGCAGAACACTCTTTGCCATAAATCACAGCATGATCTGTTTCAACCTACCACCTAGAGTAATGAAAATAAAAACAAAAATCAGCAAATGAGACCTAATTAAACTTAAAAGCTTTTGCACAACAAAAGAAACCATAAACAAAACAAAAAGACAACCCTCAGAATGGGAGAAAATATTTTCAAATGAAATAACTGACAAGGGATTAATCTCCAAAATATACAAATATCTCATGCAGCTCAATATCAAATAAACAAACAACCCAATCAAAAAAAAAAAGTGGGCAGAAGACCTAAACAGACATTTCTCCAAAGAAGACATACAGATGGTCAACAAACAAATGAAAAAATGCTCAACATCACTAATTATTAGAGAAATGCAGATCAAAACTAGAATGAGATATCATCTCACACTGGTCAGAGTAGCCATAATAAAAAAATATACAAACAATAAATGCTGGAGAGGGTGTGCAGAAAAGGGAACCTTCCTACACTGTTGGTGGGAATGTAAATTGATACAACCACTATGGAGAACAGTATGAAGTTTTCTTAACAAACTAAAAATAGAGTTACCATATGACCCAGCAATCCCTCCCCTAGACATATATGTGGAGAAAAACAGAATTCAAAAGGATGCATGTACCCCAATATTCATTGCAGCACTATTTACAATAGCCAGGACAGGGAAGCAACCTAAATGTCCATCAACAGAGGAATGGATAAAGAAGATGTTGTATATATATACAGTGGAATATTACTCAGCCATAAAAAGGAATGAAATATTGTCCTTTGCAGAGCCATGGATTGACCTAGAAATTTTCATACAGAGTGAAGTAAGTCAGAAAGAGAAAAACAAATATTGTATAATATCACTTATATGTGGAATCTAGAAAAATGGTAGAGGTGAACTTATTTGCAAAGCAGAAATAGAGTCACAGATGTACAGAACAAACTTATGGTTTCCAAGGTGGGGGGGGGGATGAATGGGGAGATTGGGACTGACATATATACACTACTATTTATAAAATAGGTAGCTAATGAGAACCTACTGTATAGGTTCAGTCCCTGCACTCTACTCAGTGCTCTGTTGTTTCCTAAATGGGAAGGAAATCTAAAAAAGAATGGATATATATATACCTAAGACTGATTAACTTTGCTGTACAGCAAGAAAATAACCACACTGTAAAGCAACTATACTCAAAAAAAATTAATTTAAAAATAAATAAATAAACACCCCTCTCCCCCTTCTCTCAAATTGGTCACTTTTCTACACTCGTTCATTTTCACTGTATAACACTACCATCTGTCAAATTGTGAAATAAGTTACCCATTACATCACAGTTCCTTTCACTCCCTTATCCAATCCATTATGATTTTAGTCTATGTTACCACCTATATAGCTACTATATCTATTCACTTTGTTGTATCTTCATTGCCATCAGCCTAGCCTAAATTAATATTCTTATTCTCATGGACTACTCTAGGCCCCTCAACTGATTTCTCTGCAGGTTTTAGTTTCTCAATGCAATTCATTCTTCCTACTTCAAATAGTGTGGTATTTTCAAATTGCAAATTGGTAATGTCATATGCCAACTGAATTGCAATCAGAGTCTTTCTATTTTTGTTAAGATAATGCCTAAAACTCCTGTGTAAGGGCTATTGTTCTGAACACTTGCCTACCTCTCTAGCTTTATTTCATATTATTATTGCTTTTTATTTCTGATGTCCATAGTAGTGGTGTGTTGGAAAATGGCTAACACCAGTTTTCTGGGGTAAATAAAATAATGATTTGTAGTGTTTGATAATTTCTGTGGTGTAAATTTTTTCACCATGACTGGTATCCAGCTAACATGACATCAACAAATTTAGACGTTCAGTAGGGAGCTTCAACAACAGCCTTGACCAATCAGAAGAAAGGATGAGTGAATTAGAGGAAAGGGTATTTGGAATTATCTAGTCAGAGGGTAAAAGAAAAAAAATAATGAAAAATATTGAAGAAAGTCTACAGGACTTATACCCAGAAATAAATCCATACATGTACTATCAAAGAGATATCTGCAACACCATGTTCATTGCAGCATTATTTATAATAACCAAAATATGGAAAAAAAAACTGTCTTGATCAAGGAATCAATAAAGAAAATGTGTTGTATATATACAGAATGGTATTTTATTCAGCCATAAAAATAAGGAAATTCTGCCATTTACTACAACATGGATGAATCTTGTGGGCATTATGCTAATTGTAATAAGTCAGACAGAGAAAGAGATGTGTGTTCTCACTTATATTTATGGAATCTAAAAAGACCAACTCATAGAAAGAGAGAGAAGTTTGGTAGTTACCACAGATGGGGAGGTTGTGGGGGAAATGTGTAAAGGTAGTCAAAGGGTATAAACTTCAATTTGTAAGATAAGTAATTTCTGGAGCTGTAATGCACAGCATGGTGGCTATAGTTTGCAATACTGTATTGTATGTTTTAAAGTTACTGAGAAAGTAGATCTTAAAATTTCTCATCACATACACATACAAAATTGTAACTATGTGAGGTGAAAGATGTGTTAATTAACATTATTATGGTGATCATTTTGCAATATATAATATTTCAAATCATTTTGTTGTATACCTTAAACTTACAGAGTGTTATATGGCAATTATATCCCACAGAAGCTGGAAAAAGTTATAAAAGAAATATAGAGTTGGGAAAAGAGTCACACAATTAGCTTACATGAGTAAGTCTGAGTGGGATCCTTTGCACAACTGGCTCCAAAAACTTGGGGTCTTTGCACAAACTATTTCCTAGGCTTAGACCTGTATTCATTCATCTTCTTTTTTTAGAGCTCTACTAAATTGTTATTTCTTCAAGAAAGCCCTCCCTGAAACAGAGTATTTTATTATATGACCTTATAATAACTACACCATGTACAATTCCTCTCTGGCATTTTCTTTTATTTTTAATCATATTTTCTGGAGCATTGGATTAACATATAACCCTGTCCCATTAGATTATGCAAACTAAGACAGTAGAGATTATTTCTAATTTTTTAGTCTTTTTTTTTTTAATGCTGATTGTCCAGCACTTAGGAAGTATGTGGTACTCAGTATATTCTCATTAAATATTTGAAGAATGTGTAAACAGAATATTTATAAAGAGAAAAAATATCAATGGTGTAAAATATTACATTTATTTGCCATTTTGCCTAGCATAGAAAAAATTTCAATTTTTAATTTTCGTAGTGACTGTCCAAATTCTCAGAAGACAGGTAGGACTTTCTACAGTGAATATGACTCCCTTAATCACATATGTGATACACGCTATGAATTGGTTTATTAATATCCATCCGATCCTACTTTTATTACTATAGTTTGGCACCTAAAATCACGTATTTTAATCTCTGCAATAGCGGTTCTGTATATAAATTGCTTTTCTCTCATAAGATACACACATGTGGGTTTTGGAATGCAAAGTTGAGGTTGAGGCCATCTGTTTTGACGTTAGCAAGCAAGGACATAAACATATGGGTGCTAACCAGCAGTTTCAGTAGCCAGACTCAACTTTTTTATATCTACTTACCAGTTCGTGGTTATGTAATATAATCATAGCAGCAGCAGCAGCAGCAGCAGCAGGAGATTCCTGACCTTGAGATTAGAACTTTGTCATATTTCCCTGAATACAATAGTTCTGCAATGCCTGCAGACTGCAGCCCATCCAACAAATCTGCAAGTATCTAAATCCACATTGTTACACACATTTCTGCTTCACATACATGGAGTGATTTCTCTTCCCTTCCATGAACCCTAAGTGCCTCATACTCCGACTTCCTCATTTCTGCTCATGTACATTTATTAATAATCTCTTGTTTGCAGACGACAATAAATGGACTAAAAATTGGGAAATGAAATGGCTTCAATACAAGCAGTATCACATTTCATCTCACATCTGTGCATTTGTTTCATTGTTTTGGTTTGGATTTTTTCCCTCATTGCAGAACTTCATTTTCTGCTTCCTAGTCTGTATGTCTTAAAGTAAAAATGTATATCCTGTGTTTAAATAGTAGTCAGACTGGGACAGGATGTTTTTAGTTCCAATTCCAAAGTCATAATTAACAAATTGTTTGATTCTCTGTTGGAGTCCAATCAAATTTGGTCAATAGGACAAGGTACATGGAAGAAAATAACTGCTGGTAGCCCATAATTAACTGTGTGTATCTAGGTAAAGATCTATTGCTAGAAAACCAAAAAGCATTATGAGCTTGGTAGCTTCTCCAGATACGGCTGGTTTACCATAACAGCAAATATCATTTATTTTAACTTATTTTCTCAATCTTAAATTGCATGTTTAACAATAACAATACTTTTGAAATTGGGATGTGTTAAGTAAGACTACTGCCAAAAATCTTAGCTGAAATAGTTTTCCAATGGGATAGTACCATTTTACATTCCCACCTGTAATGTTTTTAAGTTTCAATTGATCCATATGCTCACCAACATAATAGTCGTTTTTCTGTCTTTTTCTTTTTAGCTGTTTGGTGGGTATATAGTGGTATTACCTTGAGTTATTAACTTATAGTTCTCTGACAACTGCTAATGTGGAGTATCTTTTCATATGATTTTTGACCATTTGATTAACATGAATTTAAGCCCATGTCTCATTATTGCTTAAAATGTCTTTATAAGATTAAACTCTGATGCAGCTTTAAAAAATAAAGTTATTGTTTATCCATTAGCTTGTCTACAAATACCTGATGAAGTAATTAAAGGCTGTAGAAATGGTTAGTTTTCTCACAGAGCATAGAATTGTCAAAGCTAAGAGTGGTAGATCTGACTGATCATGCATTTGGGAGGATTTCTTCTGAAATCTGTCTCAGAAAATTTCCTCTGTGAGTTAGGTAGATTAATTTAAATGTATGGTCACAGAACTTACATTGTCATATTATACTACCTGTCAGTCCCATATATTTTCCAATATAATTTCCCTACTCTCGGAGAAAACTATCTTATGTTTTTCTTCTTTACCCAGATCTCCTTCTGCCCTCTCCCACTATTTAGCTGATGACAACTCGTCATACACAATGAAAAAATCAGAAATAGTAAAAGCATCATTGTCAACCACAAAGTAAAAGAGTGACTGAAAAATACATCTGCTATTTGTAGACTTACATTTCTTCACAAAAATATACTGTTATCATCCTTCATTAAAAAACATTATATATAATTCTATAATACTCCTCACTTCATTTATTTTTCTTTCTTATCTTCCACTTATTAAGACCACTTCTATCAGGCTTATATCCCCTAAAAGCCTTCACCTAGGTGAATTTGCTCTTGTTAAGATCAACAATGACCTCCATTTGCCCTTTCCATTGATACCACTGTATCCTCATTTTACTCAACCATTCATTATATTCCACACAGTAGATTTCCTTTTCTAATTTTATTCTTTTTTTACTTTTCTTTTCTTTTTTGACTTTCATGACACCTCACACTTTTTGTCTGTTTGTACACAAATGCCCTTTTATATGATCCCTAAAATGTTTGTATCCCCATACCCTACTCCTCTGATTTTTTTCCCTCTATTTGCATTATCACCGTAAATTTTTTCAGTCAATTCAACGAGCTTAATATATCCCATATAATGTTGACCTTTTAGTGTGTCTCCCTAGACCTGCCCTCCTATTTGAGGGCTGGACTTCTATATTCAATTGCTTAAGTTATACCTTAAGTGAATATTTAATTATCATTTCAATTTGATCTTGTCTAAAACAGAATTGTTGGGTTCATATGCTTCCTCTCCTAAATGTTTTTCCCTGAGTCCTCCTCATTTAGAAAATAAACCCATAATCTGTCTAGTTTTCCTAACCAAAAATGTCATAGGAATCATCCTTCATTCTTCTCTTTCCCTTAAACCATATTCATCACCATATATTTTCATCTTTGTTCCAAATGTACCTTGAGTATTTTTTTTTTATTTCTTGGTTTCCTGCAATGACTCTAGTCCATATCACCATCTTTCCTGCCATTTGACTACTGAATTTCCTCTCAATTGATTTCCCTCTTTATTTTCTCCAACTACAGTCAATTTTCTAACATGCAAGCAGAGAGATTCTTTTAAAATTTAAATCCTGTTTTCTCACTCACAAGCCTGAAAATGTTGCTTTAACATTGCCATTAGAATAAAATTAGAAATCCATATTTCTGATCTATTGTAGCAAGAAATAAGAAGAATGATAGAGAACTGGATGATAACAGCATAATAAGAATTGTTAGGAGATGTCAGATCTGTTAATAATGCTTTTGTATTTTAAAAACATCTAATTGTATGCCTTTGCAGCTATGCCCAGGTATTTCAGTTCTCAAAATATTTGATTTTGTGAAAAAATAATAATTTATTCACTAACTATATGTCCCTAGTTATCGTAAGGTCAAGGTTGGAATTGAGTACCATACACTTAGAATTCTATCTAGCTGTGCTTTTCTCAAGCACTGTAGAATTTCAAGGGCCACAGAAATGCCCAAAAAAAAAAAAATTTACTCATCTTCAAATGATACATGATAAATGATGCTAATTTGCTAATTTTTCATTTTCTGATGTATAAGGATCAACTGTTGTTAAACCTTTGCAAAATATAATTCTACTTATACTTATCCCAATGATCACAAAATAAGATGATTGCCATCAAAATCTGTGTATGGATAATAAGTGACTTATGCATAGAGTTCTTGCATTTTTCATGAAGTCTCAATTTTAGTGAAACACTATGTACTGTTATCATCAGTGCAACTGGTAAAGAGCCAAGGGAATTAAATTTTACATACAAAATATCTCTTTTAAAAAATAATCAGTGTGTTTTCAGATCGTAAATGCAAAATATTACTGCTCTACAGTTTTCACCAAATATAACAGAAATTCTCATTTTACTGTTGGAAATATAAACCTCTCAATACAGTAAAACATGGATTGTATTCATTTTCTTGATCCTTTTAGTGGCATGTAATATTTTATTTATTTCTTAAAAATAAGTATAAGAAAAATATATTAAGTATTATTCAATGCAATAACCTTGGTTCCTCTAAACAAGAATTCTGGTTTAAAGGTTTGAAGTAAACATCTGATGAGTACCAATAAAATGCACGGAAATATTACTTAAAGGTTAACCATGAGCCCAAGGAAACCATTACACATTATTTGTAAAAGTTAGTTTCAAAATATCAAGCCTGTAACTCACAACTAGATGTTGAGATTTATGACCTTTAAAAGTTAAAAGTAAAAACAAAAACTCCCCTTTCTCCCTGTGTCTCTTTGTGTGTTTGTGATATATAAATACCCAACATGCATACACATGTATAGTTAAGTTAATGGTTAAACTAATTAAAGTATAGCAATGATCGAAAATGAACCATTGAATCATATTCATGCAATTATAATCTCAGCAATACACTGGTTTATGAGAGATAGCAAAACAATATTATTAAATTCACTAATTTAAAAGTTAACTTGTACAATCTTTACATTCAGCTAAAATGACAGTGACACCCCTCTATGTGTGTTCTTTTTCTAAGAGAGTGATCTAAGGGATTTTTTGGTAATGTTTACAGAAAATCTTTTCACATTTTGAATGACTTTGATTCAGTTGTTTGATATTGCAATATCCAAAAATATTTTTCAGAAGCAATTGTCATGGATTTACTAGATAATCTATATTCACTGCGACTTTTCCCTTTTGCTCAGGAGTGAGCTACTAGGACTTAAGTTGTGAAAAAAGAGATAATTATTCTTTTGTTATAGAAATCTCCTCAGACTTCATAAAAATGGACTTAACTGACTTTTCTCCCTAATAGCTACTATATTTACCTACCCTAAGACCATGGCTTTGGGGGAAGATTATATGTGCTGTGAAGGTAAGTTTAATGACTTACCCAACCCTTTATAATAAGTTCACCCTTTTCCTCCTCCAAGAATCAGTGATTGAGTACTTGTCAAATATACTTATTCATAGATAACATGATTACTGTCAAGAAAGAATACTTACTTTTCCTTCACTCCCCAAGCTGAGCTATGTCACTATTAGTCATGATCTGAATAAAGTCAAAAGGAGAGTCAAGCATGTATCTAGTATATTCACCCTCAAGAAAGTTGTTTCTTTATAATACCGGTAGTCCTGAAGTCAGCACTTTTGTTAGACTATCCTGCAACTGATAATGCACAAGTATTGAGTAGATGAAAAAATTGTCTCCCTCAACCTCCAATTGAATTACACCCTTTACTTAGGAAGAGGAGAAGGCATAGGCTAAGGGGCTGCCCAAGCTGTAATCATTTGAGATATTCTACTCTAAGAGCAGGCTTTGGGACAATGATAACTGAGAAACGTTGGGAGAGAGCAGCCATCTACATCTGAGAGTTCCTTAGAAGCAGAGCATCCATGATAATAAAAACCTTATGAGGATTTTGTTTTGAGAATTAAATAAAATATCATATGAAGGATGTTTGGTACAAAGCTGGTATTCCATAAATATTACTTGTTAGCTCTTCTACACGTCTCCATATGGATTCTGTTGGCAATATCATTCTGCCTTACTACAGACATAATTTTATTAAAACATCATTATGGTCTGAGATACATAGTTAATCTCCTGAATAGGCCTTTAGTCTGTTGTTAAAATGTCAGATTTCACTGAGAATTGCATTTGAAGGGAATTTTAATTATAAATAACATATGCAAGATATTATTAAATATCATTTTATAAATATTTTAATGTTTATAAAATATTTGATAAGTTAGTGCTACATGTCTTTGATATATGCACAATAATCTACTCATAGTCTTGTTTCAACTTGTTATATTTGCATATCTAAATAATGAGTGTTGATTATGAAGGTGAATATTCTGACTTCAAAAGACTTTAGAAAATGTGCTTTTATTAAATAAAGCTGGGACAATGTGTGGTTAGTAAGGCTGCCATTACAAAGAGATCCAATAATAATGAGATTAAACAAGACAGAATTGTATTTCTCCCTCAAGAGTCCAGAGGTAAGCAAGTGGTCCTGGGTGGATTTGTGACTTTTATTCACATGGTCATTCAGGCATCCAGGTTAGCAGAATGTCTTTATCTTCATCACGTGGCTTCCATGTCTGAACCTAAGGTGGCTACTCCAATTATTACCATTTCCTGTAGTAGAAAAGAGGAAAAAGTTGAACATAATCAGTTTTCTTAATTAAATATGAAATTAAATTTGTACACATTATTTCTGCTCACATTCCACTGTTCAAAATTTATCCACAAGGATACAGCTAATGAAAGGGAAGCTGGAAAATGTACACTCTAGCTGGACCATCAAGTATCCAGCTAACACTCAAAGGAAAGGGGTGTCTATTACCAAATGAAAGAGAGGATAAATGAATTCTAGGGGACAAGATGCTGTCTCTTCCACATAAATAACCTTCATATTCCAAAATTTAATTTCATTAATAAAGTTGCCATATTAATCAGCATGTAAATCCTAAAGTGTAGAATGACTGCTTAATTGTAGGATACCACAAATATTTAAAGGCTCTACATAGGTTTCTAGATAAAATTCTAGCTTAATCACTTATCAGTAGTTTGTTTATTTATTTATTTATTTATTTATTTATTTATTTATTTATTTATGGCTGGGTTGGGTCTTCGTTTCTGTGCGAGGGCTTTCTCTAGTTGCGGCAAGTGGGGGTCATTCTTCATCGCGGTGCGCGGGCCTCTCACTATCGCGGCCTCTCTTGCTATGGAGCACAGGCTTAGACGCGCAGGCTCAGTAATTGTGGCTCACGGGCCCAGCTGCTCCGCGGCATGTGGGATCTTCCCAGACCAGGGCTCGAACCCGTGTCCCCTGCATTAGCAGGCAGATTCTTAACCACTGCACCACCAGGGAAGTCCTTATCAGTAGTTTTAAGGATATTTGACACTCAATACTCTTGCTCAGCTTACAAATGAAGAAATTTTACTTTGTCAGAAGTTATACTTATTCATACAATACACAATAATCAGAGAAAAAACAGGTTTCTCTGAGTTAAAAATCCACTTTTGGTTTATTAGAACTTATGCCATCATAACTTTCAAAAAGAACAAAAATTCATTATATAATCATAGTGCTTCTTATTACACTTATCAGAGCAAGCATAATATATAATATGGAGTAAATTTTAATATTAATGATGAAAGTTTTCTGAGAAACACTTAAAATGAGGGAGTAGAATGGAGATAGTTTTCATCAAATTTTGTTCATGACATCAGTAAATTATAGCAGCAGTTATTTAAAGGAAAGTCTAATTTTTAGACAGAACCAAAGGAAAAAGTGTATCTAGAGATTTCCAAGGACCACCCTGTAATATATAAAATATTTCTCAACTATAAATAGATGACTTAGTTAAAAGGCTCTTTGCCTTTGATGTCCAGAAAGAAGGGACATGACCCTCCAAAGCTGGCTTCTGGTTCCCTAAGGAGCAGGACCTTGTTCATTATGCTGGTCCTAGACCATCATCCCACTGCAAATTGAGAGCTTGTAGTTGTGCTCTTTTCTTATCATTTGCTTTAAATCCTTCCATTTCTGCTTAGTTAGCACCTGGTGTGGGCTTGTAACTATTCTTTGATTCCATAAATTGTTTTATAAGCTACCAAAATTTGGATTAAAAAACTTTACAAGAGTGTGTGTGGAAATAGATGGTTGCTTTATAAACTTGGAAGATTTTTTCATTTTTATCTATTCTGCACAAATGTGTGTGTGTGTGTGTGTGACTGACATAGAGAAAGAGAGAGAGAGCAGGGAGAGATTGTTGATGGGTATAAAGATGGAACAGTTCAAGCCTCAGAGTTCAGTTTCCATGATCAAATTCACATACATGGTTTTGTCACATAGCTATTGTGAAGATGAAAATCAAAAAATTAATATATATAAATGTGCTTGTAAATTGTGAAGCATCATCTAGATTTATTACATTAATTTTTAATAAATTATGAAATTAGTTAGGCATAAATCAAATACTTCAGTAGAAGGTGTATGGTGTATGGTAATTCAAGATGATACTATGAAAAATTAGAAAATTTTAAACTTTGAATTAGTCCATAAATCTATGACTTTAAAAAAATTAGCCATTGTCATTATTGCATTTTTTATTGTATGCTGATGGGACATACTTGCTCTCTTTAATTTATGTCCCAAGCAATTTTGTGTGTTATCATACAGACAGATTTTGAAACTTTTTTTTAAACAGAATTGTTTATGGTTTTTCATAGTTGCTGAATTAAAAATGACAAACATTCATAATGAATTTCTTTTTATTTAAAACAAGCACATAATGTAGTCAGTTGCATGGCAGGAGAAGATATTTAACTTCTGTCTGTGTTATGTCTATGGGAAACATTTCTGTTGAAGCCCAAATGCTATTAATACTTCCATATTTGCAGAACACAGAAGCTAAGCTACCATGGACTATGGCTGTAATTTGGTCATCTGCAGACCTTTAACTCCTTCATGTGTTTATATTTGATTATGGTATGTTTTAAATGTTGTACTGATAGGAGAAATAATTCCTTTATTTATATCAGTGACTATAAACTTCCTCTTAAGATTTTTATTTCTGTTTGAACTAAAGAATGCACATCAAACCATCAATTCATGGATTCAGGTAGAATCAGGCCTGCATGAATTGCATCACTTTTTCCACTCACTGTAGAACACAATGGTTCAGTGATTTATTTAATATGATAGCTATAACTAGTTTCAGGCAAGAATCTGACACTCTTTAGCAAGTCATGTGTTGTCTTGGAGAACTGTGTAGAGCAACAAGATGCTGTCTAAAGTAGTTAGGAAAGATATCCACATGTAGATTCCATACCAAAAAGTCTTCTGATTTGGCAATTAGATGAGTGAAGATTAGTCTTCTACCACTTTTCAAAGCTTTACTCAAGAGAGATATGCATTGTCCTGCACTCATTTCTCAGGGAAAGACTGTAATGCTTATAAGTTTTACCTCTTGCTGCAAATGTACATGCAGCCTGTACATGCCACATTGATACACTGACAGCAAGCACTTATTTCAAAATTAAGTATCTTGCATACTATTAATATGAATGTGCTGTGTCACAAACAGCATCTTGGCACTAATTAGAGGTTGAAGCTCAAAAACAAATTTTAATTTTCTATGTCTGTGCCCATGCTACATTATTTTTTAATGAGAGAATTTTGCCAAAGTCAACAATTAGAAAAGCACTTGTATTTTAAGTACCCACGTTATTTAGATCTTAAACAATAACACGTTTTTAACAAGAGCTTTTTCTTTTCTCCACTGATAGAATTTGCACGCTGGAAGCTTGATAAGATTTCATATTCCTTACTTTTTCTTAGAAGAAAACCACATATGTACTTACAGTACTATTTAGTGTGTAAATGTGCATTTAATGTAGAAAATTAAATTTATAGGGAAAGGGCAAAAGACTGGCTGTAAGAGAAGTTTTACCTAAGAAATTCTTTATATATCCAAGACTGCACTACCAACAATTCCCATGAGGGAAATTTGATTTCCCTCTGGCCACTCTCCCAGAATTAGCTGTTTCATCCTGCAGCCACATTCTTCATTCTGAAGCATCAGGCAGCTAACAGCAAAATAGGTCTATCTGTGCAGTGACTCTGTGCATAGGAAAAAATCTCTATCAAGCATTGTCAAGGGTGTTCGATTCTTTCCCTGAAGAATGGCATGTTTCAGGTCTTGGTTTGCCATTAATTTCCTCTTTTCTGACTCTCTGATCAGTGTCATATTCCTCTATCATATTTTTCCATGATGCTAGAGAATAAGCAAAATATGGTTGAAAGAGGTTAAGCATTTTACTAATCTTATTCAAATTGAGTATTTCGGGTATGTTTTGTGTTTCAAAAGTTACATAGCCTTTAAATTAATAAATAATTGAAATGAATATCCTTGTTTAATAACAAAGACCATATGCTAACATTGTTTTTGAGGTTTTGTGGTGACTGTTGTTCTTGGAATTTTAGTATTATAATTATATTAATTATTTCTCACAATTTGAAACTTTGAAATAATATTCCCTTAAATGTTGAGTGCTTGTTAGGAGATATTTCCTTCAATATCTGGACACTAGGAAATTTAATATAGCAGTGTATCTTTCATTATTAGACAGTGTGTTGTTATCTCCAGATACCAGCTAATTTGTTGGTTGTTGCCTCTGTCTCTTTTTTAGCCTGTGAACCACATTTGGAGATACTTTGTGTTTTGTTTAGAAAGCTACAAACTGGAAAATATATCGTGATTTAATTCCTAAGTGAGTTTCCCATTTCTCCTGACTATGAGATCTGTTTTCTAAGGCTAGGATTCTGGAGGATTTGGTTTATGGTCCTAGGTGCTTTGGGGCTGACATCTAAATATTTGCTTTGAGCTTTATAAAAATTTTGATTAAGGATTAGTGTGTGCTTACTCATGATCCTGCTTTCTTTAGTCTGTGTTACCTAAATGCAAATGCTGCCCACGTAATATAGGCACACTGCCATTCCTAAACACACACACACACACACACACACAAACACTCGCAGACTGCTAGCTTTAGAAATAAGAAGTTCATAGCATATTTATTAAAAGGTTAATAAATCACAATAAAATAGAATGACATTATCAGATTCTGTAGAATTCTCCACAAATATTATAAATAAATAATATTCATGTTTCAATAAGCTACAAAATTAGTTTAAAAACATAATGGATCTAATTGAGAGACATGTACCTGAAGCAAAAAAAAATGTTGGGTGCCTGAAAAGTTGGGTACATATGAAATTCAATTTTAAATGCTATACACACACATTCTACAGTGGATAACAATTCTCTAAAATCATTATTCTTTCAGTACTTCTTATACTAAATTTGCCTAAGGTTCACATGTAAAAGTAAAGAGATAGGGACTTCCCTGGCTGTCCAGTGGTTGGGACTTCACCTTCCAGTGCAGGGGGTGCAGGTTTGATCCCTGGTTGGGGAGATAAGATCCCACATGCCTCATGGCCAAAAAACCAAAATGTAGAACAGAAGCAATATTGTAAAAAAAAAAAAAAAAAAAGTAAAGAGATAAATCAATTCTTTGTGAATATTTCTATTTACTAAACTTAGGCAAGTCAAAAAATTTTGCTGAGCCTTGAATTTTTTTCCTGCTTGCAAAAATATATTTGGACTTGATGTCAAAGTAGCTTAAATATAAATAAAGAAAAATCTATATTAATTTAATTATGTGAAAGCATTAACTTTATATAACAAAATTTTTTACTTAAATAGTAATTAAAAGACAATGGTAACCATGCCCTTATCTTTGGCATAAAAAAGAGACTAAAGTACTTGAATCTCAGATTTTGTTTTCATACTTAATTGAATATTTTGATTTAGAATGTAAAATTTATTTAAGAATGAGAGAATTCGGAATTAATAAAAGAAGAAAAACGATGTACCCATGTTATTTCAAGAAGCTCATAGTGGATCTTAGAACCAAATATTGTGGTATTTTATGGTTCAAATATTAATTTCAGTGATGTGTTGAAAAGTTCAACTATCTAATAAGTTATAGTCACACATATAAACATCTTGAACACAGACAGACACCATACATACAATTAAAGACACAAAATTAAAGTATATAAATCAATATCAAAATATTCCCCAGTTATTTATTTGCACTTTAAAGAAATAACTAAGACAAGGTTTTAAATGAAAGCATCATTCAGAACTTTATTAGTCATGTAGCTTATGAATTTGGGAACATAATTTTCTTATCTAGTCATAAAATCATGTATCCATGGAGGGAAAAAAACCCTAAAACAATGTATCAATGTTTTAAAACTGTCATAGTGAGAGGAGAAACCTGTGAACCAAGAAACTTAATCAGTTACTCTTGGGTTAGAAAAAGAGTACACTACAAAAGAGATTAGTATTGCTCTTTGTGTACAAGTAAACACATTTATGAAGGAAAGCAGAACATAGTGTTTCATCATTAATTGCTACAAAACAAACATCCACTTATGAGTACTCATCTTTGATATAAATATACAGGAAAAAACATGAGTTGTGCTTTGTAAATCTCAAAATGTTTAGGTGAAATAAAAATAAAGCTTTCACATCATTGGAGCCTGGAAAAAAAATGCCACAATGAGGAAGGATTCTCAGTGTTTTTCTTAGTTGTCTCACATATGAAATCCAAAAATGTTAAAAATGGTACTTTGTCAATTTCACATCACAAATTATACTTATTATATAATTTTTATTTGTGCAAAGTAGATGTATTTCATATTTTACTTTGAGGAATACACAATAAATACTATAGAGATAATCATTTGTAAGCACTGATCATTGTTAAGAATAGCACCACTATAAAATTATACAATAGTACATATATTTTGTTAACTGAGATATTTTCACATTTTAAAGTAAATAAAATTTGAGGTTCAAGTTTCTTAAAATTCCTACAATGTCAACAATTACAAACAGCTATGTTATTTAAAATTTTATTTTTAAATGTGTTAATTATACCATTCTCAAATAACATACAAGGGGAGTGATTTTTTTCTTTCTAGAAAAACAAGGAATTCTCATATGCCTAACCCAGGTCAGTGAACAGCTATCTGAGAATGCTGACTCAGAAGTTGGTGTTCTCATTCCCATTATACTCTATCAGCTTCAGATCTCCTGGAACATCTTTTATAATGTCAGTGAAGGGCATATGGTCTTTCAATTCTTTCAACACAGTTCTTTAGGGACATATTTCAGCCAGGAGTCCTGAAAGTTGTTGGAATCAAAGTCTAGGTAATTAGTCAAGAAATTAAAAATACTCTGGCCAGGCAATCCCACTGTTGTGAATACGGCTCATAAAAATAAAAGCACTATTAAGTATAGATGTATAGGATTGATTTTCTATTGATGCCATACAAAATTATGACAAATTTTGTAGCTTAAAACAGCACGAATTTATCATCTTACAGTTCAGTAGGTCAGAAATCTGAAAGGGATCTCACTGGGTTAAAATCAAGATGCTTGGGTAGAACTGCATTCCTTTTTGGAGGCTTGAAAGAAGAATCCATTCCTTTACTTTTCCAACTCCTACTGGGCTCTCTCATTCCTTGGCTAGTAGACCCCTACCTCCTTCTTCAAAGACAGCAGTGTTACGTCTCTGCTCATTTCTTCTACAGTTACATCTCCCTCTCATTCTTCTTCTGCCTCTCTCTTCTACTTTCAAGGGCCCTTGTGATTACATTGGGCTAATTTGGATAATTGAAGATAAACTCTCTATTTTAAGGTCAGGTGATTAACAACCTTACCTCCATCTTCAAAGTCGCTTTTGCAATGTAAGGTAACATATTCACAGGTACCAGGTATTAGAATATGGTTATTTTAGATTTGGTGGGTGGGGGAGGTCAGGGATGGGAGACCATTATTTCTGCGTACCACATTATATAGAAGCAATTTGCTCTAGCAATATGAGTTGTGTCAGAAAATAATGCCTACCCTCTTCTCCACCCTCAAGAGTGGATGCCAAGCTCATGATTTACAGAGTAGAACATGGGCTGTGTTTCAGCCCTCACTCATTTCCTTGGCAAGGAGCCTTATCCACAGAACAACGTACAAAGTAAGTATGATAGTCCTATGTAAAGAATGTTTGGTGTAACATCATCTGTAATGATAAAAAACACACAAACACAATTGGAAAACTTAGAGCAAAGTCAGTGTTCAATATAAGATTATGTCTGAATATATTATGGAAATCCACAATATGGAATATTATGTAGTTTTAAAAATGACTAATTATAAATATACCAGAAAGTGGATGGATTTCCACGAAGTACTCTTGAGTAAAATGAAAATAAGATATAGATAAGTGTGCATAAAATGCTATTAAATTGATTATATATATAGCGTGTGAGTACATACATGCATGTGAAAAACACATATACACATCTGCATATATATTAAATGAACATGTATATTTTTACATGGGCTGGGTATGCTGGTGAACTCTTTGAATAATAATGTGCAGTGGAAGTGACACTGTGCTCATTATGGGTGTTGCTTGTAAGACTACTGGAATTTCTGCCTTAATCTTCATTGGAAAGTAGCTACCAGGTGAGAAATGTGACTTCCCTGAAGCCACCATGTAGCAAGAGGCCGAGAAAACCCTAAAGATTCCACAAAAACTGTTAGAATAAAGGAATTTAGCAAATTTGCAAGATACAATATCAACACACAAAAATCAATTGTGTTTCTATACACTGAAAACAAACTACCCTAAAGAGAAATTAAGAAACAATAACAATAAAAATAATATAACGGTAATATATATATAAGCAATGCAATAGCATCAAAAAGAATAAACTTAACCAAGGAGGTGAAAGACTTGTGCACTGAAAATTATAAAACACTGATGAAAGAAATTTAATCAGACACAAATAAATGGAAAGAAATCACGTTTATGGATTGGAAGAATTAATACTGTTAGGATATCCGTAGTACACAAAGTGATCTGTAGATTCAGCTAAACCCCTTTTAAAATCCCAATGGCATATTTTACAGAAATAGAAAAAATATCCTAAAATTCATATGAACTAGAAAAGACCCAAGATAGACAATGCAATCTTGAGAGAGAAGAACAAAGATGAAGGCGTTGCACTTCCTGATTTCAAAATGTATTACATAGCTATAGTAATCAAAAAAGTATGGTAGGGCTTCCCTGGTGGTGCAGTGGTTGAGAATCTGCCTGCCAATGCAGGGGACACGGGTTCGAGCCCTGGTCTGGGAAGATCCCACATGCCGCGGAGCAGCTGGGCCCGTGAGCCACAACTACTGAGCCTGAGCATCTGGAGCCTCTGCTCCGCAACAAGAGGGGCCGCGATAGTGAAAGGCCCGCGCACCGCGATGAAGAGTGGCCCCCACTCGCCGCAACTGGAGAAAGCCCTCGCACAGAAACGAAGACCCAACACAGCCAAAAATAAAAATAATAAATAAATAATAAATTAAAAAATTAAAAAAAAAAAAAAGTATGGTACTTGCATAAAAACAGACCTGTAGTCTAATGGAACAGAATAGAGAACCTACACATATACAGTCAACTGATCTTGAACAAGGGTGCCAAGAATACACAATGGAGAAAGGATAGTTTCTGCAGTAAATGGTATTAGGAAAATTGGATATCCACATGCAAAGGAATGAACTCTTATCTTACATAAGTGAACTATTATTACATCATTGTTCTCTATATTCAATATCTCTTTTTAATGATATTCCTAGAATATCTTAAAAAATATTTTAAATTTTTGAAATCTTACCTTAAAAAAAGGAGAGAGTAAATTTTAACCACATATTTTATGCCAGCTACTATCCATATTTTCTACACATTTTTTTTTTCACAAACAGCTACTTAGTATAGGCATTAGTCACTGAAACTTTTCCCTTTCTACAATCACTCTTTAGCTCATATGATATAATTTCCCATCCCATCCTATAGAAAACTAATTTTTTCTATGATTACCAATGACATTTTTCATCTCATTCCATAATTTACTGTTTTTCCCTGTGTTTTACTTTATTTTTTATTTATTAATTTTTAACATCTTTATTGGAGTATAATTGCTATACAATGGTGTGCTAGTTTCCCCTGTATAACAAAGTGGATCAGCTATACATATACATATATCCCCATATCTCCTTCCAATTGCGACTGTCTCCCACACTCACAATCCCACACCTCTAGGTGGACACAAAACACCGAGCTGATCTCCCTGTGCTATGGGGCTGCTTCCCACTAGCTCTCTATTTTACATTTGGTAGTGTATATATGTCCATGCCATGCTCTCACTTCGTCCCAGCTTACCCTTCCCCCTCCCTGTGTCCTCAAGTCCATTCATTATGTCTGTATCTTTATTCCTTTCCTGCCCCTAGGTTCTTCAGAATCTTTTTTTTTTTTTTTTAGATTCCATATATATGTGTTACATATGGTATCTGTTTTTCTCTTTCTGACTTACTTCACTCTGTATGACAGTCTCTATGTCCATCCACATCACTACAAATAACTCAATTTCATTTTTATTATGGCTGAGTAATATTCCATTGTATATATATGCCACATCTTCTTTTTCCATTCATCTGTCGATGCACAATTAGATTGATTTCACGTCCTCGCTGTTGTAAATAGAGCTGAAATGAACATTGTGGTACATGACTCTTTTTGAATTATGCTTTTCTCAGAGTATATTCCCAGCAGTGGAATTGCTGGGTCATATGGTAGTTCTATTTTTAGTTTTTTAAGGAACCTGCATACTGTTCTCCATAGTGGCTGTATCAATTTACATTCCCACAAACAGTGCAAGAGGGTTCCCTTTTCTCCATACTCTCTCCAGCATTTATTGTTTCTAGATTTTTTGATGATGGCCATTCTGACTGGTGTGAGATTATACCTCATTGTATTTTTGATTTACATTTCTCTAATGATTAGTGATGTTGAGCATCCTTTCATGTGTTTGTTGGCAATCTGTATATCCTCTTTGGAGAAATGTCTATTTAGATCTTCTGCCCATTTTTGGATTGGGTTGTTTGATTTTTTGACATTGAGCTGCATGAACTGCCTGTATATTTTGGAGATTAATCCTTTGTCAGTTGCTTCATTTGCAAATATTTTCTCCCATTCTGAGGGTTGTCTTTTCGTCTTGTTTATGGTTTCTTTTGCTCTACAAGCTTTTAAGTTTCATTAGGCCCCAATTATTTCTTTTGTTTTTATTTCCATTACTCTATGAGGTGGATCAAAAAGGATCTTGCTGTGATTTATGTCATAGAGTGTTCTGTCTATGTTTTCCTTTAAGAGTTTTATAGTGTCTGGCCTTACATTTAGGTCTTTAATCCATTTTGAGTTCATTTCTGTGTATGGTGTTAGGGAGTGTTCTAATTCTATTCTTTTACATATAGCTGTTCTGTTTTCCAGCACCATTTATTGAAGAGGCTGTCTTTCTCCATTGTATATTGTTGCCTCCTTTTTCAAAGATAAGGTGACCATATGTTTGTGGGTTTATCTCTGGGCCTTCTATCCTGTCCCATTGATCGATATTTCTGGTTTTGTGCCAGTACTATACCCTCTTGATTACTGTAGCTTTGTAGTATAGTCTGAACTCAGGGAGCCTGATTCCTCCAGCTCCGTTTTTCTTTCTCAATATTGCTTTGGCTATTCGGGTTCTTTTGTGTTCCCATACAAATTGTGAAACGTTTTGTTCTAGTTCTGTGAAAAATTCCAGTGGTAGTTTGATAGGGATTGCACTAAATCTGTACATTGCTTTGGGTAGTATAGTCATTTTCACAACGTTGATTCTTCCAATCCAAGAATATGGTATACCTCTCCATCTGTTTGTATCATCTTTAATTTCTTTCATCAGTGTCTTATAATTTTCTACATAAGTCTTTTGTTTCCTTAGGTAGTTTATTCCTAGGTATTTTATTCTTTATGTTGCAATGGTAAATGGGAGTGTTTCCTTAAATTCTCTTTCAGATTTTTCATCATTAGTGTATAGGAACGCAAGAGACTTCTGTGCATTAATTTTATATGTTGCTACTTTACCAAATTCATTGATTAGCTCTAGTAGTTTTCTGGTAACATCTTTGGGATTCTCTATGTGTAGTATAATGTCATGTGCAAACAGTGACAGTTTTACATCTTCTTTTCCAGTTTGGATTCCTTTTATTTCTTTTTCTTCTCTGGTTGCTGTGGCTAAAACTTCCAAAAGTACATTGAATAATAGTGGTGAGAGTTGGCAACCTTGTCTTGTTCCTGATCTTAGTGGAAATGGTTTCAGTTTTTCACCATTGAGAACGATGGTGGCTGTGGGTTTGTCATATATGGCCTTTACTATGTTGAGGTAAGTTCCCTTTATGCCTACACTCTGGACGGTTTTTATCATAAATGGGTGTTGAATTTTGTCAAAAGCTTTTTCTGCATCTATTGAGATGATCATATGTTTTTTTTCCTTCAATTTGTTAATATGGTTTATCACATTGATTGACTTGCATATATTGAAGAATCCTTAGATTCCTGGGATAAGCCCCAAGTGATCATTTGGTATGATCCTTTTAAAGTGCTGTTGGATTCTGTTTGCTAGTATTTTGTTCAGGATTTTTTTTTTTTTTTTTTTTTTTTTTTTTTTTTAAACATCTTTATTGAAGTATAATTGCCTTACAATAGTGTGTTAGCTTCTGCTTTATAACAAAGTGAATCAGTTATACATATACAATATGTTCCCATTTCTCTTCCCTCTTGCATCTCCCTCCCTCCCACCCTCCCCATCCCACCCCTCTAGGTGGTCACAAAGCACCGAGCTGATCTCCCTGTGCTATGCGGCTGCTTCCCACTAGCTATCTATTTTACATTTGGTAGTGTATATATGTCCATGACACTCTCTTACCCTGTCACATCTCACCCCACCCCCTCCCCATATCCTCAAGTCCATTCTCTAGTAGGTCTGTGTCTTTATTCCCGTCTTGCCACTAGGTTCTTCATGGCCTTTTTTTTTTTTTTTTTCCTTAGATTCCGTATATATGTGTTAGCATACTGTATTTGTTTTTCTCTTTCTGACTTACTTCACTCTGTATGACAGACTCTAACTCCATCCACCTCATTACAAATACCTCCATTTCATTTCTTTTTACGGCTGAGTAATATTCCATTGTATATATGTGCCACATCTTCTTTATCCATTCGTCTGTCGATGGACATTTAGGTTGCTTCCATGTCCTGGCTATTGTAAATAGAGCTGCAATGAACATTGTGGTACATGACAATTTTTGACCTATGGTTTTCTCAGGGTATATGCCCAGTAGTGGGATTGCTGGGTCGTATGGTAGTTCTATTTGTAGTTTTTTAAGGAACCTCCATACTGTTCTCCATAGTGGCTGTATCAATTTACATTCCCACCAACAGTGCAAGAGTGTTCCCTTTCCTCCACACCCTCTCCAGCATTTATTGTTTCTAGATTTTTTGATGATGGCCATTCTGACCGGTGTGAGATGATATCTCATTGTAGTTTTGATTTGCATTTCTCTAATGATTAATGATGTTGAGCATTCTTTCATGTGTCTGTAGGCCATCTGTATATCTTCTTTGGAGAAATGTCTATTTAGGTCTTCTGCCCATTTTTGGATTGGGTTGTTCGTTTTTTTGTTATTGAGCTGCATGAGCTGCTTGTAAATCTTGGAGATTAATCCTTTGTCAGTTGCTTCATTTGCAAATATTTTCTCCCATTCTAAGGGTTGTCTTTTGGTCTTGTTTATGGTTTCCTTTGCTGTGCAAAAGCTTTGAAGTTTCATTAGGTCCCATTTGTTTATTTGTGTTCTTATTTCCATTTCTCTGGGAGCTGGGTCAAAAAGAATCTTGCTGTGATGTATGTCATAGAGTGTTCTGCCTATGTTTTCCTCTAAGAGTTTGATAGTGTCTGGCCTTACACTTAGGTCTTTAATCCATTTTGAGTTTATTTTTGTGCATGGTGTCAGGGAGTGTTCTAATTTCATACTTTTACATGTAGCTGTCCAATTTTCCCAGCACCACTTATTGAAGAGGCTGTCTTTTCTCCACTGTATATGCTTGCCTCCTTTATCAAAGATAAGGTGACCATATGTGTGTGGGTTTATCTCTGGGCTTTCTATCCTGTTCCATTGATCTATATTTCTGTTTTTGTGCCAGTACCAAACTGTCTTGATTACTGAAGCTTTGTAATATAGTCTGAAGTCAGGGAGCCTGATTCCCCCAGCTCCATTTTTCGTTCTCAAGATTGCTTTGGCTATTCGGGGTCTTTTGTGTTTCCATACAAATTGTGAAATTTTTTGTTCTAGTTCTGTGAAAAATGCCAGTGGTAGTTTGATAGGGATTGCATTGAATCTGTAGATTGCTTTGGGTAGTAGAGTCATTTTCACAATGTTGATTCTTCCAATCCAGGAACATGGTATATCTCTCCATCTATTTGTATCATCTTTAATTTCTTTCATCAGTGTCTTATAATTTTCTGCATACAGGTCTTTTGTCTCCTTAGGTAGGTTTATTCCTAGATATCTTATTCTTTTTGTTGCAATGGTAAACGGGAGTGTTTTCTTAATTTCACTTTCAGATTTTTCGTCATTAGTGTATAGAAATGCAAGCGATTTCTGTGCATTAATTTTGTATCCTGCTACTTTACCAAATTCATTGATTAGCTCTAGGAGTTTTCTGGTAGCCTCTTTAGGATTCTCTATGTATAGTATCATGTCATCTGCAAATAGTGACAGCTTTACTTCTTCTTTTCCGATTTGGATTCCTTTTATTTCTTTGTCTTCTCTGATTGCTGTGGCTAACACTTCCAAAACTATGTTGAATAATAGTGGTGAGAGTGGGCAACCTTGTCTTGTTCCTGATCTTAGTGGAAATGGTTTCAGTTTTTCACCATTGAGGACAATGTTGGCTGTGGGTTTGTCATATATGGCCTTTATTATGTTGAGGAAAGTTCCCTCTATGCCTACTTTCTGCAGGGCTTTTATCATAAATGGGTGTTGAATTTTGTCAAAAGCTTTCTCTGCATCTATTGAGATGATCATATGGTTTTTCTCCTTCAATTTGTTAATATGGTGTATCACATTGATTGATTTGCGTATATTGAAGAATCCTTGCATTCCTGGGATAAACCCCACTTGATCATGGTGTATGATCCTTTTAATGTGCTGTTGGATTCTGTTTGCGAGTATTTTGTTGAGGATTTTTGCATCTATGTTCATCAGTGATATTGGCCTGTAGTTTTCTTTCTTTGTGACATCTTTGTCTGGTTTTGGTATCAGGGTGATGGTGGCCTCGTAGAATGAGTTTGGGAGTGTTCCTCCCTCTGCAATATTTTGGAAGAGTTTGAGAAGGATAGGTGTTAGCTCTTCTCTAAATGTTTGATAGAATTCGCCTGTGAAGCCATCTGGTCCTGGGCTTTTGTTTGTTGGAAGGTTTTTAATCACAGTTTCAATTTCAGTGCTTGTGATTGGTCTGTTCATATTTTCTATTTCTTCCTGGTTCAGTCTCGGCAGTTTGTGCATTTCTAAGAATCTGTCCATTTCTTCCAGGTTGTCCATTTTATTGGCATAGAGTTGCTTGTAGTAATCTCTCATGATCTTTTGTATTTCTGCAGTGTCAGTGGTTATTTCTCCTTTTTCATTTCTAATTCTATTGATCTGAGTCTTCTCCCTTTTTCTCTTGATGAGTCTGGCTAATGGTTTATCAATTTTGTTTATCTTCTCAAAGAACCAGCTTTTAGTTTCATTGATTTTTGCTATTGTTTCCTTCATTTCTTTTTCATTTATTTCTGACCTGATCTTTATAATTTCTTTCCTTCTGCTGGCTTTGGGGTTTTTTTGTTCTTCTTTCTCTAATTGCTTTAGGTGCAAGGTTAGGTTGTTTATTCGAGATGTTTCCTGTTTCTTGAGGTAGGCTTGTATTGCTATAAACTTCCCTCTTAGCACTGCTTTTGCTGCTTCCCATAGGTTTTGGGTCGTCGTATCTCCATTGTCATTTATTTCTAGGTATTTTTTGATTTCCCCTTTGATTTCTTCAGTAATCACTTCATTATTAAGTAATGTATTGTGTAGCCTCCATGTGTTTGTATTTTTTACAGATCTTTTCCTGTAATTGATATCTAGTCTCATAGCGTTGTGGTCGGAAAAGATACTTGATACGATTTCAATTTTCTTAAATTTACCAAGGTTTGATTTGTGACCCAAGATATGATCTATCCTGGAGAATGTTCCATGAGCACTTGAGAAAAATGTGTATTCTGTTGTTTTTGGGTGGAATGTCCTATAAATATCAATTAAGTCCATCTTGTTTAATGTATCATTTAAAGCTTGTGTTTCCTTATTTATTTTCATTTTGGATGATCTGTCCATTGGTGAAAGTGGGGTGTTAAAGTCCCCTACTATGATTGTGTTGCTGTCGATTTCCCCTTTTATGGCTGTTAGTACTTGCCTTATGTATTGAGGTGCTCCTATGTTGGGTGCATAAATATTTACAATTGTTATACCTTCCTCTTGGATCGATCCCTTGATCATTATATAGTGTCCTTCTTTGTCTCTTGTGATAGTCTTTATTTTAAAGTCTATTTTGTCTGATATGAGAATTGCTACTCCAGCTTTCTTTTGATTTCCATTTGCATGGAATATCTTTTTCCATCCCCTCACTTTCAGTCTGTATGTGTCTCTAGGTCTGAAGTGGGTCTCTTGTAGACAGCATATATATGGGTCTTGTTTTTGTATCCATTCAGCCAGCCTGTGTCTTTTGGTGGGAGCATTTAATCCATTTACATTCAAGGTAATTATCGATATGTATGTTCCTATTCCCATTTTCTTAAATGTTTTGGGTTTGTTATTGTAGGTGTTTTCCTTCTCTTGTGTTTCTTGCCTAGAGAAGTTCCTTTAGCATTTGTTGTAAAGCTGGTTTGGTAGTGCTGAACTCTCTCAGCTTTTGCTTGTCTGTAAAGGTTTTAATTTCTCCATCACATTTGAATGAGATCCTTGCTGGGTAGAGTAATCTTGGTTGTAGGTTCTTCTCCTTCATCACTTTAAGTATATCCTGCCACTCCCTTCTGGCTTGCAGAGTTTCTGCTGAAAGATCAGATGTTAACCTTATGGGGATTCCCTTGTGTGTTATTTGTTTTTTTTCCCTTGCTGCCTTTAATATGTTTTCCTTATATTTAATTTTTGACAGTTTGATTAATATGTGTCTTGGCGTGTTTCTCCTTGGGTTTATCCTGTATGGGACTCTCTGTGCTTCCTGGACTTGATTAACTATTTCCTTTCCCATATTAGGGAAGTTTTCAACTATAATCTCTTCAAATATTTTCTCAGTCCCTTTCTTTTTCTCTTCTTCTTCTGGGACCCCTATAATTCGAATGTTGGTGCGTTTAATGCTGTCCCAGAGGTCTCTGAGACTGTCCTCAGTTCTTTTCATTCTTTTTTCTTTATCCTGCTCTGCAGTAGTTATTTCCACCATTTTATCTTCCAGGTCACTTATCCTTTCTTCTGCCTCAGTTATTCTGCTATTGATCCCATCTAGAGTATTTTTAATTTCATTTATTGTGTTTTTCATCATTGCTTGATTCCTCTTTAGTTCTTCTACGTCCTTGTTAAATGCTTCTTGCATTTTGTCTATTCTATTTCCAAGATTTTGGATCATCCTTACTATCATTATTCTGAATTCTTTTTCAGGTAGACTACCTATTTCCTCTTCATTTGTTAAGTCTAGTGTGTTTTGACACTGCTCCTTCATCTGCTGTGTGTTTTTCTGTCGTCTCATTTTGCTTATCTTACTGTGTTTGGGGTCTCCTTATCACAGGTTGCAGGTTTGTAGTTCCCGTTGTTTTTGGTATCTGTCCCCAGTGGCTAAGGTTGGTTCAGTGGGTTGTGTAGGCTTCCTGGTGGAGGGAACTAGTGCCTGAGCTCTGGTGGATGAGGCTGGATCTTGTCTTTCTGGTGGGCACGTCCACGTCTGGTGGTGTATTTTGGGGTGTCTGTGGCCTTATTATGATTTTAGGCAGCCTCTCTGCTAATGGATGAGGCTGTGTTCCTGTCTTGCTAGTTGTTTGGCATAGGGTGTTCAGCACTGTAGCTTGCTGGTCATTGAGTGATGCTGGGTCTTGATGTTGAGATGGAGATCTCTGAGAGATTTTTGCCGTTTGGTATTACGTGGAGCTGGGAGGTCTCTTGTGGACCAGTGTCCTGAAGTTGGCTCTCCCACCTCCGAGGTACGGCCCTGATGCCTGGCTGAAGCACCAAGAGCCTTTCGTCCACACGGCTCAGAGTAAAAGGGAGAAAAAATAGAAAGAAAGAAAGAAAGGAAGGAAGGAAGGAAAGAAGGAAGGAAGGAAGAAGGAAGGAAGGAAGGAAGGAAAGAAAGAAAGAAAGAAAGAAAGAAAGAAAGAAAGAAAGAAAAGAAAGAAAGAAGCTATAATATAGTGAAGTAAAATAAAGCTATTGTAAAGCAAAGCTATACAGACAAAATCTCCCCCAGAAGCATATACATATACACTCACAAAAAAAAAAGGAAAAGGGGAAAAATTAATATATCCTGCTCCCAAAGTCCACCTCCTGAATTTGGGATGATTCGTTGTCTATTCAGGTATTCAACAGATGCAGGCACATCAAGTTGTTTGTGGAGTTTTAATCCGCTTCTTCTGAGGCTGCTGGGACAGATTTCCCCTCCTCTTCTCTGTTCGCACAGCTCCTGGGGATCAGCTTTGGATTTGGACCCGCCTCTGCGTGTAGGTCGCCTGAGGGCGTCTGTTCCCCGCCCAGACAGGACGGGGTTAAAGGAGCAGCTGCTTCGGGGACTCTGGCTCACCCAGGCCGCGGGGAGGGAGGGGTACAGAGGAGGCGGGGCGAGCCTGCGGCGTCAGAGGCCGGCGTGACTTTGCAGCAGCCTGAGGTGCGCAGTGCGTTCTCCCGGGGATGTTGTCCCTGGATCACGGGACCCTGGCAGTGGCGGGCTGCACGGGCTCCCGGGAGGGGCGGTGTGGAGAGTGACCTGTGCTCGCACACAGGCTTCTTGGAGGCGGCAGCAGCAGCCCCAGCGTCTCACGCCCGTCTCTGGGGTCCGCGCTGATAGCCGCGGCTCGCGCCAGTTTCTGGAGTTTGTTTAGGCGGCGCTCTGAATCCCCTCTCCTTGCGCGCCGCGAAACAAAGAGGCAAGAAAAAGTCTCTTGCCTCTTCGGCAGCTGCAGACTTTTTCCCGGTCTCCCTCCCAGCCAGCTGTGGTGCGCTAACCCCTTCAGGCTGTGTTCACGCCGCCAACCCCAGTCCTCTCCCTGCGATCTGACCTAAGCCCGAGCCTCCGCTCCCAGCCCCGCCCGCCCCGGCGGGGGAGCAGACAAGCCTCTCGGGCTGGTGAGCGCTGCTCGGCGCCGAGCCTCTGTGCGGGAGTCTCTCCGTTTTTCCCTCTGCGCCCCTGTTGCTATGGGATCCGCGCTGTTAGCTGCGGCTCGCGCCCGTCTCTGGAGTTCGTTTAGGCGGCGCTCTGAATCCCCTCTCCTCGCGCACCAGGAAACAGGGAAGAAAAAGTCTCTTGCCTCTTCGGCAGCTGCAGACTTTTTCCCGGACTCCCTCCCGGCTAGCTGTGGTGCACTAACCCCTTCAGGCTGTGTTCACGCCGCCAACCCCAGTCCTCTCCCTGCGACCGAAGCCCAGAGCCTCAGCTTCCAGCCCCGCCCGCCCCGGCGGCTGAGCAGACAAGCCTCTCGGGCTGGTGAGTGCTGGTCAGCGCCGAGCCTCCGTGCGGGAAGTGCGGGAATCTCTCTGCTGTGCCCTCCTCACCACTGTGGCTGCGCTCTCCTCCGTGGCTCCGAAGCTTCCCCCCTCTGCCACCCGCAGTCTCTGCCCGCGAAGGGGCTCCTAGTGCGTGGAAATCTTTCCTCCTTCACAGCTCCCTCCCACTGGTGCAGGTGCCGTCCCTATTCTTTTGTCTCTGTTATTTCTTTTTTCTTTTGCCCTACCCAAGTACGGGGGGAGTTTCTTGCCTTTTGGGAGGTCTGACGTTTTCTGCCAGCGTTCAGTGGGTGTTCTGTAGGAGCAGTTCCACGTGTAGATGTATTTCTACTGTATCTGTGGGAAGGAAGGTGATCTCCGCGTCTTACTCTTCCGCCATCCTTGTTCAGGATTTTTGCATCTATGTTCATCAGTGATATTGGTATGTAGTTTTCTTTTTTGTGACATATTTGTCTGGTTTTGGTATCAGGGTGATGGTGGTCTCATAGAATGAGTTTAGAAGTGTTCCTCTCTCTGCTACATTTTGGAAGAGTTTGAGAAGGATAAGTGTTAGCTCTTCTCTAAGTGTTTGATAGAATTCACCTGTGGAGCCATCTGGTCCTGGGCTTTTGTTTGTTGGAAGATTTTTAATCACAGTCTCAATTTCAGTGCTTGTGATTGGTCCATTTATATTTTCTATTTCTTACTGGTTCAGTCTCGGGAGGTTGTGCTTTTCTAAGAATTTGTCCATTTCTTCCAGGTTGTCCATTTTACTGGCATATAGTTGCTTGTAGTAATCTCTCATGATCATTTGTATTTCTGCAGTGTCATTTGTTACTGCTTCTTTTTCATTTCTACTTCTATTGATTTGTCTTCTTCCTTTTTTTCTTGATGAGTCTGGCTAGTGCTTTATCAATTTTGTTTATTTTCTCAAAGAACCAGGTTGTAGTTTTATTTACCTCAGCTATTGTTTCCTTCATTTCTTTTTCATTTATTTCTTATCTGAACTTTGGTTTCTTTCCTTCTGCTAACTTTGGGGTTTTTATGTTCTTCTTTCTCTAATTGCTTTAGGTGTAAGGTTATCTTGTTTATTTGAGATGTTTCTTGTTTCTTGAGGTAGGATTGTATTGCTATAAACTTCCCTCTTAGAAGTGCTTTTGCTCCATCTCATAGGTTTTGCGTCATCGTGTTTTCATTGTCATTTGTTTCTAGGTATTTTTTGATTTCCTGTTTGATTTCTTCAGTGATCTTTTGGTTATTAAGTAGTGTATTGTTTAGCCTCCATGTGTTTGTATTTTTTACAGATGTTTTCCTGTAACTGATATCTAGTCTCTTGGTGTTGTGGTCAGAAAAGATACTTGATATGATTTCAATTTTCTTAAATTTACCAAGGCGTGATTTGTGACTCAAGATATGATCTATCCTGGAGAATGTTCCATAAGCACTTGAGAAGAGAGAGTATTCTTTTTTTTTTTGGATGGAATGTCCTGTATATATTAAGTAAGTCCATCTGGTTTAGTGTGTCATTTAAAGCTTGTGTTTCCTCATTTATTTGCATTTTGGATGATCTGTCCATTGGTGAAAGTGGGGTGTTAAAGGCCTCTACTATTATTGTGTTACAGTCAATTTCCCCTTTTATGGCTGTTAGCAGTTGCTTTATATATTGAGGTGCTCCTATGTTGGGTGCATAAATATTTACAATTCTTATCTTTTTCTTGGATTGATCCTTGATCATATGTAGTTTCCTTCTTTGTCTCTTGTAATAGTCTTTATATTAAAGTCTCTTTTGCCTTATATGAGAATTGCTACTCCAGCTTTCTTTTGATTTCCATTTACATGGAATATCTTTTTCCATCCCCCCACTTTCAATCTGTATGTGTCCCTAGGTCTGAATTGGGTCTCTTGTAGACAGCTTATATACGGGTCTCATTTTTGTATGCATTCAGCCAGTCTATGTCTTTTGGTTGAAGCATTTAATCCATTTACATTTAAGGTAGTTATTGATATGTGTGTTCCATTTACCATTTTCTTAATTATTTGGGGTTTGTTATTGTAGGTCTTTTCCTTCTCTTGTGTTTCCTGCCTATAGAGGTTCCTTTAGGATTTGTTGTAAAGCTGGTTTGGTGGTGCTGAATTCTCTTAGCTTTTGCTTGTCCATAAAGGTTTTAATTTCTCTGTCGAATCTGAGTGTCCTTGCTGGGTAAAGTAATCTTGGTTGTAGGTTTTTCTCTTTCATCACTTTAAATATGTCCTGCCACTCCCTTCTGGTTTGCAGAGTTTCTGCTGAAAGATGAGCTATTAACCTTATGGGGATTCCCTTGTATGTTATTTGTTGCTTCTCCCTTGCTGCTTTTAATATTTTTTCTTTGTATTCAATTTTTGATAGTTTGATAAATACATGTCTTGCCATGATTCTCCTTGGATTTATACTGTATGGGACTCTTTGTGCTTCCTGGACTTGATTATTTCCTTTCCCATATTAGGGAAGTTTTCAACTGTAATCTCTTCAAATATTTGTTAGTTCCTTTCTTTTTTCTCTTCTTTTTCTGGAACCCCTATAATTAGAATGTTGGGGCATTTAATGTTATCCCAGAGGTCTCTGAGACTGTCCTCAATTCTTTTCATTCTTTTTTCTTTATTCTGCTCTGCACTAGTTATTTCCATTATTTCACCTTCCAGGTCACTTATCCATTCTTCTGCCTTAGTTATTCTGCTATTGATTCCTTCTAGAGAATTTTTAGTTTCATTTACTGTGTTCTTCATCATTGTTTGTTTGCTCTTTAGTTCTTCTGGGTCCTTGTTAAACGTTTCTTGTATTTTCTTCATTCTATTTCCAAATTTTGGATCATCTTTCCTATCATTACTCTGAATTCTTTTTCAGGTACACTGTTTATTTCCTCTTCATTTGTTTGATCTGGTGGGTTTTTACCTTGCTCTTTCATCTGCTGTGTATTTTTCTGTCTTCTCATTTTGCTTAACTTACTGTGTTTGAGGTCTCCTTTCTGCAGGCTGCAGGTTCATAGTTCCTGTTGTTTTTGATGTCTGCCCCCAGTGGGTAAGTCTGATTTAGTTGGTTGTGTAGGCTTCCTGGTGGAGTGGACTCATGCCTGTGTTCTGGTGGATGAGGCTGGATCTTGTTTTTCTGGTGTGCAGGACCACATCCGGTGTGTGTTTTGGGTGTCTGTGAACTTATTATCATTTTAGGCAGCCTCTCTGCTAAAGAGTGGGGTTGTGTTCCTGTCTTTCTTGTTGTCTGGTATAGAGTGTCCAGCACTGTATCCTGCTGGTCGTTGAGTGGAGCTGGGTCTTAGCATCGAGATGGGGACCTCTGAGAGAGCTTTGACCATTTGATATTACATGAGGCTGTGAGGTCTCTGGTGGACCAGTGTCCTGAACTCGGCCCTCCCACCTCAGAGGCTCAGGCCTGACACCCGGGTGGAACAGCAAGACTCTGTTTGCCACCTGGCTTTTGGGAAGTCTGAGATCTCCTGCCAGCGTTCAATAGGTTTTCTGTAGGAGATCTTCCACATGTAGATGTATTTTTGATGTATTTGTGGGGAAGAAGGTGATCTCCATGTCTTATTCCTCCACCATCTTGAAGCTATCCCCCCAGACGTAACTATTAAACAGCTTTTCTAAAAGGTGAACAACAGAATTCTCAATCAAGGTGGTTCCAAGCATAGTTTCCATATTTTATTTTTTATCTCACTTGAACCCTCAGAAATATTTGACAGTGTTATTCTCCTGCTCCTTTTGGAAACATGTACTTTCTTTGATTTCCACATCTCTACTCTCTGCTGGGTTTTCTCCCATCTCTTTGGTAAATCTGTTTTAGTCTCACCCTTTATTCTGTCATTAAACAGTGTGTATATCTCAACAGCAAGTCTCAGGTCCTCTAAGCTTCTTATATCTCTCCCTGAATGTAGAGAACTAGAGGGAAATAGAGTCCTATTTCCTCATTTATGTACACTGTCCCCAATATTGTACATATGTCAAGGACTTCCAGATTCCCATCATAGACTTTCAACTCTTCTCTAAAATTCTGAACAATGTAGCCAACTCACTACTTGAAATTTTTATCTAGATGTCCCAAATAAAACAACAAATCTAATATGCCCTGGGTCACTTCATAATCTTCCTCTCTCTCGATAGACTCTTTCCTATGTTATCTGTCTCAAGAAATGTCACCCCTGTATATCCAGGTATTTAAAAAATAAATCTATAAGTTATCATAAAGAACTCCTTGAGCTTCCACATTCAATATATCAAAAAGTTATATATATATATATATATAACTTTTGAGTACCTCTAACACTGAAGTACTTTTTTCTACACTCACTGTTACTACCTTAATCCAATTAAGCATAATCTATTGCCTAGAATACTTTAATTTCTTCCTACCACTCTTTCATTCTCTAACCAGCTCCTTCCAACATAGTATCAAATCACAAACCAAAGCAGAATTTTAAAAATTCTGCTTTGATTTTGCCATATAATTCTGATTTGATACCTTCCATTTTGTTTAAGATGAACACCAAAAGCCTTAACAAAACCTCCAATACCCTATGATTAGCCTCCTGCTTATAAATCTTAAGCCTCATCCCCAGGGATTGGGTTGTCCCAAAAGTTCGTTTGGTTTTAAGTAAAAATAGAAGACACATATTTCATTTTCACCAAGAACTTTATTGAACAATGTATTCATTAACCAAACGAACTTTTGGGCCAACCCAATACATTCTCACCACTTCAGCACAATGGTCTTTTCGCAGTTTCTTAAAGGAATTAAGCTTTATCCCACCAAAAAGCTTTGCACATGTTGTTCTCTCTATCTGGAATCATTTCCCCCCTTTTTTCATCTATACGGTTCTTCCTCATCTTTCCAATGTCAGCTTGATATGTATTTCTTCAGAGAAGCTTTTTCCTAAAAGCCTAAACTAGGAACAATTCAATATTATATACTTTCACAGCAGTATATGTTTTTTCTTCATAGGGGTTTTTACAATTATAGTTATATATTTATTTTTATAATAACTTTATTGAATGATTTAATTCAGGACCTTATCTTTTGTGCTCAACATTTTAAGTCCAGTGCCTGCTGTAGTGCTTTGAGGGTTCTAGTTAGAGAACAGATACTTTCTGAATAACTTAACTTAGTATTAAAATATAAATACCTAAGTTTCTGATTTATTGGACCAATAGTCATAATAAATACATAAGATAAAATGCCTATCATGCTTTAAAAATTCCAATAATTTGCAGAAGATGAACAATAGATAATGATTTCCACTGCATCTAGAACATTCCAGTTCAACCTAATTAAAATCTATTATTTCACCTCCAAATTATTCCAAATAATAATTGGAAGAGAAGAACACAATAAGTACAAAATTACAATGAACTGATGGAAGAACTGGCAAAACGTTTAAATAATTATCTTGTGCCTTGTGATCTACTGTGTAACACTGATGGAATTAAACGCATTGTTGGCTTTCTATTGCTACATAACAAATTTATCAAAAACTTTGCAGCTTAAAACAACACCCATTTTTTTTTTTTTAAATCTCAGTTTCTTAGGTCTGAAGTAGAAGTGCTCTTGACTGATTTCTCCACTTGGAGCCTCACAAGGCTGAAATCAATGTGTCAGCAATGTTGGGTTCACATATGGAAGCTCAGAGGAAAAATCCACTTCTAAAACTCTACTTCATTCAGGCTTTTGGCAAAATGCAGTTTTTTGCAGCTGTAGGGCTCTGGTTTCCATTTCCTTGCTGGCAATCTCAAGGGGTTGCTCTCATCACCTGAAGGCCACTCTCCAGTTCTTGCATGTGATGCTTCCTATCTTTAAAGCCAGCAGCAGCATATCAAATCCTTTCCATGTTTGAATTTCTTTAACTTCTTCTGCTGCCACTTGGAGAGAACATTGCTTGTGATTACATTAGGCCCATAGAAATAATCTCTCAAACAAATAACTGATCAGTAACCTAAATTATATTGGCAAAATTCCTTCACAAAAGTATCTACATTATTGTTTGATTGAATAACCAGGAGCCAGGAATCTTAGGTAACCATTTTACAATTCTGCCTACCACAGATATCATACACATTTCTTCATTATATAGTTAGCTTAAATGTAGTGGTTACAACTGAGCAGAGAGAGAAGCAATTTTGAATTGATCAGAATGTGAAGGTGGACATAAGGCATTCATAAATATGTAAACCTAGAACAGTTTTGATGACTTTATTCATTGAATTCTCAGTGGAATTAGTAGTTTGGATGACATAATTGGTTATGCTTTGAAAGTATTTTAAATACATTAATGTTATTAAATACCATGAATCTTAACAAATAACATAATTATTCATTCATAAAAAAGGATATCCAAAGCTGTGTAAGTGAAAGTCAAAGGATGAATTTTTTTTTTGCTTCCTTAAAACTAAAATTATAACCTTGTGAAGGAAAGGAGACTATTGAAAAATAATTTTGGCAAAATTTCAGAACTTCTGATTTAGTACTGACAACTTTTTTTAAACATATATTTGTTGTTGAGTTCATAGTACTTTTCAGTACAATTTGCCAACTTAGGGTTTCACCAAGACAGTTACATAAGAATTCATGAAAATTATGAAATAATAAGTTATAGAAACGTTCTTATGTATTACATGTTTCAAGGTTAATGAAAATACCTAAGCTTTTCAAATGGTTCATTTGATCATGCTTTGCATATAAGAATTTAAGAAAAAAATGAATCACTATTCTTTTAAGAAATCTACTTTCCCTTTTCAAGAAAAGAGATACATCTGTCCAGAGTGACAGACCAGAAATGACCTTTTAAAATGGCATTTTTGGAACTGGAATTTATAAGGATGAGAATGGAATGACATTCTATAGGCAACAAAGTGTCAGAGGAGAAGGACATAAGTACAAATTCTGCTGTATATTTAATTAGTAAATGGAGGTGAGGTGAAATTAATGAAAACAGGCACACACAAATGCTTGACAGAATGTTGACTGTGATAAAATATTTTATCTTTGTAATGTTATTGTTAGAGGAACAGAACCATAAGATGATGAAGATGTATTTTTCTGAGATTGCCTTAATACATTTTTACCTAAGTGTAACTATGTAAAGATATATTACTTCCATAAGTAAAAAGAAGGAAGTATGACTCAATGTTATGAAATTGACTGTGAAATGCGTTTATTGTTTCAACTTTCAGATTTTGATTGAGCAGAAACTTGGAAGAGAAATCTCTCTCAGTAATTAGACTACAAGTGTTCAACTATGAATTCCACAACTTACAAACTATGTAACATTGAGCAAAAAAATTAACATCTTTTTTCATTCGATAGATACTGTAAGAGTTGGTGCATGAGTAACTAGGGATGCTTATGATAGTGCCTGACACAGAGTAGGCATTAAATAAATGTGGAGAACATCATTACTAACCTTATTCTACCTTTATTCAGTGACATGTAGAAAATTCAATATACTCTTTCTGAGAAACATGTTTTACTTTTTAAATTTAAAACTCGGACTAATAGTGCATTATGTACTTCTGGTTGGAATACATAAATTCACGAAAAACATTAAGAAAAACAACAACATCAAAAACCATAAACCTGTCACCCTCTCCATTAAAAAAGAAAAGACTGAATTACAAAAATACAATCTTTAAAAATTCAACAGAAAACAGAACTAAAGCCACCTAAATAAAACTCTAGGATTTAAAACACCTACAGCTGATATCTTAACTGGTAAAGCAGGAAGAAGAAGAATCTACTATAGATGGGAATAAGGAAAAAATAAAATAACTAACATCTAACAAACTTTTAATACCTTCATGTTATAATGGATTAGAATCCAAAAGAGTTCAGCCTACCTGCCAACTCTTTCTTATGTGTATTTTTCAAGTACATGGGAGTAGTAATCCCTGTCAGGATTACGGTAGCTTATAGTAATTCTTGAGGACAAGTTCTCTAATTTTGTTCCTCTTTTTCAAAACTGTTTTGGCTAAACAGAATAAATTACATTTATTTCACCTTTCTATGGAAATTTTGGACTCAGTTTGTGAATATGTACCAAAAATACTGCAAATTATGCCCCTGAAATTGATTTAGGTATCTTTTAATTTGTGTCATCATGGTTTTTCAGTTTTCAGCATACATATTTTGCATATATTATTAGATATTTAACTAATATTTCATGTTTTTGAAGCTATTTTAAATGATACTTTTACCTTTCACTTTCTAATTGTTTATAATGCAGTTATAGAATTGATTTTTTTATATTGACCTTGTATTTTGCAACTTTCTTAAATTCATTTATTACTTCAGCAGCTTTTAAAACATTATTAAGATTCCTTTAGATTTTCTCCATAGATACTTAAGTCATCTGAGAATAGAGACATGTTTATTTTTTCCCTTTAAAGCACTATGCCCTTTATTATTACTAATTTTTTTCTTATTCTACTAACTGGGACATTCACTACATCATTGTGTTGAAGTGGTGGGAGTGGACAATCTTATTTTTGATCTTGGGGGAAAGCATTCAGTTTTTCACTATATGTATGATGTGAGTAGTAGGATTTTTGTAGATGCTTTTTTATAAGGTTATATAGATTCAATGCTATTCGCAGTTTGATGAGTGTTTATCCTGCATGGTTGTTGAATTTTGTGAAATGCTTTTTTGTCATTTACTGAGATGTTCATATGACTCTTATTTTTTACTCTCTTCTTATTATGATTTCTTAGACTGATTTTGTAATGGTGAACCATGTTGGCATTCCTGGGACAACCTTATTTTGTTATTATGTAGTATCCTTTATACATGTTGCTAGATTCAATTTGGTAATGTTTTGGAAGAATGTTTGTGTCAATTTTTATGAGACATATTGGTGTTTAGTTAACAATTCCTGTAATATCTTTGATAGTTGTAGCAGGGTTATTATGACTTCATAAAATAAGTTTGGATATATTAATTCTTTTTTTGTTTCCTGGAAGCAATTTTGTGAAATCACTATTATTTCTTCTCTAAACACTTGGGAGGATTCCTAGTGAAGTTATTTTGAGGTCTTTAGTTCCTTCTTTGGCAGGATTTAACCACAAGCTTAATTTTACTAATTTATCTAGAGCCATTCAGGTTATCTGTTTCTTTTTTAGTAAAGTTTGGTAGTTTTTTAAAATTTATTTCAAAGAATTGTTCCAATTAGTCTAAGTTTTCAAAATTATGAGTTTAATTTTTTTCGAAGTATTTATTTTTTATTATTTTAATGACTGTTGGATCTGTAATGGTACCCTCATTTTCTTTCCTGATATTGAGAATGTCTTTTCTCTTTTAGCAATTTTACCTAGAGGGTTATAAATTTTATTGATTTTTTTCAAAGAACCACCTTTTATTCTCATGGGTTTTTAAAACATTTTTTTCTCTTTTGAATTTCATCAATATCTGGTCTCACCTTTATTTCCTTTTTCATATCCCAATGTTTTTTTTTTTCATTGTTATGTTGACCACCAAATAGTGAGATATAATCTTTAAACTTGGTGGACCTCTGTAACTAAAACAAATAGAATGATACTGTTTAATTTCCAAAGCTAGATTATAAAAGATAACATGGCTCCCTCCCCAAAAAACACTCTTTTTTCCAATAGCTTACTCCTGTAATGCAGTCAAAATATAGTGAGAAAGATCAGGTTATATACAGAGGCCACATGCAGGTGTTCTACCTGACAGTCCTAGCTAGACACCCAGGTGATACTCAACATCATCTATCAGACATGTGAATGAATTAAATTATTCCAGATCTAGCTTTCATATATTACAGCTGAGCCACAGACTTTGTCAAGCAAATATGTCATACTCATATGACTTATTTGAATCATGGCCTACAGAAACTAGAAATAATCAGTGCTTATTTTTGTTTCAAACCAGTAAATTTGGGCTTATTTGTTTGCAGAAATGGATACTTAATAAATATGGAGTGAATAGCTTATGAAGTGTACCTTTTTCTTCTTTATATCACACTCGATAAGATGTTGCTAGTTGATGAACAGTCCTCCCTAGGTCTCGAATTGTTCTTCACCTGCATATTCAACCAAGCACAGATTTTGATCCACAGTTGGTTGAATTCATGGATGCAGAGCCCAGGGATATGCAGAACTGACTGTACTATGCCATTTTATATGAGGGACTTGAGCATCCTCAGATTTTGGTGTGGGGATTCCTGGAACAAATCCCCCATGGTTATTGAAGTACAACTGTATCTGGTGTTTAGCCACACATGCATCTCTAGATCATAATTTTCTCCAGTCTGAGCTCTAACTTTATACATCTATGTGTAATGAATATGTCCACTTTTACATCTGACAACTTAAAATCAATAATTCTAAAATTTAATTTAATATATTTACTCCTATATCTGCCATTTTTTTTCAGTCTCAGAATTTCCCTAGTCACAGTAGCCAGAAATATTTATTTTAATTTACTATCTCTCTAAAATATACTCAGGCACAGAGCCTATTAAATGGATTCTAAAACTAAATATATATCAAGACTTACCCTTCCTCTTCAATACATTGGCAGTTTCATGGTGTCAGGCCTTCATTATCTCACACATAGATTTTACTATGGTTCTATCTTGCCTCTCTGCTATTGGTTTGGGTTTTTCTCTCTCAGTCTATTCTTCTCTCTGAAGTCAGAGGAGTCTTAAGGCACAAATTTTATCATGCTACTCCTTTTCTTAAAGTTCTTTATAGTTTCCTCAATATCTATAAGATATTATGTTTCTTCATAATAAGTTTTCCTCATATTAAGTTCCTCATAATATGTTTCCTATAAGATATTATAGTTTCCTCAATATCTATAATGAAAAGTCCTTTTCATTAAAATATTTTAAAGAAGATTTTTTCCCCTGATTTCCTCTCTCTACCTCCAAAGCCTGGGTTGTAAATTTATGCACCCAAATATAAGGTGTGCTTCTGATGGCAAAGATTACTTAGATTACTTATTTTTCCCCAAACTTAGACTAAAGCACTTTCGGTGAGTGGGTGATTCCTGCTTTCAGTATGCCTGTTTTTAAAAATTTATATTTTAAAATGGCATACTGAATAAGTTAATTAAGATATTTAACATTCTTTTAAAAAATTTCTATAATGTAGAGTAACATTTTGAGTTCATTTCCAAGTTCATTGGATATATCTAACCTACTCACAGATTCTCATAAAGCTGAAATGCACAATTAGCAGACATTGTATTAGTCAACTCCAGCTGTCATAACAAAATATCATAGAGTGAGTGGCTTAAAAAACATAAATTTATTTTCTCACACTTCTAGAGGCTAGAAGTCCAAGAATAAGGTTCTAGTCAATTCAGATTTGGGTAAGGGCTCTCTTCTTGTCTTGAAGATGATTGCATTCTTCTTTATGTCCTCACAGGGCTTCTTGTGAACTCTCTTGTGTCTCTTCTTATAAGAACATTAATTGCAATGTATCAATGAACCACCCTTATGACCTCATGTAACCTTAATTACTTCCTTAGTGGTCCTATCTCCAAATTACAGCCACACCAAGGGGTTAAGACTTCAGCATATGAATTTTGGGGAGGCACAAAATATTAACTCCATAACCCATATATTTGTAAGTATGACTAAAAATTTCTCTATTATTATAAGTGTTGTTTCATTCCGTGTATCAATCTGATTTTTGCTTCTAAAGACCTTGCTTTTCACTTTCACTTTTCATTATTTTTTATTATGGCAAAATCTACTGGATCAACTCTGGGATGGTATGACTAGATTTTCTAGATTGCATGAAACACCAGAGCAATTATGTTCCTGAGGTATAAGATTTGCAATGTACCCAATATTCCAGTCTCTTTTAGGTATAGTCCTCTACAGAACTATTTATAGACTTCCCTCTTACCTAGAATTGTGTTTATTGCCTACTGAGTAGGCTTAGATATTTTGTCAAATCTCATAGGTAATAATCTAGCAATTAAAACCAATAACTCCTGAACTCAATAGGAAATAGCTCTTTCCAATTATATAATTCTAAACATTTGTTTTAAAATATCTTTCTGATATCACATATGCTAATTAAGAAGTTTGAATGTTACAATTATTTGAATGTGAGTTAGTCTTGGAATACAAGTTAATATTAACAAAGTATGACATTTTTCTTTTTAATTAAATGACCTTTTTTTTAATGTTACATATATTTTATATTTTTTAACATCTTTATTGGAGTATAATTGCTTTACAATGTTGTGTTAGTTTCTGCTGTATAACAAAGTGGATCAGCTATATGTATACATATATCCCCATATCCCCTCCCTCTTGCGTCTCCCTCCCACCCTCCCTATCCCACCCCTCTAGGTGGACACAAAGCACCAAGTTGATCTCCCTGTGCTATGTGGCTGCTTCCCACTAACTCTCTAGTTTACGTTTGGTAGTGTATATATGTGAATGCTACTCTCTCACTTCGTCCCAGCTTACCATCATATCTAAATAAAATAATATATTTGTTAAAAGTGGTATTCTAGGACTGCTTTTTTATGATACGTATGTGTGTTGTTACATTTCTTTTATATTAACACTATGTCATGATAAATTCACTTAATGTGATTTAACTTTTAAAATTTTCCCTAGTAAATCCTAAAAAATCGAATGTTATTTGAGTTAATGTGGATTAGTTGAGACTTGCTTATTTTCTTCCTGTAAATTAACTGAAACCGAGAAAATATTTGAACTATTGATGTTAGCTTAGTAGAACATGTTACTGCCTCCTGAAGCAAGGAGTAACTGTGATCTCTTTTCACTTTTGCTTAAATTCGTGTCTGAAGGGAAAGCAAAATACGTTATCATTTCAAGAATCTACTTGTTCTTGTTTCTGAGGCTAATTTGGCTATTTTGTTCATCCTGTAATTAAAAGAATAACACTTCATGCACAATTTACTACCATACTATAGAACCATACTAAAAGTAGTTTTAGTTTTTTGCCTGAGTAATTTTTGAGGGTTGAACAAATTTTAATTATAATAAGGAAAATATTTTAAAAAGTAAAGGCTGTAGTAAAGGTTTATATGTCAAATGTACAGCTTTGAGCATGTCCATCTTTTCTAATGTTACCACAGAAATTTTAACAAATGTTTAGGGGAGTGGATTAAGATGGCAGAGGAGTAGGACGTGGAGCTCACCTTCTCTCTACAGATACATTAAAAATACATCTACATGTGGAACCACTCTCACAGAACATCTACTCAACAAATGTTTAGAATTCAAGTAGATTGGAACCTGGTTTGCTATTTTTAGTTACTGACCACTTAAAAAAAGATGACAATGTGTTCATTTTTGTTATATTATAGTAAAATATGGGATTCATTTTTAATATGACTTTTTTGTGGATAAATTTTGAATAATTATGTAACTGTAAGCTTGTAAATATTGATTCATGTTTAAATTTACATTGCTTTAAATTTAATTTAAATTGACTGTGTCCTAAACTGGTAGCAGGTTGCAAATAATCTTATTTTACCAAATGGTCGCTTTAAAAAAATTCTAAAAATTTTAATTTATATTTAAGATTTCTAAAGATTCTAGCTCAGTGAATCTTAAGAACGGAAAATCTGTTTAACGATAGGAAAAAAGTTACAACGAGTAAAGATTTGAATAAGTATGCTATTAAGTTTTATAAATTAGTAATGACAAAATTTTAATTCAAATGCATTGAGTAGCAAATTTTCTGCCGTTAGGTCTTAACTTGTTAATTTTTCTCTTGATATCTTCTGTAATTTTATTCCTATTATATAATATTTTTGGTACTTGGTACTCTTCATTCATAACAACACACTATATATATGTGTGTGTGTGTGTATATATATATATATATATATATATATATATATATATATATATATATAATATAAAATTGTGAGTGTAATTGAAATTCTGAAAACCCTCAGGAAAAAAAGAAAACTTTTCATTCTTGAAGTAATCCGGACTTTCAGAAACATTAAAAACAAATTCTTATTCACAGTACATTCATTCTCTTCTTTTTTTTTTTCTATTGCTGAGCTTTTTTTTTTTTTTTTAATTCTATTGGCGTATAGTTGCTTTACAATGCTGTGATAGTTTCTACTGTACAGCAAAGTGAATCAACTATATGTATACATATATCTACTCTTTTTTGATTTCCTTCCCATTTAGGTCACCACAGAGCATTGAGTAGAGTTCCCTGTGCTATACAGTAGGTTCTCATTAGTCATATATTTTATACATAGTATCAATGATGTATATATGCCAATCCTAATCTCGCAATTCATCCCACTCCCTCATTTCCCCTTTGGTATCCATAAGTTTGTTCTCTACATCTGTGTCTCTATTTCTCCTTTTTAAATAAGATTGTCTATACCAATTTTTTTAAGATTTCACATATATGCATTTATATACGATATTTGTTTTTGTCTTTCTGACTTCACTCTGTATGACAGTCTCTAGGTCCATCCACATCTCTACAATGACCCAATTTCAGTCTTTATATGGCTGACTAATATTCCATTGTATATATGTGCCACATCTTCTTTATCCATTCATCTGTTAATGGACATTTAGGTTGTTTCCATGTCCTGGCTATTGTAAATAGTACTAAAATGAACATTGGGGTGCATGTGTCTTTTTGAATTATGGTTTTCTCAGTGTATATGCCCAGTAGTGGGATTGCTGGGTCACATGGTAGTTCTATTTTTAGTTTTTTAAGGAACCTCCATACTGTTCACCATAGTGGTGGTATCAATTTACATTCCCACCAACAGTGCAAGAAGGTTCCCTTTTCTCCATACCCGTTCCAGCATTTATTGTTGGTAGATTTTGTGATGATGGCCATTCTGACCAGTGTGGGGTGATATCTCATTGTAGTTTTGATTTGCATTTCTCTAATAATTAGTGATTTGAGCATTTTTTTCATGTGTTTGTTGGCGATCTCTATGTCTTCTTTGGAGAAATGTCTATTTAGGTATTCCACCCATTTTTTTAATTGTGTTGTTTGTTACATCCTCTTTCAGTGCTTTTCTTTCATGCAGAGCTTGTCTGTCAAATCAGTGCCCTCTTTTATATGTAAATTTAAAAATTTTGAGTTCATTCTTGCTTCATTATTGTGCAACTATTATCGTTGATCACTAGAGGGTTCCACTTATTTTGTTCATTTATTCTTTCATAACAACATTCGCTCCTTTCTCCACCCTCTCAAAAACAACCATTTTAATGTGATTAGTTTGGTGCCTTGAATTAATGTGTATTCCTCTGTAATTTTTATATGTTGTGTAGTATAAAATTTATGTTATATTTGAATGTTTTCAGTATACAGAAAGTGACATTCTGCTTTTTTTTTTTTTACTGAACAAGAGATTTTAATCTACCCATATTACAGTGTGCATCTAGTTTATTGCTTTAATCGTCTGCCAAGTGTTCCATGGCATGTGTAAATTGCATTGTACTTATATCTTCTGCTAGTGATGGACACCGAGTTTCCCTCTATTTTCCCATCAAAAAAGCAGTGCAACAATGAATAGATAAATGTGTGTACCATTAGAGATCTGTCAAGCATTTCACAAGATTTTGTTTCCCAGGAGAAGGCTTTCTATATAATAGGATATAAAAATGATCAATTTGCCCAAGCACTTCCAGATATTTTTCTGCAGGGCTGACATGTTTATTCCTAATTCTATTCCAGTTAGCATTACCAAATTAGCATTACCAAATTGTGAAACGTTTACTAATCTCTTGAGTAGAATCTGGTATCTATATTGGTTTAGTTTTCATTTCTCTTATTACTAATGAATACGAGTACTTCTTTTTGTATAGTTACCCATTTGTGTTTTCTTTCTGTTGATTACCTGGTTACATCCCTTGCATATTTTTTCGGTTTCAGGATGTCTTGCATTTCTGGATTTTTGTCTCTTATTAGTTTTCAATGTTATAAATATCTTTGCTCAATCTGTTATCTGCCAATGTCCTTCATCATCTAAATTTTGATAAAATTAATCATGGTACCTGTCAATGAAAAACTAGAACTTGACAGTAGTTAAAATGGTTAGAAACAGATTTTACTCAGGATCTATTGTAATAAGAGAAAATAAATCTCAGTATAGATCTAGGCTCAATTCCAAATATGACAAGGAAAAGTGGGGATTTATAGCCAAAGATTGTGGTAGGGTGTTGGTGAATGGAAAATTATTCAGAGGAGACATCAGGGGTAAGAGAAGATTCTAGTTACACAAATATCATAGAATTATTGCTGAAAGCAGGCCAGGGTGATCAGATATCACCTGAGGGATGGTGGAGGATTAGGAATTTGATCAGATATCAAGGATAATCAGATATTGAGGATGGGGAATTCTCACAAACCGACTTAACAAGACTCTTGCTAAAATTGTGTGATACAAAGACAGACATGGAAACCCAAAGGTCGGGCCTCATCTAGAAGAGAGCTCAAAGAAACCTGACTAAAGTTTGGTCAAGGACAAAATTCTTGTCAATACCAATTGTTTTTATATTTTGATGTGTGTTTTGAGCTTACTTCCATCCTTAGGGGACAAATATATTCTCCAGTATTTCCTTTCACTAGATTTATAATTTTACTTTCCAGTTTTTTCTTTCATCCATTTGGAGCAGTAAGGTAGAAATCAAATTCTTCACTTGATGGATTTGCTAAAAGCAAACAATAAAACAAAATTTTAAAAGTGAGTTTTTGTTTAATGCTAAAGCTGTTAATTTATCTTTATGATTTTGTCATATGATTTTGATTACATCTCAAGTTCCTTTGTATGTAAAACTGTCTCTGGGGTCTCTGTTCTTTTCCATTTGTCTATTTGTCTAGTCCTATGCCAGTACCATATTTTTAAAATTAGACTGTATTTTTAGTATATCATATTTGATAAGCAAGACTACACTTTATTTTTTTAAATAGATTTAATTCCATTTATTATAATTCTTATACATTTTTCATAATATATAAAAGCATAACAGTGCACAAATTATAAGTATAGAGCACACAATTTTTTACAACCTGAAAATTCATCTATATAACCTGCTACAAGATCAAGTGATATTATCTTATTCAAGAAATCTTCTAGTCACTACATGATCTCCATTTCCAAATGTAACCAATATCCTGGCTTCTAAAAGCATAGATTAATTTTGTTTGTTATTGAACATTATAAAATTTGACTCATACAGTAGATAGTCTTCTGTGCTCAGTTTTTTCACTCCAAGTACTGTTTTTGAGATTCGCCCAGTGTTGATGCATATAGCAGAAGTTTCTTCATTTGCATTGTTGTATAATATTTCATTAAGAGATGATATTATAATTTATTTATTCATTTTATCGATGTAGGTTCAGGTACTTCTATTATGACTATTATTTATACTGCTACCATGTTTTTTTATAAGTATATGTAAACATTTTTGTTGTATAAATGCCTCGGCATAAAATTGTTTGTCACAGTGTATGTGTATTTTTACTATATGTGATACTATTGAACTGTTTTATACTGATAAATAGATCCACCAGAAGAATATGAGATTTCCATTTGCTTCTAATTGCTGCTAACATCTGGTATTTTCTGCCTGGATGGTGCATTTGGTAGTTCACTGTGTTTTTTTTTTTTTTTTTTAAACATCTTTATTGGAGTATAATTGCTTTACAATTGTGTGTTAGTTTCTGCTTTATAACAAAGTGAATCAGTTATACATATACATATGTTCCCATATCTCTTCCCTCTTGCATCTCCCTCCCTCCCACCCTCCCTATTCCACCCCTCTAGGTGGTCACAAAGCACCGAGCTGATCTCCCTGTGCTATGCGGCTGCTTCCCACTAGCTATCTATTTTACATTTGGTAGTGTATATATGTCTATGCCACTCTCTCACCCTGTCGCATCTTACCCCTCCCCCTCCCCCTATCCTCAAGTCCATTCTCTAGTAGGTCTGTGTCTTTATTCCCATCTTGCCACTAGGTTCTTCATGACCTTCATTTTCCCTTAGATTCCATATATATGTGTTAGCATACTGTATTTGTTTTTCTCTTTCTGACTTACTTCACTCTGTATGACAGACTCTAACTCCATCCACCTCACTACAAATACCTCCATTTCATTTCTTTTTATGGCTGAGTAATATTCCATTGTATATATGTGCCACATCTTCTTTATCCATTCATCCGATGATGGACACTTAGGTTGCTTCCATTTCCTGGCTATTGTAGATAGAGCTGCAATGAACATTTTGGTACATGACTCTTTTTGAATCACTGTGGTTTTAACTGAAAATATTCTGAACACCAATGATGTTGAGAACATTTTCATATGTTTAATTACTCTTTGAATATCCTCTTTTTTTAAGTGTTTTTTTTTTTTTTTTTTTCCCCAAGATTTTGTCCAATTTAAGGTTGGTGGTGGTTCTGTCTTCTGTTATTGATTTGAGTGCTTTGTTGGATGTACATATTATAAATATCTTTCCCTCTTGGTAGCTTTTCTTTTCAATCTCTTAATAGTATCTTATGATAAATGGACATTCTTAACTTTGATATAGTCAGTTTTGATGTGGGAAAGGAATGAAACTATAACATGCATAAGAGTGTATATATTAACATTTAATTATTACTAATAATGATGCTAAAGTGTTTGTAAATTTGGTACAATGAATGCAACATTCACGTGAGATAGGTATTATTTGCTGTTGTTTTAGTGATAAATGTACCAATTTACATGAAGATTTAGTAAATTGTTGAAGTTAGACCTCTAATATGTAAGTGAGCAAAAAAAAGTGTCAATTTTTAATATTTATTTATAATTTTAGAAAGCTCAAAATTGAGTTTATTTCTAGAATTTTTTTTCTTTTTCCTTATACAACTAGGATTTCAGTTTGAGCCTAAGGTAAATTTACATTTGATTCACATATGTCTTGACTTGCCTCAGATGAGTTCCAAATGAGCTTTATGACTGAAGTAGCCTTCCATGTTTCTTAACCAGGGAGCAGGTATTCACCAGTGGGTAACTGAGGTTAAAAAACATCCCCAGTGGCTTCTATTAGATGCTGTTGTTGAATTACATTATTTTATTGGTGTGTGTGTTATGGTATGTTTTAGGGGATTTTCAGATTTCTAAAATGAAATCTATATAATACATTATCTTCTCTTTGGAAATATCGGGTTTTTACTACTTTAGTTTTAACACAAACTGCCTCAGATCCCAGTAGATATAATTTAAATGAAAGTATTGAAGATATTTGTATGGTTATGAATTCAAGCTATGCCCCTTCTATCATTTGAGCCTATCAGCCAAACTCATCCTTTCTTACAGTACATATATATTTTACATTCCTTGTAAATTTTGGCAAGTGTGTAGAAGCTTTATATTCTAGTATATAGTTATATGACCTCCATATTAAAAAATAGAGGTTTATAGCATTCATAAAGTTAGGAAAGAACCAAAAATATGTTAAAAATACATCTGATAATTGCATGTTGCATAAATGACATAAAAGCCAGGAAACATGAATTATTAGGCTATAATTTAATCTTTTGTCATAGTGAGTCTACAAAAATAAAGCATGCTTTTATCTTTTATGATATTACTAGGATTTCATGATAGATATATAGCTTTATAACTCAGAGTAATGTCTTACTTAGTCCATGTTTAATTTTGTTGTACATGTAAAGACATTATAATAAGAAGTGTTCTCAAAGTCAGACAGAAAAAAAAACAGTGTATTATCATTCATATATCATAATTTATATTTCAGTGAAAAGAGAACATACCTTAGTAGATTAATCATTACGTCAAACGATGAGAAGAGTCATATAATATAGCCCCTTACTTTCTGGATAACAAAACTAGGATTCAGATTTTTCTCATATTAAAATCTTTTAAGATCACACACAAAAAACACAGAACTAAAAGTGAACCCTTGTCTCATTCTTCCTGATGGAGTTGTAAGAGGTGAGGATATACATTACTTCAAAAGGCAGGGATATTTTGAAGTGTTAATATACACAGTGTATGAACTGAAATATTTATGGCAGTAGATAAGTTAACTCTCCAACTATAAAGAAAAAAATTACTGACTCAACTTTTTCATAAAGTACTTTTTGAAAATCTATATTGTTATTAGCTAAAAAGGTGGCAAATATATCTTTCCAATCAAATTGACAAAAATACATCAACTGGCTAACATTTGTCAACAGTTGAAAATTAGCAGATTTCTACTGATTTGGTTGAGTTTTATCTAATGGTTTATTTAATAAATGATCACCAACTTTATTAAAAATAATGAGAAATATAAACTCTGAATTCATCATTTATTCTTGAAATTTTGACAAATATTTTTTAAAAGACAATTAAATAAGCAAAGATATAACATAAAAATTTACAGGGCTAATCATAATTTTATTTTAATCTGCTAGTTTGACGGCCTGGCATAGTACTCCATGTTAACAAGAGCTATTTAAAGTTAGTATATATTAAAACTGAATGCTTATTTAATTTACATTAAAGAATGCTTGATCAACAAAAGATAAGAATAACATTGTTTTTGCCATGGATTTTTAAAAACATGTTGCAAAATAACACAGGTATTAAAATTGAAGATATTACTGAGTCTAGCAATAATACAATGGGGGAAATGTAATTTTTCTGAAATGTATCTTAAAAGATTAAGATACAAATAACAAGCTAAAACACAATACTTATTAGTATACATACCAGTAATTGATTTATGAGAAAATAGTCATATTTTTGTTTTAATAATTGATTGATTTGTAGTGAAAAATTGATTTCGAGTGAATAGGTACAATTGAAAACTCTGAATTCCCAAGATTACAAGGTGATTTACACTTAGTCTAATAAAGAGAATATACTTGCTTCTTTAGTATTGTGTACTACATATTTGCAAACCAAAATTATCAGAACAAAACTTGCTGTTCAATTGTTGTTATATTCTCTTTATCATAGAACAAGGCAATATTTAATATATGGTACACTAATTTGGCTACTCTGGTAGCTTACATAAACCTTTCTTGAAGATCAATCCACACCCACACCCACCATTGCCTCTACTGATTTTTCTATTTGTTACATGTCCTTGTTGTAAATTTTGTTATTCATTCAATGGATATTATCTCTTCCTCTCCTGCTCTCATTCCCCCTCCCATCTGTCTCTCTTTCTCTACTTATTCGTCTGTCAGCTTAAATATTTGTAGTCAATACTAGACATAAAGGTCAGTCTCTAAGAAGGTATATTGATGGTGATTTTAGATTCTTATGCTCTAAGTTGTTCCCTATTAGGTGGAGTGTAAAACCAGAACAAAGTGACAAAAAAATTTCTACCGCATTTTCTGCAGTTTTATATTCTTTCTCTTTTGGTCAGTTAGAAGTGAGTTATAGAGGTAAATTTTATGACTTATAAAAAGATGTTCTCTGAAAACATATTCCTCACAAATTTATTTAAACAAATTTTTAAGTAGTTTGGTTAAGAACATGATTAAAGTACAAAGTAAAGACAATCCCTGCTGACCCTGAAAAGATCATTTTAATAATTTATATTTCTGAAAAAAAAACAATTTTAGCTATACATAATTCAGAAGTATTTGAAAAGAAAGACAAAAATGATTAATTCTCATTCTCAATATGACTGTAAAAAAATCTAAATTGGAAAAAAAAGGAAAAAACTAGCCAAAATACTGAAATGCTTAAGAATGAGCCCTAGCAGTTAGCCAAATGGTACATTGTCTTGAGAAGTAGGAGTAGTCATAATACTTTACAACCAGTTTTGCATGCACAAATACAGCTTATATTTACTATTTTGGCCCTTGGAAAATAAAAGTTTTGGTATCAGTGACAGTCTGAGGTGTCTCACTTTTGTAGTTTTAATTGTGTATATAAAGTTAGATTAACACCAAATGAAGAATGATGAGGAAACATGCAGATTAAAAAAATTTCCTGTTTTTCCATTCAAAGAAACTTGTTAAAAATATGATTATGTTGTCAAAAATATTGAGTTCTAAAACTAATTTTTCTATAGTAAATATAAATTATATTTATTAAAAAAAAAAGTGTCTGCACATGTAGATTTAATTGGAAAGAAATCAGATGATCTTAGAGGCGGCATTAAAGTTTTCTTTACGTTTGTCTTAAAATCACCATAATATCAGATTCATTCACAACAGTAGCCAAGTATTTGGTCTAAGGCTAGCATGGTGATTTTTTGTAGCATATACTAAGGCTACAATGATGTCAACATGAAGTAAAGATTGGAAAGGGGAAAGGGAGAAAGGGAGGGCTTTTTATAATTCATAAAACACTTAGAAAATTACACAGTGGCAGTCACTCTTGTTTATTTATTTCCCTATTGCTTCTGGTAAAGAATGACATTCCTACTTATAATAGAGATCAATTCATTAAAAGTTTAGTCTACCTTTTTTCTAAACTTTGCTAACATCTCCATGTATGTTACTTTAAAGTGCTGTGCTAACTGGTGTCATTCTTTCTGTTTTAACATTTTTTGGCACACTTCATTGATTTGCATAGATCTAAATATTTATCTGGTATCATTTTCTTTCTGGGTGGAAGAACCTCCTATAATATTTCTTGTCATGCAGCTCTAATAGTGATACATTTTCTCAACTTTTAGCTTAAAAAATCTTATTTTTACTTTTGAATTTTTTACTGGACCTAGAATTCTAAGTAGATAGTTTATTGGAAAATATCATAGAGAGGGTGTGATTTCCAGTTGACCTGTAAGCTGGACTCAGACAATTGGAGATTCCTCCCCCTTCCCCCGTCCTTAGCATGTATGTTCTGTCCACCATTTCCATGCTGAGAGCTGTTTCAGGGACACAGCCTTGAGAGAGCAATGTGCTGTTGAGACCCCCCGGACAGTATACCTGGTTGAACCCAGTTAAGTCCTCTATATAAATTTTAAGATTTGGTGTGTGGGTATGGAGATCTATTCTTCTTGCAGCTGCCCAAAACAAGCCTCTTATGTAAGTTCCCTTGCTTATTAAACCTTCCACCTACAAGTTTGGAGTGGCCTGCCTTTCTTTTGGGTCTCTCCTTGCCCTCAAAATATGGGGATTTGTTTCATATTTCACCTGGAGGAACTCCTGAGGTTGCCAACCAACACTGTTTTGATTTGCTTTTTTCCTTTCTGTACTGTGGTCTGTAGGTTTACACAAATTCAGATGAGTCTGAAAAAGTCTTTAACAATGTTGCTCAGTATGAAATATGTTGCTCTATCACTTATTTTCAGCAATTTGAGAATGACGTGCCTTGGTTTGATTTTCTTAAGTTTATTTGTCTTTACGGTTTTTAGTCTCTTGGATTTTTGGCTTTCGATTGTTTTTGACAAATTTAGAAAATATTTGGCCATTTGTTTCTTCAAATAGTTTTTTATTCCCTCTACCAACCAACCTCTTCTTCTAGAGATATTGTCTTGATATTGTCTCCTACATCTCTGATGATCTGTTCACTTTTTTTAGTCTTTTTTTCTCTTTGTACTTCATTTTGAATAACTAGTATTGCTATGCCATCAGGTCCATTATATATATATATATTTTTTTTCTTCTGCAGTTTTTTTAATCTGCTTTTAGTTTCACCTGATGTATTTTAACTAAAAATATTAAAAATGTTATCTTCAGAAGTGTTATTTTAATAGCATCTATTATGTTCATGTTTTGCTTCAAATAATTGTCTGTTTATACTATTGAGAGTAGCTGGTTTAAATCCTTGTCTGCTAATTTCATTATTTTTGATGTATTTATATGAAGAATTTTTTCTCCTATTTTACTGCTTCTTTACAAGTCTAGAATTTTAGATAAAATGAAATGCTAAAATGTGAATTTTACATTGCTGTTAGCTGGATTTGTTAGATATCTTTTACAAAGTGGTGGGCATTATCTGTGGTAGAGAGTTAATTTACTTGTGGATCTAACCATTATTTACCAGATAATTGTTATGCATAAGGCAGTAGAGATACAAACATGAAACTTGCATTCTCTGCCTTCAAATACCTAGGGAGAAAACAATTGGGAAAATACATAATTAAATGCAATATAATTATTACACTAATGAAAATTTGGCAGAGTATGGTAAGCATATCTGAGAGAAATATGTTTCTTATTGAAAAGCAGGAAAGAATATACAGGAACTGTATATAATTAAGGAACTGATACCTGAAAAATTAAATATGAATTTTCCAAGGACAAAAAGCAAGAAAAGTACTATGTATTTAAAGTCTCAAATGTATGAGAAAAATAAAAGTTGTGTGCTGAAACAACTATAAGATAAAAATGGGAAGAGAAGAAAAACAGAGAATAGTAGACTATGTTACACAATCTAAATATTGATTATATTAAGCAAAATTATGTCTTGCATGTTGATTGATTATATAAAAATATTGTGTAAAATTAAATTTTAAAAAACAGTTGGGGGGAAGTGAATAGCATTAATATTGTCAAAAGACTTCAGTAAAATTTCTAATATATATTAGACTTTAATAAAATAAGGATACGCTTTTCAATCGTAGGGTACCCACTAAAATAATACTGAAATAATAGGGAAATAATAGGGACACTCATTTAAAAAGACTGAAAGAATATGTACATAATAAGAATAAAGGATATTTTATTTAATGTAGTGCTCTATCAAAATGAATTTTGACCCTTATCTCTCATTATGCCATAAAATCAATTCTTGGTAGATTATGCCTATAAATGACCAGATGAAACCATAAATTATATATAATTGATTACACATACATTATAAATTACATAATTGCATATTAATATACAATATATTTATTATATAGGTAAGGTAAATATATCTTGAAAAGCACACAAAAAGCCTTATCCACAAAAATAATCTATATTATTATGTTAATATTAGAGATGTTTGGTCATTAAATAAACCATTAAATAAGTGAAAAGCCAGCTACAGTATGTAAGAAGTTATATGCAATATTTAAGTCAACTGAAGGAAAAATGCTCAATGTGAGAGTTGTGTGTTAAGTTTTATTCACGGTCTTACTGAGGACTGTAGCCCAGGAGACATCCTCTCAGATTGCTCTGAGGAACTGCTCTGAAGAAGTAGGGGAGAAGCCAGTATATGTATGAATTTTTTGGCTGGGAAATACATGTAGTCAAGCATAAAAGGATTCCTGCTAATCATAAAGAACAGACATCTCAAGGTAGTGATTTTAATGCTTTTCTCTATATGGGAAAATGCAAGAACCTGAGGTCATTGAAATTCTTCCTTAGATATGCATATTAACTACCTAAGGGCCCATATATTCCTGCTTTTTCTATCTTGAATTACCCTCAGGGTACACTGTTGTTGGGTGGCAAATGACTTGATCCTGGATGGCAGGAACAATTTTGTTTATACTTATAATAACCAAAGGACTTATATATGGAATATATAAAGTAAGGCTGTCAACAATTAAGAAAGAAAAGACTAATAACACTATTATCATATCTCTTTTGCTATTTTACAAGAGACAGCATTGATCGACTACACTGTATGAAATATGGAATGATCATCTTAAACTCTTCTAAGGTGTCTGCAACAACTCATACTCCTATCAGCAAACTGTAAATCATGGTTTGCAACCATTTCTCTAACATTTGGTAATATTGGATTTAAATTTTTGCTGATAAAATGGATCTAGAATTTTATTTTGTTGTGGTTTTGATTTTCATTTTCTTGGCCATCAACAATATTAATCACATCTTTATATATTGATTGACCATTTATATTTCTTCTGTGAAGCACCTGTTCAAGTCGCTTATCTATTTTTCTTTTGTATTCTTTTTGTTCTTTATAAATGGGACTTAACTGCAGTTTAAAATCCTAGGCTGCATGCCTGCTCAAAAAACAAAGTTAAAAAAGCAAATATTTACTTAATCTCTTTAATAAAGCAAAGACATGTGTATGGGAAGATTTTTCCCTAGGTTGGCATCTTTGGTCCTTTATACCAGGTGGCAGCAGTCCCACCTTGCACACAGTGCTACAGTGAACACCTTGAAGTCTGAACATTTCAAGGCTGGACTTGTGCCTCCTTGCTGATTCTGTGTGGTTTTATCAGGTTGTCCCAGTCTCTATAAAAAAATGCCACCCCCATGCCAGACCCACATACATTTGCTGAAGCTCATGGAACTCTCCTGTTTTAAACTTTCTTAACCTCATTTAGACTTCCTTAAAGCCATCAAGGTTTATTTATGGACAGTCACTCTGATGTGTTTAAAACCAGCATAGGATTCCATGACCCACTGGGGAAAAATTCCCATGTCCTGTGTGATATAAAGCTTAAAGTCACTTACATAGAAATGAGAGCAAACTGCACAACTATAAAAACTATTTGCAACAACTAGCTACATTTTACAATTATAGAATGCTGAAAATCACAAATAACCCAGAGCCTCCTGAAAGACTAACTCTACAGTAGTTATTTTTTCACTCCTAATTACACACATGTACGTTTCTCAATGACAAATGACCAAGAAGTAGATTCCAATATTCCCCAAATTTAACTCCTCCATGGATTAGTATTTACCTTTCTAAATTTTGTGCTGAGGAAGATAGAAGAGCAGAATGATAAATGCTACATTTAAAAAAGAAAGAAATTGACAAAGAATGAAGGAAATGGGTGTAATAATAAAGCAGCCTCATAAATAGTGTAGATATTCTCAGCAATGAGAAGCCACTGAATTATGTGGCATGATCATGTTTTCATGTAAAGAAAAATCATGCTATCTTTAGGAATTAAATAGCCTGTGAACTGTTTATACTAAAATAAACATATACTATACAAATATAAGAAAAGGACTGAAGATAATTTTTCTCGATTGAAAATTGGAGGGATCTCTAATAGGTAAAGTACTGAAGAGCTAAAGTCCCTAAGGTCTGAAAACCATCCTTTTTAAATAGTTTTGCCTGCTTGGAGACGAGGCAAGGGAATCATCCCCCCATTAACTTCTGGTTGACAGATTGTTTGTAAAATAAGGACAGTTGAAAAGACTAAAGATGGACACACACATGACCTTTCTCTCACTTGTCTGATTTATGAAGAAATCACAATACTCTCAGGAGGCATTGGAATATACTTCTGCTAAATGGCTCACTAACCAGAAAATCTGATTTGTCAGAGAGCCACTTGATCTTGAGTATCTATGGAAATAAACAGAAAAGAAAAGCAAAACAAACAAAACATTTTTTATTACTAATACTAATACAGTAATATTTCCACACCAGACTGGTAGAACTCTGCAGTTATAGTCTAGTTTCTCTTTTTTATTTATTTTTTGTTTTGTTTTGTTTTGTTTTCATTGCAACTCCCCACCTCCCTACCATTTTCCTGAATATCATATATCTCTGTGAAAGATTTGGGCATACACAGACATAGATATAAGTTAGAAATTGCTTTTAGAAAACTGCCAATTTCATGCAAGTAAAGTTTCTTCTTGCAGTGATTAACAAAAAGTAAACATTAAGCAATGTATGAAAATAAATTGTGGTAGAAAAGGAGAGGACTAACATTTTCTGAATAACCAAAGCATAGTTTCTCCCAAATTTACTGACTGAAAAATGATAATATTTTAGGACACCCTATTCACCTTTTAAAAATTGCAAGGCTACATTATATCTGTGAAACTACCAAAGCCTTTATTACCAAAGTTAAAAGAAAGCATTAAAAGAAAGCTTTGGGATTAAAAAATATAATCATTGTCTTCAAACAAATACACTTAAGAAAATGAAGACTGTTGGAAATACACACAGTTGAATCCTGGACTGAGGAGAAAATCTAGAAGAATCTCCCATAAACATATATGAAAATGATAAAAGTGTAAAATATGGAAAATGTTAAGATAAATGGAAATGAGTTCTATACATAATAGTTTCTATATTAAGAAGAGATTAGAGGGTGTGAATGAAAAATGTTGCCTGCCATATCACTAAGCAAAGGATATTGCAGCCATCAAGTGACTACAGCCACCTTGGATGGTGAGCACTGAGGTAACCCAGGATGGAGACAAATGGGCTGCCCACTGCCAAGCTCTCAGCCACTGCAGCCACTCCCAACAGTGCACTCTGAGGGGACTCAGGATGGAAAAGTACAGGTTACTAGCCAGCTGAGGTGCATATCAAATGAATGATTTCAATGAGTTCAGACTCTTGCATCTTCCCGTAGGTAGAAAGGCACTAAATTCACTAACTTGAGATGTCTGTTTTTTTTAAATTAAAGGTAATCTTTTGAAGTTCAGACTACCTGGTCTTTTTTGCAAAACTCACATATATCCTGGTTCCTCCCTTACCTCTTTGGAGCAGTCCCTCAGAGCTGTCTGAGAGGCTGCCTCCCAGGCTTGAAGTCCTCAGAAATCCCACTGAATAAAACATAATTCTCAACTTTTAGTTGTGCATTTTTTTCAGTTGATTAGGGCATATAAAAGGTATAATCAAAGAAAAAAAATTCTTCTTTAAAAAAGAGCCTATTCCTACCAATGAGTATTTATGTCATTTCATCTCTCAAATTTAATGAAAAGAGATCCATATTTAGACAAAATTATTTTTAGTTTTTAAAATTCACACATAAAATATTTTAAATAAAAATATTAAAATTATAAGCTTATTTTAGGAGAATAAAAATCAGAGTGTCTTCATTCTTTTCTGTACTAATACCAAAAAAGGAAGTTAATGAAGTGAAGTTTATAATGATTTGAAAGAAAAGTGTTGTGACCCAGTCATATTAAATTTAGGTTGTCAATAATATATGATAAAAGATAAAGATGTTTTCAGATATTTAGCAACTTGAAAAATACATTTTCAAGGCATCTTTATGTAACTATGGTGTCTTAGTCCATTAGGGCTGTTATAACAAAATACCACAGATTGGGGGGCTTATAAACAAGAAAAATTGATTTCTCAGAGTTCTAGAGGCTGGGAAGTCCAAGATCAAGGCTCTAGCATGGTTATAGTCTGGGGAATATAACCCCAGAATACTCCCCAGAGAGTGGGAGCCCACTCTCTGTTTCATAGCTAGCACCTCCTCTGCTGTGTCCTCCTGTGGTGGAAGGGGCTAGGGAGCTCTCTGGAGTCTGTTTTATAAAGCACTAATTCATCTCATGAGGGCTCCATCCTCACGACTTAAGCCTCACCCAAAGGCCCTATCTCTTAATACAGTCATCTTTGGATATTTTAACACATAAATTTTGCAGGGAGTGGGGAGACACATTCAAATCATAGCATATAGTTAACTAGTAGCCCTGGAAAACAGGCTAAAACAAGTGGAATAATAAATTATCCATATTGAGCCACTTTGGGAGGAATCTTTCCTGGGCTGAAAATTATTGACCCATTAATGCAAATTGCAAGGGCTGGACATTTTCTAGTAAAAACTTTTCAAAATTAAAAATAGCTACACAAATAAAAATATTTTAGGTATTTTGTTGAATTATATGTCTCAGTTTCTTTCATTCAGTTGAAAATAGGAAGTGACTACTTCGTGACAGGAAATGTTCTAAAGTTGGTGATCAAATGATAAACAAGGCAAATACATTTTAATCTCTGATGAAGCTTGCATTCTAAGTAGGGATTAAACAATCACAGAAGCAAACAAATTGATAAGTAGTGTTAGGAAGAAAATCAAATCCTGTAATGTGATAGCGTGATATATTTAATGTCAAGTAAAGGAGGCAGACCCAGGATAAAAATTGAAAATGAAAAAAATTTAAGGTAGGTATATTATTCAGAATAGGCCAGGGTTTATTTCTGTAACAAACAACTCTAATGTATGAGTGTTCAACATCCAAAAGCTTATTTCTCACTCATGCTTTCTGACCCACCTACGTGATCAGGTGATGGTCATATAGTCACATAGGAACCTCATTGATGGATGCTAAAACATCTTATAGATGCACAATTTGAAGAATTTATTTTTTAATAAGAAAAGGACTGAAGAGTCATATATGTGACTCACATTATTTTCCACACATTTTATTGTCTAGAACCTGTTACATGACACTAATTGAAAGAACATGGAAAATATAACAGAGCAAAAGGAAAATCTGGTAAGCTTTACTGCAATCGACCAACCAGGAGCATGAGATGTCATAGGAACAAAGGAAAGAAATTTTTTTTTTCTTTTTTTAAACATCTTTATTGAAGTATAATTGCCTTACAATGGTGCGTTAGCTTCTGCTTTATAACAAAGTGAATCAGATATACATATAAAATATGTTCCCATTTCTCTTCCCTCTTGCATCTCCCTCCCTCCCAACCTCCCCATCCCACCCCTCTAGGTGGTCACAAAGCACCGAGCTGATCTCCCTGTGCTATGCGGCTGCTTCCCACTAGCTATCTATTTTACACTTGGTAGTGTATATATGTCCATGACACCCTCTTACCCTGTCACATCTCACCCCACCCCCTCCCCATATCTTTAAGTCCATTCTCTAGTAGGTCTGTGTCTTTATTCCCGTCTTGCCACTAGGTTCTTCATGGCCTTTTTTTTTTTTTTTTCCTTAGATTCCGTATATATGTGTTAGCATACTGTATTTGTTTTTCTCTTTCTGACTTACTTCACTCTGTATGACAGACTCTAACTCCATCCACCTCATTACAAATACCTCCATTTCATTTCTTTTTATGGCTGAGTAATATTCCATTGTATATATGTGCCACATCTTCTTTATCCATTCATCGGTCGATGGACATTTAGGTTGCTTCCATGTCCTGGCTATTGTAAATAGAGCTGCAATGAACATTTTGGTACATGACTCTTTTTGACCTATGGTTTTCTCAGGGTATATGCCCAGTAGTGGGATTGCTGGGTCATATGGTAGTTCTATTTGTAGTTTTTTAAGGAACCTCCATACTGTTCTCCATAGTGGCTGTATCAATTTACATTCCCACCAACAGTGCAAGAGTGTTGCCTTTCCTCCACACCCTCTCCAGCATTTATTGTTTCTAGATTTTTTTGATGATGGCCATTCTAACTGGTGTGAGATGATATCTCATTGTAGTTTTGATTTGCATTTCTCTAATGATTAATGATGTTGAGCATTCTTTCATGTGTCTGTAGGCCATCTGTATATCTTCTTTGGAGAAATGTCTACTTAGGTCTTCTGCCCATTTTTGGATTGGGTTGTTCGTTTTTTTGTTATTGACCTGCATGAGCTGCTTGTAAATCTTGGAGATTAATCCTTTGTCAGTTGCTTCATTTACAAATATTTTCTCCCATTCTGAGGGTTGTCTTTTGGTCTTGTTTATGGTTTCCTTTGCTGTGCAAAAGCTTTGAAGTTTCATTAGGTCCCATTTGTTTATTTGTGTTCTTATTTCCATTTCTCTGGGAGCTGGGTCAAAAAGAATCTTGCTGTGATGTATGTCATAGAGTGTTCTGCCTATGTTTTCCTCTAAGAGTTTGATAGTGTCTGGCCTTACACTTAGGTCTTTAATCCATTTTGAGTTTATTTTTGTGCATGGTGTCAGGGAGTGTTCTAATTTCATACTTTTACATGTAGCTGTCCAATTTTTCCAGCACCACTTATTGAAGAGGTTGTCTTTTCTCCACTGTATATGCTTGCCTCCTTTATCAAAGATAAGGTGACCATATGTGTGTGGGTTTATCTCTGGGCTTTCTATCCTGTTCCATTGATCTATATTTCTGTTTTTGTGCCAGTACCAAACTGTCTTGATTACTGAAGCTTTGTAATATAGTCTGAAGTCAGGGAGCCTGATTCCCCCAGCTCCATTTTTCCTTCTCAAGATTGCTTTGGCTCTTCGGGGTCTTTTGTGTTTCCATACAAATTGTGAAATTTTTTGTTCTAGTTCTGTGAAAAATGCCAGTGGTAGTTTGATAGGGATTGCATTGAATCTGTAGATTGCTTTGGGTAGTAGAGTCATTTTCACAATGTTGATTCTTCCAATCCAGGAACATGGTATATCTCTCCATCTATTTGTACCATCTTTAATTTCTTTCGTCAGTGTCTTCTAATTTTCTGCATACAGGTCTTTTGTCTCCTTAGGTAGGTTTATTCCTAGATATTTTATTCTTTTTGTTGCAATGGTAAACGGGAATGTTTTCTTAATTTCACTTTCAGATTTTTCGTCATTAGTGTATAGAAATGCAAGAGATTTCTGTGCATTAATTTTGTATCCTGCTACTTTACCAAATTCATTGATTAGCTCTAGGAGTTTTCTGGTAGCATCTTTAGGATTCTCTATGTATAGTATCATGTCATCTGCAAATAGTGACAGCTTTACTTCTTCTTTTCCGATTTGGATTCCTTTTTTTTCTTTCTCTTCTCTGATTGCTGTGGCTAACACTTCCAAAACTATGTTGAATAATAGTGGTGAGAGTGGGCAACCTTGTCTTGTTCCTGATCTTAGTGGAAATGGTTTCAGTTTTTCACCATTGAGGACAATGTTGGCTGTGGGTTTGTCATATATGGCCTTTATTATGTTGAGGAAAGTTCCCTCTATGCCTACTTTCTGCAGGGCTTTTATCAAAAATGGGTGTTGAATTTTGTCGAAAGCTTTCTCTGCATCTATTGAGATGATCATACGGTTTTTCTCCTTCAATTTGTTAATATGGTGTATCACATTGATTGATTTGCGTATATTGAAGAATCCTTGCATTCCTGGGATAAACCCCACTTGATCATGGTGTATGATCCTTTTCATGTGCTGTTGGATTCTGTTTGCTAGTATTTTGTTGAGGATTTTTGCATCTATGTTCATCAGTGATATTGGCCTGTAGTTTTCTTTCTTTGTGACATCTTTGTCTGGTTTTGGTATCAGGGTGATGGTGGCCTCGTAGAATGAGTTGGGGAGTGTTCCTCCCTCTGCAATATTTTGGAAGAGTTTGAGAAGGATAGGTGTTAGCTCTTCTCTAAATGTTTGATAGAATTCACCTGTGAAGCCATCTGATCCTGGGCTTTTGTTTGTTGGAAGGTTTTTAATCACAGTTTCAATTTCAGTGCTTGTGATTGGTCTGTTCATATTTTCTATTTCTTCCTGGTTTAGTTTCGGCAGTTTGTGCATTTCTAAGAATCTGTCCATTTCTTCCAGGTTGTCCATTTTATTGGAATAGAGTTGCTCATTATCTTTTGTATTTCTGCAGTGTCAGTGGTTACCTCTCCTTTTTCATTTCTAATTCTATTGATTTGAGTCTTCTCCCTTTTTCTCTTGATGAGTCTGGCTAATGGTTTATCAATTTTGTTTATCTTCTCAAAGAACCAGCTTTTAGTTTCATTGATTTTTGCTATTGTTTCCTTCATTTCTTTTTCATTTATTTCTGACCTGATCTTTATAATTTATTTCCTTCTGCTAGCTTTGGGGTTTTTTTGTTCTTCTTTCTCTAATTGCTTTAGGTGCAAGGTTAGGTTGTTTATTCGAGATGTTTCCTGTTTCTTGAGGTAGGCTTGTATTGCTATAAACTTCCCTCTTAGCACTGCTTTTGCTGCTTCCCATAGGTTTTGGGTCGTCGTATCTCCCTTGTCATTTGTTTCTAGGTATTTTTTGATTTCCCCTTTGATTTCTTCAGTGATCACTTCGTTATTAAGTAATGTATTGTGTAGCCTCCATGTGTTTGTATTTTTTACAGATCATCTTTTCCTGTAATTGATATCTAGTCTCATAGCGTTGTGGTCGGAAAAGATACTTGATACGATTTCAATTTTCTTAAATTTACCAAGGCTTGATTTGTGACCCAAGATATGATTTATCCTGGAGAATATTCCATGAGCACTTTAGAAAAATGTGTATTCTGTTGTTTTTGGGTGGAATGTCCTATAAATATCAATTAAGTCCATCTTGTTTAATGTATCATTTAAAGCTTGTGTTTCCTTATTTATTTTCATTTTGGATGATCTCTCCATTGGTGAAAGTCGGGTGTTAAAGTCCCCTACTATGATTGTGTTGCTGTCAATTTCCCCTTTTATGGCTGTTAGTATTTGTCTTATGTATTGAGGTGATCCTATGTTGGGTGCATAAATATTTACAATTGTTATACCTTCTTCTTGGATTGATCCCTTGATCATTATATAGTGTCCTTCTTTGTCTCTTGTAATAGTCTTTATTTTAAAGTCTATTTTGTCTGATATGAGAATTGCTACTCCAGCTTTCTTTTGATTTCCATTTGCATGGAATATCTTTTTCCATCCCCTCACTTTCAGTCTGTATGTGTCTCTAGGTCTGAAGTGGGTCTCTTGTAGACAGCATATATATGGGTCTTGTTTTTGTATCCATTCAGCCAGCCTGTGTCTTTTGGTGGGAGCATTTAATCCATTTACATTCAAGGTAATTATCGATATGTATGTTCCTATTCCCATTTTCTTAAATGTTTTGGGTTTGTTATTGTAGGTGTTTTCCTTCTCTTGTGTTTCTTGCCTAGAGAAGTTCCTTTAGCATTTGTTGTAAAGCTGGTTTGATGGTGCTGAACTCTCTCAGCTTTTGCTTGTCTGTAAAGGTTTTAATTTCTCCATCAAATCTGAATGAGATCCTTGCTGGGTAGAGTAATCTTGGTTGTAGGTTTTTCTCCTTCATCACTTTAAGTATGTCCTGCCACTCCCTTCTGGCTTGCAGAGTTTCTGCTGAAAGATCAGATGTTAACCTTATGGGGATTACCTTATGTGTTATTTATTGTTTTTCCCTTGCTGCTTTTAATATGTTTTGTTTGTATTTAATTTTTGACAGTTTGATTAATATGTGTCTTGGCGTGTTTCTCCTTGAATTTATCCTGTATGGGACTCTCTGTGCTTCCAGGACTTGATTAACTATTTCCTTTCCCCTATTAGGGAAGTTTTCAACTATAATCTCTTCAAATATTTTCTCAGTATCTTTCTTTTTCTCTTCTTCTTCTGGGACCCCTATAATTCGAATGTTGGTGCATTTAATGTTGTCCCAGAGGTCTCTGAGAGTGTCCTCAGTTCTTTTCATTCTTTTTTCTTTATCCTGCTCTGCAGTAGTTATTTCTACCATTTTATCTTCCAGGTCACTTATCCTTTCTTCTGCCTCAGTTATTCTGGTATTGATCCCATCTAGAGTATTTTTAATTTCATTAATTGTGTTTTTCATCATTGCTTGCTTCCTCTTTAGTTCTTCTATGTCCTTGTTAAATGTTTCTTGCATTTTGTCTATTCTGTTTCCCAGATTTTGGATCATCCTTACTATCATTATTCTGAATTCTTTTTCAGGTACACTACCTATTTCCTCTTCATTTGTTAGGTCTGGCGTGTTTTGACCCTGCTCCTTCATCTGTTCTGTGTTTTTCTGTCATCTCATTTTGCTTATCTTACTGTGTTTGGGGTCTCCTTTTCACAGGCTGCAGGTTCGTAGTTCCCGTTGTTCTTGGTATCTGTCCCCAGTGGCTAAGGTTGGTTCAGTGGGTTGTGTAGGCTTCCTGGTGGAGGGAACTAGTGCCTGTGTTCTGGTGGATGAGGCTGGATCTTGTCTTTCTGGTGGGCACATCCACGTCTGTTGGTGTATTTTGGGGTGTCTGTGGCCTTATTATGATTTTAGGCAGCCTCTCTGCTGATGGATGAGGCTGTGTTCCTGTCTTGCTAGTTGTTTGGCATAGGGTGTCCAGCACTGTAGCTTGCTGGTCGTTGAGTGAAGCTGGGTCTTGATGTTGAGATGGAGATCTCTCAGAGATTTTTGCTGTTTGGTATTACATGGAGCTGGGAGGTCTCTTGTGGACCAGTGTCCTGAAGTTGGCTCTCCCACCTCAGAGGCACAGCCCTGATGCCTGGCTGGAGCACCAAGAGCCTTTCATCCACACAGCTCAGAGTAAAAGGGAGAAAAAATAGAAAGAAAGAAAGAAAGAGGATATAATATAGTGTAGTAAAATAAAGCTATTATAAAACAAAGCTATACAGACAAAATCTCACCCAGAAGCATATACATACACACTCACAAAAAAAGGAAAAGGGGAAAAATTAATATATCCTGCTCCCAAAGTCCACCTCCTGAATTTGGGATGATTCGTTGTCTATTCAGGTATTCAACAGATGCAGACACATTAAGTTGTTTGTGGAGTTTTAATCCGCTGTTTCTGAGGCTGCTGGGAGAGATTTCCTTTTCTCTTCTTTGTTCGCACAGCTCCCGGGGTTCAGCTTTGGATTTGGACCCGCCTCTGCGTGTAGGTCGCCTGAGGGCGTCTGTTCCCCGCCCAGACAGGACGGGGTTAAAGAAGCAGCTGTTTCGGGGGCTCTGGCTCACTCAGGCTGGGGGAAGGGAAGGGTAAGGAGGAGGCGGGGCGAGCCTGTGACGGCAGAGGCGTCATGATGTTGCAGCAGCCTGAGGCGTGCCGTGCGTTCTCCCGGGGAAATTGTCCCCAGGTCACGGGACCCTGGCAGTGGCAGGCTGCACCGGCTCCCGGGAGGGGCGGTGTGGAGAGTGACCTGTGCTTGCACACAGGCTTTTTGGTGGCGGCTGCAGCAGCCTTAGAGTCTCATGCCCGTCTCTGGGGTCTGAGCTGATTGCCGCGGCTCGCGCCCGTCTCTGGAGCTCGTTTAGGCGGCACTCTGAATCCCCTCTCCTTGCGCACCGCGAAACAAAGAGGCAAGAAAAAGTCTCTTGCCTCTCCGGCAGCTGCAGACTTTTTCCTGGACTTCCTCCCAGCCAGCTGTGGTGCGCTAACCCCTTCAGGCTGTGTTCACGTCGCCAGCCCCAGTCCTCTCCCTGCGATCCGACCAAAGCCCGAGCCTCAGCTCCCAGCCCCGCCCGCCCCGGCAGGTGAGCAGAGAAGCCTCTCGGGCTGCTAAGTGCTGCTCAGAGCCGAGGCTCTGTGCGAGAATCTCTCCATTTTTACCTCTGCGCCCCTGTTGCTGTGGGATCCGCGCTGATAGCCGTGGCTCGCGCCCGTCTCTGGAGCTCGTTTAGGCAGCGCTTTGAATCCCCTCTCCTCGTGCACCAGGAAACAAAGAGGGAAGAAAAAATCTCTTGCCTCTTTGGCAGCTGCAGACTTTTTCCGGACTCCCTCCCAGCTAGCTGTGGTGCACTAACCCCTTCAGGCTGTGTTCATGTCGCCAACCCCAGTCCTCTCCCTGCGATCTGACCGAAGCCCACCCCGGCGGGTGAGCAGACAAACCTCTCGGGCTGGTGAGCGCTGCTCAGCACCGATCCTCTGTGCGGGAGTTTCTCCGCTTTGCCCTCCGCACCCCTATGGCTGCGCTCTCCTCCGTGGCTCCGAAGCTTCCCCCCTCTGCTACCCACAGTCTCCACCCGCGAAGGGGCTTCCTAGTGCGTGGAAACCTTTCCTCCTTCATGGCTCCCTCCCACTTGTGCAGGTCCCATCCCTATTCTTTTGTCTCTGTTATTTCTTTTTTCTTTTGCCCTACCCAAGTACGTGGGGAGTTTCTTGCCTTTTGGGAGGTCTGACGTTTTCTGCCAGTGTTCAGTGGGTGTTCTGTGGGAGCAGTTCCACGTGTAGATGTATTTCTAATGTACCTGTGGGAAGGAAGGTGATCTCCGCGTCTTACTCTTCCACCATCTTCTCTACCTCTCCCGGAAAGAAAATTTTAAAAGAACATAGGTTCATCTTTGCTGGCTGCTACTGACTTACAGTCAAAAATATACTCTATCTGACAACATGGATATCATTGGTAGAGTTACATATATAACTTATTGTCCAACTAAGTAACTTTGAGAATAAAAAGGGATATTATTAACCTTTAGTTAGAGCAATAAGTGTAAAGCAAGCTGCCTCATGAAAATTGGGAAGTGTGTTAACCCAATCACTGGTGACCTAAAACCCAGAAGTTTTAACAAAATGGACAAGACCAAACCTTTATTATAGAAGATTGAGTTGAGACTGAGAGAATGAGAATGAGACAGGGGAAATATGAGTTTAAGGATTCCTTCTGATAAGTCATTTTGTAAAGGGATCAGAAAAACAGGAAGCAGATGTCGAGTTATAGTTGATTTGTTTTTTGTTTTTGCAATGGTAGAGGTTCTAAAGAATGTTTGTATTTCTGAGTAGAATGATTAACTTAAGAACTAAAAAAATAAAATAAAATAAAATAAAACTGATGATGAAGTAGATATAGAAAGAGTATAGTAGAAGTGAAATCCTTAGGAAGTACTCGGTAAGTTAGGAGAGGGTGATTTACTTAATAGAAGCAATGCTACTTCTATAACAGGAGACAAGGCAGAGAGAAAAGTTTGAAAACAAGGTAGATCAATAAATTCTCTAATTTTCAGATTAAGGTATTTTCTTAAGGCTACTACTCTTTTCTCAGCAGAGTATAAGACAAGGTTATTAGTGGGAACATATACAGAAAAATAAAAATGTGTGAAATGTCATTTACTGGGGTGGGAAAGTTAGTGATATAGTTATGTTGGCATTTAAGTTGATATTCCAATTCCACTACAACTATCAGTCTTACTTCAGGAAGTCCTATTAAAGGAGGGCCCATCTATCCGTGTTCTCTTGTCCTTCACTTATATATTAACTTGGAATTTTACAGAATTTCCCTCAAATTTCCAAAATTTCCCAAAACCTCTGGGAAATGCAGGTATAATTACATATGCTCATGAATTAGACTTGGTAAGAATTCACCACCTCAGTCAGAGCTGTACATGTAGTTCCAGACCATATGTGTCCACAGAGGTGAATTTTGAGGATGACATTATGCTCCACTGCCATTTTCACAACTGTCTCATTAGTGGTGGAAGTGAAATGCTGTTGATGGTCCTTGGTAGCAGAGATTTTTTGTGATCTGTGAAGTGAGTCCAGTCATCCATCTGTGTTTTGCTGAGTGGTGAGAGTCTGGACAAACATCATCTGCTACAAAGTTTCTTTAAACCTAAAAGGTTAAAGTCTAATGGTTTACTCTTCAACAGTAACAGAGTTTTTCCTCACAGGTACTTACCTACTGTCAAGTTTCCTGGGACAGGATGAATTTTGGTATTAACTGGTGCACACACTGTATGTCAAATCAGTATTTCCCTGAATTTTATATATTAAAAATAGAAGGATGGGAGGTGAAAGAAGATTGCCAACATTTTATTTTTTCATGTAAGTCTATTAAAATATCATCATTCATAGTTAACTTAGGTTCAGGTGTTGACCTAAAACAAATAGACTGCCAGATGTTTCTCCAGCAAAGATGTTTTTATTTGGGATCAGTAGAGAATTACAATTCGAGGTCTGCAAACATGGCGAGCCATGTGCAAATCCCCACATGGCAAGGAAGGAAAATGCTTTTATAGAGAGAAAAGGGAAGCTGGGAGGACTGTAGTTAACAAAGGCATGTCTTTTCATTGCCTGAGTCCTTGCCAGGAAGAAGAGGAGTCTTTCTTCTGCCTATTGGGCTCTGTTATCTTTCCAGGGTGTGAGAGCTCCCCCTTCTGGTCTCCGACTCTATTTAATTGAGGTTTCTATTTATTAATATTTTACACATAAAACAAAGGACATTTTAACACAAATTGGAAACACATAATTTAATGATAAAAGTCATTTGCCTAGGTTGAATGCCTTTAGTTATTGAAAACTCACCATATTTTCCTTTGTTTTGGTAACCGGTACTAATCCACACTCGTTTCAATAGTATGATATTCTCGATTTTGGTATTCTCTATAATATCTTATTGCACTGTCTTATGCACTAACATTTTATGAATGTTTGCCTGTCTCTCATACTAGAATATAAGTTCTTCCAACATTTGGAATTTTATAATCCTATTGCCAAACTACTATGCCACATAACAGACACTCATAAAATACTTGTTGAAAGAATACATGACTCTAAATTAAAATCAAAATTTTAGTTTGTTATCCAAACGGCTCTAATTTGCTTGCCCTTTTTCCTTAAGAGAAACAAAGTGTATGACAGAGATTTATATGCAGTTCAAATATTTTCTTGTTTCAACATGTTAGCAATAAGACACATGTTTGCCTCTATTACCTTCTGTTATCCAAAGAAAAGGTTTTTAAATTTTTGTCTTGTGTTTCTCAGACTTCATTAACAAGATTATACAGTTGAAACTAGCACATTTTGCAGTAGTAATTGCTAACACAGTTGTGGTAACTTCATTCTTCTCAGAGTAGCACAGTCACTGCTTAAATACATTTTGACATTTTGTAAGGCTAATTTCCATATTTCTCACGGTGAGATAAAAATTTAATTTTTTAAAACAACAGTAGACTACTGAATTTATTACCTAATAGATAGCTGAATTCTTATCTTGATATTTTCCCATGATAAATGGTTTACAGAGACAATCTTTATCTTCAGGAATCTTGGGTTGATTTTCTATAATTTTCTAACTTTATGCTTTTGTATAAACTTTTGCTTGAATCATAATAGAAAACAATTCAATGACTGAATTTCACATATTTATTTAAGGCAATGACCATTATGATTTTATCTGATACAAGAAAATATGCCAATTTGACACTTTTGCACAAAAAGTCCATGGAGTAAAATTCATATATGCTGTTTGCATTTGTTATTGTATATTTATTTAATTGTGCTTCTTGCTGACTGTGTTACTTATTCCTGACCTTTGTTCTATATGTGTTATATTTTTTTTATCCTAAGATTGAGGCCAAAAAAGGAGTGCAGGTCACAGGGCTTTAGTGTCTCCTTACTATTCTGATGTGTTTCATGCCCAAGTTCACATGGCTCCACAAGAGCAGTGGCTCAGCTCTGGTTAGTCTAGTTCAGTCACAGGAATCTGCCAAGTCTAAGTCCCTACAGCTCCTATTTCCTGCCTGGGCTCATTGCACAGCTATTCACTCTGAATTGCTAACACTAGCCAGAGCACAGTCAGGGAGCAAAACATGAATCCCCAGGCCAGGCATTTCAGTATATATATTGGGGAAAGTATAGTATAAGATATAGAATAAAGGTAATTTTGGAGTTAATTCTGTTAATGTTAACTTGGGGAGTATCTTTAAAAAGTAAACTATTTCAGCATAGACATATTATGTGTTTTATAATCTTATCTTCTTTATGCATTTTAGGTTTTACACTTAATAGTCTCATCCTGATAACTCTGTTTGGAAAAATTATACTCTTCTACAAAGGTGTCAAAAAAGACCTAGGAGAGTACTGCATTTTGAAGATTTTTGACAGTTTTTAGCACTCTTTCAAATTTAAGTATCATAAACTAGATGTAGATAAAGATAATTGCCCTTTGCCTCACTTGTAAATTACATTACTTAGATATTCTAGAGTGCAGGTCGTTCTCAAGGTCTTTGCTTCTAAAATATTTTTCAGATTTCATTTTGTAAATGCCTGTCCATTTTTTTACATATATGATTAGTGGATTCTGGACCTTGGAAATATTTCATAAAAAATGAGATAATTTTTTGGTGAGACAGTGTTGGGTTGGTATATAACAGCACCATATTCTTCTTCATAGTGGTGTTGCCATAAAATTAGAAATGTAATTATTAAAGAGACATCTTAAATTAAATTTTGTTCTTCATTATGCTGTATTTTTTTGCATCAACCTTTTCAAAGAGCCTCTATATTTTAGTGTAGTTTTTTTTTTCCTTGCTTTTCTCATAAAATGTCTAGCAATCTCAAAACGTTATGCTAAGTGAAAGAAGCCAGACACAAAAGACCATACATTGTACATTTTGTATGATTTAATTTACATGAAATGTTTGGAAATGTTAATTCTGTACAGAAAAAAAGTAGATTTGTGACTGCTTAGGTCTGGGAGGGGCCACAGGAGTGACTACAAACGGGCATGAGGTTTCTTTTTGGGTATGAAGTTTCTTTTGTGGGTGACGAAAACCATTTCAAATTAGATTCTTGTGATGTATTCTGTAAATATACTTAAACATCATTGAATCATACACTTTGGTTTTTTTAATAAGTTTTTTTTAAATTTATTTATTTATTTATTTATTTATTTATTTATTTATTTATTTATGGCTGCATTGGGTCTTCATTGTTGCGCACGGGCTTTCTCTAGTTGCTGCGAGCAGGGGTTACTCTTCGTCGTGGTGCACGGGCTTCTCACTGCGATGGCTTCTTTTGTTGCGGAGCATGGGCTCTAGGCGTGTGGGTTTCAGTAGTTGCAGGACACGGGCTCAGTAGTTGTGGCTTACAGGCTCTAGCGTGCAGGCTCAGTAGTTGTGGTGCATGGGCTTAGTTGCTCTGTGGCATATGGGATCTTCCTGGACAAGGGATCGAACCTGTGTCCCCTGCATTGGCAGATGGATTCTTAACCACCGTGCCACCAGGGAAGTCCCGAATTATACACTTTGATGAGTGTGCTTCATGGTATATGAATTATATATCAACAAAATTATTAAAAAATACCAAGGAGGTCATCAAAGATTGATATGCACTATAAACAAGAAAATCTGAGATGTTTTGGAAATATGAAAAAATTTGTTTAAATTTTTATTGGAGTATAGTTGCTTAACAATGTAGTGCTAGTTTCTGCTGTACAGCAAAGTGAATTAATTATACATGTACATATATCCTCTCTTTTTTAGTTTTCCTTCCTATTTAAGTCACCACAGAGCAGTGAGTTCCCTGTGCTATACAGTAGGTTCTCATTAGTTATCTATTTTATACACAGTAGTGTATATATGTCAATCCCAATCTCCCAATTCATGAAAAACTTTTTAAAAAGTTCAAAGCTCTCTACTTTTTGCAATGGCTACCAGATATGTTTCAAAATTACTACAAGGTTATAAAAGTAAGGGAAACACATCAGTACAGTGCTAATATGTTACAAACATTTTTATTAATGTAATAATCACCTGTGAAACTGAAGGCAGTCACTGTTCTTCTCATAATTTTATCTCCTCCCCAGTAAAGCATGAAACATTCTGGTATGGGGAGTGGGACAATCTTAGAGGGACTTTCCCCACACTGATGAATAAATGTTATAGGGTCTGGAAAATCATAAGACAATTAACAGCGGACCTCTCAAGATCTCCATTGTTACTATGAATACACAGACCTGGAAGGTGGATCTGTAGGGTCCTCAGTTTTAAGTAGTGGCAGCAGACAGACCAGTGGAGCTTTCCTCTAGGGGATGAAATGAGCCATAAGCAGATGAGGATGTTTGGTACATCAGACAAATACTAATCATGCACACAAGTTATATGCCATACATATTACAGATATAAGACTATTGTACTTTATATACAATTGATTATTAAAGTTAATATTTAGGAAGTACTAATAAATGTTTAAAAAAGAGGCAACACTTTTCCTGTTTTAGACTGCTTGCCTGGTAGGGTTAGCCAAATCCTTATCCAATGGAATTCTGAATCCCTAATTTCCTCATTCTTATCAGGCTACAGTTACTACAATTTTCCATTTTACTGAGTATAGGAGCACAAACAAACACCCTAGTAGATCCCCGGAGTTTCAAATCTACTCATTCCTTCCCCTGTTATTTAGTAGCAGTCCTACATTTTTTATGATATTCAGGATTGATTATCCTCACAAATGTATTGATTTATTTTTTTCTCCTGCAGGTAAACTAACATGAGGAGTCCAAAGTGACCCTTTGACATCATTGCTTAGGTTCAGTGCAACCTATGTCTACAGGTGAAAACATTCCACCTTTTTAATCCCATGCCTGTAATTCTGCCAAGTCAAAAATTTAAAAGCAGTAAAACACAAAACCAAAGTGTATCACAGAGAGTAGTGGTGACAGAGGTCACTGCTAATTCCACATCTGTTATATGGATCCAATTTTTTATGATGCTAAGGACATAGTACTATAACTTACATACCGATCCTGAATAATGGTGTCCTAACCCTAGTGTGACATCTTTAATATATATTATCTGACCCTTGAAGAGGCCATTTCAAGGTGCTGTGAGGCCAGAAGTTTCCAAATGATGCAGTATATAGCACATCCAGTGGATTGTGATCAAATGGTAATTTGTACATCTAAAACTGGGTCTTTTGGGCTGAGGTGAGGTTATATGAGATCTTATGTTGTTAAATAAGATGTTTGTGATGGTGATGGTGGTGCTGGTAGAGTTGTGTGGACAGGTTCAACTAATCCATTTTAATAGAACATGAATCAATATAGAAATTACTATCTTCTTCAGGATGGAAGCGTTCCAATATAATCAACTTGCCAGTAAGAAACTGCTTGGTCTCCTTGAGAGTTCCTATATCGAGGGACTCAGTGTCCGTCCCTACTGCTGACAGGTTGCATATTTAGCAGCTGTAGATGGTGGTAGATCAACCTTAAACAGTGAAAGCTCATGCTGTTGTGTCCATGTATAACATTCATCCCTGATACAGTAACTATGATGTTCATGTGCTATTGTGAACACATTTGGGATGGCTGAGGTCAGAGAAAGGGACATCCACTGGAGAGGCATTCTTTCTTTCTGGTGAATACCTCCTCTGCAAGATATGCTCTCTGGTGAGCACTGTACTTTCTTAGGTTTGTCCTCATTTTTTTTTATCACAGACTCTTCTCTTTTGGGTTGTCCTATCCTGCTCTTCCCAGACCCCTGAACCATCAGCCTTAGTGATGTTCTTTGGAACAATTTCACCTCAGCCTGTCTTCCAGGTAACCCATACATGGGCCTTTCCACCTTCTCTTCACAGTAACATATTGAGTTTTCTATAAAGCAGAACTGATTTATTTTCTTTTTTCACCCGTTGGTTAAAGAAAACTACTCATGAGGCGATCTATACACATGAGTCAATGAAGAGACATTATTATAACTGAGGTTAATGGGAGTCTTGTTCACCCATTTATGTACCTTCAGATCTGCTTGATCTTAATTTTATATGCACTATTTCCATTGTATTATGGACTATTTCGCACCTGCTTGACCTATTAATATGGAGCTTTATAAAACCGAACTCAATGGGTTTTGGAAGACTTTTATTCCCTACCTGGCACAGTGTCTCTGTCCCTTATACTGCCTGGTAAAGAGATGGCACATGTAAGACTGGGGGTCTGAGCATCAACCACTTTTGTGAAGACAAAAATACTAGTGAAGTAGATTAAATCTCTGGTTATCACCCTGAGCTAGATGTATCTGTGAGTTCCAGAAATTATGGTTCAGGCACTGTGTCAAGTACAGCAGAAGGAGAGAGTATCCTTAGGATTTTGGTCCCAGCTATGGAAGAGAAGAAACATGATATACCCCCATAGAGCAACAGCTCCTAGCAGCAAACACAGATTGAGCCTCTCAGGAAGGAATAAATCACAGCAGCCAGTCGGTTTGACTAGTGTTCATTCATGAGCAGTGGCCGTTAATCCTTTGCACTAACAGTTGGGCTGTTCTAAAGAGATTAACTGTATTGCTTGCACAACAGGAAGCCAAGGGGTGGATGATTCACGTGTGGGACCTTGTGGGGTCAGGATTTGTGGAGGGACATGCGGGTTCACCTGCAAGTGCCTGAGGCAGTCCTCACTGTTTTCAATGTCCCAGCTAATAAATCACTGACAACCCCCCCTCAGCAATTAGAAAGCTGATGCCCTATGATCAGGTATGAATGCTAGCAATGACCCTTCAGTAGATATAGCAGATTGGGTGCAGAGAAGGAGTGGCCACCACGGTGCTCAGGTGGAACAGCATGTTTCCAAGGATGTCAGATTGCCCTTTAAGTACAGTGACTACATTAATGCAGTACTCATGCATTAACTGTCTAGTGGACAGGGCTGAGTTCCAGTGCTAATAAGCTAGAGGGAGGATGCCAAAACCCCTCTTGCCAACACTAGCATTTTCACGGTAAAATGAGCTCCCCAAAATGACTGTCACCAGTATCTATGTCTCCAGGGTAAGTCTCAGTTGCCTCCTTCCTTACCAGGAGGCTCTCCGAGATCAGCAAGTGGGTTTGATCCAGGCTCCTTTCAAATAACTGTCCTTCCCTGGGTCTCAGAGCATATGAGATTTTGTGTGTGCCTTTAAGAATGGAGTCTCTTGTTTCTTACAACCCTCTGGCTCTCCTGAATGCCAGCTCCACTAGCTTTCAAAGCCAGATATTCTGGGAGCTCACCTTCCTGGTGCAGGATACTCAGGCTGGGGAGCCTAATATGGGGCTTGGATCCTTCTCTCCCTGGGGAGAATCTCTGCATTTGTGATTATTCTCTCATCTGTGGTCCCCTTACCAGGTATGTGGGGTTGACTGTACTGAATCTCTGCCCTTCCTATCCTGTCTCATTGTGGTTCCTTTTTATATCTTCAGTTGTAGAAGATCTTTTCTACTTCTCTTCAAGTCATTCTCATCAATAATTGCTCTGTGAATAGTTGTAATTTTGGTGTGCCCATGGCCGGAGGTGAGCTCAAAGTCTTCCTACTCCACCGTCTTGGCCAAAGTCCTTCAGATTGAATATATTTGCATATGCTTGTGTCCCCTTCTTAGAAACTGTCATTTACATAATTAGCCTGTTTTAAAAGTTATTTATGGGTGAATTCTTTATATATTACAATTTATCTTTTAAAATTTTATTTGTTTTTGTTGGAAACATACTCAGTCTCTGTGGTTTGTCGTTTAACTTTGTTTACATTGTCATTCTGTATAACAGGTTTTAGTTATATGTAATAAAATACAAGAAACTTAAAGTTTCATTCTTTTCTTATATTCTTAAGTCACCACAAATCATATCTGTGATGGAGTTATATGTATTATAATTTCATCTTATTTAATTCATGTGGAAAGATAATTTTATATCCTGTTTACAGAATAGTACATTTCCCCCACTAATATGGAAAACAATGGTATCAAGTTTCCATATGTGTTTTGTTACGTTTCTGAATTTCTAGCTTCTTCATTTATTTAAAGCATATGAAAGGCTTGTACATTTCACAAAAAGCAGGAAGATGATGCTGAAGGTCCAAGGAGTGAGAATGCAGCAGCCCTTGCCTGGTGAGCTGAGAGCTGATGTCCAGCCTGTGGTCAGTCTGTCTCCCCAAATCCCGCGGTAGTGCTGCCTTTCCTGCATCCTGGGGCAGGGTCATTGGGAGAAACTCCCAATTCCTCTTCAAATAAAACCCCAGCTCTTCTGTGGTGTGCGTTATCTAACCTCTTTCCCCTCTTGAATCTTCTGCTCTGGATGTCTTACTCTTGCTCATTATCAATCTAGTCAAGGAACTTGATGAACCTGTTTTCCCCTCAGGCCCTTTTTCTTCCTCTGACCTCTGTGTGGATCAGTCTGTCTCCCTGCTGGATCTTTGCCCTGCTGGATCCTTCATTCAGGCTACAGTTCAACCATTATCTTCTCAGAGAGGCCTCACCACCCTGTCTAATGGTGCCCACCTTCTCATCCTAGTTACTCTCTATCACATTATCCTTAATGATCTAGTTCAATCATTTACCATGCCATGAAGTAATCTCTATTCTATAGTTTCAGTCTATATTTCTCTCACCTGCTAGAATTTAAACCCATGATATCTCATTTTTGTCATTAGTGCTAATGTCTAGAATAGTTGCTATTACTAAGAAAGCACTCAGTAAAGATATGTTAAATAAATGAATAAATGAGTGGATGTGTGAAGCCTAGTACCTATACTTTCAGGGGCAAACTTTGTGTTTGTTCACATTGACTGTTTGACATGCCCCTTTTAAGAAGATATTTCCATTAATAGATCTCACTGGAACACAGAACAAAAATCGTAGGGGAGAAAGAGGCATAATTTTCCATACTTTACCTCCCTGACTCCAATTCTACTTTCTTCAAAGTTGTGAGAAATTTCTGACAATTCTGAGTGTTTCTCTTTCTCACTCAACACTCCACCTTCTTTTCAGAGCTAGGGTTAGGGGCCTTGCCATTCTTTGCCAGAATACTATTTTTTTAGCTGATGCTTTTTTTTCTTTTTCAGATTTCACAGCATGCAGTTTGTTCCTGTTTATTTGGCTGTTTCTTTTCTTTCTTCTTTTTTTTTTTTGAATGCATTTCAACAATAATTGGGAGAGTAAGCCTGTAATCTGCCTCACTCCACCATCTGTTGATAGAATCTCAAATTTTGTTTCTAAGTTTAAAACATTAAAGAACTGAAGACATTTCATTATATTCCTATGAATATAGAAATCGTGTAGTGGGGAGAGGGGTTTCATACAGATAGAAATAATCCTGAGATTACATAGCCCAAAATGTTAGTAGTTTGTTTTTTCTGAAAATAAGTTTATTTTCATTTCTGATAAAGGCCATTTTAATTTTCTTATTAAAGAATCTCCTTATTTAAGATAATATACATTTAAATTTTTAAAATAAATTAGAAATACTTAAAATTTAGAAAAATATCATTCAATATTGTTTAAGTATTTTAAATGTTCTAAAATCCTTAATTTATTACTTGAAAATGTTCATAGAAGAATAACATACTTTTAATAATTTTAATTTAAGCACTTAAGCATGTGAGACTTTCAGCCATAACTTAATACAAAATAATCTGTTAAACATCTAGAGTTAGAAAGTATGTGACAATAATTTCACAGTTCAGAGTACTTGGGGAAATAGTATTATAAACATCTATATAGTAGATTTAAAATGTGAAGTAGCTCTGACTGTGTTTTTGAGATGCATTCTCTATAAATAAATTGTGCATAATAGGTATGATAATGGTCAAATTTCTTGAAGAGATATAATTTATAATAATACAGAAACTATTAATGCTTTCTGAATCATATTCCAGGTACCAGAATAGGAAAATGAAGGCCATTGAAAGAGGTTGAGGGCATGTGGTCATGTAATAAAGCACAGTGCCCCATTAATAATTGTTCTGCAGGGAAGATAAAATTAGCAATAGGTACCCATTAAAAAAGACTGTATTTGGAATAATATGATCTAGTTATGAGGACTATTGCAATTGAAAAACTGTTTAACTATATGCCTCACTAAGTATACTGAAATCTGCTTTTATAAATACAACTTAATTTTAATTATAAAATATAAAAATATATTAAAGAAAAGAAATAGAAAATAAATTGTAAAACAAATTCAAAAAAAGCACATAAAGGGGAAAAAGTAGTATAATTAAGCAATTTGGAAAAGTAGAAAAAAAATGTTTACTATATGTCTTAGCTCAGGATGCTATAACAAAAATATTGGCGGCTTTTAAACAACAGACAATTATTTCTCAAGGTTCTGGAGGCTGGACATCCAAAATCAGTATGCCACCATGATCGGGTTCTAATAACAGACCTCTTATATGTTAGAGAATGACAATTTCTCTCAAGGTATTGAGAGCAGAGAGCAGAAGAGAAAACAAGCTTTCTCAAGACTCATAAAGGCACTAATACCATTTATGAGGACTCCACTCTTAAGAGCTCACCTAATCCTAATAGCTTACTGATTTTATTGATCTTTTCAAAGAACTAATTTTTGGTTACATTGATTTTCTCTATTGATTTTCTGTTTTCAATTTTATTGGCTTCTGCTCTTATTCTTATTCTTTTCTTTTGCTTATTTTAAATTTAATTTGGTCTTCTTTACCTAATTTCCTGGGTAAAAAAATAGATTACTGGTTTTAAATCTTTCTTCTTTTCAATATATGCACTCAATTCTATGAATTTCCTTTTAAGCACTGCTTTTGCTGCATTCCACAAATTTTGATGTTGTGTTTTCATTTTCATTTAGTTCAAAATATTTTTAAATTTCTGTTGAGATTTCTTCTTTGATCTGTGTTTTATTTAATCTCTACATATTTTGCTGTCGTTGGACAAAGTAGTCTATAGATGTCACTTATATCCTGTTGACTGATGGTATCATTGAGTTAATTATGTCCCTACTGATTTTCTGCCTGCTGGATCTGTCCATTTCTGAGAGAAGGGTATTAAAGTCTCCAACTATGATAGTGGATTTATCTATTGATATTTCTCTTTTCAATTCTGTTAGTTTTTGCCTCATATAGTTTGACACTCTGTTGTTAGGTGCGTACATGTAAAAATTATGTTTTCTTGGAGAACTTGCCCCTTTATCATTATGTAATGTCCTTCTTTATCCCTGATAATTTTCCTTACTTTGAATTCTGCTCATCTAAAATTAATATACATACTCCTACTTTATTTTAAGTAGTTTTAGCATGGTATATTATCCTCTATCCATTTGCTTTTAATCCATATATGTCTTTAAATTTAAAATATGATTCTTGTAAACACCATATAGTTGAGTCTTGTCTCTTGATCCACTCTGCTAATCTCTTTTAACTGGTGCCTTTGGAACATTGATATTCAAAGTGATTCCTGGCATAGTTGGATTATATCTACATTTGTTCCTGTTTTCTATTTGTTGCTCTTGTTCTTTGTTCCTTTTTTTTCTTCTACTCTTTTTCTTCATTTTGTGGTTTTAAGGGAGCATTTTATATAATTCCACTTTCCTCTTTTCTTAGAATATATACTTTTTTTTTTCCCTTTTCTAAGTGGTTGCCCTGGACTTTGCACCATTTACAGCTAATCCAATTTCATTTTCAAATAACACTATACTACCTCATGGGTGGTGTGAGTACCTTACAATAACAAAAAATTCTTTTTCCTCCTGTCCCTTGCTGTCATTCCTTTTACTTATATAAAAGAATATAATATAAGCATACATAGTCATATGTACATATATATGTCTGTGTATACATAAATTATGTGTATACATAAATGAATGTGTATACATAAATGAATACATTTTTGGTATTATTTTAAACAAGCTATTATCTGTTAGATCAATTAAGAAAAAGACAAATAAAAGATTTTATTTTACCTCTTCTTATTCCTTTTTCTATGTTTTTTCTTACTTTATATAGATCCAAATTTCTGACCAATATTATTTTTCATCTCTTTAAAGAACTTCTTTTAACATTTCTTGCAAGGCAGGTATGCTGGAAACAAATCTCTTCAATTTTTGTTTTTCTGAGAAGGTCTTTATTTCTTCTTCACTTTTGAAGGATAATTTCCAGGGTACAGGATTCTAAGCTAGTGTTTTTCGCTCTCAACACCTTATATATTTTCCTCCATTCTCTTCTTGCTTGAATGGTTTCTAAAGTGAAGTCAGATGTAATCTTTATTTATTTTTTTATTTTATATTGGACTATAGTTGATTTATAATGTTGTGTTACTTTCAGGTGTACAGCAAAGTGATTCAGTTATACATATACATATATGTATTCTTTTCAAATTCTTTTCCGATTTAGGTTATTACAGAATATTTAGCAGTTCTCTGTGTTATACAGTAAGTTCTTGTTGGTTGTCTACTTTAAATATAGTAATGTGTATACGTCAATCCCAAACTCCAAATTTATCCCTTCCCCTTGTTTCTCTATAGATAAGTTTTTTTTTCCTCCTCTAGCTTCTTTGAGGATTTTTTTCTTTATCTTTGATTCCCTATAGTTTAAAAATGACATGCCTAAGTGTGGCTTTTTTTTTTTTTTTTTTTTTGTCATTTATCTTGCTTGTTGTTCTAGCTTCTGTGCTTTGGTATCTGACATTAATTCAAGGGCAGTATTGTTTCAAATATTTCTTCTGTTCCTTCGTCTTTCTTTTACTTCTACTATTTCCATTACATGTAGGTTACACATTTGGTTGTTTTCCCACAGTCCTCCAATATTCTGTTCTGTTTTTCTCAGTCTTTGTTCTCTTTGCTTTTCAGTTTTCAAGGATTCTATTAATATATTCTCTAGCTTAGAGATTCTTTCCTCAGCTGTGTGCTTTCTACTAGTAAGCCTATCAGAAGCATTCTTCATTTCTGTTATGAGGCTTTTTTTTTTTTTTATCTCTGGCTTTTCTTTTTGGTTCTTTCTTAGGATTTCCATCTCTCTGCTTATATTGTCCACCTATTCTTGCATGCTGTCTACTTTATTCATTAGAGCCCATTAAAGCATATTAATCATAGTTCTTTAACAGTCTTGATTAATAATTACAACATTTCTGCCATGTCTGTTTCTGAAGCTTGCTCTATCTCTTCAAACTGTGTCTTTGGTCTTTTCATATGTTTTAGGTTTTTTTTTTTTTTTTGATATTGGAAAATGATGTACTGGCTAAAGGGAAATGCTGTAAGTAGATCTTTAGTAATGTGGTGGTGAGGTGTGCAGGGAGGAACAGCATTCTATAGTCCTAAGATTGGATCTCAGTTTTTTAGTAAGCCTATGACTCTGGACTGTGAACTTCACAAGTGCTTTTCTGGTTTTTTTTTTTTTTTTTTTTTTTTTTTCCCTACCCCTTAGATGGACCAGGATGACTAGAGTGGGCTGGAGTTGAATATTTCCCTTCCCTGAGGTCAGAGTCTGATAACACCCTCAGGTGAGGACCTGTTCAGACATAGGGTAACTAGTTTCACCTGAGGACAGGACTTGTTAAGAAGAACAGAACACTCTGGAATATTTCAAAATGGTTTCTTTCCTCTCCCCTACCTGAAACTGGATAAGGTTCTTTTTCTCCTATATTTACTGTGGGAACCTGGTGGAGCTCTAGAAGGTGAATCTCACAATATTGTTGACTGGATTCCCCTGGGGTTTTGAACTCTCAGAGTTGTCCACACTGAGTCTTCAGCAATCTGTCAATTACAGTTCATGATTTTTGATCCTGACACTGGTTCTTGAGGCTGTTTCCACTTGTGAGTTTCTTCAGTCTTGGGGGCAGTGATGTGCCCTTTGTCTTGCTCTCTCTTACAAATCCAAGAAGAATTGTTAATTTTTCAGTCCGTTCAGATGTTTACTTGTTAGAAAGAATGGTAAATTCCAAGATCCCTACATGCAGAACTAGAAACACAAAGTCCCAGTATTTGATTTTTGATGTTTTGAAAAGACGTTATTTTTAAAATTTCAATGTTTTGAAAAGACATCAATTTTAAAACATTTGCTTTCTATTTTTTGTTGTTGTTGTTAATATACAGAGAAATAATTGTGCATATGTTCATTTTCCTGGAGACCTTGAAGATTTCCTTATTCATTCTAATAGTTTAGTTGTATGTTACTTTGGACTTTACAAGCAAATACGTCCTCTGCAGACTTTAAAATTTATATTTTTATATACTTTATTTCTTCTTATTTCATTCTTTGTTTTATTGATTCTACCTCCTGTACAAATCTTAATAGAAGGGATAGTGACAAGTATCTTTATCACATTTTTTATTTCAAAGAGGGGACAAATTTTCATCATTTTCTATTAAATTTATTAGATAAAGACTTTTAAAATTGTAGTTTTAAAAAATATTTTTGTTTGTCAAAAATAGATATAAATTTTATCAAGTAATTTAATTCTATTGCAATAATTATGCATTTTTTTCTCTAATTTGAAGTGGAACAGTACATAGATTTTTAAATGTTGTACTAGTCTTGAATTCCTGGACTATATCCAATTTGACCTTTTAAAATTATATTTTTACATATTGCTTAATTGTTTCTGCAAATATATTTTTTAATTGTATCTATTAAAGAACTGTATTCATCTGTAATTTTCCTTTTAACAATATTATAGTCAGATTTTTCTATTGACGTAATTCTGGACTTTTTCCAGATCCTATACTGTTCCTTACTAAGAGATTGAATCTGGAGGAATACATCTGAAAATATTTTGGTTTTGTTATTATAGGCCAGTTCTTAATTATTAATGGGGATGAAAATTTTCTGTCTCTGGAACATAGGATTTATGTAGTCTGAAATTTTTAACGTGAAGATCCAAGGCATTTCAAAGTGGCACATAGTTGCCTGAACGTTAGGTTCCTCTGATTATTTGGAAGATTCACAGATTAATTAGGCTTACAGTAGTTCAAAAATTGGAAACATCCTACAAAGAGCTGATACTCAGATAGTACTGTCCTAAAAAAATAATCTTTGATTTGAAGATGAAGATTAATTGTAAAGCTTATTCTTCTTATATATTCTGACAAGATCAAATTGTCTCTTTTAGAACTTGTTAGAAGGAAGCTGAGCTGGGGAGAAATTAAATGTTATGGAAGAAGTTCTTACCTGTGTATAAATCTTTGCAACTACTTACAACTTTGAGGTATGGTTCAAAAATTATTTGTTTGCTTTCCTGATGCTTGCAGGCATCATGAATTAAACCGAGAGACCAACAGATCTCTTCTCTATGTAACTCCAGAAAAATGCGGGAGCTTTGATTTGCCCTGAAAATGGTAACATAAATGCTGATTTAAAAAGATAATGTTATATGGTTAAAATGTATCAGTGAACTGTATCAGAGAATTGATTGACTATACTTCAGTTAATTATATTCAAGAATAATACTAGTCACTTACCAGTATTTGAAACCATTTTGTAATTCCAAATATATGGCAAGTTCTAGCTGTTTGTATGCATAATTTATTCAAATTTATAAGAGAGTGTAACTTTCTTACCATTTAGGAAGAAAAAATTTTAAGCTAAAAACAGGAAATGGTAAAAACAGTTAAAGCTTTTTCAAATAAGCATGGTAAAAATATTCCTCATGAATAATAAAATTTTAAAACATTATCAAATCAGATTAACATTTCCAACAGAGAGAAGAAAAATTTTAAATACATACTTCACATCAATTACAAATAAATGTTCTTCTTAACTACTTTCCTTTCAGTTTTCACTTTCAGAGATGATCAGAAAATTTCTTGATACAGTTCTACTTTTTTCTCAATTTTACATTATTTTTCAAATATTGGTGTGCTAGGTCATGAATAAAATTATTACTAAAATTTTTCTTAACCTAAAAAACAATTCCTGTCAATATTTATGTGAAATTATTTTTATCTTGCTTCAATTTTTAAAATTTTCTTTGGCATCTTTTATGTGGATATATCTAACACTTTTCTTCCATAAAATGATCTATGAAGGAAGAAAAAGTAAAGAGCATCACTCAGGACAAAAATATGAAATTCAAATGCTCATTATTTAAGTCATATAATCATTAAACCTTGGGGATTCAGGTTTAAATGAGGGAATAAAGTACATAAATTCTCAGTCAGCTCAACACTATGTACTCTACAGGCTACAAAATTGTTGATAGATAACTAAACATCTGGCTGACTTCTTTGTTATAGTAATTAAAAATTCTAACTCTATTTTGCATATCTGGCAAGTTGTATAATATGGTTGTTAATCATTTTTCAAGGACTGACAAACATCTCTTCAGTTTAAATCTCACAAATCTTATCTGGACTTACTTGTAAGAAAGTATTCTGAATTATTCATCTAAGTGTATGATAAAATCAGACAATGAAGAAGCATTGATTAAAATAAAATCATACTAAAGATTTTAAAAATATTTTAGACTGATTGCATTAATAACTTCAAATAATCACCTCTGTCAGTATTCACACACTTTGTTGTAGGACTTTGAAATTCCTCACACTGAAGTGTTGGTGTCTTGTTCCCTTATGTCTTAAACTTGTGTTGACCCTGTGATTTGCTTCATCCCATAGATTGTGGCAGAAATTATGTCATGCCAGTTCTGAGCCTATAGCTGAAGAAGTTTTGCATATTTTCTCTTTTGTTCCTAAGCCTCTGCTATTCCCATGTGTGATGATTAATTTTATGTGCCAACATGTCTGTGGCACCCAGATATTTTGGCAAATATTACTTTGGGTCTTTCTGTGAGGGTGTATTTGGATGGGATTAACATTTAAATTGGTAGACTTTGAGTAAAGCAGATTTCCCTCCATAATGTGAGTAGGCTTCATCCAATCAGTTAAAAGCCTAATAGAACAAAAAGACCAGCCTCCTCAAATAAGAGAGAATTTTCCAGCAGACTGACTTTAAACTTCACCTGCAGCATTGACTCTTCTTTCTTCTACAGTCAACTGTCTTTAGACTTGAATTGGAACATAGGTTCTCCTGTATACACACACACACACACACACACACACACACAAACATCCCATAGGTTCTGTTTCTCTGGAGAACATTGATTAAGACACCATGAGAACCTATTGAAAGATGAAACACAAATTGAGGGGAAAGAAAATATAGGTCAGCTAAAGAAAATATAGGTCAATCCCTAGCCAGTCAATCCAAAAAAGGCAGTAAGTATCTCCTAACTAACCCCAGCTGATTTCAGATGCATAAATGATAAACATTATTATTTCAGTGGCTTATTTCAGTAAGCCACTGGGATTTTTTATTGTTAGGTAGTAACACTATAACAATAAATTATTTACATAGGAACTAGAGTTTATCAATGCCTAAGATACTTTGCAATTAGCAAGCACTTTTTGAAACTTAAAACAATTTTGAATTTAAACAGGGCATTGCTTACCAAGTGAGTAAACAGAACAGTAGTTTGTTCAAATTTTTAACAAAGGAATATTCCTGATGTTTTCCAACTCATTTTTCATCAAAACCCCTAAATCTTTAAAAATTATCATATTTTATAATGTAAATATGATTACTACTATGTGCAAACATTATAAAAGTAAAATTGCTTACATTTAGTTGTATTCATTTGAAAGCTACACAAATAATTTGGAGGGGAATTCAAACACTTTTGACTACAGGTTTCAATAGAGATGGTTACATAATTTTTATTTTTATTTATTTATTCATTTTTAAATTTAGATATAGCTGATGTACAATATTATATAAGTTACAGATGTACAACTTAGTGATTCATAATTTTTAAAGGTTATACTCAATTTACAGTTATTATAAAATATTGGCTATATTCTTTATGTTGTACAATTTACCCTTGTAGCTTATTTATTTTATAGGGATGGGAAAGAATTTTTGATAAAAAGACTTGATGCTCTGAACACTTGTTTTATTTGTTGCCATGCTTTTATTAGTACACCTAGTACTAAGTTTTCAAGAAAGTAGAAGGGCATTTAGATACTCCAAGTTTTTATAAGAAAATTCAAATTGTAAATCTGATTCTTTTGTTCAATATAATAAATCACTTTCTCCCCTCCTAATGTGTAGAGGGTAAATTAGAGCATAACCAAAAATATATATGAAGAATATTTCTAATTAAACCTAAACGGTCCCTGAATATCAGAGGCCAACATTACAAAAACAAATTTATTTAAGATAAAAATCAATTTAAAATTTGTCTTCAGCTGCTATATATGTATATATCTACACAAAATCTGATATATATGTCTCAAATTATTATATATGACATATAAATTATAATAGCACATATAAATATAAATTATTTATACATAAATATACACATTATATATGTACATATACATATTATTTGTCACTTACTCTAGTATTTAGTATTTCAGGAGGCTAAGTCTTTATCTAACTCCTAACTCTTCAAGTCTTCATTCTTACCTTTGGACCTCAATGGCATTTTGAGTCTCTCAGAGTCAATGTAAGCTCAAAGTTGGTATCTAATAATCCTAAAGGTATAGCTATTTATCTTTCCCATGTTTACACTCACCTAGAAAACAAACAAAACTTAAGGAAGATTCATGGAAAACACATGTGACTATGAAACAGGATCTTTCCTCAAAAAGACACATTCTCCACCTCAGTCAAAGGACTCCAGGTCTGAGAACTAACTTAGTTCTAGAAACTGAAAAAAAAGACTATGAATTCCCATTACTGTGAATTGAATTATAATGTTTACATTTTTTCTCCAGTATATATCAAGCAGCATCTTAATAGTGTGCCTATTTCATTTCTAGGGACTTTGTGATTAATTAACCATCACTAGAGGTTGCTTAAACAATACTTTGTGTTACTATTCCTATGTCTTGGCTTATTGTGGCAACTGTGCTCATCTATTCTCAGATAGTTAACAAAACTTGGTCTCTATTCCTCCAGGATCACATTATTTCTATTGTAAGAATGACATTCACATATTATCTCTAACCTACAAAAGTGAGCCCACACAAACGTCTTCAAAGATGCTAGATTCCCCTTAGCCTGAAGAATTTATCTATTTTTTCCTGGTTGTCCAATTTGTTGGCATACAATTGTTCATAGTAGTCTCTTATGAGCCTTTGTATTTCTACTGTATCAATTGTAATGTTTTCTTTTGTTTATAATTTTATTTACTTGAGCTCTCTTTTTTTTTTCTTGATTAGTCCAGCTAAAGCTTTGTCATTTTTGTTTATCTTTTCAAAAACCTAGTTTTTGAAAACCTCTAGTTTCATCGATGTTTTCTGTTGTTTTCTTAGTATTTACTTTATTTATTTCATTTTAATCTTTATTTTTTCCTTCCTTCTGCCAACTTTGGATTAATTTGTTTCTTTTTTTCTAGTTCCTTGAGGTGTAATGTTAGGTTGTTTATTTGAGATCATACTTCTTTTTTTTTTTCTTAATGTGGGCATTTATAGCTATAAGCTTTCCTCTTAACTGCTTTTGCTACATCCCATGCATTTTGGTATATTGTATTTCCATTTTTGCTTGTTTCAAGATATTTTTGATTTCCTTTTTGATTTCTTTGTTGGTTCATTAGTTTTTCAGGAGTATGTTGTTTAGTTTCCAAATAATTGGAAAATTTCCAATTTTTCTCCTTTTATTAATTTCTAATTCATACCATTATGGTCAAAAAGGTACTTGATATAATTTCAAAATTCTTGAATTTGTTAAGACTTTGTTGTGTTGCCTAACATATGATCTATCTTGAACAATGTTTCTTGCATGCTTGAGAGAATGTGTTTGGTGTTATTAGATGGAATGTTTTATACATATAAATATATATATATATATATCAGTTAAGTCCATTAGTTCAATAGTGTTTTTGAAATCTACTCTTTCATAATAGATTTTCTGCCTGGATGACTTATCCATTGTTGAGATTCAGGTATTAAATAATTACCATCATTGAAATGGTGTTTATTTCCCATTTCAGTTTGTTAGTATTTGTTTACTTGGAATATCTTTTCCATCCTTTAATTTTCACTCTTCTGTGTCCTTAAAGCAAAAGCTTTCTTATTTTAAGGTGATAATTTTAGCTCAATAGCATGCAGAAATTTTATACCTCTCCCCCACTCACATTTTAGATTATTGATGTCACAATTTACATTTTTATTACATTGGAATACAGTTACAAATTATTGTAGTTATAGTTATTTTTAATACATTCATTTTTTAACTTTTAAACTGGAGTTGAAAGTGATTTAGGCACAACTATTACAATATTAGGGATTCATTTTATATATTTACATATAGCAGTGAGTTTTACATATTCATATATATATATATATATATATATGGTTATTTAGTGTCCTTTCATGTCAATTTGAAGAACTCTCATTAGAATTTCTTGTAAGACAGGTTAATGGTGATAAACTCCCTAAGCTTTTTTGTCTGAGAAAGGATTTATTACTTCTTTATTTATGTAAGAAAACTCTGCCAGGCTAGCATTCTTTGTTGACAGATTTTTTTCCCAATACTCTGAATATATCATTCCACTCTTTCCTAGATTTCCAAGTTTCTGCTGAGAAATCTACTGACTATCTTATGTGATTTCACTTGTATGAGGCAAGTCTTTTTTCTCTTGTTGCTTTGTCTTTGACTTTTGAAAATTCTCTGTCTTTGATTTTTGAAAATTTAGCTATATGTACCCCATTATATCCCTTTGGGGATTCAATATATTCGGGGTCTTTGCAGTCTCATAAATCTGGATGTCTGTTTCTCTCCCCATGTTTAGAAGTTTTCAGGTATTATTTCTTGAAATAGACTTCCCGTCCCTTTCTTTCTTTCTTATCTTTATGGGATTCCTAATTCATATAAGTCATATGTTGTTTTACTTCATGTTTTCCTATAAGTCCCATTAGCTTTTTTCCCTCTTTTTCATTCTTCTTCTTTTTTCCCCCACTTCCCTGACTGGACAATTTCAAATTACTTGTCTGCAATTTCACTGATTCTTTCTTCTGCATGGATGAGTCTGCTGTTGAAGCTCTCTATTGAATTCTTTAGTTCAATCATTCTTCAGTTCTAGGATTTCTGGGTTTTTTTTTTCTTTCTGGTTTTTATCTCTTTGTCATACTTTTAATTTTGTTCATGCATTTTCCCCCCAATTTTCTTTAGCTGTCTCTGCATTTTTTTGTGGTTCACTGAACTTAAGAGGATTATTCTGAATTCTTTGTCAGTTCATAGATCTCCATTTCTTTAGGGTCAGCTTTATTAGTTGTAGCTTTATTAGTTTCCTTTGGAAATGTCATGTTTACTTGATTCTTTGTGAACTTTGTATACTTGCTTTGTTATCTGCACATTTGAGGAAGCAATCTCCTCTTTTAGTACTTACAGGTTTGTTTCAGCAAAGAAAGACTTTCATCCATTAACATAGCTTGGGATTCTGGATGGGTCGGCTGATAGCATCTGCAGCAAGTCATTTTCTGTTGTGATCTCCAGTTCAGTGTGATCTGATTGGGGACTGCTGGCTGGGCTCCATATTTGGGTTGGCTTGCTGGCTAAGGTCCTTATCCAATTTGGCCTGCTGGCTGTACTTCGTGATTAGATGGGGCTTTTGGTTGAGGTCCACAGTCTTGTGGCATCACTTGCCAGGCTTTATAATCACCTCTGGTAGGCAGGATCACAGTCTGTGTTCCTAGGCAGGGCAGTGTCTGTAGTTGGACTCTGCAATTGGGCAGGGCTACAGACTGGGCTCTGCAATCACCCTTACTTTGGTGGCTCCCAAGGTTTTGACCTTATCTTGATGGTAGTGATGGATGGAATCTGCATTCATGCAGCATGAAGGCAAGACCTTGTGACTGGATGGATTATCAAGCTGTGCTCTGTGATCAGGTAGGAACAGAGGTTGTGCCTTGAAGTTGGCCAAGACCATGGGATGGGCTCAAATAGAGGATAGATCACTGTCCAGGCAGCCTGGTCAGGAATAGCCAACAACTTTTTGTGCTATTTGGTTGGGGCTGAAGGCTATGCTCTCCTCTTGTTATTTGGGCTCCTTCATTTGGGGGGCTGCAGGCTACTATATGTGATTGAGTAGAATCTCTGACAGGGATCCCTGCCTAGGCAAGGTCATAGGCTGTGTTCAGCAATTAAGCAGGACCAGAGGCCATGCTCTGTACCTGGACAGTACAATATGCTATGCTCTGAGACTGTCCAGCTTCACTGGAGGTCACTGTTCAGGATCCTTGGTAAGGTGGGAACAGAAGTTTTGCTACAAATTTGGGTGGGGCTGCTGGCTTGGCTCTTTGCCTGTACAGGTTTATAGAATGGACTTTGGGATTGCAGCATGGTCACTGATGGGCTCCCTGTTCACGAGGTGCTAGAGGCTATGCTCAGCAATTTGTACATGGCTGTTGACTTGCTTCCCTGTCTAGCAGGCAGTAGGATTTGTTCCACAGTTGGAAGATCTCAATGACTAGGCTCCAAAATTAGGTAAAGCTGTCAACCATGCTACTTGGCCAGATGGGGCCACTGGCTCAGCTCTTAAGATCATCAGAGTCACTGGCTAGGCTTTCTACTTGGGAACCACTGTAAGCAGAAATGTAGTCCAGTGAGATATGCATGCTGGTTGCTGTGAGCTACCCCTCTTCTTTACATCAGTAGCTGATCCCTAGTGATCTAGCTCCACTGATTTCCCCAGTGATCTCTGTTAGGCAAGACCTAAGTGGGCCTCACAGGAAGCATTCTGTAATGTTAGGGAGCTGGAAGTCCACTTTTTTCCTCTCTTTTCCCCCTGGAAAAACCATAGGCACAGGGGATCCTTTCAGTGTAGCACTGTGTCAGCCTTGGGGAGGGGAAATTTGATCAAAGTGAAACTGCTCCTCTTAGCCCTCTAATGTGGTTTTCTCATTTTTGTGGTCCAAGGGTGTACTTAAGCCTCACTCTTGGTTTCTGAGATTTTCATAAAGGCATCCTGTCTATGGATAGTTGCTAGTTGGTCTGACTGTGACCCCTCAGGCTAGAGTTAAAAACTGTTTATTCTGTCATCTTGCTGACATCACTCTCATCAGGAACTTTAGTTGCTGAATTTGTCTAGTTCTCAAAATTTTTGGTCTCAGAGTCACATTACACTCTAAAAAATTATTGAGGACCCCAAAGAACTTTTCTTTATATGTGTAAAATCTATAGGTATATATTGCATTAGATATTAAAACCAAGAAATTTGCTGAATGTGCATTTATCAATTCATTTAAATTCAAGTAATAAAACATTGAAGGATAAGGATAACTTGTCACTTATCATACATAATTTTATGAAAAATTTTCCCCACAGTATTTTCAAAAATATAGTGAGAAGAGTGGCCTTGTTTTAGAATACTGTAAACCACTTTAATATGTGGATTAGTAGAACAAAGTTGAATTCTCATAATCAATTGTTGTATGCAATTTCCTTTAAAGTATGTGAAGAATATGCAGTCTTACAAAGACATGTAGCTAGAAAAGAGAGGCACATTTTAATAGCATTCCAGACAATTATGACTAGTCTTCTTTGACACTCCCAACAAAACTTGAAAAGTGTTTTTTTTCAATGAAATCTGCAGTGTTTAATAATTTTTTTTTAATTGAAATATAGTTGACTTACAAGTTTATATTACTCTCAGATGTCCAACATATTAATTTGACATTTTTATAGATTATACTTCATAAAAAGTTATTATAAAATATTGACTATTTTCCCTGTGCTGTACATTACATCTTGTAACATATATTCTATACCTAGTAGTTTGTACCTCTTAATCCCCTTCATCTATTTTGCCCCTTCCCCCACCACTCTTCCTTCTGGCAACTAGTTTATTCTCTATATCTGTGAGTCTGTTTATGTTTTGTTATATTTGTTTGTCTTATTTTTTAGATTCAACATATAGGTAATAACATACAGCGTTTGTCTTTCTCTTTCTTATTTCTCTAAGCATAATACCCTCTAGGTCAATCCATGTTGTTGCAAATGACAGAATTTCATTATTTCCATTTGAAAGCTAGAACTTTGTCACTGGAAACAAATGCTCACAAATTTTTAAACTCACTTTATGTATTTTCAAAGAAATATCAGACAAATGCCTAAGCCTTTATTACTATAATTTTTCTATCAGCCATTCTTTTAAGTGAAAACCTTGTCTAAAATAAGAACCTTGTTCAACATGTAACTGAAACAAGTGCATAAGTGCTTTTACTTTAGACAATCATGCAACATTGATTTGAAGAAGAAGTACTTTTGCAGACTTATCATTTTGCCAAATATAGTCAAATGTCAATAAAGTGAATAATTTTTACAGCTTCATTAGGTTATTCTTAAGTCAAATTGTCCTCTGTTTGTGGGTGCATGGGTGTTGCAAATGCATAGCAGAAAAGAATACAGTGAATATCAGTACCATCCTTGGCACTGTCTTAAAATGTGCTTAAGTGCCAGCATATTACATATATATATATCCCTTTCCCCATATAGTCTGTCCTCAGAAATAATCTTGAGTACCTTTGGCAAGTGGTAGAAGAAAGACTTGCAGTGTATCCTTGTAACACTGTCATTACAACTTTTTTGAGAATCCTAGGTCTCTTCTTCTAGATCAAGTGAACTATGTAGCTATTTGTAGGAGAAGTTTTTTATTCTCTCTATTATATGGCTTATATATAGACTTATGCACTAATTTAGAGTTATGTTATATAACTCAAATAGGATTTGGGGATGTTGGCTGTGTTTTGTTTTCTGGAATCCCATGACTAACACAATAGAAATCTTGCTGTATAAAACCATTCTGATAACTATTCAGCACTGCTCATTATTACAGTAAAGTGTCTGGTGATTATATGCTGTCTTTTAGCTTCTACTGCTTCAGGAGCCCATCTGTCCTCTAGCATCTTTCACAGCCTGCAAGTATAGCCAATGCAAAACTTTTTTAAAAAACTTTTAATTTTATGTTGGAGTATAGTTGATTAACATTGTTGTGATAGTTTCAGATGTACAACAAAGTGTATATGTATAGTTATACATATACATGTATCTATTGTTTTTCAACTTCTTTTCCCATTCAGGTTGTTACATAATATTGGGGAGAGTTCCCTGGGCTATACAGTAGGTCCCTGTTGTTTATGCATTTTAAATATAGCAGTGTGTACATATCAGTCCCAAACTCCCAAAATATACCCCTCATCCTTCCCCCTAGTAATCATAAGTTTGTTCTCTAAGTTGTGAGTCTGTTTCTGTTTTGTAAGTAAGTTCATTTGTATTATGTCATTTTAGATTTCACATATAAGCAATATCATACAATATTTCTCTTTCTCTGACACTTCACTCAGTATGAAAATCTCTAGGTCCATCCATGTTGCTGCAAATGGCGTTATTTCATTCTTTTTAATGGCTAAGTAATGTTCCATTGTATATATGTACCACATCTTCTTTATCCATTGCTCTGTTGCTTCCATGTCTTGGCTATTGTAAACAGCACTGCAATGAATGTTGGGTGCATGTATTCTTTTGGACCATATTTTTCTCTGGATATATGCCCAGGAGTGGGATTGCAGGATCATATGGTAGATATATTTTTAGTTTTAAAGGAACCTCCATACTGTTCTCCATAGTGTATGTACTAGTTTACATTCCCATCAACCATGTATGAGGGCTCCCTTCTCTCCACACCCTCTCCAGCATTTATTGTTTGTGAGATTTTTTGATGATAGGCATTCTGACCAGTGTGAGGTGGTACTTCATTGTACTTTTGATTTACATTTCTCTAATAATTAGTGATGTTGAACATCTTTTCATATGCCTCTTGGCCAACTGTATGCCTTCTTTGGAGAAATATCTATTTAGGTCTTCTGCCCAGTTTTTGATTGTGTTGTTTGTTTTGATGGTATTAAGATGCAGGAGCTGTTTGTAAATTTTGGAGACTAATCCCTTGCAGGTCACATAATTTGCAAATATTTTCTCCCAATATGTGGGTTGTCTTTTCATTGTGTTTATGGTCTCCTTTGCTGTGCAAAAGCTTTTGAGCTTCATTAGTTATCATTTGTTTATTATTGTTTTTATTTCCATTAATCTGGGAGATGGATTCGAAAAGGTATTGCTGAGATTTATGTCAGAGAGTGTTCTGCCTATGTTTTCCTCTAAGAGTTTTATAGTGTCTGGTATCATATTTAGGCCTTTAATAAATTTTGAGCTTATTTTTGCATATAGTGTTAAAGAAATTTCTATTTTCACTTTTTTTAATGTAGCTGTCCAGTTTTCCCAGCACCATTTATTGAAGAGATTGTCTTTCCACCATTGTATAGTTTTGCCTCTTTTGTCATAGATTAATTGACCATAGGATTGTGGGTTTATTTCTGGGCTTTCTATCATGTTTCATTGATCTATATTTCTATTTTTGTGCCAGTACCATACTGCCTTGATGACTGTAGCTTTGTAATATAGTCTGAAGTCAGGGAGCCTTATTCCCCAGCTCCGTTTTTCTTTCTCAAGATTGCTTTGGCTATTCGGGGTCTTTTGTGTCACCATACAATTTTTAAGATTTATTTTTTATGTTCTAATTCTGTGAAAAATGCCATTGGTAATTTGATAAGGATTGCATTGACTCTGTAGATTGCCTTGGGTAGTATACTTATTTTGACTATATTGATTCTTCCAGTCCCAGAACATGGTATATCTTTCCATCTGTTTGTGTCATCTTTGATTTCTTTCATCAGCATCTTATAGTTATTGGAGTACAGGTGTTTGTCTTGTTAGGTAGGTTTATTCCTAGGTATCATATTCTTTTTGAGGTGATGATAAATGCGATAGTTTCTTGAATTTCTGTTTCCAACCTTTCATTGTTAGTGTATAGGAATGCAAGAGATTTCTGTGCATAAATTTTGTAACCTGCAACATTATCAAATTCATTGATGGGCTTTAGTAGTTTTCCGGTAGTGTCTTTAGGATTTTCTATGTATATTGTCATAGTAAATGACAACAGTGATAATTTTACTTCTTTTTTTCCAATTTGGATTCTTTAATTTCTTTTTCTTCTCTGATTGCCATAACTAGGACTTCCAACACTATGTTGAATAAAAGTGCTGAGAGTGAACATCCTTGTCTTGTTCCTGATCATAGAGGAAATGCTTTCAGCTTTTCACCATTGAGTATGATGTCAGCTGTAGGTTTGTCATATATGACCTTTATTATATTGAGGTATGTTCCCTCTATGCCCACTATATGGAGAGTTTCTATTGTAAATGCATGCTGAATTTTGTCAAAAGCTTTTTCTGCATCTATTGAGATGATCATAGGTTTTTTATTATTCAGTTTATTGATGTGGATTTTCACACTGATTGATTTGCAGATAATGAAAAATCCTTACATCCCTGGGATAAATCCCACTTGATCATGGTGTATGATCCTTTTAATGTATTGTTGGATTCGGATTGCTAGTGTTTTGTTGAGGATTTTTGTATCTATGTTCATCAGTGATATTGGCCTGTATTTTCTTTTTTTGTAGTATCTTTGCCTGGTTTTGTATCAGGGTGATGATTGCCTCATAGAGTGAGTTTGGGAGTTTTCCTTCTTCTGCCTTTTGTTAAAACAGTTTCAGAAGGATAGGTGTTAGCACTTCTCTAAATGTTTGACAGAATTCGCCTGTGAAGCCATCAGGTCCTGGACGTTTGTTTGTTGGGAGTTTTTTAATCACAGTTTTAATTTCAGTACTTGTAATTGGTTTGTTTGTATTTTCTATTTCTCTCTGGTTCAGTCTTTGGAGATTGTCCCTTTCTAAGAATTTGTCCATTTCTTCCAGGTTGTCCATTTTATTGGCAAATAGTTCCTTGTAGTAGTCTCTTATAATCCTTTATATTTCTGTAGTGTCAGTTGTAAGTTTTCCTTTTTCATTTCTAATTTTGATTTGAGTCCTCCCCCTTTTTTTTCTGATGAGTCTGGCTAAAGGTTTATCAATTTTATTTATCTTTTCAAAGAACCAGCTTTTAGTTTCATTGATCTTTGCTATTGTTTTCTTTGTCTCTATTTCATTTATTGCTGCTCTGATCTTTATGATTTATTTTCTTCTATTAACTTTGGGTTCTTTGTTCTTCTTTCTCTAATTGCTTTATGTGTAAGGTTAGGTATTTTATTTGAGATTTTTCTTATTTCCTGAGATAAGATTGTATTGTTATAAAATTCACTCTTAGTACTGCTTTTGCTGAATCCCATAAGTTTTGAATCATTGTGCTTTAATTTTCATTTGTCTCTAGTTATTTTTTGATTCCCTCTTTGATTTCTTCAGTGATCCATTGGTTATTTAGTAGCATATTGTTTAGCCTCCATGTGTTTCTCCATGTATGGCAGAAAAGATGCTTGATATGATTTCAATTTTCTTAAATTTACTGAGTCTTGCTTTGGGTCCCAACATGTGATCTATCCTGGAGAATGTTTGCTTTGTGGCCCAGCATCTGATCTATCCTGGAGAATGTCCCATGTGCATTTGAGAAGAAAGTGTATTCTGCTGCTTTGGGATGGAATGCTCTATAAGCATCAGTTAAGTCCATCTTGTCTAATGTGTCACTTAAGGACTGTGTTTCCTTATAGATTTTCTTTCTGTATGATCTGTTCATTGATGAAAGTGGGGTGTTAAAGTCCCCCACTACTACTGTGTTACTATCAATTTCTCCTGTTATGGCTGTTAGTATTTGCCTTATATATTGGGGTGCTCCTATGTTGGGTGCCTCTATATTTACAAATGTTGTACCTTCTTCTTGTATTGATCCCTTGATTATTATGTAGTGTCCTTCCTTGTCTACTGTAATAGTCTTTATTTTAAAATTTATTTTGTCTGATATGAGTACTGCTACTCCAGCTTTCTTTTGATTTCCATTTGCATGCAGTACCTACTTGTATCCCCTCTCTTTCAGTCTGTATATGTTCCTAGGTCTGAAATCTGTCTTTTGTAGACAGCATATATTTGGGTCTTGTTTTTTTATCCATTCAGCCAGTCTGCCTCTTTTGGTTGGAGCATTTCAACAAGTTACATTTAAGGTATTTTTTGATATGTATGTTCCTATTACCATTTTCTTAATTGTTTTCGTTTTGTTTTAGTAGGTCTTTTTTCTTCCCTTCCTCTTTTGTTCTCTTCTCTTGTGGTTTGATGACCATCTGTAGTGTTGTGTTTGGGTTGCTTTTTCTTTTTTGTGTTTTTATCTATTTTAAGTTTTGGGTTTGCTGTTCCCATGAGGTTTTGATATTACAGTCTACTTATGTACAAGGTTGTTTTAGGTTGCTGTTCTTTTTCCTGACTAGAGAAGTTCCTTTAGCATTTGTTGCAAAGCTGGTCTGGTGCTGCTGAATTCTCTTAGCTTTTGCTTGTCTGTAAACCTTTAGATTTCTCTGTTAAATCTGAATGAAAGCCTTGCTGGGTAGAGTATTCTTGGTTGTAGGTTTTTCCCTTTCATCACTTTAAATATATCATGCCACTCCCTTCTGGCCTGCAGAGTTTCTGCTGAAAAATCACCTGATAACCTTATGGGAGTTGCTGCGTATGCTATATGTCATTTTTCCCTTGTTGCTTTTTATATTTTTTCTTTGTCTTTAATTTTTGTCAGTTTGATTGCTATGTGTCTTGGCATGCTCCTCCTTGGGTTTATCCTGCCTGGGACTCTCTGAACTTCCTGGACTTGGGTGACTGTTTCCTTTCCCATGTTAGGGAAGTTTTCAGCTGTTATCTCTTCAAATGTTTTCTCACATCCTCTCTCTCTTCTCCTTCTGGGACCCCTATAATGTGAATGTTGGTGCATTTAATCTTGTCCCAGAGGTCTCTTTGAGTCTTCATTTGTTTTTATTATTTTTTCTTTATTCTGTTCCACAGAAATGATTTCCACCATTCTGTCTTCCAGGTCACTTATCTGTTCTTCTGCCTCAGTTATTCTCCTATTGATTCCTTCTAGTGTATTTTTTCATTTCAGTTATTGTATTCATCTCCATTTGTTTGTTCTTTAGTTCTTCATTGTCTTTGTTAAACATTTCTTGTACCTTCTTCTTCTTTGCCTCCATTCTATTTGAGATCCTCATCATCTTCACTATTATTATTCTGAATTCTTTTTTTGGTAAGTTGCCTGTCTCCACTTCACTTTGTTGTTTTTGGAGGATTTGTCTTTTTCCTTCATCTGGAACATAATCCTCTGCCATTTCATTTTTTATAACTGTGACTGTGAATTTTGTTCTGCAGGCTGCAGGACTGTAGTTCTTCTTGCTTCTGCTGTCTGCTCTCTGGTGGATGAGGCTATGAGGCTTGTGCAAGCTTTCTGATGGGAGTGACTGGTGGTGGGTAGAGCTGGTCTTGGCCCTCTGGTGAGCAGGGCCATGTTCTGTAAAACTTTAATCTGCTTGTCTGCTGATGGGTGGGGTTTTGTTCCTGCCCTGTTGGTTGTTTGGCCTGAGGCAACCCAGCACTGGAGACTACAAGCTGTTTGGTGGGGCTAATGGCATCCTCTGGGAGGGCTCACACCAATGAGTACTTCCCAGAACTGCTGCTGCCTGTGTTTTTGTCCCTGCAGTGAGCCACACCAGCCCCCTGCCTCTGCAGGACCTGTTCCATTACTAGCAGGTAGGTCTGTCCAGTCTCTTATGAGGGTCATTGCTTTCTTCCCCTGGGTCCTAGTGCACACAAGATATTGTGTGTGCTCTCCAAAAGTGGACTTTTTGTTTTCCTCAGTCCCATGGAAGTCCTGCAATCAAATCCCACTGGCCTTCAAAGCCAGATTCTCTGGGGACTCCTCCTCCCAGTGCTGGACCCCCAGACTGGGAAGTCTGACCTGGGGCTCAGATCTTTCACTCCTGTGGGAGAACTCCTAGGATATAATTGTTTTCCAGTCTGTGAGTCACCCACCTGGTGGGTATTGGATTTGATTTTATCACGGTTGCACCCCTCCTACATTTGTGGCTTTTCCTTTGTCTTTGGATGTAGGCTATCTTTTTTTGGTAGGTTCCAGAGTTTTTTGGTCAATGATTGTTCAGCAATTAGTTGTGATTCTGGTGTGCTCATAAGAAGGAGTGAGCACATGTCCTCTACTCCACCATCTTGAACTAATCTGTCTAGCATTACTCTTATAGTGTGCTTTTTAGCTATGTCTTCTTTGTTAGACATCTAGTTAGTGGCTAATGGTATGGAATCTATATGGTCTGATTCCCATGCCTGTAACATGGTAAGCTTCACTAGGTTCACCTGAGACTGGTTTCACTGGGTATTCTGAGGCTCTGAGGGTCATGTCCTCCAAGCACCATGTAACCTAAACAGTAAGATGTTTGCCTGAGTTGTTTTTCAGAGACTTGGAGTCAGCAGCACCCAGTTCCAGCTCCAGCCAGCTAAGACTGGCTATGACCACTGACCTTCCAACTGGGTATTGCAAAGCTTTTTAAGGAGGTTGGTCTTTTCCTCTCCGATTTATTTTTCATCATCTGACTGAATTAAATGTTTAAGATTTCTTGTGAGATATAGTTAAGATGAAGGGGATCAAGTCTTATATGATAATCTACTTGAATATTTCTATTTTGTTCATCATTTGTACTCCTCTTATTACAAGATAGAAGGGGTATCTTGTATTCCAATCACTTCCTGTCATCTCCATAAAGATTGCTGTCCTGTGTGTCTCTCTTTCACATTTTTTGCCATGAAATGGTGAAGACTGGCACAACCTTGGGAGCTTGAGGATGACAGAGCCAGAAAGGAAGGCCTAGACTGCAAATCTTGGAGTTGTTATATGAGAAACAAACTTCTATCTTAGTTAAGCCGCTGTACTAGAAATTTGTTTGCTTAGAATGTTATTTCCTAACACTTTATTTGACTCTGTCCTTTTTATCATTTACATCTATGATCAAATAGCCTCTTAAATGGGACTTCTTCTGCCCCTTCACCTGCTTTAAAAAGCTCTCCATCCATTCACTACTTATTGAAATGCTCTGGTTGTTTTGTTTTATTTTATTTTGCAAAGGCACTGAGAGAAGAAATCTTATTTGCTTTATTCACCATTGTTAACTTTGCAGTCACAGACCCAGAGTAGATACTCATTTTTTAAAAATATGGTTAGATAGTAACTGTCTTTTATTGGATGATTTTTCTAACTTAAGGTAAATAAATTATGTGGTAATTTAAGTAGTTAATTATATTTTGAATTTTTTTATATGCTTAATAGCCAAGTATTAATACCATGTTTTTGGACAATTATCTGTGGTAAGATTATGCTTTGCTCTGCTCATATTGCTAGAAATATTTAAGTATATGAGAAGTAATAGAGTAGGTGGAAAATAGTCAAACAAAAAATGCATTTCATGGAATTTACTATTTATTTAAACATGGTCTAATATATTTTAATAATATTTGTTGCAATTATTTACTTATATGTGGCTTAGAATGTACTAAGTCATGCATGGAACTGGAAAAATATTGCTGGGAATAATTTCACTGTGAGGGAATGTCATAACTTCAGTGCAGGGTTTATTTTTTTCTGGGAGCTTTATAAGGAATTTTTTTATTCTGCCAAAGGACTCAGAATAAAATGTTCTCCTGTTTAGTGTTATACACAAAAAAGAATGCCTAACAGAGAACATTGATAATGGCACACAGAATACAGCCAGAAAACCAAACACAAATGCTAGTGCTCAGATAGAGAAATGAATGAAAGCTACAGTATCCCAAGGTCAATCCTATTATCTAATAAATTTTTCAGTAAATATTTTTCCAGAGGATAATGGAGAAAAAGGAGTCTTCCTTTAGAAATCAAAGTTACCTAAATGATGTCTTAAGCAAGAACATAAAGACGAAGAATTCTCCAACCATATTTTTGTAAAAATAATTCTGGAAAATAAATCATTATTCTCTCACATATCCTTTGTTACAAAGAAAACAAAGAAAACAAATGGGGAAAAATGTACACAAGAAAAGAATAGAAATTAAGAGTTATCACTAGTTACTCAATGAAGAAAAAGCTGAAGCTGTCTGAGTTGCATTATACAGTTTCTTTACATATATATTGGCATCAAAACTGCTAAACACAAACATATTTTACAATTTTATATTTACATATATTCAGATAAAATATGTAGAATTATTGTATATAAATATAATTATACATAGGTACTGTAGAAAGTTTGAGAGATTTGAGGGCTGACCAAGGGAAGAGGATAACCATCAGGTGGCAATAGCATACAAAAGTTGATGCTTTGACAGATTTGCATTTATGGTATTTCCCTCACAGCAGGAATCTGCCCAGAGGCTGCTGCGGATCTTAGAGGGGCCTTCAGTGTCTAAGCATGTAGCTCAGAAGCACAGCAGGGAATTTCTTTGTCAGAGAGCTTTCATGGTTTGTACAAAACAGGCAGGTTCTATGTGGCTAAAAATCTTGTTTGGCATCAAGATTTGTTAACATAATTGGATGTGTAAAAATTTGAGTTTGGCATCAATGGGCTTTTGAGCAAAAAGATATTAGTCTACAGCATAGAAACCAGTATACAGAAACCATCTTTTTGTCTCAATTATATAACACATACATATCTCTCTATATTTTTCTATCTATCTATCAATCAATCTATCTATCTATATCATTTATCATTATACACCCAAGTCTTATTGCAGACTGAGGTTTCAGATATTCTAAACAATTTTTGTTATCTCCATAAGAATAATAATTTTAAACAGTGTTCCGGTGATTTTTGTTTTGAGATATTTGGCCTAGATAGACATTGTGTCATGGCTTATACACTCCTTATAGAAGCATAATTGTCTATATTTTATGACAATTAATTTGTTGATAATGTCATGTGTGAAATCTCTAAATCCCCTAAACTTATGATTTTAGTTATAGTAATGTTTTCCTACAAAAATAAGGTAAAATGTTGGAAAATATTTTGGTTCAAGACATTCAAACTCAGTGCTCTTTATAGTAACAGAAATTGAAAACAACCAAAATTTCAAGCAAGGAGATGGTGAGGTAAATTGTAGAAATAATACATTGTACAATTTGTTCTCATTAAAATACTAGAAAATTCTTTCTTTATTTTGTAAGTTCCATGAAACCACAGACATTTTTTGTTTTGTTCACTGTTGTACAAGTCTTAGAAATTGCTTTTTACATAGTAGTCTCCCAGTAAATATTTATCGAATGATGGATGGCTTCCCCTATATAAATTGCATAGAAAAGTAGCCAGTAAAATATAATAAAATATCTAAAAAGTGTACCTGTAATTTATGGGATTATACATTATTTTAAATTTTGATTAGATTTTACAATAATTTTTAAAAATTGACAATTTTTATGGAATAATCAAACCTCATCAAAATTACATTAAAGTAATCTAGAAGTGCTAAACCAGGGGTTGGTACAATTTTTCATAAAGGGTAAGATAGTAACTACTTAAGCTTTTGGAATTTATGGACTTTGTTACAACTACTCATCTCTAGTCTGGTAACATGAAAGTAGCCATAGACTGTATGTAAATGAATGAGTGCAACTGAGATCCTGTTATCTTCAGTTTCTAGACCAGGAAGAGTTTAAGGATTGTGTGTGTGTGTGTGTGTGTGTGTGTGTGTGTGTTTTCCAGCTTTATTGAGATATAATTGACATACAATTATGTAAATTTAAGGTGTATGACATATATTGCAGAATGATTACCACAATAAGGTTAGCTAACACATCCATCACCTCACATAATTACAATTTGTGTGTGTGTGTTTTCAGAGAATATTTAAGATCTATACTCTTAGCAATTTTCAAGTATATAATATAGTATAGTTAACTGTAGTCACCATGCTAAATATTAAATCCCCAGGAGTTAGTTATTCATCTTATACCTTCAAGTTTGTACAGTTTGACCAACATCTCCCCATTTCTCCCAACCTCCAATCCTTGGTAATTCCCACTCTACTCTATGTCTCTATGAGTTTGGCTTTTTAAAAATTGCACATGTAAGTGAGATCATATACTATTTGTCTTTCTCTGTCTGATTTATTTCACTTAGCATAATGCCTTCAAACTCCATGCATGTTGTCACAAATGGTAGAATTTCCTTTCTTTTTTGGCCGAATTATACATATGTGTATACACACACACACACACGCACACATATAAAGCACATTTTCTTCATCTTTTCATCCATCAACAGATATTTAGTTTGTTTCCATATCTTGCTATGTGAATAATGCTGCAATGAACAGAGGAGTGCAGATATCTCTTCCATATCCTGTTTTCATTTCCTTTGGGTACATACACAGAAGTGGGAATGCTGAGAGAGACTGGAACAGTTCATGGGCCCTTCAGGGTCCACAGCTGGGACCAAAGTCTATGTGCCTATTACCCAATACAGTAAGTCCCCTACATGTGAATGAGTTCCCTTCCAAGAGCGTATTCATAAGTCCAATTTGTTTGTAAGTCCAACAAAGTTAGCTTAGGTACCCAAATAACACAATAGGCTATATGGTACTGTACTGTAATAGGTTTATAATACTCTTCACACAAATAATACATAAAAAACAAATAAACACAAAAAATAAAGAAAACATTTTTAATCTTACAGTACAGTACCTTGAAAAGTACAGTAGTACAGTACAACAGCTAGCATACAGGGGCTGGCATCGAGTGAATAGGCAAGAAGAGTTACTGACTGGAGGGGGGAGAGGAGGTGGGAGATGGGTACAGCTGAAGAATCGTCAGCAATAGGAGATGGAGGGTAAGCTGCAATTTCACTCACACCTGATGTTGATGGCACAGGTTCTGGTTCCTTGTTGGATTTATTTCTATCTACCCTGTTGAAAAAACGATCCCGTGATGTCTGGGTAGTAGCTCTTTTTTTTCTCATCCTAGATGACATGGTAACACTGGATTGCATTCTGAATGGCTGCTGCAACCTTCGTGTACCATTCTACCTTCAGTCCTGTGCCTCAAAAACTAATAGTGCCTCCTCAAATAAAGACAATTCCCTTGTCATTTCTCGTGTTGTGAATCTCTGCGGTTCTTCGGTTAATTCTTCTTATTGTTTCTCTTCATGCTTTCTCTAGGCCTCCAATTCCATCAGGTCTTCCTTAGTAAGCTCCTTGTGTTGCACAGCAACAGTACTGTACAGTAAACTGCACAAATCACAACCACTTGTAAAGGAGGAATGCACGTGAAAATGTATGCCAGACACGTGAACTAACTTACATGATTGGACATGCGAATGCAGGTTTGCATTTTGAAAGTTAGCAACTTGAAGGTTCCTATGTAGGGGACTTACTGTATATGGTGTGACTCATCCTGGGTCAATTGGTATATCGTACTGGGGGCAGGACCAGGGCCAAATGGTGCTGTAGCTGAGTTCACAGGGACATGGAGCGTTTCGAGGTCTGTAGCTGGGAACAGCAGTTGATGAGTCAGCTGCCTAGGTATGAGCCTTCCTTCTTGAAATAGCTCTCCAAGTCTTGGAGTGCACCAGAGTTTCACAATCTCCTTCTTGGATCCCAAAGCTCCCACAAAGTTACTTTTGTTTGAGGATAGATGTCAAATTACTGCTGTTGAGAGATAGGAGCAGGGGACATCTTATTTGGCCATCTTGCTGATGTCCCACAAAGTGTTGTTTTTACACTTTGATTCATTCATATAATTTACCAGCATCTGTTTCTGATATATTAGTTTATTTTTCTTTTACTGTGATCAAATTTCTTCAGTTAAGAATTAAACCAAACCAAACAATCACACAGTAACAAGCTTGATATTTAGAAGAATTTCTAATATAATCTACATGGGTTTTTCATATGGGTCTGGCCATCTCTGCTCAATTTGAGACAAACTGATGATATTTTAGCTCAAATTTCCTGTAGGTTTGCCCAAAACTACGGTGGAGCTCACATCACTACTTGATGTCTCCTTTGCCTAGCCCTGCTTCCTTCCTTTCTCTTCTACAGATGTTGATCCCAAGGGCACTCCTGAATAAGCCTATGGTGCCATAAGGCCTGTCTTAGAGGCTGCTTTCCAGGGAACCTAAACAGCAGCACATATTGACTAACTGCCATGCTAGATTAAAACTCTACAGCAGCGGGGACAATTTTTTGTTTAATTTATCGGAATAATTAGCCCCAGCACAACGGGTAGTACTTGGTAGATTCTCAGTAAATATTACCCGCAGAGATGAAATATTATGTAATTATTAAAGTGAGTTGTAGGGCTTCCCTGGTGGCGCAGCGGTTGAGAATCTGCCTGCCAATGCAGGGGACACGGGTTCGAGCCCTGGTCTGGGAAGATCCCACATGCCGCAGGGCAGCAGGGCCCATGAGCCACAATTACTGAGCCTGCACGTCTGGAGCCTGTGCTCTGCAACAAGAGAGGCCGCGATAGTGAGAGGCCTGTGCACCACAATGAAGAATGGCCCCCTCTTGCCACAACTAGAGAAAGCCCCCACGCAGAGGTGAGGACCCAACACAGCCAAAAATAAATAATAAATAAATAAAAAATAAAATAAAGTGAGTTGTAGAATATATACTAACTTAAAATGTGTTCATAATTTAAATCTTAGGTAAAAAGTATTTTATAAGATTAGTAATGTAAATCAATTTATAAAATATGTATACAAGTATAATATATATATCAATAGGAAACTATTAACATTGTTTCTGATTGTGGATAATTTCATCTTTTTAATCATCTCTATCAAAAATTTCTACAATTACAATTTCTACTATTGGATTATTACAATTTCTACAATTAATTCATTACATAAATGACAGTTGAGTGCCTTTCTATAGGTAGTTTTAGACATTGGGTATGAGTGAGCAAATCTGATGACAATTTGGTCAGAAGACAACTGAAGGGTTCATCACTCACATGTCTGCTGTTAGGTCTGAATTGGCTGAATGAGTCCAGTGTTGGTCCCACATCAATCTCTTTCTACACTTGGCTTCCTCATGTGGCCAGCTTGGGCTTTCTCACTGAATAGAGGCTTAAGGTATAAGGATATTTTACGTGGCAATTGCTTTCCTCAGAGTGTACAGAAGATTCAGATAGTAGATGCCAGGTTTTTTATGATCTAGTCTCAGGAGTCTTCCAGCATCACATCTGCTGCATTTTTCATCAAAATACACACAGACAAGGGGAGGGCAGGAATGAATTTTAATTTCATGAGGAATGGATTAAACATAGAGAGAGAAGGACTTGATGACTCCCATCCTGGAGAGGAGCGAATACAAAATGTTTCTGACTATTTTTGCTTAGGTATGTATCCAGTTTTCTGATCCAGTCTTAAAGCCTTTTTATTTTGATAATGAGTTTTTTTGACGCACATATTGCTAAGTCAGATATGTTTGGACCTAGTTCTATCATAACATTTTGGGATACATTTTCCCTTTTCTATATTTTCTTTAAAATATTTGATATGTAAGGTACTACTTATTTTTGAGGTGTTGAAGATTAATATTCATTTCCTTTCTATAATTTGGAAAGCTTATAATCTGTTTTACTTGTTGTAGTGTTTGCCTGTAAGAAATTTATAATATACTAGTATATCTAAATATTAGTTTACACAAATTTATTCTTGATACAGCAACTTTAGTAACTCTATAATGACTTTCTGTACTGAGAAGTAGAAAAATAAGTACATTTAATCTATCTTATCTATTATCACTCTGCTGATCATTTCTTGATTCTGGTTGATTACTTTGATATTTTTACTTCTTTTACTTATATGTTTCTATTTAAATAATACATTTTGATTTGAATTACTTGTGTCTTCTGCTTTTCCTAATTCTAAATATTTATAGTATTTAAATTTTGTAATTAAAATTATCCCCAATATTTAGCCTTATTTCTCTGTTTAAATGGATTCAAATTGTAGTACTTTTAGCAGAAGTTCTACTTTCAACTGCTGTTTGGCTGAGGCTCAAAGAAATTATGTTTCTTTTCTTTGGGCATGTGAGCAAATATCTACAAATTGTCTGAACTTTAATGACAGCTGTTACCATACCTGTATCATATCTTTTTCTCCGAGAACACTATAGGTATATAGGTATTACTCCACTCTCATCTAACATTGAACATTCTTCATAAAATGTCATTTTCTATTAATTTGGATATTTAAGTCACAACTTATTGACACATTTTATTTTATTTGTCTAACCTTTTAACTCTTATCCTTTAACATTATTTTTTGGTTGCTTTGTTATGCTTGATTTTCTTTGTGTGCAACATTTGGATGGATGTGCATAAGAATATTGAAACTATATTCTTCCAAAGCCCCCAGAATTGATCTTCACCTTATTGTTTAAGTTACTTAGTATGAAAGCACTCACTTTATCTCAATATCTGTAGCTAGCTCTGCTGAGCACCTCTATTTTAAACTTTTTTTTATTTTATATTGGAGTATAGTTGACTAACATTGTTGTGTTAGTTTCGGGAGTACAGCAAAGTGATTCAGTTATACACACACGTATCTATTCGTTGTCAAATTCTTTTCCCATTTAGGTTATTAGAGAGTGTTGAGCAGAGTTCCCTGTGCTATACAGTAGGTCTTGTTGGTTATCTATTTTAAATATAGCAGTGTGTACATGTCAATCCCAAACTCCAGATCTATCCCTCCTCCCCACCCTTAGCCCCTGGTAACCATAAGTTCTTTCTCTAAGTCTGTGAGTCTCTTCCTGTTATGTAAATAAGCTCATTTATATCATTATTTTAGATTCTGCATATAAGCTGTATCATATGATATTTGTCTTTCTCTGTCAGACTTAATTCACTAGTATGATAATCTACAGATCCATCCAAGTTGCTGAAAATGGCATTATTTCATTATTTTTAATGGCTGAGTAATATTCTATTGTATATATGTACCACATCTTCTTTATCCATTCATTTGTCGATGGACATTTAGGTTGCTTCCATGTCTTGGCTATTGTAAACAGCATTGCAATGAACATTGGGGTACACGTATCCTATTGAACCATGTTTTTCTCCAGATATATGTCCAGGAGTGGGATTGCTGGATCATATGGTATCTCTATTTTCAGTTTCTTAAGAAACCTCCACACTGTTCTCCAAAGTGACTGTACCAATTTACATTCCCACCAACAGCATAGGAGGATTCCCTTTCCCCAAACCTTCTCCAGCATTTACTGTTTGTAGACATTTCATGATGGCCATTCTGAGTGGTGTGAGGTGATATGTCATTGTAATTTTGATCTGCGTTTCTCTAATAATCAGCAATGTTGAACATCTTTTTGTGTGCCTCTTGGCCATCTGTATGTCTTCTTAGGAGAAATGTCCATTTAGGTTTTCTGCCCATTTTATGATTGGGACTGTAGCTTTGTAGTGCAGTTTGAAGTCAGGGATCCTGATTCTTCCAGCTGGTTTTTTCTTTCTCAAGGTTGCTTTGGTTACTTGGATTATTTTTTGTCTCTATACAAACTTTAAGATTTTTGTTCTTGTTTTGTGAAAAATGCCATTTGTAATTTGAGAGGGATTGCATTAAATCTGTAGATTGACTTGGGTAGTATAGTCATTTTCACAATATTGAATATTGTGAATAAGAATTGATTGTTCCAGTGCAAGAAAATGGTTTATCTTTCCATCTGTTTGTGTCATGCTTGATTTCTTTCATCAGCATCTTATAGTTTTCAGATTACAGGTCCTTTGTCTCCTCGGGTAAGTTTGTTCCTACGTATTTTATTCTTTTAGATGCAATGGTAAATGGGATTGTTTCTTTAATTTCTCTTCCAATCTTTTGTTGTTAGTGTATAGAAATTCAAGAGATTTCTGTGTATTTATTTTGTATCCTGCAAATTTACCAAATTCATTGATGAACTCTAGTAGTTTTCTGGCAGCATCTTTAGGATTTTCTATATAGAGTATCATGTCATGGGCAAACAGTGACAGTTTTTCTTTTCCAATTTGCATTCCCTTTACTTCTTTTTCATCTCTGATTGCCATGGCTAGGACTTCCAAGAATATGTTGAATAAAATTAGTGAGAGTGGACATCCTTGCCTGGTTCCTGTTCTTAGAGGAAATGCTTTCATCTTTCACTGTTGAGTATGCTGTTAGCTGTAGGTTTGTCTTATATAGCCTTTATTATGTTGAGGTAGGTTCCCTCTATGCCCACTTTCTGGAGAGTTTTTATCATAAATTTTTGTTGAATTTTGTCAAAAGATTTTTCTGCATCTATTGAGATGATCGTATGGTTTTTATTCTTCAATTTGTTGATGTAGTGTATCATCCTGATTGATTTGTGGCTATTGAAAAATCCTTGCATCCCTGGGATAAATCCTTCTTAATCATCATGTATGATCGTTTTAATGTATTGTTGGATTCGGTTTGCTAGTATGTTGTTGAGGATTTTTGTGTCTATGTTCATCAGTGATATTGGCCTGTAATTTTCTTTTCTTGGGTGTGGTATCTTTGTCTGGTTTTTGTATGAGGGTGATGGTGGCCTCATAGAATGCATTTGGGAGTGTTCCTTCCTCTGTGATATTTTGGAAGAGTTTGAGAAGGATAGGTGTTAACTCCTCTCTAAATGCTTGATAGAATTCGCCTGTAGAGCCATCTGGTCCTGGACTTTTGTTTGTTGGGAGTTTTTAATCACAGTTTCAACTTCAGTACTTGTGATTGGTCTGTTCATATTTTCTATTTCTTCCTGGTTCAGTATTGGAAGGTTATACCTTTCTAAGAAGTTATCCATTTCTTCTACGTTGTCTATTTTATTGGAATATAGTTGCTTGTAGTAGTATACAAATCTTTGTATTTCTGTGGGATCAATTGTAACTTCTCCTTTTTCATTTCTAATTTTATTGATGAGTCCTCTCTCTTTTTTTCTTGATAATTCTAGCTAAAGTTTTATCAATTTTGTTTATCTTTTCAAACAACCAGCTTTTTCATTGATCTTTCTAATGTTTTCTTTGTCTCTATTTAATTTATCTGTGCTCTGATCTTTATGATTTCTTTCCTTCTTCTAACTTTGGCTTCTGTTTGTTCTTCTTTCTCTAGTTGCTTTAGATGTAAGGTAGGTGGTTTACTTGAGATTTTTCTTGTTTCCTGAGGTAAGACTACATTGCTATAAACTTCCCTCTTAGAACTGCTTTTTCTGTGTCCCATAGATTTTGGATCATAATGTTTTCATTTTCATGTGTCTCTAGGTATTTTTTGATTTTCCCTTTGATTTCTTCAGTGATCCATTGGTTTTTTAGCCTCCTTTGTGTTTGTGTTTTTTACAGTTTTTTTCTTGTAGCTGATTTCTTTTTTTAAATTAAAGAAATTTAACAGAGTTCAGATAGGAATTTTATTATTTATTTATTTATTTACTTACAATGATTTTTTTTTTTTTTTCTTTTAGGTTCTCACTAGTTATCTATTTTATGCATAGTAGTGTATATATGTCAATCTCAATCTCCCAATTCATCCCACTACTGCTTTCCCCTTGGTATCCATATGTTTGTTCTCTACATCTGGGTCTCTATTTCTGCTTTGCAAATAAGATTATCTTTATCATTTTTATAGATTCCACATATATGTGTTAATATACGGTATTTGTTTTTCTCTTTCCAACTTACTTCACTCTGTATGACAGTCTCTAGGTCCATCCATGTCTCTGCAAATGACAAAATTTCATTCCTCTTTATGGCTGAGCAATAGTCCATTATATATATGCACCACATCTTCTTTATCCAGTCCTCTGTTGATGGACATTTAGTTAGCTTCCATGTCCTGGCTATTGTAAACAGTGCTGCAATGAACATTGGGGTGCATGTATCCTACCGAGCTATGTTTTTCTCCAGATATATGTCCAGGAGTGGGATTGCTCGATCATATGGTCGCTCTATTTTTAGTTTTTTAAGGAAGTGACATACTGTTCTCCATAGTGACTGTATCAATTTACATTCCTACCAACAGTGTAAGAGGGTTCCACACCCTCTCCAGCATTTATTGTTTGTAGATTATTTTGATGATGGCCATTTTGACCGGTGTGAGGTGATACCTCCTTTTAATTTTGATTTGCCTTTCTCTAATAATTGGTGATGTTGAGCATCTTTTATGTGTTTGTTGGACATTTGCTTGTAGCTGATTTCTAATCTCATAACGTTTTGGTTGGAAAAAATGCTTGATATGATTTCAATTTTCTTAAATTTACTGAGGCTGGCTTTGTGATCCAGCATGTGATCAGTCCTGGAGAACGTTCCATGTGCACTTGAAAAAAAAAATGTGTATTCTGCTACTTTGGATGAATGCCTCTTTATAAGTAACTATGGGCAAGTCTCAACATAACTTAAGCAGTGAAAATGAGTTATTTTGTAGGAGGAATAGATAATTCAAAAAATAACTACAGGTCCTAGTAGTTTCTGAAATTTCTTCTTAAAATTTGGAAATAGTGATAGAATTGTCTTGGCAAATAAACATGGAATATAAGGAGGCTCAAAAAACTGGGCTTATTAGAATGAATTTACCACATCAGACAAAAACCAAAAGGATACTGAATTGACTTCCCTCACTGAAAGAGTACAAAATGAGTACAGTAAGGTGCTCCACACTTCCTGTCCTCTGTGAGCTAGAGCTGACAGTGAAAGGGAATTAGTGAAGGTTTTAGAATTCCAAGGTCTGGATATTTTGTGGTCATTCATTCTGAGGCCACAACTTACTGCACCTTATCCTTTCCTTCCTGAAGAAATAGGCATAGTATTGGTGAGCCATTTGGATTTAAGAGGCAGTATTTACCTCACTTTTCAACACTGACCTCACCCACTTATCAGGGAATCAGAATGCTTACCAGTTTTGAGTGTTACCTAGTGCCACTTGGCACTAGGGCTCTGTAGCAAGTACAGGTTGTTCAGTTTGCACTGTTTCTTAGCAGATCTAGTGATGCTAGGGAATCCATAGTAGGTAAGGTTCAAGTATTGAGTCTCTGGAAAGTCCCAATTGTAGAACTGCACTACACACTCCTAAAATTCTGTGTCTTCCACAGCATAGAAGTTCTCCCCATTTGTTAAGTATCTCCTAAAATTTTTGGATGTTGGTAGAACCTGAGTACTTACCATGGAATATTAAGTGACTATGTAACTGTAGATGCCTGCTTTGAGCTGGAAATTTTCATAGCATAGCATCCAACTTATAAAATTTGGGAGATAAGTAGCAGCAACCGATTATATGATGGAAGTACCATATTCATTGTCAGGGCTAGGTAGATTAGAATTAAGATAATACAATTCAGTTACATGAATAGGGACAAAGAATATCATGTTATTTATCTCTTTTTGAATGGATACCTCTGCCTCAGCTTACATCTATAGACTCTGAATGTAGTTCCTTAATATCAGCTATGGAAGTAAGGAAGTATTTCCTAAGGGAGTAGGAAATAACACATGCCTGTTCCACAGATAGATCGGTTTGATATGTCTGCATGGCCAAAATGTTACTTCATACAGCCTCACTGAAGGTGGCACTGAAAGTTAATGGTGAGAGGCAATGATACTCTTTGAAGAGTTTCAGAAAGCACATTTGATCTTGTCATTTGTGTGAAGAGAAAAAAATGTTTGAGATAGAATATTTATGGATTTCTGGCCAGTGGCAAATGGTTTGACTGTTCTGTCAGAGTCCTGGATAGGACAATAATCCTGAGGAAGAGGCATGCTTATGGACCAATGAATGTAAGAATATCTTGTTCAAATCTTGGTTCTGATGCTAATACCCACTAAGAAGCACTCACTAGAAAGGTGGCACTAAACATCCAGGTGGGCAAGATGAACCTTCTGATGGAGGCCACTTAGCCTGTCTTTTCAATCTACCCAGTGCTTACTCAATGGACTTTGAAAAGAGTAGTCATGAAAAAAAAAAAAAAAAAAAAAGAGTAGTCATGGTGATAGGGACAGAAGGTTCATATCAGCCCCCAAATATGGACTCCCTCTCACCTAGGCTAGGCTAATCTAGTTGCAACACTACTGAATGTCTAAACTATCAGTATATAGACACTGAGATTTCTGTAGAGTTCTGTCATTGAAGAGGTCAACAATCTACTTTTATGTTTATTTTAGAGGAGGCAGAAATTTCTGTTTCTGTGATCAATATAAATTTTTAATGTTGTTTTGCTTTTCATGCCTGATAACACTATATAATAACCTATAGAATACATGGCTCAGTGACATGGATTACACATGAGATAATTTCATATCAAGGGGCCCGGTTTTGTGTGGATGAGTTATGATAGATTTATAATCATAGAAATTACTGGTGCCACAATATTGCTATCATCTAATAACCATCAGTCACATGGTATATTGCAATGACCTGTTTAAGGCCTAAGGGATCAACTTGGACAAAATCCTATGGGAAAGGGATGTTCTCTTCTAGAACATGGTATTTATATTGAACCAATGGCCATTAAATAATGCTGTGTCTCACTTCATGAGTATCAGAACTAAGGAGGAGAGGATTGACCTCAGTCACAACCACTTGGGAAATTTGTTCCTCCTGTCTCTAGAATATAAACCCCACTAGAATTAGAGGCCTGATTTGGAAATGGTGTACAATAAGCGTTCTACTAAATTTAAAGTTATGTTTGCCATCTGATCATTTGGGATTACTAATGTTATTAGACTAGCAGACAAAGTAAAGGATTATTATATGTCTAGGGTGATAGACCCTACTTGTAAGGAAGAACTAGAGAAACTGCTACATAGTGGGGATAGTCAGGAAAATACCTGGAACTTGAGGGATTCACTGGGGCATATTTGGGTGTTTCCATACTTAGAAGTAACAATAAAAAGCTTGGCTCAGTGGTTTGTGACAACTTAGAGGGGTGGGATAGAGAGGGTGGGAGGGAGGGAGACGCAAGAGGGAAGAGATATGGGGGCATATGTATATGTATAACTGATTCACTTTGTTATAAAGCAGAAACTAACACACCATTGTAAAGCAATTATACTTCAATAAAGATGTTAAAAAAAAGCAATAAAAAAAAAAACCCATTACGTTTTGAAAAGGAAAAGAATTCAGACCCCATGTTAATAAAGATTTGTGTCACTCCACTGGGCAGGCAATATAGACAAATGGAAGTTCTGGGTGAGGGCTAAAGGAATCTAAAATGAGTAGCATAGAAGGAAAATGATGTATAAGGGCGTTTAAACATTTTTCCTCTGACCCTTCATTTTTAAGGGTTTTTTTAAAAGACTATAGCCAGCCTCTGTCTATAAGCATCATTAAGAGAGTAGATTCAGTTCAGAGTATGAGCAGATCTGGTTTTCAGACTATAGCCTACTCTGTTGATATACTACCACATATCCCTTCAGTGCATTTGCTCTTGAAGATATTTTCCAACATAATATAAATTTCCAACCTACAAATCCTAGGAGCTTAAGCAGCCATATTAAGCTGCAAAATGGAAACATGCAGGAGTTAATACCCCCTGGGGTAATTCTTAACCAAGAGACTAAGGGATTTGGTTTAAAAAATGTCCCAGGCTCCTTATTCTCTTTTAAGACAATTCTGAAAAATGTTCCATATGGTTTTTCAGAAGGTCTAGGGAAGGATTCAGTCCCAGTACCCCCACCAGTAAGGAATATGTCTATTCATGCAATTTGTATTGATTTTTCACTCTCTCATGTCTCACTTTGTTCACTTCCACATATATGGATAAATAAATATATAAAATCTTGGGTTGCTTAAAAAATAATTGTATATCATTATATTTCATACAACACTTTTGTCTTCTTATTCATATGAAAGTCTACTTTAATTCTCAATGCCATCAAGCAATTTAAGTTAAAAATTATTATGTAAATGAAAGCATGGACCAACAAAAGGTAATTTGACCCTTTATTTATTTAACATGTATATATAGCAAAAGCAGATTTGCTGTCACAAGGTTAGATCTGAAAACAAAAGATACCTCCATGAGAAAGGCATACTGTTTCTTGTAAAGATTTCAACTTTGCTAAATTATTTAACAAGAGAAAAGTTACAATTAGACAATGGGAAAGCATGATAATTTTTTTCCTACCGAGTTTAGGCTCATTATCTGAACAAAATGAATATTAAAGAGGGTGCCTTAGGCCTTAAACTTGCATAGAACAAGTGAAATAGTGAACAGTATTGATGTTATATATGTTTCAGATTTAATTGCCTTACTCAACAACCTGAAGCCACCCTTGACCATTGGACACTTGATTTCTGCAAGAATACTATTAGTTATTCAAAGCATTATGCATTTTACCACGACTTGCAATATCATGTATATCTTAAATTATATTATAAGCTTTTCTAAATTTTAAATAAACCTCAGAAAATCCTGCCTCAATACATAACAAAATAAAGATTTTAATGGAACCGAATTAGATAATTAGAAAGATAAAGAGAGGGGATTATGCTTCTAATTTTATTCTTATTTAATATCTATATGGATTAAATTTTTAAATAAAAATACATTTAACTTTAATATACATTAAATATGTATTCATAAGTGAAATGCAAATTACATTGCCATTTTGTTTTAAAATTCTTTTTCTACAAAAATTTTGTCATTTTAATTTGTAGATCATTGCATAGATATAAAATATGTATCATGCACTTTTCCATGCCTCATTTTTCTGAACTGTACAATAGATATACTATTATATAAACCCATATGTGAGAACTACATGGGTTAATATTATAAAACCCTTAGAACAGAATCTGGCAATATATAAGTGTTCTGAGCGAAATATTTACTTTAATTTTTAAGTATAACATTTACCAAGGGTGGAGGATGAGGCATTCAATCAGATATCCAGGATAATCAGATTTCGAGGGTGGAGGTTTCCTTTAAACTGATTAGCAAAAGTCTTGCTATAACTGGGTGATGCAGGCCCAACAATTACTGATGACAAGTCAAAGCCTAGAGGGCTTAGGGGAGCCTGACCAGGGTTAGGTCAAGGAGAGAGTTTTTGCCAAGCTGTAAACAAAAGCACTTTATTATGTAAAAGGTGGACTCAAAGATAGGAAGTGATACTTCAGAGGGCAGGGGCAAACCATATAAAGGATCTGACCCAGAAAGCAGCTCTGAACCCTACTGAAGAACTAGAAACATGTTTCATTCCAGATTTCAGAATTGTTATGGATCATTTACTGTTTGTTTCCTATCCCTTCGCTTTTTGAAGAGGAGTGTTTATTGTGTTCACCCTGTCTCTGTCACACCACTGCATGTTGAGTGTATGGGGGGGGGAAGATAACTGGTTTCTACTTCACAGGTGTTCAAGGTGAGAAGAACAGTAAGGAAATCTGGATCTGTTTAAAAGGTGAGAGATCTTGGACGTGCATCTAATTCCAAATAAGACTTTTGGGCCCCTTAGGAAAGGATAAGGTATTTTTCAAGTGGGAAGTATGTAAATGATTATTCTTTCTCAGTGGCAGATTAGATAAGATAATAAATTATTTGCTACTCATCCCATTGTGAAGTAGAATCTAATCCCCAGCCTCCTGAATGTTGATTAGGCTTGGTGACCTTTTTGGTCCACAGAATATGTTGGATAAGATACTCTGGCACTTCCAATGCTAGGTCATAAGAAGCTCATTGCTTCTGCCTGTTCCTCTTGAAACATTCTCTCTGGGAGCCATGCGGTAGCATATAAGTTTGACTACCCTGAGACTGCCCTGGTGGAGGGCCAGGTTAGGCACTCTCTTTGGCAGTCTCAGTAGAACTAATTATTTTCCTCCTTAAAGAAGATAAAGTCAAAGTGTGTAAGAAGGAGAGATCAGGGGACATGGAGGGAGCAAGATGTTTTCATTTACTTTGGTTTTGAGCAGGATGGTGGTTGCTTACATCTAAATCAACTGAATTTCTGATATCTTTGGTCCAATCCAAGCCCTATGTCAGTGAGTAAGGTCTTCATTACTGATATTGTCTATTACTGCTTAGGAGCATTTTTACCTAATTAGCCACAGACACTTGGCTTTCTGGCTGGGGCCTGTGGTTTATGCCTCTTTGCCAGGATAAGATCTTTCTCCATCTATCTGGAGAAGAATGAGCAACAAGCAAGACATCATTTAGGTGGCTTGTTTAAACCCTACCTCTTGCCACTCAGCCTCTACTCATTAACTCAATTCATGTGCATTAACAGGAAGAATTGTGAAAAATACCCTCACCCACCTCCCACACACAGTCTAATACTCTGTGTGGAGAATTTGCCACTGGATCCTAGGGAATCATTCCATTTCCCAAAATCTGGCTCTGTTCCAGAAAGCCATGTCTCTGTCAGCATACCATTCTCATTATAAAAACTGACAAGAACGGTGAAGGACCTGAGATTTACCCTACATAGGTGCTAATTAGTCTGTTACTAGTTCTTGGGTGCTGTCAGAAGACATGAAACTCCTGGCTAAGAAGCAAAAGGACATTATTTTTTATGACACAGAAAACAGCATGAACATCAGCATATTTATGTGTGTACTTCTGGGATAGCCCCAAGTCCCTGATGTGCCCAAATGAATAGCTACATGCATGGTGGATTTGTGTGGCAGATGCAAAGCACTGAGATTTGTATGCAAGCAGAAAGAAAGTCTGCTCTTGGCCCAGATGGAGCTGCTACCTTATCTTTCAAGGTTACCAATTGTATAAACAACCCTGAGAAATGGCCCAGGTAAAATGATAAGGGCCTTGACTGGAACATCAAAAAACTGTGAAGGACCAAAGTCCAAAGCAGATTCTACCTCCCAACCAGGTGATACCTATCTAATTACTATATGTAATGAGTTTTCACTCTTGGTGATAAAGAAATAAACAATTTCCAACTCTTCAGGAGCACCAAGATTTATTCACTTTTGGTTTCCTTTGGTTCCCTTGGAAAACTCTGACCTATGGGTGATTTTGTCTCAAATATATGCGGATTAGTATTCAGTCAAAAACTTAAGATCACACTCCAGATTTTTGAGGTTCTCTCTTTGTGTTACAACCTTCCATATAGTATTCTACTCTAAAAATTCTATCCACCTAGGTCTCCCTGAATTCTGGTTTCTTTCTCCTCAAACCAGAAATTCAGCAGGCTTTGGTTTGGTTTCCCTTTATAACACTGTGTAAACTATCTTTAGGAAGTAAGCAATTTGTAGGGCTCACTTTGCCTATTTCCCAACTCTCAGAGATCATGGTCTTTGTGACCTCATATCTAATATATAACAAATATTTTTTCATGTATGTTAATGTATATTCTCTTCGACACATCTTTCTGACTTTTTCTTTTTCTAACAGAGGGAGGTTAAAACCTGTCCCTGTTGATCCAAAAGCAGTAACTTCTGTTTTCTTGTTTAGATAAGCTATAAGGGTGATTGATAAGAAGTGTTACTATGTTATACCTATTTTTTAGTCTCCATGAATCAGAAATAAGTAGATGGTATTTTTATCATTTCCAATGTTTGAATCTGATATTTTAAGAAGAGTATTTGAAATTATGCATTACTACCACTTAGTTGATGTGTCTGCACCCTAGCTATCATGATTTAATAATAAAGATTATTCTTTTTATTATACAGTTCACGGTCTCAGGAAACTAGAAAACTGACTGTTAATTGTGTGTGTGTGTGTGCGTGTGTGTGCGTGAATGAAGTAAGCTCTGTAATTTCTTTTCCTTCACCATTATATATATTCTTATTTTATCCACTGAGAAACTGGATCCTTTAGTAAGTCACTGAAACTGATTAGCTAACATCTTATTTTGGGAATTTAACTATACTTTGAAATGTGGGAATAAGTGGTATTTTTCAAAAGTGATTTTCTTGAACAACTGCAAACATTGTTATAAAACTGCAATTTAGACAAGAAGTATTCTCAATGACATAATAAAAAGAAAAATCCACCTTTGACAGAATATTGCCCATCAATGAAAAAGTTTCTTGATAATGGATATCTATTAATAGAACATACTACATAAATAGAAAAGTGAAGAAATGTGCTGAAACACATTTGATAAAATTGAACATATATTTATGATAAAAGCTTATTGTCTACTAGAAATAGAAGAATTCATTGTTAACAAGATATCTTAAATCAGCAGCTCACATTCTATTCAACAATGAAAAGTGTTAGGCTCTTTAAAATTCAGAATATGACAAAATATATCTTCTAGTGCTTTTATTAAAGAAATGAGATATAGTTTAGTAAATGTATCAAAATTATTTCTACTGTAGATTATTTGAATGTCTACCTAGAAAATTTCAAGAAGTAAACAAAATATTATAAAAGTTACACTAAAGTATATTAAGTTGTTTGACACAAATGTGCCCCAGATTATCCATACCATAGTAACTGTCAGTTAAAAAAAATATACTTGAAATATTCAAAAGTTAAATGTGACAGAGAAAACATGTCAGATATGCTTGTTTCAACTTTTTCAACAAATTCATGTAAATTACACCTTAAATTGCAAAGGAATCATAAATTAAATCCAAAAAAAAGGCCAGAGATCAAAATCCAGGTAGATTCCTCACTGATCACATTAGAGATTAGTGGATTAAACTAGTAAAAGACAGAAACACATGAGTACAGACAGAAAGAAAGTGCGTTAGTGTTCCCCTTTTATGCACCAACTAGAAAAAAAGGTAAATGTAAACATTATCTGATCCAGCTGTATAAAGAATATAGCCCTTCTAGATTTTTAGTACTTACTAAATATTCCCTTACTACAATAAATTAGAGAATGCAAGTCCCCAAAAATAAGTAAGGAGGAAGATAATGAAAAGGTATTTCATTTATGAACCTCATCAGTTATCCCAGAAATACTGTGAATTTGGTACAGACAGGAAAAGAACTGAGAAGAGTATATGCTGAGAAGCATTGTATTTCATATGCAGGAGTTTTCCTCTTACTTAGAAAATATGCCATTGAAACAGGAAATTTCATGAAACTCTATTCAACTAAATGATTGCCTGCTGTGATGTATAGATTGAAACAGTGGGATTTTAGTTAATCTTGAACTTCATCTAGTTAAAAGGAACATGGAAGAAACTATATGGACAGTGAGGGGTACAAGGACAATCCTCCACATTTGTTTATTGTAAAACATTGGATCAAGTGAATTTGTCCTCAGTCAAAAATCAATACAAAGAAAACCAAAACAAGAATCAAACTAAGAGAATTATTGTGGCATAAAGAACAAGAAATATTTTTTCCTATAAATTTAAATAAATATTGCATATCTGAGAATAACATCACCCAAACAGCTAAAAACATCAGATGCTATTTGACTTGCTTTCCAAAAAGAAATGTTACATAATGAAACTTGTAAGAAATAGCAGTGACAAGGAATTTTAAGAGTAAAATAGGAAGAGATTGTGGCAGACATAAAAGGAGTTTCCTGAAAAAATAAAATAATAGAAGAAAAAAAATAATAAAACAGAGTTAAAATTCACATGAGGGATGTTAGTGATGTGGAATGAAGTTGCTGTGTGTAAGAACCAGTTACACATGAGTTAACACTGAGTCTCTCTACATAAAAAAAATTTAATGGTCGACAAGTTATTTATCTTTTTGAATCTTCTTTTCTTCAACTTAAAAAATATATATGTGAATATACAAAATATACATACTTAGCTCTCAGAATTGTGTGTGTAAAGATTTAATGAGATAATAAATGTAAAAAATTAGCATAGTAATAACAAAATAAATAATATTTTATTACTATTTTAATATTTATAAATCCAATATACGTTTTTATCATGGACACATTTTCCACTTGGGGAAAGAACTGACAAAATATGGTCATTCAAACTAGGTATTGGCAAATATTTCCCAAAATAAATGTGAATATTTAATTAGACAATAAAAACAATTAGCATAGTATTGGCTCAAAGTTAAAAGAAACAATAGTGATAATATTATGAAAATGTGTAAAATACAGAATTTTGTAAATCTTATATGTGACTATATGACTTGACAGCTCCTCAATACTTGGACTTTCAGATGAGATTTGTTGTTTTAATAGCAAATGTAATTTTTTATATTGTATAATGAAATGTATCAATACTTGAAAGATATTCATTACTAAGTGAGCCAATATAAATTCATTCAAAGTGCAAGATAGACCAATGGATTTTAATGAAACATTACAAAAAACTCATTGATTTGGGTTTAGACTTGTGTTAAAACTATCCTTTAGGAAACTACTGCTTCTCCAGTTGGTGGTGTTTTGTCAGAGACTAATTGCCACAACTACCTTTTAAAGATCCTAATAGCTTTCTTTCCTCCTTTCCAAATGCATATCTGAGTAAGGCCAGAATTTTTAATATACTTAAAACAAAACAACATATCACAACAGATTGACTTTGAAAAATATATGAAAATCCAGAAGATTCTCATTGATTCAGGTGTTAAAATATATGTAAAAATGTAAAGGAGTGCCGTTGTTCTCACTAATTTATTGTTTTACATATATTTATTTTTACATAAGTATGTTACTTGTATTAACATGTAATGGACTTATTATTTCTTTAAATGAATTAATGTTTTACTTTTTTCTTAGTTTTAATTTATTATACCAATTACTACTTATAGGTATAACCCACATAAACAATATCACATTGAGTCTTTAATAATTTCTAAAAGTTTATAGTGGTCATGAGACCAAAGTGATTGATATAAAATAATAATATACATTTAGCTGGATTCCTAGCAGAATGTGCTTAGTACAAAATCTGATACTTAATGATATTTTATACTACTGTATTTTTTTTTTCCTCCATAATCATAATATTCACTATAATTCCTTATCTGAGAATAACTGTTTGAAAATGATATATTTAAGGATTCTTGAGTTGTATCAAAATATATTAAATAAATGTTACGTTAATATCTGTTATAAAAAAAACAAGTATTAAAACAATTCTTTACAGTTTTATTCACAGCCATTATGAATTGTATGCAAGCAATTCCAGCTGCAACATCTATGCCTTTTGGGTATTTAAATTACTAACTTTCTGTTACATAATATCTATTAGTGCTTCCATTGGTCATTATCTTCCCTTGCAGATTCAGTAAGGAAGATATAAGCAACAAGTATTTTGGAAGAAACTTATACCTGCTGTTAGTGGACAGACAACAGTTGGGGGCTGTAAATTCTATTTTCACCATCAAAGGCAAATGAGTGTGACCAGGGCTTGGCATAATTTGCTTTAATATCCTTCCCTATAAAATGGGAATGTTGCTAATGTTTCCTCATGGTGCTCTGAGAATGGAAGGTTGCTAAAACTGTGAACTGTTCAGATTTGAAGTGTCACCCTGGAGCAATGTATTATTAAGAATTTATAGAATTATGAAAGTATAAGTCAGTTTAAAGGAAGACTATCATCACAAATGTGACTCCTCTTATGGAAGGAATTTTAAATATTGAATGTCATTCAGTCTGGAATTAGAAAAGTTTAGTACTTATCATTAGGTTATTGAATATAAATAGTATTCAATAACAGTATATTCAATTGACTCTAAACAATATTCAAACCTAAACAAAAGGATGCTGAATGCATTATTTGCTTATTCTAAGAAAGAGTGAAAGTTGGAGTAACATATTACTTAACATTGATTTTGTGGCACTTTCCTGAGTAAAATGTTCCCCAACACTTTGCACACACTCACACACAGTGGGATGCATTCAGGGACATCCCATCTATGCCAGAACATAGATCTAGTCATAGTACATTTTGAATTTTCTGTCATGTCTTGAGATGTGATTGACTAGGCCTGTGTATTTATGCTAAGTGAATCAGATCGGGAGATGACTTAAATAGAATAAGCCCTGCTTGTTGAGGGAGGAACCTGATGAGAGAAAAGAAAAACAGGTGTTTGTTCTGAGGCGAAGTTTAATATGAGAGATAATGCATGGTATCTAAAGAAAGCACGATAACAGATTTCTAGGCATGACATTAGAATCCAGGGCAACTTGAAAGAGAGGAATCTCAGTAGGCAGGAGTAGGAGTAATGAGTGGGAAATAGTGGGAAGGCTAGAAGACAAGAAGTAGAAGGGGGATTTTTTTTTTTGCAGTGTTTAAATTCTTCAACCTTTGTTGTAATTGTCATAAATAGAGTCAAATCAATAATAATGCTTTCGATTATTTTTATCTTATTGATCCCTTTTAATGTTTTAAACACCATTCTAGGTGTTTTGTAAGCATTCGCTTATTTAAAACTCATAACCACTGATGTGGATAAGAAAACTAAAGCACAAAGTGTTGTTTGCCCACAGTCAGAGAGTAAGTATGAGAATTATTTACTACTATCATCCCAAATTAAATCACTGTGAGTTTGACACCAACAGTCATGCTTTCCCCAATACAATACAGTATTTCCAGAATCATGGGCACCAAATGAAATGCAAAAAATCAGAGATTTTGAAAATTCTGATGTGAAAACACTCCAAACAGGATCTTGGCAAATGGAGTTGTTTCCACTGAAAAGTGCATACTTTCCAGAAAAGCAGCAATGTGTCAAATGACATTCTTTAGGAAGAGACACTACTCATAGATATCTTTTGTACTAGATATGAACCATTGAGGTAGGCAGAATAATGGCCCCCAAAGATGTTCATATTCTAAACCGGAAACCTGTGAATATGTTATCCTACATGACTAAAAGGACTGGACAGATGGGATTATGTTAGGATCTTTATGTATGAAGATTATCCTGAATTATCTGGGTAATCACAAAGATCTTTAAAAGTGAAAGAGGGAAGCAGAAAAGTCAGAGAAGGAGATGTGATATCAGAACAGAGGCTACAGTGTTGGGATTGCTGGCTTTGACGATGGAAGGAGACCATGAACCAGAAATGTGGGCAGTCTCTAGAAGCTAAGGAAAGGTGAGTAAGAGATTCTCCTCTAGAACCTTCAGAAGGGTGCAGCCTTACTAATTTTATGCCCATAAGACCCATTTCAGACCATTGATCTCCAGAAGTGTAAGAAATAAATTTGTATTAAGCTGATAAGTTTGGGATAATTGTTTATAGCAATAAGATGAACCCAGTAAGTATATTCAAATACCCAAATTAATATTTTCCTTGAATACTTTCCCAATTCATTTTCAGTTCACAAGCCTTGGATTTTGGATAGCAGATATTCTGGTCTCCTGGTGAAATTAATACCACTCGGTATCTGTTACGGTCTCTGAAAATACTGACTACTGAATTTTGCAAACATAGTTTAGTCTGAGATAATTATTTTAGGAATTAAGGTTTGAATTGTTTTCAAAATTGCTCAGGCCTTGGGTCACTGCTTTGAAAATATAGTGTGTCCTTTTAAGTAGTGAAGCTACTGAGGAATTTTTAATTAATACACCTCCCAGCACCCCCATAGAACCATACCTATTCAGCAGGAGAGGAAAACCCAGGCTGGGTGCAACTGATATTAGTTCCAGTTCCATTCATGAATCAAGAAACCCCTGGCAGACTCTAGCTACACAAGAAATTGGGTCCTAATGCTTTAGATTTTATTTAATTCAGGGTTTTAGATCTGAAGTTTTTAATACTCAAGGTTTGAAGCAAATGATCTTGGACTTCAATTCCTATGATCATTGAATTTTAATTTTCAAAGTAATGTACTATTTTAATTTATAGTTGTCTTTTGGAAAGTCATAAAAATAAGGGACTTATATTTACATTGGGTTCATCTCTATGTTGTTTGCATGCTATTGTTGGAGTATTGCTATATGTTTTATCTTAATGTGGTATTTTATGTGCAAGACTTTGCTTAAAACTGCAAGAAAACACCTTGAGAGTGTAACCATTGAGTGCGTTATGGGCAATGCCTCTTATCTGCTCTTTGCAGCTGCCTAACTCAGAAAGAGTAGCAACTGCTGTCCCAAATTGTCCACCATAACAGAAGACAAACTATGTTGTACTTGCATGTCTATATTCATGGGCGTCCTCATCCTTCACATGATAATATAATAATCAGTTTTTTGAATTCAGGCATTGTAGACAAATTTGATAATCCATAGACTTATCCATGATGATATACACTCTTGGAACTGCTTTTTGTAGTTCTTTTTTAAATATGTGTAGATTGGCTACACTGTACTATGTAACCTTATATGTTGGGCAATATGGGAAGGAAAATAGAGAGGGAATGCTCCCAGGTTTGAGGACAACTTGGCCTTGACATGGGCTTAATGAAAGTAGAGTTCTGACCCATTGTAGAGTGTGCTGGAAACTAGTGGAGCACCCACTGCAGTCCCCAGGAAGATCTGGCAGGGGCAGTGTTTGGGAAATAGCCTCATGAATGGTAGTAAAAAAAACCATTGACTTACCTGATTGATAGATTGGCAAAAATAACTGAGTATTCTAAGCACAGCTATTTTTCTTCCTTTTGAGAGGAAGTCTGCTCAGTGTTTTCTTCTTGGTCCTTCCACATAATCGTATCTGGGTACCTCTCTACATCAGGAAGATTTAATTCTACAAAGTAGCCTACAGATATAAACAACTTCTTCCAACCTGGTCTCTATTTGTAGTGAAGGTGATGCATCAACCTCCATCTTCACTCTTTGTTTTATTTATCAACTTTTTCAGACATGGACAGGGTGGAAAAGTGCCATTTATGGGATCTACTTCAGAAACTCCACCTTATTTTTATGTTAAAAAATATAGTCTAAAATACAAATAATGTCCAGTATTTTAAACCAGACCATAAAGGGATGGAAAAGTGAGGCTGCCCAGACACTTGCCTGTGTGCATGTGTACACACACATACACACACACACACACACACACCACACTGACTCCTATTCTGGATGTGAATGGGTCTGTGCTGTGCTTTTCATGTAGGTATATTTATCCTTTGAGACACTAAACTCAAAAAATAATATGGTTACCACAGAAAATGCTAAGGATAGAACTTGCACAGGAATATGATGGCAATATCATCAGAAGGAACCTATTAAAAAGGCCAGAAGCAAGACAAAATAAGTGGTAAAGTGCAATAAGAACAAAAACAAAAAAATAAACCAACCCTGTTGGGAAGTCACTGGAAAATGGGCTTACATTTTGAATCAGTGTAATTTCCTGGAAACATCATTCTCCCTTTTAAGTACTGATGCCATAAGGCTCAATGACAAAATCTTTAGCAATACAGCAGGTTTTCTTACATTGGTTTTTTGATCTATGCTGCCATATTTGCACAATATGATACCCTGGTGTTAATGGAGAGTGCAGGGGGCAATAACCGTGTTAAGTGTTTTGCAGAGGGGGAAACGGTCCACCTGTTAATGTAGAAAAGTTTATGAACAAACACCCAAAGCACTTTAGAAGCAGGAACTCACAGAGAAAGTACAGCAAGCAACATGGAGAGTTCATTGTCTGATTTCTGTCTTCTGTGCATCTCTCACTGTTATGAATACAGAGTGTTTCTAAAATGATTCCAACTTGGGGCAAAGTTGCATATGTTCAGGAATAAGTGTGAGATCAGGTCTATGTCACACTCAAGATATAAAGCGGTTACAAAACAGCTAGAAAAATAGATTGGTACAATATACTCTTTGGTAACTCAGGATAAGATTGATTTCGGTACTTCAAAACACAGTACTCTGAAAAATCTCATGGGCCTCTCCTTGGCTTTGTGTTCTCCATGCTTCTCACTTTAACTAAAGCCAATCTTTAATGTATTACTGACCCAATTTAGCACCATACTGATTCTTAAAATTTTAATAACACAAATTTTAAAGCCTTGGAACACGATCACATTCCTTACCTAATGTTAGAACAGCTGAAGGCAGTAACAGCACAGTGTAATGGTAAGAAGAACACACTCTAAAGCTAGACTTGTGGAGATTAAGACCTGCCTTGGCCACATCCGGTCTATGGTGTATCAGGTAAATTTTTGTTCTTTATTTTCCTCAGCCCCAAAATTGAAATAAAAATATTTGTTCTTATCTTATAGAGTGGTCATAAAGATGATGTGGTTTAATATTTAAAACACTTTCACAAGTTAATGATATATGTATGTTAATTTTAAAAGTAATAATCTAGAAAGAGTCCTATGTTACCTTACAAGACTTTTTGTTTTGTTTTGTTTCCAAGTGATCTTTTTTTCTTCAAGTTTTATTGAGGTATAATTGACATAAAGCACTGTGTAAGTTTAAGGTGTACAGCATAATGATTTCACTTACATATATCATGAAATGATTATCACAAGTTTAGCAAACATCCATCATCTCATACAGATACAAAATTAAAGAGATAGAAGAAGAATATTTTTCCTTGTGAGGAGAACTCTTAGTGTTTACTCTCAACAACTTTCATATATAGCATAGAGCAGGGTTAATTATATTTATCATGTTGTGCACCCCTAGCACTTACTTATCTTATAACTGGAAGTTTGTACCTTTTGACTACCTTCATCCAATCCCTCCTCCCCTAACCATCCTTGCCACCTCTGATAATCACAAATCTGATCTTTTCTTATGAGTTTCTTTGTATACGTTTTTGAAGTATAATTGACCTACAACACTATATTAGATCCTTACACAATATAGTGATTCAATATTTCTATGCATTTCAAAATGATCACCATGCTAAGTCTGATATGTGATCATTTTGATATGTCACCATCCAAAGATATCACAGTTATTTACTATATTCCCCACACTATTCATTTCATACCCTTAACTCATTTATTTTGCAACTGGAAGTTTGCACCTCCTAATGTCCCTCACCTATTTCTTTTCTCCCCACAACCCCTTCCCATCTGGAGACCACCTGTTTGTTCTCTGCATCTATAACTCTGTTTCTATTTTGTTATGTTTGTTCATTTGTTTTGTTTTTAAGATTCCACATATAAGTGAAATCATCCAGCATATTTCTATCTCAGTCTGACATATTTCACTTAGCATAATTCCCTCTAGGTATACCTGTGTTGTCACAAATGGCAAGATTTCATTCTTTTTAATGGCTGAGTAATATTCCTTTGTATATATATATACCACCTCTTCTTTATTCATTTGTTGATGGGCACTTAGGTTGCTTCCATATCTTGGGTATTGTAAATAATACTGCAATGAACATAGGGGTGCATATATCTTTTCAAATTAGTGTTTTCATTTTCTTTGGATAGATACCCAGAAGTGGAATTGCTGGTTTGTATGGTGATTCGTTTTTTAACGTTTTGAGGAATCTCCATGGTGTTTTCATAGAGGATGAACCCTCACCAACAGTGCACGAGGGTTCCCTTTTATCCACATCCTCCTCAACACTTATTATTTATCATTTTGATAATGGCCATTCTGAGGTGTGAGGTGATTTGTGGTTTTGATTTGCATTTCCCTGATGATTAGTGGTGTTGAGGATTTTTTCATGCGCCTGTTGGCCATCTGTATGTCTTCTTTGGAAAAATGTCTATTATCTCCACTGAAAATTTTTTAATCAGGTTATTTTTTTTTGATGTTCTATGAATTCTTTATATAATTTGGATATTAGTCCCTTATTGGATATATTTATTGCAAATAAATATCTTCTCCCATTCAGTAGGTGGCCTTGTTTTGTTGTTGATAGTTTCCTATGCTGTGCAAAAGATTTTTAGCTTGATGAATTCACGTTTGTTTAGTTTTGCTTTTGTTTCCCTTGTCTGAGGTGACATATCTGAAAAAATATTACTGAGACTGAAGTCAAAGAGCATACTGCCTATATTTTCCTCTAGAAATTTTATGGTTTCAGGTCTTACATTTAAATTTTAAATCTATTTTGAATTTATTTTTGTAAATGGTGTGAGAGAATAGTCCAATATGACTCACTTACATGTAGTTGTCCAGTTTTTCCAACAGCATTTATTGAGGAGGACGTCTCTTCCCAACTGTATTTTCCTGCCTTCTTTTTCATTGATTAATTGCCCGTAACAGTTTGGGTTTCTTTCTGGCCTCTCTATTCTGTTCCATTTATCTATGTGTTTGTTTTTGTGCCAGTACCACACTGATTTGATGGCTGTAGCTTTGTACTATAGTTTAAAATCAGGGAGTGTGATACCTTCATCTGTGTTCTTCTTCTTCATGATTGTTTTGGCTATTCAGGGTCTTTTGTGTTCCCATACAAGTTTTAGAATGATTTGTTCTAGTTCTGTGAAAAAAGCCATTGGTATTTTGATAGAAATTGCAGTGAATCTGTAGATTGCTTTGGGTAGTATGGTCATTTTAAAAATATTAATTCTTCTAATCCATGAGCATGATATATCTTTTCATGTGTTTGTGTCATCTTCAGTCTCTTTCATCAGTTTCTTACAGTTTTCCACATACAGGTCTTTCACTTTTTTCTTAGTTTTATTCCTAGGAGTTATATTCTTTTTGATGTGCTGGTGGGTAGGGTTGGGTTGTGTGGTGACTGGCTGCAGGGTTCTGTGGGGTCCTGGGACTAATGCTGGCCCACTTGTGGGTGATGTTGGGTTCTGGGGTGGGTGGTTGTGGGGTCCATGGTCCCAGATCCAGTGTCAGCCTCCTGGTGGGCTGGGCTGGTTCCTGACATGATAGGCTGCAATATCCAGGGTGTCCCAAAGGTGGTGTTGGCCCACTGGTGAGTGGGGCTGGTTTCCAAAATGACTGGCTGAGGGATCCAAGGTTTCTCAGATCTAGTGTCAGCTTGCTGGTGGGTGGGGCTGAATCCTGGAACAGCTTGCTGAGGGGCCCAACATGTTTCAGAACTGGTGTTTGCCTGCTAGTGGGTGGAAGTGAGGCCCAGGGCATCCCAGGGTTGGTGCCAGCCTGCTAGTGGGTGGGCTGAGTCATGACAAGGCAGGCTGCAAGGCTACAGGGTTCCTGGGTTTGATGTCTTCCCACTGGGTCCCAGTTCCTGGGACTATTGCTAGACAACTGGTGGGTAGAGCTGGGTTCTGGGGTCTCTGGCTACCAGGGCCTGGGGGTCCTGAAATTGGTGTCAGCACGCTGATGGTTGTGAAGCTTTTGGGGGTCCTGGGGTGAGTGCCACTGCAGTGGTAGCTGGATGGGTATGGGTGTTCAGCCCTCTTATGTGTTGAGCAAGGTCTGGAGACAGCTGTGGGCTCGTCAGGTCTTAAGGCAGCTAGACTGCTTGTGGGTGGGGCTGTGTCCCTACCCAGTTAGTTGTTTGGAATGAAACATCCCAGTACAAATGCTGACCAGCAGGCAGATGGGGTTTGGTCCCTGTGCTAATAAGCTAGAGGTAGGATTCCAAAATAGCACTTGCCAGCACCAGTGTCCTTGTGGTAGAACAAGCTTCCAAAATGGCTGCCTCCAGAGTCTATGTCCCCTGAGTGAGCTTCAGTTGCCTCCCTTTCTGACGGCTTGTCTTTCCAGTGCAGGACCCCTCGGCTGGGGAAATTTTGTGGGGCTCAGACCCCTCAGTCCTTGGAGAGAACCTCTGCCATTGTGATTATCCCCCTTGCCCACCTGGGGGCATAAGTTTTGACTATACTGCATCTCCACTACTTCTACTCATCTAGTTGTGGTTCCTTCTTTATATCTTTAGTTATAGAAGATTTTTTTCTGCTAGTCTTCTGGTCTTTCTGGTCAGTGGTTGGTCTGCAACTTGTTGTAATTTTGGTGTGTCCTTGTGAGGAGGTAAGCTCAGGGTTTTTCTACTCTACCTTCTTGGCCACTCTACACCTACAATACTTTCTGTGATCTGCACAACTATCCACTACCCTTGTTATGTATCATTATAATAGTCTATATTTCTCCTTTCACAGAACTTCTTAAATCTTACAAGTTTTCATTTATTACTTACCCTTCAATAGAGTGTAAACTCCAGGACAGGAGAGACATTATTTAATGACTGCTTAATGGTTAACATAGTGCATGACACACGTCAACTGATAAGTAAATATTTGTTGAATGAATGATTTTAAAAAGATTCATGGTTCAGATTATCTCTGATATATATAACTGACTAGAACAGTACACATTTAGCATTCATTGTTTGTTGAGTTGAATTGAATAATTTCTACTCCAAGCTACTCAGTCAAAAGATCAGAAAGCTGCTAAATACTTTCATATAGATCACATAATATATTAGCTGTAGTCATGAATGTAAAGGAAATAATGCATATGCTACAAAAAATACAGATTGAGAGTGTACATATAGAGGGAGTTCTGGATCATTCCTTTTCCCTTGCTTTGTCACCTCAACACTTAGTTAACTGATTTTCTAATTTAAACACCCACCACTGGAGAAAAATTCTTATTGATTTACAGGGTCACGGCAATCCTGTATTTCTGATAGTTCCCACATATTAGATCAAAATTAAAATTTATTTTTTGTGATTTTGGACAGGATGGGCAAGTAGTCTACATACTTCCATGAATTTTCATGGCAGAAAATACTTCCAAAAACTAGAGTTAATTTTATAAATTCTAGTTATAAATAAGTTTATAAAATAAGTTTATAAAGTTATTTTCTAAGTTAATATACAGTAAACTTGACTATTTTTGCAGTATAGTTCTATGAATTTAATGCACACATGTATATTCATTTAACCACCACCATAATCAGTATAGATAATATTGCATTACTCCAAAATACCCCCTCATGCTGTCCACTTGTGGTCATACATCCTCCCACAACCCCTGACACCACTGATATATTGCTATAGTTTTATCTTTTATATGATTCCATGTAAAAAGAATCATATGTTTCCCTTTGATTCTGGTGTCATTCACTTAACATAATGCCTCTGTTATTCAGATAAGTTGTTGCATGTATTAATAATTCACTTTTTTATTGTTGAGAAGTATTACCTTTAAGAAACTTGACATTGTTCATTTATTCTCCCATTGAAGATAATTTAGGTTGTTTCCATTTTTTGAGTGATTATGAACAAATAATTGTAGGGAGTATACTAGGTACTATACATTCTTCTAGCTGAAGAGATATAGTGACAGCAAGGGCAGAAAAGTTTCAATACTCATTAATCTTAAAGTCTACTGAGAAATTAATTCAAAATTTTTTTTAAAAGTCAAAAGGTCAAATATGTGGCTTACAGTTTTCTCCAGATGCCAAAGGTTTTCTTCCAATATACTAGAATAATGTAAAAATTCAACCAGAGGTTGAATTAATACTATTGAGTCAGTCTTTGTTTCTTATTCTGTATTATCATTATATGCTAACAAAACACAACAGGGCTTGTATTTAGAATCATGTATAAAGATTTTGTTTTGTTCTGTTTTAAGGTTATTGAGTATAATCCATCATAATGGCAGAGGGAGAACTGGGGAACATATGTTTTGTTTAAGCCTTCTTAAGTGATTTTGATGAACACTCTGGATTAGGTTGACTGCTCTAAATTTTTGAAATGAAAACTCAGAGCAACACTTGCTCTGTTGAGATATACACAGCTGTGATTCCATGTGGATCCCATTGTAAAATAGGAGGCGATGCACTGAGAATTTCTATAGGCCCAAAATGGAAAGTGGTAGATCAGTGTCAGCACTGCTCTAACACTTGGTCTCTTACAATGGTCAAGCATATTTTAAATTTCCATTTTTCTATCCTAGAATTCCTTTCATCCCTAATTTCAATCCTGATACCAAATTGACTGAGAAACTAACTTTAGTACATCAGCCCATGTCTTTCAACAGCTTTACCATCAAATGTGTCCTTGCTATGAAAAGTTCCCCTCACTTATTTAAATTAAAATGTACATGCATGTTTCCTATTGCAGTTAAAATTTCCCTGGAAAGATTCACCTGTTTTCTATTTTGCATAGCAATATGAGTTGTGTTATTTAAATTTTGTATGTTTAACAAGAAATAAGATGAGCATATACTTAGATTAACATATCTAATCCATCAAGCAAGAGAGTAGTCAGAAAGGTGACAGAGCTAACCTGAGAGATTAGAATCAATTCAAAAAAGAAATAAGGTAACATGAATGAGTTTTATCATCACTTAATGTGCTGCATCTTCCCTAAATAACAATATTTTTCCTCAAATGGGATTACAGGTAAGTGATAGGTATAAAATTTGTAGTTCTAAAATGGCACTATTTTCATTGAGCAATTTTGGTACAAAAAACTATAGCTTTGACAGAAAACAATAGGGGAAAAACAAAACAAAACACTTGCATGGCTTTAATGTAATAAAACTGCTTCAACTCGCAAACATGCCTACTGACCTGAAATGGTTAATTCAGCAAATGAGAAAAGTGTCTTCTTTTCTTCCTTTGTTTTTAAATGTATGGAGTTATTAAGAATAATATTAATGGCTTTCTCGGATAAATTCCTTTTACAAAATGGCTTAATATCTGCTTTTTTTCATTCACGAGTGTGAGGCTAAGTAGGGATAAAGATAGATATATTATTCATATATTTTTAAAACCTTGAAACTTGAAGTTTAAGAAGAATGAATTCATATGTTCCCTGGCTTATTTATTGAGGTATAATTGACATTTAATATTATATTAGTTTCAGGTGTACAGCATAGTAATTCAATATTTGTATGTACTGCAAAATGATCACTACTATAAGTTTAGTTATCATCTGTCACAATACAAAGTTATAACTTTTTTCTTATGATAAGAACTTTTAAGATTTACTCTCTTAGCAACTTTCAAATATACAGTATTATTGACTATAGTCACCATACTGTGCATTATATCCCCATGCCTTATTTATTTTATAACTAGAAGTTTGTACCTCTTGAGTCCCTTCACCCATTTGCCCATCCCCCAACTACCCTCCTCTCTGGCAACCACCCATCTGTTTTCTGTATCTATGAGTTTACTTATACTTGCTTCTTTGTTTTTTTCAGATTCTATATACAAGTGAAATCACATGGTATTTGCCTTTACTGTCTGACTTCTTTCACTTATCATAATATCCTCAAGGTCCATCCATGGTGTTGCAAATGGCAAGATTTCTTTCTTTTTTTCTGGCTGAGTAGTATTTCATTGTATATATGTATATGTGTGTGTGTGTGTGTGTGTGTATATATATATATATATATATATATATATATATATATATATATATATATATCACATATTCTTTATCCATTTATCCATCAGTGGACAGTTAGATTGTTTCCATATCTTGGGCATTGTAAATAATGCTGTAGTGAACATAAGGATGCATGTATCTTTTTCAATTAGTGTTTTCATTCCCTTTGGACAAATACTCAGACATACAATTCCTGAATCATATGGTAGTTCTATTTTTAATTTTTTGAGGAATCTTCGTAGTGTTTCCTACAGTGACTGCACCAATTTAGAACCCACCAACAGTGCACAAGTATTCCCTTTTCCTCACATCCTCACCAACACTTGTTATTTGTTGTCTTTTAGACAATAGTCAGTTAACAGGTGTGAAGTGCAAGTCATTAGCTTCTTATACAAGCTTTTAATTTGAATTTCTTTTACAAAAGAATTATCTGAGCTCCTGGGAGTTCCTTTTAAAATTTATGTACTCAATTAGTGAAGAAAAGCCTATCATCTTTCTGATTTATAATCCAATGAGGCTTTCTTAATGTTTGCTTTGTTTCCATAAATGTAAAACCAGGTTAAATAATATTTAAAACACATGTATTAACGACATTTACTGTTGCCACTTATATTTAAATAGACAATCATGACATGATTTAATTATTTCTTGTGGACTTTAATGTTTCACAATGCTTGAATGAGTGTCCCATCTCAAGCTTCAAATTTAGTTTAAAATTTTTATGATTCAAATGTAGTTGCATTTAAAAAATCTCAGCCATACAAACATAACCATGAATTCCACTTTTCCATGGGACTTTAACATACTCTTTCAAATATTTTCATTGTAATATGAACAAAAAAGTTTTTAAAAAGAGGTGTGCTCCTAAATAAATTATACAATCCTTTATCAAAGGCTTTTTTTTTTAGCTGCTTCTTTCCTCATAAGTGTCTAGGGGTCAGCTTCAGTGAGGCAGGTGGAACAACTGAGCTTCCCTCTGAGCACTTCAGCAGGATGACAAGGATTGCTTCTCTTTACTATCTCTGGGAGCAAGCTGGATGTCTAATCAAACAACCAAACAAACAAACATGCCTTTGTTAGTTTGGTATTTTCATGATATAAACAAGAAAAAGAATTTGTTCCCTTAGGCATATTTAAAAATATATAACTGCATTTTTTCCTTTTGAAAAAAAATGTTCAAGTAGATGTTATAAAATTTCATAGTAAACATTCATGAGACAGGAGGTTTAAACCTAACATAATAAACCTGAAGTGTGAAAGTAGACCAACACATAGCAAAAAAGTTATTTACCATTTAATCACATTGCACACTTGTGACTTTCGTGTTCTGATAAAGCAAATAACTACCGTTCTAGCTTTTAAGTTTTTGGGTGGTGAGTGGCTACTGAAAATGAAGTGAGGTTATGTTTAGATTGTTTTGGTTGTTTTTAGTACTGAGTGGGTAAAGATTATAATAATTACAATTTGGATTTGTAATTGCAATTTGTAGTTGCATAACTTTAAATTTCAGTGTATTTCTTCCTAAAAACATATTAATATTTCTATGTGTTTACTATCATTATTATCTCATATCCTCTTTACAAAAGAGGAAACCAATCTAAGTGACTTGCCTTGGATTACAGAAGCATTAAGTGGTGGAGTGAGGGCTTAAAATAGTTTTTAGGGCTTTAGAACACATTCCCTTTCAAGACACTACACGTTTTAGCATCCTTTGAAAATTCTTCCATGCATAAACTTATTAGACATATTGAAAAGCCTAATGCAGAGTGAAATGATGGTCTTCTACATCCTGCTACTAGGATTATCTCTTATGATGTTGGTATTATGATTTCTTCTATGTTATGCTTTTGATTATATTTGTAACATATTTTAGAGAAAACTAAGTATTTCAAAGAAGTGATAAAAGATTATAAAAGAGTTCTCATAATTCTTCAAGTCCTATTTTATTTAATATCAAATTACAAGTGTTATTACTCTCACACTCCTGTTAATTAAGCATTGAGTGATTATCATGTAGAAATAGTTGAATTATCTATACTAATTATTTGAAGCAATTTGAAAATTAAATGCTGCACATTCATTACAAGGTATTGATACATCAGGGCACAATGTTTTTAACTGCAAGAGGGAACTTTGAGACCTAACCCAAATCTCTGGAGGATTATCTTATAACTTTGGTCCTACAATATGGTCTCATCATCAGACTTTTCTTTTTAACCCATACCTCAAGTTTTCTGAAAATGATGTTTAGCTCAGCAGAGATACACATTTGGGCATACCACCACCAATAAATTCATAAACTTGAGGGCTTTATGGATATTGATATATCTTTGTTCTGCTATTTTTAATACTCAGGCATCCATTCTTAGAAAAAGAATGTGGCTATCCTGCGAGAGTCCAGGAATATAAAATATTCCAGCTACATAAAATATTCCAGGTAACCACTTGAGCAGGAATATAAAACATTCCAGCTTACTTTAAGAAAAGGAAATTAAAATGTTCCACATACCTCGAATGAATAAGAAATGTTTATTTGTGAAATACTAATGTTCTTAAAATTAAAGGAATCCCTTCCTCTCTCTCATTCCCTTTTATAAAAGAATAACTGGTGTATTCTGAAATAACAAATTTCTTTGAAGTTAATTTCTATGGATTCCAGCCAAATATATTAACACATGTAGAAAATTCAGAATTATAGAAATCTCTCTGAGTATCTCAAATGTATCCTGAGGGAAGGTCTCAAGATAAACCCTTTAAAGCTTCAGAAACTCCCCATTTCTACCCAGAAGCCAAACATCATCTCTTCTGTCAAATATACTACAGACATCCTAAATTCCTTAAGTTTAAAGTAATTCTACAGGTCTAAATATCCCAGTCTTTAAAAGAAACCTTGGGCTTCCCTGGTGGCGCAGTGGTTGAGAATCTGCCTGCTAATGCAGGGGACACGAGTTCGAGCCCTGGTCTGGGAAGATCCCACATGCTGCAGAGCAGCTGGGCCCCTTGAGCCACAATTACTGAGCCTGCGCTTCTGGAGCCTGTGCTCCTCAACAAGAGAGGCCGCGACAGTGAGAGGCCCGCGCACCGCGATGAAGAGTGGCCCCCACTTGCTGCAACTAGAGAAAGCCCTCACACAGAAACGAAGACCCAACACAGCCATAAATAAATAAATAAATTTTAAAAAAGCAGTCACCCATTCACTTTAAAAAAAAAAAAAAAGAAAGAAACCTTACTTCCAAAGACTATTCTCTAAAAGTGATAAGGCAATAAAAAGTAAACCTCGGTAGAATATGATACATCCCAGTACCTCTGAGTGTTCAAGTTCGTAGCTCTTTCTATGTTTAGGAAGGGTCTTGAAGTACATTTTATCTTAGTGTTAATGAAATAGATTCAACGTTATAAATTTGAAACTTTGGAAATTAAGCTTTTCAGGGCATCAGAAAGACCACTGCACCAATAGCTGCTAGAATAAATTCCATTATTGAGAGTGTTTATTAAAGTTCCATAGGGTTTAATACATTCGTCGGAAAAGTTAACGTCTACATTTTGAGAAAATGTCTTTATTTTTACTACTTTCCTCCCCCTATTTTTTATTCATGCCACTAACACCTAAAAATACAATTTATTCCTAGGTATGGGAAAAGGCAAATGTATCCATTTGATCTTCTTTGAATCTGTATTGCTTGTATTTCTATATTTATAAATATACGCATGGGCAAACGCAACTGTTTACCATTATATTCTGCATGTGTTGTGCTTCTTTAAACATACTTAAAATATTCTTCTTATTTTTACAACAAAACCTACATAATTTTCTTAAATTTTGATATATTAATGTTTATAAACAAACTTCTCTGATCCTTTTCACTCACTATTTGTCTTTTTTTTCTATCTTTCCTAAATCCATTTTAAAATCTTTAATCTCTTTTTTTAGTATACAAATCGCAGTTATAGCATTCTTTTTCTACTTACACTGAACGATTCCCTTCTCTGCTTTCAAATAGTTCCTCAAATACTTAACATGAATTCTTTCCACAAATACCACTTCCATTAAAAATAAACATAGCATAAGGAAATATGTCTTGAGTTTTGAGTTTACTACCATGCCCACTGGAAAATCGTAATTCAGGCTTCCCATCAGTAGCTCTGGGGAGCTTCACACAGATGAACCATCTCCAGAGGTTCTGAGTATTCTCATCCTTTCTTCCTTGTATGCCTCGATTTCTCACATGGCTCAGGGCCAAGGTCTTCTGTTTGAAAACAATGTCTCTACAGAGAAATGAACACAGATTATATCATAGGTATCTTTATTAAAATATACAAAAAGAAAGGGGAAAGAAGGATAAAGGAATTGCTACTATGAGTAAAGACAATATTAGCCAGAGGAAAAATAGTCTGATTAACTGAGAAAATAAGTAACAGCAATTATGCGACATCCAGAAATCGGGAAATTGTTGAAAAATACTAGACTAAAATAATAGCTTCAAAACATTTCATTTACCATCTATCATCTTAATTCTTTTCTTCCTAAAATATTTTATTGTTCACTATTTTAGATGATTTTTAGTATGATCATATGGTTAACATCATAATTAAAGTCAATAGACATTAAGATCTGTTTTAAAATAATTATATGCCAGCAAACTTATATGGCATATAGTTATTTGTTAAATATAGGATTCTCACTGGAATCTACTTAAATGTATTTTTTGAAAAGGTGTATGTTCTACTTATGTTCCTTTTAGTTCTTATGACATTTATGAAATCTGTTTTTTAAGTCCAAATAAAACACTTTCAATGGAAAAAAATCTTCATTTTTCTCTCAGTCGCTCTCTGTTTTTTTCTCCCTCTTTGTCTCTCTCTGTTATATACATGCTCTACACACAGAAACACTCATATACACATACACATATCCATATGTATGGATTTGAATAAAATTTGGTTTTAATATTCTTACTTTTGGAAATGTCTGTATTTTTCATACGAGTTTTTTCTTCATCCTGTGAGAAAAGCACTTTTTAGGAGATATCATTGTATATGATTCATATATTGTATATTGAAGTTGATTTTCCCCATTATCTGAATTAGCATATATCAATATAAAGACAGAGGGTGTTTAAAAGGAGACAAATGTAAGCAAAACTGATATTTTAATACTCTCCATAATATATCTAAGTTATCTACACCATCTTTACTAATAGAATATTGTGTTTTGCTTAAGTAAAAAGTTATTTCTTGAATCATTTACTGTATTATATTAAATAAACCATAATAAAAATCTAGTTCATTTACAATATGCTAGATTAAACTTAAATATAGGCTACTATACTTTATTTCTCAGCATAGACCTAAACGGCTGCTTTTTACATTTCTAGTTACTCTTTTCATTATTTGTTAACTTGTGTGATGTTAGGCTTCTAGAATGCTAATAATTTTATTGTCAAAATGAGTGATCCTGACAATTCAAACTTTAAGCTTTCAGTACATTATAGGATGTAAAGAGAATAGAAACAAGTTATTACATTTTGTCTTAAAACATAAATGATTTACACATGTTTGTGATGTGGTAAGTATATGAAAGATGATAAATCATGCTATATAAAAGTATATGCATTGACACTGAAAAATAATTTTTAAATTTTACTTTATTGAACCATTAGGTTTACATTTTTATCTAGTTGCAGATCTTGAGGATCATGAATGGCAAGATAAGGATTTGGCAAAAGTCAAAGTTATGTGCTAATATTCCAAATAATATAAACACCTAAACCTGGCTGGACAATTCAAGGTCTCTCATTACCTAGTGACCTTAGAAATATCTCTCAATAAGGTAGAGGTTAAATTGAACTATGTAAATTTCTTTCTTACTGTACAATTATATGATAGTAACAAATACATCTCTAAAATAGTGGGATATGGTAGTGCTCCAAATTATAATGAGTAGTGTGCTCTATTGCACAGGCTTGAGAAATGGATCTTGGAATGTAGCCAAAATGTCTTCTATATGCTTGATATTTCTTAACACTCAATTTCTTACATTGAAAAACACATGTAAATACCATAATTTATTAATAATGCATCCATCTTTAATATTAATATAAAATAATTTTAAAGGTTAAAAGAACCTAAATTTTTAAATATCACACACCAAACTTGGAGTATAATTTATGATCCAAGAAGATATGCAGGTAATATTCTGTCATTCCAAGCATCACCTGAAATACCATCAGCTGTCAAATTAAATGGTACCAGTCTATTAAGTGATAAGAGTCTAGGAGGTTGGTATCCCTCAGACACCTTTTCTAAGATTTTTTAAAATGCAGTGTCTAGTTGATCATGAACTAACTCTTTTTGTTATTTCTGACATTGCAAGATGTTACTGACCTCTATTGCCAACAACCAGGTGGGCCACTGTTCTATTACATGTTTACCAAAGACAATAGTAAAACAATCATATTTCCGGAAAGTTTAAGAATTTAAAGAGGAGATAGGATCCCTTCTCACACATTATTTAAGAACAATATTAAAGGAGAGCAGAAATACATACTAAATGAATAAAGAACAGTGAAGATAATATATAAGAAAATGGAATATATTATTTCCTATTAATTACATATTTATTCATCTGCAGACTTTCGTGTTAATGAATGTTTACATTTATTTGCAGTAAATAACTTTAGTAGATTGGTGGGTCTAGTGGTAATTATATGTTTGACTTTATTAGATATCATAAAATTGTTTTCCATAATACCATTTTCAATTCACACCTCCCTCCACAACAGTATCAGAGTTAGAAATACATTTACTCTTCATCTGTGCCAGAACTTGATATTGTCAGTTTTATTTTTTAGTGGGTTTTTTGTGCCAATTAACTGGTATATGGTAGTTTTGATTTTCATTTTCCTAAGGATTAGTGATATTGAGTGATCTTGATGCATTTATTTGCTATATGTTCATACACACCTGTTTGGTGAAATATCTGTTCAAAATATCTGTATAATTTTAAATTGTTTATATATATATTCTGGATGATAGAATATCTATTCTTTTATCAGATTTTATATATTTAAGGTATATAACTTTATGTTTTGACATAGGTATACAGTGTGAACTAATCACTGAAATAAAACTAACATCTCTATCACCTCACATAGTTACCATTTTCTTTCTTTTGTGTATGTGTGTATGGTTAAGAATACTTAAGATGTAAGTTTTGGTTTTTTATTGAAGTATACTACATTTATAATATTACATTTGTTTCAAGCATCTAACATAGTGATTTAATATTTTAATAGATAATTCTCCATTTAAAGTTATTATAAAATATTGGTTATATTGCCTCTGTTGTACAATATATACTTGCAGCTTATTTTATATATAGTAGTATGTACCTCTTAATCTACTACCACTATCTTGCCCCTCCTCCTTCCCCCTACATACTGTTAATCACTAATATCTGTGAGTTGTTTTAGTTTTATTATATTAATGCATTTGTTTTATTTTTTAGATTCCACATACAAGTGTCTTTCTCTGTCTGACTTATTCCACTAAGCATAATACTGTCCATCTAAATTGATGCAAACATTCCATTATTTTTTATGGCTGAGTAATATTCCATTGTGTGTATGTGTATATATATATATATATATATATACACCACATGTTCTTTATTTTCTATTGATGGGCACTTAGGTTGCTTCCATATCTTGCCTACTGTAAATAATGCTGCTATGAACATTGGGATGCATGTATCTTTTCAAATTAGTGTTTTCATTTTCTTTGGATATATACTCAAGATTGCTAGGTCATATAATGGTTCCATTTTTAGCTCTTTGAGGAACCTCCATACTATTTCCATAGTGCTTACACAAATTTACACTCCCAACAACAGTGTAGGAAAGTTCCCTTTTCTCCACATCTTCACCAATATTTGTTATTTGTGGTCTTTTTGATGAAAGCCATTCTGACAGGTGTGAGCTGATACCTCATTGTGATTTTGATTTGCACTTCTCTGATGATTAGCAATGTTGAGTATCTGTATGTCTTCTTTGGAGAAATGTCTCTTCAGGTCTTCTGCCCATTTAAAAATTCAGTTGTTTGTTTATTTGTTTGTTTTGATATTGAGATGTATGACCTGTTTGTATACTTTGGATATTAACCCCTTATCAGTCATATCATTTGCAAATATTTTCTCCTGTTCAGTAGGTTGTCTTTTCGTTTTGTTGATGGCTTCCTTTGCTGTGCAAAAAATTTTAAGTTTAATTAGGTCTCAGTTTTTTATTTTTGCTTTTGTTTCCATTGTCTTAGAACACAGGTAAAAAAAAAATTATTCTATAACTCATGTCACAGAGTGTTCTGCCTATGTTTTCTTCTAGGAGTTTTATGGTTTCCAGTCTTACATTTAGGTCTTTAATCAATTTTGAGTTTATATTTGTATATAGTGTGAGAAAATGTTTTAATTTCATTCTTTTTTTATGTAGCTGTCCAGTTTCCTCAGCACCACTTATTAAAGAGACTGTCTTTTCTCCATTGTATATTCATGCCTCCTTTGTCATAGATTAATTGATCATAAGTGTGTGGGATTATTTCTGGATTGTCTATTCTGTTCCATTGATCTATGTGTCTCTTTTTCTGCCAGTAACATACTGTTTTGACTACTGTAGCTTTGTATATCAGGGAGTGTGATACCTCCAGCTTTGTTCTGTATTCTCAAGATTGTTTTGTTTATTTGGGGGTCTCATGTGGTTCCACACATATTTTGTTCTAGTTCTGTGAAAAATGTCATGGGTATTTTGATAGGAATTGCATTAAATCTTTAGATTGCTTTGGGCAGCATGGTCACTTTAATAATATTAATTTTTCAAATCCATGAATACTGGATATCCTTTCATTTCCTTGTATCATCTTCAGTTTCCTTCATCAATGCCTTATAATTTGTAGAGTATAGATCTTTCACCTCCTTGGTTAATCATTTTCCTAGGCATTTTATCATTTTTGATGTGATTTTAAGTGGGATTGTTTTCTTGCTTTCTCTTTCTGATAGTTCATTATTAGGGTATAGAAAAGCAACAGATTTCTGTATATTTATCTTATATCCTGCAACTTTACTGAACTCATTTATTAGTTCTAATAGTTTTTTGGTGGAGACTTTAGGGTTTTTTATATATATCATGTTACCTGCAAATAGTGACAGTTTTACTCCTTCCCTTCCAATTTGGGTGCCTTTTTTTCCTTTTCTTGTCTGATTGTTGTGACTAGGACTTCCAATATTGTGTTAAATAGAAGTGGTGAGAGTGGGCATTCTCATCTTCTTCCTAAATTTAGAGGAAAAATTTTGAGCTTTTCACCATTGAGTATGATGTTAGCAGGGGCTTTGCCATAAATGGCCTTTATTATGTTGAGATATGTTCCCTCTATACCAATTTTGATGACAGTTTTTAACATGAACGGATGTTGAATTTTGTCAAATCTTTTTTTTGCATCTATTGAGATAATCATGTGATTTTTTATCCTTCATTTTTTAAATGTCATGTATCACACTGATTGATTTGTGGATATTGAAACATCCTTAAATCCCTGGGCTATACCACACCACATCATGCTGTATAATCCTTTTACTGTAGTGTTGAATTTAGTTTGTTTGTAATATTTTGTTGAGAATTTTTGCATCTATATGCATCATAGATATTGGCCTGTAATTTTCTTTTTTTGCTGTGTTTTTTTGTCTGGTTCTGACATCACGGTAATTGTGGCCTAATAGAATGAATTCAGGACTATGCACTCCTCTTCAATTTTTTTTTTTTTTTTTTGGAATATTTTGAAAAGAATAGGTATTATTTCTTCTTTATATGTTTGTTAGAATTCCCTCATGAATCCCTCTGGTCCTAGACTTTTGTTTGCTGGGAATTTTTTTATTACAAATTTAATTTCACTACTAGTGATTGGTCTCTTCAGAGTGTCTATTTCTTCCTGATTCAGTCTGGCAAGATTGTATGTTTCTAGATATTTGTTCATTTCTTCTAGGTTGTCCAATCTTTTATTATTTTTTTGCCTCTGTGATACCAGTTGTTATTACTCCTCTTTCATTTCTCATTTTGTTTATTTGGATCCTGTCTTTTTCTTGATGGGCCTGGCTAAAGGCTTATCAATTTTCTTTATCTTTTTAAAAAACCACCTCTTGGTTTCACTGATCTTTTCTATTTTTTATCTCTATTTTATTTATTTCCTCTCTTATCTTTATTATCTTATTATCTTTATTATTTTTTTCCTTCTGCTGACTTTGGGCTTTGTTTGTAATTTTTTTGTAATTTCTTTGGGTGATACATTAGGTTGTTCATTTTTCTCATTTCTTAAGGTAGGCGTGTATCACAATAAACCTCCCTCTTAGAACTGCTTTTGCTGTGTCACATAGATTTTGGAAAGTGTATTTCCATTTTCATTTGTCTTGAGGTATTTTCTGATTTCCAATTTGATTTCTTCATTGACTTATTTTTTTTTAGTAGCATGTTGTTTACTCTCCACATGTTTGTGGTTTTTTTTTTTTTTTCCGTTTTACTTCCTGTAATGGATTTCTAGTTTCATACCATGGTGATTTTAAAAATGCTTAATGTAATTTCTAGTCTCTTAAATTCTTGAGACTTGTTTTGTGGTCTAGCATGTGATCTATCCTGAAGGACATTTCATGTGCATGTGAAAAGAATGTGTATTCGGTACTTTTGAATGGAATGCCCTGTAGATATCCTCAAGTCCAAGTGGTCTAATATGTTATTTAAGGCCTGTGGCTTTTTATTGATTTTCTGCCTGGATTATCTGTCCATTGATGTAACTGGGGTGTTAAAGTCCATTACTATTACTGTATTATTGTCAATTTCTCCCTTTATGTTTGATAATATTTGCTTTATATATTTAGATATTCCTGTATTAGATGTATATATATTAACAAATATTTAATCCTCTTCTTGAATTGATTTCTTTACCATTACATAATGCTTCTCTTGGTTTTTTGTTGCAGATTTTGTTTTTAAGTCTATTTTGTCTTATACAAGTATTGCTATGCTAGGTTGCTTGTGGTTTCCATTTGCATGCAATATCTTTTTCCTTCCCTCACTTTCATTCTGCATATGTCTTTAGTTCTGAAGTGAGTCTCTTGTAAGCAGCATATAGATAGGTCTTGTTTTCTAATCCAATCAGTCACCCTGTGTATTTTGATTGGAGCATTTAGTCCATTGATATTTAAAGTGCTTATTGATAAGTATGTACTTATTGCCATTTTATTACTTGTTTTCTAGTTATTCTTATCTGTTCTTTTCTGTGCTTTTTCTTTTATTCTATTGTGGTTTGATGATTTTCTTTAGTGGCATGCTTGTGTTCCTCTCTCTAGTTTTTGTCTATCTATTGTACTTTTTACTGTATATCTATTGTACTTTTTTTTTTTTTTTTTTTTTTTGCCTTGCCACACGGTTTGTGGTATCTTAGTATTGAACCCAAGCCCCAGTAGTGAAAGCACTGAATCATTACCTCTGGACCTCCAGGGAATTCCCCAGTTGTACGTTTTTGATTTGTGATTGCCATGTGGTTCATGTATGTTGATCTATATCTACTTGTTTTAAACTGGTAGTCATCAAAGTTCAAACACATTCTAGAAGATCTACTTTTCTTACTTCCCTTCCTTACTTTTTGTGTTTTTGACATATTTTAAATCTTCATGTTCATCCCTAAATTGTTTATAGTAGCTATAATTGATTTTACATTTTCTATATTTTCATCTTTGTACTGGCTTATTTAAGAGGTCAATCCACAGTCTTTACCATGTATTTGCCTTTCTTATGGATTCTTACTTCTTGTTGTAGCTTATTATTTTCCACTTAGAGAAGATCCTTTGACATTTCTTTCAGGTCAGTTTAGTATTGATGAATTCTTTTGGTTTTTGCTTGTCTGAGAAGTTCTTTATCTCTTCTATAATTCTGAATGATAATCTTGTTAGGTAGTGTATCCTAGGTTGCAGGGTTTTCCCTATCATGACTTTAAATATATCATGTCACTCCCTTCTGGCCTGCAAAGTTTCTACAGAAAAGATCAGCTGATAACCTTATGGGGACTCTTTGTTTTTCTTTACTGCCTTTAGAATTCTCTCTTTATCTTTAGATTTTGCCATTCTAATTATGATTATATCTTGGTGTTGGCTTTTTAGGGATAATCTTGTTTAGGACTCTCTGTGCTCCCTAAGCCTAGATATGTGTTTCCTTCTTAAGGTTTGGGAAGTTTACAGCCATAGTTTTATTAAATACATTTTCAGCCCCTTTCTCTCTCTTCTCCTTCAAGGATCCCTATAATTTGACTATTGGGACGCTTGATGTTGTCCCAGAGGTTAATTAAACTGTTCTCATTTTTTAGTTTTTTTATTCTTTTTGTTGTTATGATTGGGTAATTTCCATTATTCTATCTTCTAGATCACTTATGTGTTCTATATCACCTTGCATCACCTAATCAGTTAGCATTCTTATTACTAATTCTATGAAATCTTTATCTGGTAAATTATTTTCCTCTGTTTCATTAGTTGTTTTTTCATTTTTTTTCTTCTTCTTTTGTTTAAAACAAATTCCTCTGTCTTCTCATTTTGCTTAGTTTTCTTTGTCTCTATGGAATTAAGAGAAACATTTGCCTATCCTGATCTTGAGGGGTTATCCTTGTTTCGAAGTGTCCTTATGCAGTCTGGGTGTGCTGAATGCCTTAGGTGGAAGAGATGGATCTAAAGTGAGCATGAATCATGTCTTGGTAAGATATAGGATGGCAGATGGAGGGGATAGAGCCAGAGCCAGGTGTAAGCCAGGGCTTCTCCTCTGCTCAAAGGTCAACACCACTCTATTGGGTGCCAAGGTGGGTCCCACGTTTCTGGAGCAAAAGCCTTGAGAGTCAGGTCTTAACTGGTTATGTTCCCTCTAAGTGTGTGCTCTCTCCCCTCCCAGTATTGGAACTATTTTCCCAGAGGGGAGCAGTGCTGGAACATGGCAGTCTGAAATGGGTGCTCTGTGTGGGGCCAGTGTGTCCTGGGGTGGTCCCAGAACCAGTCAGAAACCCAGACTGCTCCCAAACTTCCCCCAACCATGAATGCCAGGAACAGCTGCCTTCACTCCATTCAGATGTCATGCTGGGTCCAATATGGCTCTGTGCACACTCTCCTCAGCCATGACAGCCTTTGCTTAGTGTGGAGCTGCACAGGGGAGCAAGAGGAACTAGAGCAGGTGGTTGGCGTGTGCTAGGGCATGTGCTGCAGCCGTTCTGGCACCATTTAGAGTTTCAGACCACCCTTCCTCTACCATCACCATTCTTTCACCCCTCAAAAACACCAGTAATGGCTGCCCTTGTCCCATTTGGATGCAGTGCCAGGTCCAAGCCAGCTTTGTCTCCCACAACTGTGCACTCTCTTTGGCCATAGCAGCCTTTGTGCACAGGGGAGCAGTGCTACAGCAAGAGGGGTTGGAGCAAGAACTATGTACAGATTAGAGCATGCTCTTTGGTGGTTGTGGGAAACCAACCAGAGTCCTGGGAAGTTTTAATCTTCTTTCTCTGCCTTTTGTGGGGAGTAAGCAAGCATGTGTGCTCTTTTCACTGGTGGAGTCTAGGTTTCTTACAGGCCTTCTGTCAGTCCCATTGGCTTTCAAATCAGCTAAGCTTGTGTAATCCTCCTCTTCTTCTGTGTCCCCTTCTAGAGGCATAGGTCCAGACCTGATCACAATTCTTCCCTTCCTGCCTGACTCCATGTGAATCTTTCTTACAGCGTTGGTTATTTATGAATCTTTCTGCCAATCTCCAGTTTGTTTTCAGTGAGAATTGCTCCAAATGTAGATGTATTTTTCATGTGTTCATGAATGGATGTGAGTTTCATGTCCTTCCACTCCACCATCTTGATTTCCTCCTCAAGACAGTAAGTTTTGAAAAGACAGTTTAGCTACCCTGCCAGCTTCATTTTTTTTAAGTTGTTTTGGCTATTCATGCTTCTTGCTTTTCCTTATAATTTTTTGCAATCAGCTTATTAATATCAATAACACTGCTGGACAATTTTAATAAATTTGGAATTCATTAAATCTATAGTCAGATGGGAAGTAATTGAAATCTTGACAATATTAAGTCTTATAATCCATGAACTAGTCTATCTACCCATTTATTTGACTTATTTTAAGAGTGTTTGTTGTTTTCAAAATTCAGATTCTGCATATATTTTAGAGTTATACTAAGTATTTCCTGTGTTTTGGAGCTATATAAACGGTAGATTTAATTTTTTCTATTTCATTGCAGTTACATAGAAATACAATTTGTATTTTTATATTCATCTTGTATCATGCAAGGTTACTAAACTTTCCTCTGAGTTGTAGAAGGATTTTATGTCTTCTTTTTCCCTTATTACCACAGCAAGGACTTCATGTGTGATGTTCTATAGTACTGTAGTCAAGGGCTTTTTTGCTTTGTTCCTGATCAAAGTGGAAAACATCTTTTTTCACCATTAAGCATAATATTAGCTGTAGCTGTCTTGTGGATACATTTTATAAGGTGGAGCAGGGTCCCTTCTATACCTAGGTTTCTGAGAGTTTTTATCAAGATTAAGTGATAAATTTTACCAAATGCTGAGTTTATCTCTTGCTTTTCAGAGTAAATGTAAAGTCAAGGGGTAACTCTCACTAGTCATGGCTATCTCTGGAAAACTTACTTTGTGAGGAGTAATTTCCCACATCCAAATTAGAAGGTGCATCTCACAATATTTAATTATGTATGCATTGACTGGGGAGGGTGATTCCAAATGAGATAAAAGCCAATACTTAAATATATACATCTTCAGATCAGATGCCTTTCCTGAGTTTGAAAACTATAATTCCAAGAGGCTTATATATTTTTTTTTGATTATTTAAAAGATATATTAAATTTTAAAATTAAATCAATGACTGTATTTATTTTTCCCTTCTACCTATCACCTTCTGTTCTGCACTCAATATCTCAGTCAAGGTCATCCCAGTCAATGCAGCCTTTGGGTTTAGAGACCTTTCCATCAGCTTTATCCCTTCACAGGAACACCACTGCACTAAAGAGAATATTCCCATAAAGCAAATCACACAAACTTTTTTGGCTCCCCAGTGCATATAAAAGTTATGTTTACACTATACTGTAGTTTATTAAGTATGCAATAGAATTATGTCTGAAAAAATGTATATGCCTTAATTGAAAAATTACTTACTGATTAAAAAAAAAAAATGTTAAGCATCATGTGACAATGCAAGGTTGCCAAAAACCTTCAATTTGTAAAAAATACAATGTCTGTGAGGTACAATAAAGTGAAGTGCATTAAAATGAGGTATGCCGATATACAATTTGTAACCAAGTTTTATCGGTCACTTACTTAGGAACCAGAAAAAAATTTAGCAATGAGTTTAATAGATGCTATTTCTAGATCAAGCTCTCTTTCTTTTTCAACCTCATATAATCCTTACTGATGCACCTTCCTCCACCTTTCTTTGCTTCCCAAGCCATCCACCAAATATTTCCCTGTAACAACTCTCTTAAGTTTACTGCAGTATTTAAAATAATTAATACTTTCTCCATGACTAACATATGATATCCAAGATCTTCCCTATTACATGCTACTTTAGTAAAGATATTTCTTCAGCTTTCCGTTTGAACCTCCTCTCATTGTTCATCACTACCCTGGCTACATACCAGTTAAACAAAACCCTTCCTTGTTTTAGAGGTTCCACATGATATCATTATTCAATTCTTTTGAAAAATTCTTTTTCTTTTCCTTTTTTTTTTTTGGCCACGCTGCACAGCATGTGAGATCTTAGTTCCCCAATCAGTGATCAAACTCGTGCCCCCTGCAGTGGGGGCATGAAGCCTTAACCACGGGATCACCAGGGAAGGCCCCTGAAAAATTATTTTCTTATACTTGGAAGGCAGTTTCCTACTTCTCTGACTCCTATTTTCCTAATCAGTTTTCAAGATTTAGCCTAAATGTCCTTGTTTCCTGGACTTTTTTGGGGAAAATTTATTGATCTTCCATTTTGCCAGGAGGAATTTTGTACCCACATTTATTGAAAATTTTCACATGTTGCAACATATATGCTCATCCTTCACCATATTCGGGACTCTTTTGATTTTATTTTTAATGTATTTGTGTTCTCAGCTCCTTGCCACTGCTCCATGTATAGCATTTCATCAGTTACCTAAACCTATTAGTACCGGTATGATAATTCAAAACATTGTTTGATTCCACTATCTTGTACAGGATTTGGACTTCTCAGGGTAAGCCTAGTTATACATGTTACTATTTTCTTCCTCTGATATCATCTGATTCTAACAGCTAATCTAGAGCCATTTTATTTTTCCTTAGAACTCTGAACTATATTTATGCAGCTTAATAAAATGGAATATTATACATTTACTAATGTTCTTATCTAAAAATAATTTTGTCATCTCATAACTTGGATATGTAGTTATATGATTATTTTCTTTTATAACTGTGTTGTGGCATACTTTAAAGATTTGTTTATTATCAGTTATGAATAAATCAGGTATTTTCCATTAATACATAACCTTTCTAACATAGCATATGCAGGTTTATGTAATTTTAAATATTTGGTATTTCAAAAACTAATTTGGAAGAATATTTTACATCAAATAGTAAATCTTTCCAACAAAGCTAAGTTCGATAGCATTCACTTCATTATTTTTAAATGCTTTCTATGTGTCATGAAATGTGATAGACACAAATACTTGCTTTCATAACAAAAGGGAAGATAAACAATAGAGAAGCAATTACAATAAAGATAGATGATGACAACAAACTTGAATAATGTGTATTTTGTTTCGGGTACTACTAACTAATTTAATACAATAACCAGTGAATGACTCGTTTTGAGCTAAAGTAGGAATTCATTGTTAAAGGGGCATATAACATGGTAGAAACAGTATCTTAGTCATCCTTTTATTCCTAGTGCCTAGAAAAATTATTGACTAATATCTAAGCCTCAATAAACAAATATTTTTAAGTTTAATTTTAATTGTAATAAATAAGCAGTTTACTTGAGCTTTTGTGTTGGTAATCAAATGATTTGTTTCCTATTATAAATCAGTATGATTCATGGATAAAATAATAAAAATCAGTATAATGAACTTTTATAACTAATTGCTAATATAAATATTTTATTAAACATAATTTTGAAGTAAAAATACAGACTTGAGAGAAAATTCTATAGCATTTTTATGTATCTAGGAGATATTTGTGGCTCTTAGAATCATTAAAGTTATCTAACTCTAAGCTTAGTTAACATGTAGCTAAATGATAAATGTAAAGATTTTAAGATTAAATATCTGTCTATAAAAGTGCTGTAATTGTGCCTGTATCTGTGGGTGTTCTATAAATATATGTATAAGCATGAAAGTGTTACTTTCTTTGCTTTAAGTTTGAAGACTACTTTCTGGATTCAGTTACGAGTTTGGATAATTGTGTTTAGCTGCTTTAACACCTAATTGATTATGCTACGTTTGTTTGATCATGGTTGAAATGTAATTTTAATGCTTGATTGGTGGTTCCATTTTGGAAGGTATTAAATAGATTTGCTGCTTAGGAATAAATTCCTTTTTCACACAGGTTGTCAGGAATCTTCCAGGCAAGGAAGCACATGTTTTGATTATTATTATTATATTTTTAACCAAGAGGAAAGATAGTACAAACCCAGGGAGTGATTAGAAAGAAGAGTTAAGCTGGATTCAGAAAATGAACGCTTATTTACTATTGTAATTTTTGCAAAGATATTTTAGCTACTGCATCAATAAAATCAATACTCAGATTTCTTTTATAACACGAAGTTTTCCTATTAGCATAGTTTTATCTAAAACTTTAGTTTGCCGAATTGTTTCCAAAGCATGTGTTAAATGTCAATAACAATGTGAAAATGGCCGTGATGGGGGCAGTCTTTGAGAAATTTTGGTTGAACAAAATCAAATAGTATTTTTACTGTTCTTAATGTATTATTAGTCTAACTCCCTCAATGTAAATATTGTCCTCAAAAGGAAATTAAAATATGCAAGACTTCTCACTTTCTTTTTGAGGATTATTTTGAGAACATGTTTTGGAAACACTAGGTTAATTAATTCAATCTAGGACCATATTTGGGGTTAGAAAATCATATTACACATATTTACAGCAGCTTCACTAAGCATGCTTTCAAGGGTGACATTTGAATTTCACGTGAAATAAAATGTTTGTGCTTTAATCAAAATTCTCTGCTTCTTCTCCATTTTTTTTTCTATTTCCTCCAGCCACTGCTCTGACTATAATTAAAAAAACATATATGCTCCTTTTCACTGATACCTAATGTGAGTTTTCTTTCTATAATTTATTTGTGCTTTTTTTTTCTTTTCTTAACTTTATACTGGGAAATTTAATATAAAGGAAAGGGTTTTTGTTTTGGTTCCTATATTTGTTAAGTTGTGAGTGAAGACAATAATAATTAGAATTAAAAACAATGATTTATTTCTCATGCAAAAATATGAGTAAGTGGCAGGGCTGTTTTGATATTAATGGTGTCAGGTAATCCTTCTCATTCCTCTTTCCTTCTCATTCTTTCTCTGTGAATAACCTTGGAATCATGGTCCAGGATGGCTGCTTTACCATCACAACATATTTCAACCACCAGGAAAGAGACAATAGGTATAGAAGGATAAGGATAAGCATTACACAAAATGCTTCCACTTATTTCCAAATTATAAATCTCTTTGGCTACAAGGTCTCATATAGCTGAAAGAGAGGCTTAGAAGTATGTATTCTTGGTGGTCAGGTGCCCAGTTGATATTCAACAGCATAGAAATTCCATAAAAATTTATCATATTCTTGAGGTTTAGTGAGAAAACCATTACTAATTATGTGTTAGACACAAGAGGGAAAATGCAAATAAACCCAAATCTTGAAATTAATTCTGCCTAAAGAGGAATTAGTTCATAAAAATTACTCTACTTGTCAAAGTTATCAATAACAACCTACATTTCAAAGTTAGTGGTCAATTCAGTTTTCATTTATCTTAGCCTCTATCCCAGTTTCTTTTCTTTTCTCTCCCACCCCCAACCTCTTAATTTGGAAATGTTTCAGTGCTTAGTCTTTGGACCTCTTCTACTTACATTCACTTTCTTGGTGATTTCTTCTGGTCTCATGCCAATAAACATCACCAATCTGCAACGACAGTGAAAAACTCTTTCTGATCTCCTGAATCATATGTTCAACTACTCATTCCACATGCATGCCTAAAGCTCTGATACATAGCTCTACCTTAGCATGCCTATAATGGAACTCCTAACATCCTCTGAGAAATTAATTCATCTAATATTTTCCCATGTCAGTTGATGACAACTCCATTCTTCCAGTTGCACAGGACAAAAATATTGGAGTAATCTTCAACTACTCTCTTTATCTCTTGCTCCATATCCGATCTGTCATTAATTACTATGGGGTCTGCCTTAAAATATATACAGACTCTAACCCCTTCTCACCACCTCTACAACTTTCTTTTCAGATTAAGTCATTATCTCTTCTCTGCATTGTAGCAAAGACTTCCTCAATGATCTGCTTTTGCACCTGCCCCATATGTTATGATCAACACAGTAGCCAGGGTGATACTAAAGAAATGTAAGCCAGATCAAGTAATTTCTTTTCTACAAATTCTGCAGTGGCTCCCCATTTCATTCAGAATAAATGTTCAAGTCTTAAAATGCTCTACAAGGTTTTCCCATCTTTGCCATTATTTCCTTCCTGCCATCCTCTCTTTCACTCCCTCCAGCCTAACTGTATTAACCACATCACTCTTTCTTGAATATATAAATGAGCTATGCTCTTGCCACAGGGATTTTGCTCCTCCTATTTCCTCTGCCTAAAATGCTATCCACCCAGATTTCCACATATCTTAAATTTTTACCTCCAACAAATCATATCCTCAATTAGGCTTATTCTCACCAGTCTGTTTAAAATAGCAACAATCACCAAGTACTCCCAATCCTCCTTACTCTATCATTTTTTATTTTCAATTTTATTCCATTTTTATGTTCTAAATGGACTATATAAATTTCCTTTTAGAATTATTGTTTATTATTTTATAATATTTGTCTTCCTCTAGTAGAATACAGGTTTTGTTTGGTACATGCATATTTATTTAATAAAGAAATGACTATGCAAAGAATAAAGTTAAAACAGATTCAGTTGAACTACTCAAAATAGTAATCAGTAAGTAGGTGTTTAAGGTATTTCAGTAAAAGTCAGACTCAAATCTTAGTGATGTGAGGACCAAGTCAAAGATTTGGGCCCATTAAATTATGATAAATTATAAAAATGAATTGAAATGAATTGTGTTTTTTTAATCTAAATTTTAAAGTGTTAACATGAAAGCCAGCATGAAAGTAAGAAATGGTCATGTACCACAATATTCATTGAGGCACTATTTACAGTAGCCAGGACATGGAAGCAACCTAAGTGTCCATTGACAGATGAATGGATAAAAGAGATGTGACACATATATACAATGGAATATTACACAGCCATAAAAAGAAATGAAATTGAGTTATTTGTAGTGAGGTGGATGGACCTAGATTCTGTCATACAGAGTGAAGTAAGCCAGAAAGAGAAAAACAAAAACCGTATGCTAACACATATATATGGAATCTAAAAAAAAAAGAAAAAAAAAATTGTTCTGACGAACTTAGGGGCAGAACAGGAATAAAGATGTAGACATAGAGAATGGACTTGAGGACACAGGGAGGGGGAAGGGTAAGCTGGAATGAAGTGAGAGAGTGGCATGGACTTATATATACTACCAAATGTAAAATAGATAACTAGTGGGAAGCAGCTGCATAGCATAGGGAGATCAGCTCGGTGCTTTGTGACCACCTAGAAGGGTGGGATAGGGAGGGTGGGAAGGAGATGCAAGAGGGAGGGGATAAGGGAATATACGTATACGTATAGCTGATTCACTTTGTTATACAGCAACAACTAACACAACAATGTAAAGCAATTATACTCCAATAAAGATGTTTTTTAAAAAAAGTGAAAATTCTTCAAAGGTGTCTTGCTTTCTACAGGGAATGAGAATGAACCAATCCATTGGCAAGTATATATGTGCTCAACAAGCTAATATATTATACTGAAATTACCCTGGATATCATGCAGCACATTTCTCATTCACTGATTCTATATTTACAAAAGGGTGTTCTCATTACAATTTTGCTTCCTTTACATATTTGACTACTGGTAGAAAATACAGATATTGGCAAAAGTACATTATTTGGCAGGCATGACTATATTTTAAAATTATTAGAAGTTCTTTCTTAAATTTTAGTCTACTTTTTTTGTTGTTGTTTTCAGGTGAATTAGTATCCATCCCTCCTTACCTCTGGGAATGTTAAAAATTTAAGCAACTGGACTTGCAAAGCTGGTATACAGACATAAGGAAAGGACTGAACATGTGCCTGTCTAAATAGGGCCTTATATATTTGGGTACCCCAGGGCTCAGACTTTGGGCTTTTCTTCTCTGTTTATATAGTCTAATCTATGACTTGATATCAGCTATATGCCACGACTCCCAATTTTAAATCCCTAGCTTGGACCTCTCCTGTGAACTCCACACTTATATATTGAAGTGCTCATTTTAAACCTCCACTTGGATGTCTATCAGACATCTCAAATTTAACATGTCTGTTACTGAACTCCTAATTTCCCCACCTTCAGACATATTCTATGCAGCTACTTAATGGAAATTACATTTTTTAAGTCACTGGGCCCAAAACTTCAAAGGCATTATTGACTCCTCTTTTCTCTCATAACTCACATCCAGTACTTTAGGGAATCTTGATGGCTCTAACCTTCAATATAATCTTTATTTAATCAATTATTATCATCTCCACTGTTTCCACTTTGGTTCAAAGCATTATCATCTCTTACATAGATAACTGCACAAATCTCCTAAATGTCTTCCATACTTCCAATGTTGACCTGTATTTTTAAATAATATTCAAAGTCAATGTCCTTACTACAGTTTATAAAGTCCTACACAATCTGACTACGTATTATATCCACTATATTCTCTGGCCTCTCCTACTATTTTCCCCAAACTCTCCTTTCTATAGTCAAACTGCCCTCTTTGCTGTTCCTTGGAGATGCCAGTCATGCTTCCCCATGAAGGGTGAAAAAACTCTTCTGAAGAGCCACATGGCTCACTTTCTCACCTATTTTAAATCTCTGCTCAAATACCATCTTTTCAATAAAGCCAATCATGACAGTTCATTTATTTTGCAACCACTCCTAAGATCACCGTGGAAATACTAAATCCAGCACCCTGCTCTATATTTTTCCCATATAATTTATTGTCTTATAAAATAGAATGAAAGGTACCTATTTTTAAAAAAGACTAAGGATAATATGATAGCATGAGTGACTTTAATGCAGGAGGATAAACATGATTTTTGTTTCTGTTTTGAGAGATATCTATGGTTGCCATGTGGAAAATGGGTATGGGAGCAAGAGCAGGGGAGAGAACCAATTGATAAGACACAATTGATAAGACTGTATTAACTGAATAAAGAAATATATGAATGCGGGCTTGAATTAAGGTTGTGGTAATGGTGATGGAGATAAGTAAATGAAGTAAATAAAAATGTAGGTGGTAGTATTGACACAATATAGGAAGGCTGAATAATTTGATGAAGTCAGATATCCTGCATTTTCTATTTTTTAAAATTCTATCTTCTTGGGCAAATTAATTATTTGAGAAGCTTTAGTGTCTTCATGATAATAATGGTAATTACCTCATAATGTTGAGGTAATTAAATGAGATTGTGAATATAAAGCTATTAACCCCATTCTTGACACACAGAACTCAATAAGTAATTGATATTACTATTTATTAGCAGTATTAATGTTAGATAGTGATTATATATGCAGTGTGAACATCAGGGAGGAAAACAAAAGAAAATATTATGACTTGAGGCAAACTGAATGGGTGGTAAAAACCGAGGAGAAGCAGGTTTAGAAGGATGAGTTGAAATATAAGATATGAAGTTTAAGTTGAAAACTCCACATCTTCCTGAGAATACATTTTCATAGTACATTATACGAAAGTTTTTATTTGACATTTCAGAGATGCTTAACAGAGGCACTCTTCTATTGGTTAGCAGCCATCGCAGTCAGTTCTATCATCCCACACTCTTCTCTTACTTGAGAATATTCCTCACCTTCTGATTCTGAGGCCTGCATGAGCACTGCACCCAGCAGAATTCAGAGAGACATGTTGGAGGTAAAGTTCAGTCCCTTTCAAATCACACCTGCTTGCCCCAACTGATTGCTTTGTTGCTGTGGATTATATATACTGGTGCTTCCAGCTCAAAAAGGACAAAAGAACCTAGTCTTTTTTTGGTTTGTTTTTTTTTTTTTTTTATTGTAAGAAGGAGCAATTTAGAATCATAGTGCAAATTCAAATTATATTTAGCCAAAGCTTACACTTTTTTCCAAAACAACACTTATTTTATGTTTAAAGAAATCTTAAGGTTAATTAAGCAGATAGTATACTAATAATAAAATCCAAGGATAAGGGTGGGAGAAAGATTGTCCAGAAACTCACTGAGAATATAAGAACAAGAATTTCTGATTTTTTCCTCCTCAGACATAATGGTAGTAGCATTTTCTCTCTCATGTTCTTTCCAGCTTGTCAGGGAAAAAATTCTTGGCATTATCCTTGATTCCTTATTTTCTCATTGCATATCTAATCTATCAGCAAATATTGTTGCTATTGCAAGAATATTATTATTTTTATCAAATTCACTGCTACCACCCTGGTGCTTGGCACCTCCATTTCCAGCCTGGATTAGCACAATAGCTTTCTGTCTTGAATCTTTGTTTCTAAATTTGACTCCTAAAAACTATTCTTCACATATTCTTCATATGTCTAAATTATCATTTTAAAATGTAAATCTTATTGTACTACTCATCCACTCAAAAACTTATAATGGCTTCGCTCTTTCAGAACAAAAGCCACAGATCTTACAATGCCTTGTAAATCCTACAGGTTTTACCTTCCCTACCCCATTCTGCTCCTGCCTGCTTACTTTCCTGATTACAACTTCTACTACAACTCATCCTAATCCAGCCACACTGGCCTCCATTTTTCCCTTTTGTACACTCCAGGCAAGCATCCATCTCAGGACCTTCGCAGTCACTATTTCCTCTTTCTGAAACACTTTCCCATCAGATATCTGCTAACTCTCTCACTCCTTCCAGTAGTTGCTGAAGCATCACCTTCTATGTGAGACCTACCCTCCTGATTACTCTAGGTTAAGTGTTAGCTTACAACCTATTCCCCTCACCAGAGGTACTTTCTTATCTATAGAACATAGGCCATCTTAACATGCATATTATGTAATTCGCTTTTAAATTGTATTTTATTATTATTGGTCGGTATCTGTATCCTCTTTTGGATAAGTTGTATGATAGCATTACATTTTATTTGTATTGTTTATTGGTAACTCCAAGTACCTACCAAAGTGTCTAGCACATACTCAATAGCTACTCAAAAATATTACCAAGTGAATGAATGAATGAGGGGCAGCTACATGAAAATCATGCAGACATTCCCATGGCATTAGCTTATAAAGAGGTTATAAACCAATCAAAGCAACTGTTTATTATATTGATCAGAGCACCAATTGGAGCTTCTGAGTATAATGTTATTTAAAATTTGCAGTACAACCTAGGTGATAAGTTGGAGTAATGGGTTTTTACATATTAGGTAAGTCCTACCACACTTTGATTCAGTTAATTATATAAGCTACTTATGTTTTGAACAAGTATGTTTAAAATTATCAAATTATGCATATGTGATAATGCTAACAATATATTCTATGTGTATATTGTCATACATCATGTAATGAACAATGACATCAAGGCTTTTAATGTCATCTCTTATGCAAAGCAAAAATGAAGACTAACCAAATGAGAAGAGCAAAGGCAATTTATTTACAACTTGCTATAGCAAGGGGGTCACTACCTTCACTTGAATTTTGGCAAAAACTCAAAGGCAGTCAAGGGACTGGGAAGACTTTCTAATGATCAAGGGGAAGGCTTCTGGTATGTCCTGACTGGAGGCTGTTGGCATGGGGAAGCTGTAGGCAGGCTGATTAGAAGCAAGGCATATTATATGGTTGGTTAGGGGTGCATATTTGGCTTTCTCTGGTAGGTCCTAAGTTGGAAGAGCGGACAAAAATTAAGAAAGCTATCAGTTACCAATCATCTCTTAGCATTTAGGGCCAGTTGTTACAGAAGTTATTGCTTAGCTTCTTCCATTATTACTAGAGATAGCAATCAGGCTTCCTACAAGTCTGATTTATAGCAAGCTGGCTTCCTAGGCTGGTAATTGTAGATAAGGCAGTTGGTCTCCTGGGCAGGTTGCTGTAGGTTGTGAGTCAGAATTCTATTTTTATATATGTTATGGCCATGAAAGACTGTTTGCATATAGTCTCTCAGCATGCTCATAACATTTATTGATTACTTACTATGAATTAATTATGCTGTCATCACAAAAATCATGTATATTTTATACTTTTCTAATCTCCAAGTTATTGGAGAGATGCTTGAGATTTAGCAGTTCCTAGATTTGCTTTTGGTCACTTAGTTGAGAAGTGGTAATAATCAAACTAAAATCTAGGTACATGTAACTCAGGAGCTTTAAGAATTTTTTAACTCAAAAATCATATAAATATTTCTTACAGAATATGGAATTCAGCATGTATTTTGAAGCTTGATATGAGAAAATCTCACAAATATTAGGTAATACAGAAAAATATTGGGATGCAAGGAAAATAAAGAACAAAGTATCATTAATTAAGAGAAATCTAAAATAAAATTATACTTAGTAAATAGCTTACACATACGTTTACATATAGATCTATAGGTTGATAGATCCATAGATAGATAGACATGTAGCAATGCCATTTTATATATGTATATGTACAAAGCAAGAGATCATAAATAGATTTAAAGAGGTGTGTATTTTTTTGTGTGTGTGTTTTTTTTGGTTTTTTAAATTAATTTTTATTGGAGTAGAGTTGATTTATAATGTTGTGTTACTTTCTGCTGTACAGCAAAATGAATCAGTTATACATATACATATATCCACTCTTTTATAGACTCTTTTCCCATAAAGGTCATTATAGAGTACTGAGTAGAGTTCCCTGTGCTATACAGTAGGTCCTTAATAGTTATCTATTTTATGTATAGTAGTGCATATATGTCAATCCCAATATCCCAATTTATCCTCCCCCCCCCTTCCCCCTTAGTAACCATAAGTTTGTTTTCTACATCTGTGACTCTATTTCTGTTTTGTAAATAAGTTTATTTGTACCTTTTTTTAGATTTCACATATAAGCGATATCATATGATACTTGTTTTTCTCTGTCTGACTTACTTCACTCAGAATGACAAACTCTAGGTCCATCCATGTCACCGAAAATGGCATTATTTCATTCTTTTTTATGGCTGAATAGTGTCCCATTGTATATACGTATCACATCTTCTTTATCCATTCAACCGTCAATGGAGTTTTAGGTTGCTTTCATGTCCTGGCTATTATAAATAGTACTGTAGTAAACATTGGGGTGCATGAATATTTTCACATTACGGTTTTCTCCAGATATATGCCCAAGAGTGGGATTGCTGGATCAAATGGTAGCTCTTTTTTAGTTTTTAAAGGAATCTCCATACTGTTTTCCATAGTGGCTGTACAAATTTATATTCCCACCAACAATGTAGTAGGGTTCCTTTTTCACCACACCCTCTCCAGCATTTGTTGCTTGTAGATTTTTTGATGATGGCCATTCTGACTGGTGTGAGGTGATAACTCATTGTAGTTTTGATTTGCATTTCTCTAATAATTAGTGATGTTGAACATCTTTTCATGTACTTTCTGGCCATCTGTATCTCCTCTTTGGAGAAATGTCTATTTAGATATTCCACCCATTTTTTAATTGGATTGTTTGGTTTTTTGCTATTAAGCTGCATGAGCTGTTTGTATATTTTGGAGATTAATACCTTGTCGGTCACTTCTTTAACAAATATTTTCTCCCATTCTGTAGGTTGTCTCTTCATTATATTTATGGTTTCCTTTGTTGTGCAAAAGCTTTTAAGTTTAACTAGGTCCCATTTGCTTATTTTTCTTTCTATTTTCATTACTCTAAGATGTGGGTCAAAAAAGATCTTACTGTGATTTATGTCAGAGAGTGCTCTGCCTATGTTTTCCTCTAAGAGTTTTATAGTATCCAGCCTTAATGGTCTTTAATCCATTTTGTGCTTATTTTTGTGTATGGTGTTAGGGAGTGTTCTAATTTCATTCTTTTACATGTAGCTGTCCAGTTTTCCCAGAACCACTTATTGAAGAGACTGTCTTTTCTCGATTGTATATTCTTTCCTCCTTTTTCATAGAATAGGTGATCACAGGTGCATGGGTTTATCTCTGAGGTTTCTATCCTGTATCATTGTTCTACATTTCTGTTTTTGTGCCAGTACCATGCTGTTTTGATGACTGTCATTTTGTAGTATAGTTTGAGGTCAGGGAGCCTGATTTCTCCAGTTCCGTTTTTCTTTATCAAAATAGCTTTGGCTATTCTGGGTCTTCTGTGTTTCCATACAGATTGTAAATTTTTTTTCTAGTTATGTGAAAAATGCCATTGGTAATTTTTTTTTTTTTTTAAGATTTATTTTATTTTTTTTTATTGATTGATTGATTGATTGATTACTATGTTGGGTCTTCGTTTCTGTGCTAGGGCTTTCTCCAGTTGCGGCAAGCGGGGGCCACTCTTCATCGCGGTGCACGGGCCTCTCACTATCGTGGCCTCTCTTGCTGTGGAGCACAGGCTCCAGACGCGCAGGCTCAGCAATTGTGGCTCACAGGCCCAGTTGCTCCGCGGCATGTGGGATCCTCCCAGACCAGGGCGCGAACCCGTGTCCCCTGCATTAGCAGGCAGACTCTCAACCACTGCGCCACCAGGGAAGCCCGCCATTGGTAATTTGATAAAGATTGCATTGAATCTGTAGATTGCTTTGGGTAGTATATTCATTTTCACAGTATTGATTCTTCCAATCCAAGAACATGGTATATCTCTCCATCTAAATTTGTGTCATCTTTGATTTCTTTCATCAGTATCTTATAGTTTTCTGCATACAGGTCTTTTGCCTCCTTAGGTAAGTTTATCCCTAGGTATTTTATTCTTTTTGTTGTTATGATAAGTGGAATTGTTTCCTTAATTTCTCTTTTTGATCTTTCATTGTTTAGTGTATAGGAATGAAAGAGATTTCTGTGTATTAATTTTGTATCCCGTGACTTTACTAAGTTCATTAATTAGATCTAGTAGTTTTCTAGTAACATCTTTAGGATTTTCTATGTATAACATCATGTCATCTGCAAACAGTGATGGTTTTACTTCTTCTCTTCCAGTTTGGATTCCTTTTATTTATTTTTCTTCACTGATTGCCATGGCTAGGACTTCCAAAACTATGTTGAATAAAAGTTGAAAGAGTGGACATCCTTGTCTTGTTCCTGATCTTTGAAGAAATGCTTTCAGGTTTTCACCATTGAGAATGATGTTTGCTGTGGTTTGTCATGTACAGCCTTTATTATGTTGAAGTAGGTTTTATCTATGCCCACTTCTTGGAGAGTTTGTTCATAAATGGGTGTTGAATTCTGTCTAAAGCTTTTTCTGCATCTACTGAGATGATCATCTGGATTTTATTCTTCAGTTTGTTAATGTGGTTATCACATTAATTGATTTAGGTATATTGAAGAATCCTTGCATCCCTTGGATAAATCTCACTTGATAATGGTGTATGATCTTTTTAATGGGTTGTTGGATTCTGTTTGTTAGTATTTTGTTGAGGATTTTTTCATCTATGTTCATTAGTGCTATTGGCCTGTATTTTTCTTTTTTGTGTGATATCTTTGTGTGCTTTTGGTATCAGGGTGATGGTGGCCTCATAGGATGAGCTTGGTAGTGTTCCTTCCTCTGCAATGTTTTGGAATATTTTGAGAAGGAATTGTGTTAGCCCTTCTCTAAATGTTTGATAGAATTCACCTGTGAAGCCATCTTGTCCTAGACCTTTGTTTGTTGGAGGATTTTTAATCACAATTTCAGTTTCAGTATTTGTGGTTGGTCTGTTCATATTTTCTATTTCTTCCTGCTTCTGTTTTAGAAGGTTGTACCTTTCTAAGAATTTGTCCATTTCTTCTAGGTTGTCTATTTTATTGGCATATAGTTGCTTGTAGTAGTCTTTTATGTTACTTTGTATTTCTGTGGTGTCAGTTTTTGTAACTTCTCTTTTTTCATTTCTAATTTTATTGATTTGAGTCCTCTCCCTTTTTTTCTTTATTTGTTTGGCTAACAGTTTATCAATTTTGTTTATCTTTTAAAAGAACCAGCTTTTAGTTTCATTGATCTTTTCTATTGTTTTCTTCATCTCTATTTTATATATTTCTGCTCTGTTCTTTATGATTTCTTTACTTCTACTAACTTTAGCTTCTGTTTGTTCTTCTTTCTCTAGTTGCTTTAAGTGTAAGGTTAGGTTGTTTATTTGAGATTTTTCTTGTTCCCTGATGTAAGATTTTATTGCTATAAACTTCCCTCTTAGAACTGATTTTGCTGTATCCCATTGCTTTTGGATCTTTCTGTTTTGTTTTCATTTGTATCTAGGTATTTTTCTGATTTTCTCTTTGATTTCTTCAGTGATCCATTGGTTGTTTAGTAACATATGTTTAGCCTCCATGTGTTTGTATTTTTTACAGTTTTTTTTTTTCCTATAATCGATTTCTAATCTCATAGCTTTGTGGTCAGAAAAGATGCTTGAGATGGTTTTAATATTCTTAAATATGCTGAGGTTTGAATTTTGGCCCGAGATGTGATCTATCCTGGAGAATGTTCCATGTGCACTTGAGGAGAAAATGTATTCTGCTGCTTTCGGATGGAATGTCCTGTAGATATCAATTAAGTCTATCTGGTCTAATGTGTCTTTTAAGGCTTGTGTTTCCTTGTTAATTTTTGGTCTGGAAGATTTGTCCATTTGTGTAAGTGGAGTGTGAAAGTCCTCCAGTTCTGTTTCTGACCTGTGTTTCTGATCTGTGGTGTGCAGTAGGTGGGATTGGAACACTCCCACCTGGAGGGAAGCCACTGAGTATTCCTCCTCTGGAGATGTTCATCTGTGGGATTGCTCTGTTTTGTCACATTTCACCTGTTGTGCAAGCTCTCAGATTACACTGTTGTTGGCACTGCTCTTGGCCCCACCTAAACTGTGGGTATGCCGGCAATTGACCCTGGTGTCTCTCAGACATTATTTTAACCAGGCTACCAGCGTAGATCCACTGAAGTCAGGTCCCAGGATTGCAGTAATCATGGATCTGGACCCACTGTGGGTGTTGTGGGGGCAGCTAATCCTCTGTCCTGTTCCATCCCCTGTGTGTACATGCCCACAAAGTACAGTTGGTAAAGCTAGAACCTTCTTGGCTGCGGGAGCACTTGTTGTCCATTCAGATGTTCTGTAGGTGCTGAGTTTACAAAGCCACTTGTAGGGGTGTCAATTCACAGTTTGTGCAGCTGTGAGGAGAGATTTCAGCTTTTCTTCCTTAGTTGCATGGTCCCTGGGGCTCAGCTATGCTTTCAGCTCCACCTTGACCTGTGGGTCACTCACAGGGTTCTGCTCCCAAGGCGGCCCTGGAGCACAGGTGTCCTCCCTGGTGAGAAGGGGACATGGAGGTGGCAGTGGTCAAGTTTGCAGGAGCACCCACCGTGGCTGGGATGGGGCATGGAGGAGAAGGCAGCAGCCACTGGGGTTATGGAAGCCCTGGTGGGAACGGGTCATACGGGGTGCTGGTGGCCACATGTGCAAGGGAGCTCACCCCAGTGGGAGCCCTTCCTAGTGTCTGGGAGGCAGGGGCCAGCACGTGTGGAGGGAGGCTGCAGTGGCGGTCCTGCCCCTTCTGTGTCACTCAACAATGGTTCTTCATTTCTCTGATGGTCTGTGTTTCCTCCACAAGCATTCCTCATTGCGGATTTCCTCACTCCTGTCCCCTCGGGCTGTGTCATTGCAACCAACAGCAGTCTTTTCCCCAGGTTTGCTCTCCAAACCCCATATTCCAACACCCAGCCCCTGTCTGTACCAGTGGACACACGTCCTCCCATAGCCCCCAAAGCTCCCCTTCTGTCCCAACTGATCTCCCCACTCATTAGGGGGCTTCCCCAGTTGTGGGAACTACTCCTTCAACTCCCCAACCAGGGGTACAGGTCCTGTCTCACTTCCTCTCTTCTTCCTTTTCCCTTCTTCTTTCTTTCATCCTATCTACTTAAGCAGGGTTTTTTTTGGTCTTTTTAGCTGTCTGAGGTCCTCTGCTAGTGTTCAGTTGGTTGTCTGTGAGAATTGTTCCTTTTGTAGATGTATTCTTGATGCGTTTGTGGAGAGAGATGAACTCCACGTCCTCCTCCTCCTCAGCCATCTTGACTTCTCCCAAGAGGTGTGTTTATTGTGCACTTTTAATGAAATTTTGAACAAAATAAATCCTAATTATTACATTCCAAAAGAAAACATAAGATATTTTAGTCATTTGTGCATAATCTCTACTCTCTGCACATATTTTGAAGTAAAATCTTTCTACAAGGACCATCCCAATCAAAATATGATAAATAGTCATAATGACCACATTCCACTAACTGGTTTCATGTAAGAAGATCTTATTCAACTTTTTATCATCTGCTTTCATGCACGAATTATATACCCACAAGATCAAGCATACTAACTAGCTAGGTCAGAAACCAACAAAACTGGGGCATATAATATCATGAAAGTAAAGAGACAATTCAAAGATAAATTTTCCATATTGAGAACTTTAGTGTAAGTTAAATCCCGGATGAACCACTGGGTTCTTTCTAGTTTTGCTACTTTTTTCACAAAATTAACTTTCACAGTTTAAAATGAGGAGGCTTTCAGTAAGTTAATGTACAATTAGTTGAACTAATCAATAATCTATTTGCATACAAAATATAATTTTAAAACCACAAATTGTTTTTAGAACTGTAAAATCTAGTATAACCCTCAGCATTACAAAAGAGGAAACTGAGATCCAATAAAGTAAAGTGGTATATCCCCACAAATACACGACTAGTGAAAAAACAGTTAGGCCACAGATCTCTTAAATTTCAGTTCAGTTATTTTTGCTTTACTATCATACTGTCATTACCCTACCATAAATGCTTTCATCCTTTGTCCAAATCATATTTATAGATTCCAGTATAATTTTAAGGGGTGTTGTCCAGTGGAGCATAGAACATGATTTACTCATGGCCATGACAGGGCAGTTCCTCCATAATCACTTGTATTCAATGGCCCTGGAAATTAATAGAGTTAATATTATTTGTAGAAAATCTAGTATAGAAAATCTTGTGAACTATATTAATGGCTTTATTATGACCATAAAGATCTTTATCTCTCTCAAAAATTAGCATTTGAGAGGACCAAACTCTGCTCAGATCCAGATGGGAAAATCAACATTCATTTAAATATGCTGATTGTACTTGTAAATATTGTTATAAAGGGCAAAGCATCAACAAATCATGATAATTAATGTTTTATTCAAATTATTTTAATATCCAAGTCTAATACTACTAACTCACTTAATATTTTCATATATTTTTGCATCAAGTTGTATTATTTAAAGATAACACTCTGCAATTTAAACAATGGGAAAACTGATGAGTGAAAACCTGACCCAAATGTCTTATTATCTGTTTTCATTTTATCAAATATAGCACAATCTACTCAGGATAATGTGTGAATCAGTTAAATTTATAAGATGAATGTTTCAGTAATATAAATATGATTGTACGAGATAAGTTTATTTGGAAACAATTTATTTATAACTATTTTTGAAGTATTATAAATACATTGATTTTAGAAATATTTTAAAAACATGCTTTAATGAAAAAGTCTATAGTCAAAATATCTCAAACATAAACTATTTCATATGTTTTTATATGAAAAAACTTAATAATCATAACAGTGGGGAAAGCCACTTTAAGATGATTAAAATTTCCTGTATTTTAAATGCAAAAGTATAGTACATTTTATATGTAAGGATATCAATTTAACAATGTAAATCATATGATATGCATTATTTATATGTAATTTTATATTACTTATCATTTATATTATACATACATTCTATGTTATTTATCTTATTTATAAATAAGATATATTTGAGAAATTAGTTAAAAGCATGATAATTTTGACATATTTTCAAATTTGATAATTAGAAATGTTTTAAAATACATGTTTTTATCTTCATGTTCCCATACATAAATTTTTTGCAAAAAGAAAAAATTTTTTTAGAGAAAGCCACCCATGAAGTACACTAAGGCCTTTCAGAAAGCTACCCTTCCAAAATAAAAATAAAAAGTGCTATAGAATAAGCCTGTAAAATTGCATATTCAGAATTCAAACAGACAAATTTCAAAAGCAAATCAATTGACTTGGAATGATACTTATTTAATTTTATAAAAATTGGTCACCAATTGGCAATGCCACAGTCCTATTTGGCCACTTAGTTTAGACACTGTGTATTTTCCCACTCTCTAATTCAAATAAGTCAAACTAAACGTTTAATTTCTGTCATACACATACTTATTTTATATTTGCAATCCTTTTGCCACATTCAAAAATTGTAATTTTCCCAATACATTATTTATCATTTCGTTACTGTTTTCAAGATGTTTGTGTGCTCCACATATTGTTTCATTTAACTTAAATTCTTTCATAAACTCCAGCTTCTACTCCATTAGCGGCCTTCCCAAATTATGTGGATGGTATAATCTCACAGCATGACTTGTCCAATACAGTCCAGTCAAAGCTTTCGTTATGCCATTTTAGGTGTACTTGTTCAATCTACTTACTCTACTTAAAATGTCTTCTAGCTTGCCTTCTTCATCGATGACATGTTTTATAAGTTATTTCTATGGTCTATTCCCAACATCTTCTCCCCACTTTTACCACACTCTGATTACTTCCTTGATTATTATCCTTTTAGAAAAACAGAGCCCACAATATAATTTTTTTTTTTTTTTAGTCTCTAATTATACCCAAACTGAAAATATTATCCCTTTGAAGTGAGGAACTAACTAATTCATTCTCTTCTCTTCTCCTTTCCTCCCCTCCATTTTCTCTCCATTTTTGAAAAAAAAACCTGCACATAATACTTTCTCAGGAACTGAACCAAAGGTATATATGTCTTTGTCAAACATTTAAACCATCTAAACAGCCAATTATCAATTATTGATGGTTTTCTTTTTATTTAATTCTTATAGTTTGTGGTGACCTTATTCTCAGGAATGAAGAAATCTGAAGAGTATGTTTCTGTGTCAATTAATGTGTTTATATATTACTACATACTATGCCATAACCTTAATGAACATCTAAGTCTTGCACAATTGTGATATTTTATTATGATTTTTAAAGGTAAAGTAGAACTTTCTCAATGTGAAAAGTGTTCCTGCAAAGTATTAATTAAAAACTGTAACAAAGGGACTTCCCTGGCAGTCCAGTGGTTAAGACTTCACCTTCCAGTAGAGGGGGTGTGGGTTCGATCCCTGGTCGGGGATCTGGGAGCCCACATACCTCGCAGCCAAAAAACCAAAACAGAAGCAATATTGTAACAACTTCAATAAAGACTTTAAAAATGGTCCACATCAAAAGAAAAAAAAAATCTTAAAAAAAAACAGTAACAAAGAAGTAATTTGAAAAGGAAAAAAAAATTGAACTAGGAAGAAATGAAGCACCATAATCTCCTTGTCATGTCTGACAATAAGTATTGGCTGTGATGGGTGAAAGAGAAGGAGAAAGGGTTGTGAGTATATTTGGGTTCTCCTTCACTTCTAATTCATTAGTTAGAAATCATTAAACCTGATTAATCTGATAAATAAATATATAAATAACATAGATTTCTATTCCCATCCCCCATTATCCCAATTCAAGCAATATATTACCTTAGTATACTTGCTACATTCTAAATGTCTGTATTGTTTTTCTACAAAATATTTTGAGGTTTAACATATATAAGGTTAAATGTGAGACCTAGGATAATATGAAGTGTTATAATAAATTTTAAGTAGTGTAGCACAGAAGAATACTTACAGCAAATCTACTTATTATGCATCCATTTCCAAAAATAGTAATGCAAATGTATTAAGGACAAATATACTTGTAGGTCACTGAACAACTACCCATTTCAAGACACTTAGTATGGCAATATACTTATGTATTTGATGTTTTAAACTTTGCAAAGTTATTACTTTTGTTTTTCTTGACACTTTAAGCTCACTTTCATAAAAGGTACTATTTTCTCTAGGCTTGACTTTGTTTAAGGTTCATTTTACCACTTCACAGACTCTTTAAGGAGATGTTAAATTATTTGAAAAACTCAATTTATAACTTAAAGCTGACCTAATCATGCTTTCAAGACATGCTCATTAGTGAAAACAGCAGCATTTCTAGTTCCTTATCAAACTCATGTGGCTAGGAAAATGAGTCACAGAGAATTGGAAGGACCAAAATGTTTACATAAAACTGATCAATTAATCATTGTATAATGCAAACTTATTGTAACTTAGGAAATTAAGCATTGTAACACCATGATGACTGTAAATGATAGCCTGGGAAAATCTCAGCCATTCATGAGTCTTTTTATCCAGGATCCCATTCCATTTGTATATCACTACATATAAACCAGTATTAAACTAGACAATGTAAGCAGAAAGATAATGTAAAAGAAAACAACTAGGTTTATGTCAGAAGAATAAAATTATCATCCAGGTGTGCTACTTAATCATTTAATTTTGAGCCAGCATTAATTTTTCTAAACTTCAATTTTCTTACTTGTTTAAAATTTGAATGAGAACATCTGTCCTTACTTTACACTAGCATTGTTGAAATTCAACAGAATAATGTAAATGAGTGTTTATAAAACTCCAGTACCAATCCCAATTTTGTCTTTAAATTTTCAAAATTATATAATAGCTTAATATTAATACTTAAGACTATTTTAAATTAAGGAAATATTTAACACTATTAATACTGAAGCCAGTAATAATACTAAGACAATTTTTGCCTCTATACTTTTGCTGCTAATTTGTCCCGCTGCCTGTAGTCTTTATATCTCATTTGTCTGTATTTGCTCACAGTTTATTTCTCTTCAGTTTCTCTTTGCCAATCTTTTGCTAAAGCAGTTCAAGTGGATTTGTTTGCTTGTTAATTAAATTCCATAGTTTTTGCTCATTTCTAACTTTATAAAATAAAACCTTTCCTCCAAGAAAAATTATCTATACTGTATACGTGTCTAGCACTAGTTATTCATATATATTGCTTCTTCCAGACCACTCAGTACACACAAGCACATATTAGAAATTGTGTTTCTTTTACCACTTCAGATGTTAAAACTCCACCCAACCTCCAGAAGCATTACTCAAATCCTACCTCTTCAGTGCAACCTTACCTCAATTAAGATCAGAAATGATCTCTAAGGGCCTTCCCTGGTGGCACAGTGGTTGGGAGTCTGCCTGCCAGTGCAGGGGATGCGGGTTCCGGCCCTGGTCTGGGAGGATCCCACATGCTGCGGAGCGGCTGGGCCCGTGAGCCACGATTGCTGAGCCTGCGCGTCTGGGGCCTGTGCTGCGCAGCGGGAGAGGCCGCGATAGTGAGAGGCCCCCACTTGCCACAACTGGAGAAGACCCTCGCACGGAAACGAAGACCCAACACAGCCAAAATAAATAAATTAGTGAATTAAAAAAAAAAAAAAGAAAGCCATGATATTTGCTCATAAATACAATTAAAAAAAAAAAAGAAATGATCGCTAAGAGTTTTATTTGTTTATTTAATTTTTTTTAAATTGTTGATTTACAATATTATATTAGTTTCAGGCATACAACATAGTGAATCAATGTTTTTATAGATTATATTCCATTTAAAGTTTTTATAAAATGTTATATACCCTAGGTCATATCTTATTTAAATCTACATAGTACTTCTTACATGTACTGTGTATTTTGCATTTATCTTTTATTTACTTATATGTGTTCATTCATGCATTCATTCAATAAAAGTTTTCTGGATACGCATTGGATGCCAGACAATATTCTAGGTGGTGGGGAAAGAACAATAAAATTGACATCAATAACAACAACAACATCAACATCAACCACTTAACCTCAGGAACTTATGTTCCAAAGGGAATAGGGGATGGAAGAGAAAAGATAAATAACGTACATTTATAACATGTCACATATTGATACGTGCTCATGGGAGAACAAAAAAGAAAGCAAGGAAATCTTATAGGGAGGGTGTGCATGTGTGTTGTGGGTAGGGTTTTCTTTACTGCCCATAGAACTGTATGGAAATGAAAATCTGAGAAATAAAAGATGACTTTGATATTCCTGGACATATGTTGAATATCCAGGAATTGGACCAACATGAATAAGTATAATGAGTAATTCCATTGAGCATAACATACTCTACCACAAATTTTGTTCAGTTTAGGCATTGAGACATTAGTTACTTCCACTCTCATATCCCTCATACCTATTGCACGTATGTGTGCGTGCCTACCCAAGAGCACACATGCATCCATTGCTTCCATCCTCCTGCCAGCACTCACCCTGTGTACGTATTTATACATATACATGTATATTATATATATATATATATATATATATATATATATATATATATATATATATATAAAATTCTTTTTCCTTTCATTTATTTTCTCCTACCTTGAGGACTTTTTCTCATTTCCTAGGCAGTTACATTTACTGACCCTTATTTTTCTCCTTGGATTGAATCACTTCAAGAGCTAGGCTTTTGAGACATAAAAACTAATACTGTTCCTTTGGTTTCCTGTTTTCTGCTATGACACGACTTCTGTATCTCAAATATCTATTAGACATTCAAACTCAGGATTCCTTAGCTAGCTATATAAAGTATGTTGTTTAAATAAATGAGGAAAATACCCCAGAAACATCTAAAAAGAGAAAATCAATTTATATTTCAAAGTGCTATGGTTAATTCATGTTGATATAGATTGCAGTGTTGAAAGATCCACACTGGTAACTAAATTTAGAGATAGGTTAGTTCAGTAATCAGTATAATAACCAGTATATTAATCAATAATTATTGATAGTATTAAACATTAAAACCAATTTTGGCTTTTGGTTATTGATGCTATGAAGACAGCATAAATAAGAATGTGACATTAATAGGTAATATAAAAGTATTCCCTTAATTCTGGCTACCTAAAGCTGTCAGATTTACTTTAAAAGTAAGAAAATTAATTTAAAAAATTTTAATATCCTTTTTAATCTTGATTTCCTACCTGAGAGATGATGTGTATGAATTGATTTATTAAGAATCTATCATGAGCTGCTGCCTTGTGATGTTTAACCATGTTACATGTGAAAATATTTTAATTTTAAATCCCCAAATCTGGACAACAGAAAAATCAATTAACAGCTGGGTCTCCATTCAAGAAGTAACTCTCTCTGGCAAAAGAGATGAACTAAAACAACTTTACCACTCTAATAGCAAAAGGCACACCAAGTTCTGAAGAAGGTAGAAATATACTCATGTGAACCTTTGTAAAATGTCTGATAATCCCCTTTATAATAAAAATACATAAAAATTTTTGTCTTTTAATTTCAGGCAGTTGCTTAGAGAATTTCTCATTGTTTGGGGCCCTAACTACTTTACCTCTTGGACTGCCCTTTGTAGTACTCAAGAAATAGCTCCACCCTTGATTGCTGCGGACAGAATAATCAGTGTTTTGTATATTTAATCTTGATGAAATATTAAGATTTGGATATTATATGATACCAGAAAAGCTTTATCAAAAGTCCAGGCTCTTGTTCAACTCATCCAAAAAGAACTTGGGCAAGGAACACAAAGGGAAAAAAAAGAAAACCCAAACACTGAGGCTGAGAAGAAGAGAACAAAGGAGCAGTTTATTGAGGCAAAAGCAAAAGTACACACTGGAAGAAGAGTAACGATGTCCTTGCAAGTGAGGGGTGCCCCACAGGTTATTTGGATCCCCTTTTATCTTATTGTTAGCCTTTTGAATGGGTGAGGTCTTTTGATTAGGGGTGGAATATTCATTGAGGGGAGGGTTGAGGTGTGGCCTGGATTGCACCAGGTTGCATCAGCTCCTGGTCTTGCACATTTATCTCCTGAATCCACTGTACATGCATTCTAAGAGCTGTTTTTCCTTAAATTATCTCTTACTATTTGAGCATCACACATGTAGGGTCATACAGGGTCATCAGGAACCTGTGCATTTTTATTGAGCATGCTCCACAGTTTTCAGGGTCAAAGTTTCTTGCTCAGATGCTACAAAAGTTTCTGTTTTAGATGCTATTCCTCCATGTATCATGGCCTCATTAATTGCAAAATAAGGAGATGGCTTTTCCTTCTGCCTAATGCCTATACATGAGGAGGCTGTCCTTGTGCCTGGCCTGGTCTTTCCTGCTTCATATAGATTATGCAATCAAGATTAACTAATTTTGAAAAATAAAAAGTATACCTATTTTGTATTAGAAAATATTGATTAAGTAGAGAAAGGTACAAACGAGTTTTCTAAGTCAAATATTTCATTTAAATATATGTATAATTCAGAATTTTGTATTTATTTTTTATATCTCAATGCTTTGTTTGTGTTTAATTCTATTGCTGAGAGCATGCAAATATTTGCAGAAAGATATTATCTTTAAATCAATAATTCATTATCATTTAATTCTCAAAGTATACAGTAATCTAGGCTAGAGATAAAGAGCCGCTTATGAGTAACACAGGGGTACAGTTGTTATTTTCCAGAAGATATGAGTGATTATTGGGTTTCTGAGAACCATCTATGATAAATGGAGAAATACTTTCAACAGTGTTTCCTGTAGGCTTTCACAGCTTAAAAAAAAAAAAAAATTGTACACCTAGTTGATCACTGATTATTTGGTTATTGCCTGGAAGTTTTGTGAGTGCTTTCACCATAGGTATTGGCATAATCCAAACAGAAAATAGTGGTGCATATTTCTCCATGCTATTACCATTTAAAAAGAAATACTAAATGCATTATCCACATGACATGTTTTGTTTTTTGTTTTTCAGTTTTGTTCACTGATTTATCATATTCTGAGTACCTCTATTAATGCCTGGAAAATGGTAAATACTCAGTTAGCTGAATTAATGGTCATTGAACTCTGACAATCTAAACAGATAGATTAAAAGGCTGATTCATTAAGTACACTCTTAGTCTACTGATTCATAGAATATATATTTTAGTTACTAGTACCAAAAAAAGGAATTCTTCATTTTTCCTACAGCAAGAAGAAAACAAGTAACAATATAAATTCTTTTTACAACTAATATTTTTGGTTTAAAATATTAATAATTAGTTTTGTGGGATTTTTAGTTTAAAACAAAAAGAATTGTATGATAAAAAATGAGTTTTCTTTTGAATAAAAATTAGTGAGAAATATTAGCAGGAGAATGATAATGATGTGGGCATAAAAGGCATAAAATATCATGTTTTAAGTACAAGTTTTGATGGTCATTACTAAAAGTATTTTCTAGCACAGGAGGAGGAGGTGAACATTTGTTCATTCATTCATTACTTTGTAAACATCTAATAGCAATGGTAAGGAAAGAATTTCATTTATTCTTTTCCTGAAGAGCATCATTACATAAGAATCATGTTTCTTTTAAGACTCCATTTTAAACTTTTAAACTGCAATTTTTATAGCATTAGGGAATCTGTCTAATGTATTCAAAGATGAAAATGTATTTTGGATAGAGGTACACTTGTCTAATTTATATTCTTTTTAAAAAAGTAACCATTGTAAAATATTTATCAGAAAGATAATCTAAGATAATCTAATAAATCTAATTTCTAACGTGAAATCTAAGAATTGATTTTAAATAATTCAAAGAACCTCAATATTTTGATCTGCATGACATCTAGCAATGCATTTTCCTTTTAACTCTAGCCAAACTGAAAAATTAAATACATGTAAAATTACCTTTATCTAGATTTTTCAAAAGAAAATTGAAAATTTTAACAAAAGCATTACATGGGTTTACGTTAACTGTCATCAATGCTAATAAATATTTCTTTCTAAAAGTAAAATCAGAAAATGCAATTGCTAAATAGGAAAAAAATATAAAATTATTTAAGTAGTGATGAATATGAACAACTTTGAGTATATTTCCATCTTTCAGTTTGCCTGTCAATATTGCAGATTTAAATTTACAGGGTAGAAAACAAAATTAGATGAAAATTTGACTTTTTCTCCCTTCACATAGATCTTTATTTTTACATAAGGATTATAAACTAGTGTCCTGAATAGTAAATAATTACTTCACTCAGGTCCCTTCAACCCTGTCCCCCAGCCTCCACCAAAATGCACCCATAATGAGTAAATTCTGTATCTGTCAGGTTTTAATGTATTGAGTTTTATATCTCATCTTACCGTCTCCAATTGATCAGCAAAATAGGAGAAGAATTTTGGCTCTGGCTTGTACTTTTGAACTAGTCTACTTTCTAGATACTAAAGGGAAATCCTACAAACTTTTCTTTCACTTATGACCTATGTTTTTCACAAAATAAATTTAAGATATTTTTAGGAATTACAATGATCAAAGTCTAACAGTGTAAATTAATATGACCCATGTGTAATTTGGTAGACACAAAGAAAAATAATTTTAAATTTCTTGCAAACACAATGAAAGTCTCAAGAACCATAATTAAATCCATAGATTTAAAGAGGAAAATATAAACAAATGATAAAAGACAATGTCTTCTGAACAATGCTTTAAAAAATTAGTTAACTAACTGAAAATGTGAATCATCACCCTACTCCACCCATCCCCAATCAGTAAAGTCTACTGAAAAGTAACAGAGAATACCACAGGTTCAAGTAAGTACCTGCTTAAGAACAAAAGTCAACTCTTGATTATCAAAAATGATGGATTATAAAAATGTGGTTACAGGGCAATGTGCTCACAGTTTGGGAGCAATACATCTTGCCAATTATTGAACCAAACATAAATGAGTTTTGTAATTTAGGGGGAATACCACTGAATATCTAGGTTCTCTAAATGCCACTTCTGTCATCATAATTGTTTTAATACAAGTAGTAAAACCGAATCCCTACTATTAAAATCCGTACTGATTTTGCTCCTGTAAACAACACAATTTTCATTATGAACAAGTTCTTTACAAAGCATTCTGACCCTAAAGGATTCCAACATTCTTTTCTAATCAATTATAAAATATTAAATGCTAAGCATCTAATTCTGTTTAAGAGATTGCTTTCCACTGAATCTCCCCTAAGCAGTTAGAGTGGTTTTGTATTGACCAAGTTAGAGGTTAGGGGTATTTAAAAATATTCTCTTGAAGTCATAGATATTATGATTTGTCTTTGAGTAAGAAAAAAAAATGAAATGACTTTCTGGAAATTAGCCATAAACATTATATCTAATGGGGTTCAACAAATTTGACCTTCAAGTTTTAAGGGTGTAATTAATATAACAATCCATTATGCACAATGATAATTTTATTTTTAAATATTTTATTCAGACATTTTATCATGTTTTAATTTATGTTATCATATTTAATGTTAAAATACCTTCACTATATAAAGACCTACAACTCATAGAAAAAGTAATATGTGTGAATTTCTATGAAAAATAAAATTGCTAATTGGTCTTCTTTGATTTAGATTTATAATTAAAGGCACAGGCTGATTACCTTAATATTTTTTAATGAAAGATGTTTGCTAAGCAATTTAGTAAATTGCTCATTTATTTAGTAAATAAAATATCTAAGTAACTTAAAAATTATTGTTATTAATTAGAAACATCCAATTGCCTGCAATTTTACTATGATTACTAACAATTTATACTGTTCTATGAAAGACATGGCTTTAAAAATCTTTATTATTCATTGTTTATAAATCTTTTTCCTCCATAAAATATTAAAGTATAAACAGTATTTTTCTTTGAAAGTTTCAAAACCATTTCTGATTGGTATTCTTTGCTAAAATTTATCTCATATCAAGTTATATAATTTTCACTTTGTAGTCAGAAACAATTTGTCATAGACTTATCTCTGAGGAATAAATAAAATATTATTTCTTTATCTGTAAAATCATAGAAATAAGACACTAAATGAACACTAAACTATATATTAGTTCTTTTTTCAAAAGCCTTTTTTGTTATTATTCCACATTACACAAATAGTGTCCAAATTTGGAAATCATATCACTCTAACACTCTCATTTTATTTACATGGTAAATCCAAGTATTGCATTCTAAATTGTCCTTCTTTCCTGAATTCCCACTGAAGACAGAGTTCTAGTTTTATCTTTCTCTTCAGTGTCCTGCTTCTTGAAAGAGTAGTGTCCACTGCTGTCTCAATTTTCACTTGAAATTTGCTCCCAAACCCATATTATTCTGGCTTCATATTTTATCACATTGTTGACAATGAAATTCCCAACTGCTAATTAACTTATGAACTCCCAATCATAATTTCCAATGAAGAATTTTAAGACTTAGCTAGAATTTTCTTCCACATTTAACACTGTTCACCATACATCCCTTCAAATTATGCCTGATTTATTTTTATTTCACTGAATGTCATTCATCATAAATACTTTTAAAAAGTGTTGGTACTGAAATTTTTGGACAAGTTAAACATGTAGCTCATTAATAGAATTGTCTTAATAAGATCACCAACCTCCTGGTCTCTAGCACCTTGGAATTTAGCATGAAAAATTAAGCACTTAAAATGAGGTTAGAGTGACCCTTGTGTGGTCAAGACATAACCTAATAAATCTAATTTTAAAATATCTTTTCAGAAATATATGTTGGTACTTAAGTCACATGTTCTTTTATAATAACAATATTAAGTTTATTCTTTTATGAAGAGCTTTAGGAAAAAAATAATTCACTTATTTTTTTTTTAGTTTTGAAAATGTATTCAAAAAATTCACAATAATGGATATAAAAAATAAGGTTGCAGAATTCATTTTAGTGGTATTATTAGTGCTTCCAATAAAACTTTATCTGCAGTTTGCCAAGATATTTAAGGAAGAGTAAACTTGTCAAACATGAATGTGTACTTTTTCCATCACTTAATGTGAACTAATAAATGCATTTAATATCTGTGATTAAAATGTATGAGTTCCCTTATGATTAAATAATTCTTTGTAATAGCTAGGTTCAAATTTTAATTATTTTAACTACTTGCTTAAAACAGTGAGTTTCTATTTTATGCTCTGATTCTACTCCAGATTTCATAGGGGAGGGCAGGAGGAATAAATTCAAGCTGTGAGATGGTCAGAAGGGGCCTTGGCACCATCTAGCGGTTAATTAAATTATGTTCCTTGTTTGTTTTTCTTTCCCAGTTGAGCACTATGCCTCACCATGAAAGCAGAAATTGACACAACATTGTAAATCAACTATACTTCAATTTTTTAAAAAGTGAAAGTTCAAAAAAAAGAAAGCAACAATACATATTTTGAGTTCTTAAATTCCATGGCAACCTTGCAAATATGTAAATAATTTTCAAATTTTCCATTATCATGCAAGCTACTAGTCTTCTATGTAATCAAGTTAATTTTATTCTTGCCTTTATGCATTTACTCAGGTAGTTTCTATCTCTACTCTTTCACTCCTTTATCTCACACATCTGAATCTTATCCACTCATAAAGACCAAGGTAAAAATAACACCTCCTCCATAAAGCCTTTTTGGACTCCTTTTGTCTCAATGCTTCATTTTTTGAAAATAGCTAGAATACCTAAATTCAGTGAGAAAAATACAATTTAGGACCTCACTGTTCCAGTGGCAGTGTGATATTGTCTGTACAACTGAATTAGAATTATTACTTTAAAGAGTTTTATTATGAAAGCTTTAAAATAATTAAAAGTAGGAAATATAATTCTTTGAACCCTTGTGTACCCATTATCCAGGCACACAATTACTAATTCATGACCACTCATTTCATCTATAACCTTACTACTCAAAGTGTGCCCTGGGGACAAGTAACATTGGCATCATCTAGGAGCTTGTTAGACATGTAGAGTCTCAGGTCTCACTGCAGAAATGCTGAATCCGAATTTGCATTTTAAAAAGATTCCCAAATGATTCTTATGTACCTTGAAGTTTGAGAATCATTGGTCTCTAACACAACCTACCTGTGTACCACTATCACTGAATTATTTTGAGCAACTTCCAAACGTACAGTATCCGCTTAAAATATTTCAGTATGCAGCTCACAAAGATTAGAATTCTTTTTTAAAAACATAATCAGAACTCCATTATTATACAAAACTATTATTGATAGTTTTCAGTATTCAGATGCATTTATTTAAGTCACTAATGCTTTCATTTATAGTTCATTTGTTAAAATTAGGATCCAAACATGACCATATATTAGTGAAATATATCTTAAATCTGTAAAGTTGTTTTTAATTATTTTTTAAAATTATTTGTTTAATCAACAGTGATTTTGAGGAGTTTTTCATATTCAGTATCATGCTGATTGCAAGTCTAGGGCAGGAATGTATACAATAAGCTTAAAGAGTCTTTAGAGGTGCAATATAGTTGTAACAAGTCTACGATTCTGTTTTAGTTACATATAGCCACAATAATATGGTGTAACTAATCATTCCAAAACTCATTGGCTTCACACAGCTGGGCTCAACTACATGTCTGTGGTAAGCTATAGGATGGCTAGATGACTTACTGTCTTAATCCGTTTGGGCTGCTGTAACAAAAATGCCATAAACTGTGTGGCTTATAAACAACAGAAATGCATTGCTCACAGTTATGGAGTGTGGGAAGTACAATATCAAGGTACTGGCAGATACAGTGTCTGGTGAAGGCCTACTTGTTTATTCATAGATGAATGGGGAGTGAAGAATAAGGCTTATTTTTTCAGTCAATCACAGTTTTTAGAATATTTTACTGCAAATTAGAAAAAAATAATGCCTAACGCCATGTCATTTTCTTGAGCTAATTTATTTAAGAATTAATTATTATATATTATTCCACCTTGCCAATGTTAATATTATGATTTTTAAAAATTGTGTATGTTATACATAAAATGGTATCATTATTTTATATTCTAGATTTTGAGTAAATTCTTATATAGAGACATTTTTAAGAAACATTTTTTTCCAGGGAAGTTAATTATTATTATTTTTTAATGGCATTACTGGTCATTCTCTTAGTCATTGATCAAAACTCCTATACTAAAGAAAAAATAGCCATATATATATGTTGTTTGGAAAACTTGGGTCATATATACATACATACATCAATGTAAAGAAAAGTGAAAGTTTGATCCTTTTTTTTTTTTTTAACATCTTTATTGAAGTATAATTGCCTTACACTGGTGTATTAGCTTCTGCTTTATAACAAAGTTAAACAGTTATACATATACAATATGTTCCCATATCTCTTCCCTCTTGCATCTACCTCCCTCCCACCCTCCCCATCCCACCCCTCTAGGTGGTCACAAAGCACCGAGCTGATCTCCCTGTGCTATGCGGCTGCTTCCCACTAGCTATCTATTTTACATTTGGTAGTGTATATATGTCCATGACACTCTCTCACCCTGTCACATCTCACCCCACCCCCTCCCCATATCCTCAAGTCCATTCTCTAGTAGGTCTGTGTCTTTATTCCCGTCTTGCCACTAGGTTCTTCATGGCCTTTTTTTTTTTTTTTTTTTTTCCTTAGATTCCGTATATATGTGTTAGCATACTGTATTTGTTTTTCTCTTTCTGACTTACTTCACTCTGTATGACAGACTCTAACTCCATCCACCTCATTACAAATACCTCCATTTCATTTCTTTTTATGGCTGAGTAATAGTCCATTGTATATATGTGCCACATCTTCTTTATCCATTTATCTGTCGATGGACATTTAGGTTGCTTCCATGTCCTGGCTATTGTAAATAGAGCTGCAATGAACATTTTGGTACATGACTCTTTTTGAACTATGGTTTTCTCAGGGTATATGCCCAGTAGTGGGATTGCTGGGTCGTATGGTAGTTCTATTTGTAGTTTTTTAAGGAACCTCCATACTGTTCTCCATAGTGGCTGTATCAATTTACATTCCCACCAACAGTGCAAGAGTGTTCCCTTTCCTCCACACCCTCTCCAGCATTTATTGTTTCTAGATTTTTTGATGATGCCCATTCTGATCGCTGTGAGATGATATCTCATTGTAGTTTTGATTTGCATTTCTCTAATGATTAATGATGTTGAGCATTCTTTCATGTGTCTGTTGGCAATCTGTATATCTTCTTTGGAGAAATGTCTATTTAGGTCTTCTGCCCATTTTTGGATTGGGTTGTTCGTTTTTTTTTGTTATTGAGCTGCATGAGCTGCTTGTAAATCTTGGAGATTAATCCTTTGTCAGTTGCTTCATTTGCAAATATTTTCTCCCATTCTGATGGTTGTCTTTTGGTCTTGTTTATGGTTTCCTTTGCTGTGCAAAAGCTTTTAAGTTTCATTAGGTCCCATTTGTTTATTTGTGTTCTTATTTCCATTTCTCTGGGAGCTGGGTCAAAAAGAATCTTGCTGTGATGTATGTCATAGAGTGTTCTGCCTATGTTTTCCTCTAAGAGTTTGATAGTGTCTGGCCTTACACTTAGGTCTTTAATCCATTTTGAGTTTATTTTTGTGCATGGTGTCAGGGAGTGTTCTAATTTCATACTTTTACATGTAGCTGTCCAATTTTCCCAGCACCACTTATTGAAGAGGCTGTCTTTTCTCCACCGTATATGCTTGCCTCCTTTATCAAAGATAAGGTGACCATATGTGTGTGGGTTTATCTCTGGGCTTTCTATCCTGTTCCATTGATCTATATTTCTGTTTTTGTGCCAGTACCAAACCGTCTTGATTACTGAAGCTTTGTAATATAGTCTGAAGTCAGGGAGCCTGATTTCCCCAGCTCCATTTTTCCTTCTCAAGATTGCTTTGGCTATTCGAGGTCTTTTGTGTTTCCATACAAATTGTGAAATTTTTTGTTCTAGTTCTGTGAAAAATGCCCGTGGTAGTTTGATAGGGATTGCATTGAATCTGTAGATTGCTTTGGGTAGTAGAGTCATTTTCACAATGTTGATTCTTCCAATCCAAGAACATGGTATATCTCTCCATCTATTTGTATCATCTTTAATTTCTTTCATCAGTGTCTTATAATTTTCTGCATACAGGTCTTTTGTCACCTTAGGTAGGTTTATTCCTAGATATTTTATTCTTTTTGTTGCAATGGTAAATGGGAGTGTTTTCTTAATTTCACTTTCAGATTTTTCATCATTAGTGTATAGAAATGCAAGAGATTTCCGTGCATTAATTTTGTATCCTGCTACTTTAGCAAATTCATTGATTAGCTCTAGGAGTTTTCTGGTAGCATCTTTAGGATTCTCTATGTATAGTATCATGTCATCTGCAAACAGTGACAGCATTATTTCTTCTTTTCCGATTTGGATTCCTTTTATTTCTTTGTCTTCTCTGATTGCTGTGGCTAACACTTCCAAAACTATGTTGAATAATAGTGGTGAGAGTGGACAACCTTGTCTTGTTCCTGATCTTAGTGGAAATGGTTTCAGTTTTCCACCATTGAGTTCGATGTTGCCTGTGGGTTTGTCATATATGGCCTTTATTATGATGAGGAAAGTTCCCTCTATGCCTACATTCTGCAGGGTTTTTATCATAAATGGGTGCTGAATTTTGTCGAAAGCTTTCTCTGCATCTATTGAGATGATCATATGGTTTTTCTCCTTCAATTTGTTAATATGGTGTATCACGTTGATTGATTTGCATATATTGAAGAATCCTTGCATTCCTGGGATAAACCCCACTTGATCATGGTGTTTGATCCTTCTAATGTGCTGTTAGATTCTGTTTGCTAGTATTTTGTTGAGGATTTTTGCATCTATGTTCATCAGTGATATTGGCCTGTAGTTTTCTTTCTTTGTGACATCTTTGTCTGGTTTTGGTATCAGGGTGATGGTGGCCTCATAGAATGAGTTTGGGAGTGTTCCTCCCTCTGCAATATTTTGGAAGAGTTTGAGAAGGATAGGTGTTAGCTCTTCTCTAAATGTTGGATAGAATTCACCTGTGAAGCCATCTGGTCCTGGGCTTTTGTTTGTTGGAAGGTTTTTAATCACAGTTTCAATTTCAGTGCTTGTGATTGGTCTGTTCATATTTTCAAGTTCTTCCTGGTTCAGTCTCGGCAGTTTGTGCATTTCTAAGAATTTGTCCATTTATTCTAGGTTGTCCATTTTATTGGCATAGAGTTGCTTGTAGTAATCTCTCGTGATCTTTTGTATTTCTGCTGTGTCAGTGGTTACTTCTCCTCTTTCATTTCTAATTCTATTGATTTGAGTCTTCTTCCTTTTTCTCTTGATGAGTCTGGCTAATGGTTTATCAATTTTGTTTATCTTCTCAAAGAACCAGCTTTTAGTTTCATTGATTTTTGCTATTGTTTCCTTCATTTCTTTTTCATTTATTTCTGACCTGATCTTTATGATTTCTTTCCTTCTGCTAGCTTTGGGGTTTTTTTGTTCTTCTTTCTCTAATTGATTTAGGTGCAAGGTTAGGTTGTTTATTCGAGATGTTTCTTGTTTCTTGAGGTAGGCTTGTATTGCTATAAACTTCCCTCTTAGCACTGCTTTTGCTGCGTCCCATAGGTTTTGGGTCGTCGTATCTCCATTGTCATTTGTTTCTAGGTATTTTTTGATTTCCCCTTTGATTTCTTCAGTGATCACTTCGTTATTAAGTAGTGTATTGTGTAGCCTCCATGTGTTTGTATTTTTTACAGATCTTTTCCTGTAATTGATATCTAGTCTCATAGCGCTGTGGTCAGAAAAGATACTTGATACGATTTCAATTGCTTTGGGTAGTAGAGTCATTTTCACAATGTTGATTCTTCCAATCCAAGAACATGGTATATCTCTCCATCTATTTGTATCATCTTTAATTTCTTCCATCAGTGTCTTATAATTTTCTGCGTACAGGTCTTTTATCTCCTTAGGTAGGATTATTCCTAGATATTTTATTCTTTTTGTTGCAGTGGTGAATGGGAGTGTTTTCTTAATTTCAATTTCAGATTTTTCATCATTAGTGTATAGGAATGCAAGAGATTTCTGTGCATTAATTTTGTATCCTGCTACTTTACCAAATTCATTGATTAGCTCTAGTAGTTTTCTGGTAGCATCTTTAGGATTCTCTATGCATAGTATCATGTCATCTGCAAACAGTGACAGCTTTACATCTTCTTTTCCGATTTGGATTCCTTTTATTTCTTTTTCTTCTCTGATTGCTCTGGCTAAAACTTCCAAAACTATGTTGAATAATAGTGGTGAGAGTGGGCAACCTTGTCTTGTTCTTGATCTTAGTGGATATGGTTTCAGTTTTTCACCATTGAGGACGATGTTGGCTGTGGGTTTTTCATATATGGCCTTTATTATGTTGAGGAAAGCTTCCTTTATTCCTACTTTCTGCAGGGATTTTATCATAAATGGGTGTTGAATTTTGTCAAAAGCTTCCTCTGCATCTATTGAGATGATCATATGGTTTTTCTCCTTCAATTTTTTAATATGGTGTATCCTGTTGACTGATTTGTGTGTATTAAAGAATCCTTGCATTCCTGGAATAAACCCCACTTGATCAAGTGGGGAATAAACCCCACTTGATCAAGTGGGGAATAAACCCCACTTGATCATGGTGTATCATCCTTTTAATGTGCTGTTGAATTCTGTTTGCTAGTATTTTCTTCAGGATTTTTGCATCTATGTTCATCAGTGATATTGGCCTGTAGTTTTCTTTCTTTGTGACATCTTTGTCTGGTTTTGGTATCAGGGTGATGGTGGCCTCGTACAATGAGTTGGGGAATGTTCCTCCCTCTGCAATATTTTGGAAGAGTTTGAGAAGTATAGGTGTTAGCTCTTCTCTAAATGTTTGATAGAATTCACCTGTGAAGCCATCTGCTCCTGGGCTTTTGTTTGTTGGAAGATTTTTAATCACAGTTTCAATTTCAGTGCTTGTGATTGGCCTGTTCATATTTTCTATTTCTTCTTGCTTCAGTCTCAACAGGCTGTCCATTTCCAAGAATTTGTCCATTTCTTCCAGGTTATCCATTTTATTGGCAAAGAATTGCTTGTAGTAATCTCTCATGATTGTTTGTATTTCTGCAGTGTCAGTTGTTACTTCTCGTTTTTCATTTCTAATTCTATTGATTTGAGTCTTCTCCCTTTTTTTCTTGATGAATCTGGCTAATGGTTTATCAATTTTGTTTATCTTCTCAAAAAACCAGCTTTTAGTTTTATTGTTCTTTGCTATCGTTTCCTTCATTTCTTTTTCATTTATTTCTGATCTGATCTTTATGATTTCTTTCCTTCTGCTAACTTTGGGGATTTTTTTGTTCTTCTTTCTCTAATTGCTTTAGGTGCAAGGTTAGGTTGTTTATTTGAGATATTTCCTGTTTCTTACGGTAAGATTGTATTGCTATGAACTTCCCTTGTAGAACTGCTTTTGCAGCATCACATAGGTTTTGGGTTGTCGTGTCTCCATTGTCATTTGTTTCTAGGTATTTTTTGATTTCCCCTTTGATTTCATCAGTAATCACTTCGTTATTAAGTAGTGTATTGTTTAACCTCCATGTGTTTGTATTTTTTACAGATCTTTTCTGTAATTGATATCTAGTCTCATAGTGTTGTGGTTGGAAAAGATACTTGATATGATTTCAATTTTCTTAAATTTACCAAGGCTTGATTTGTGACCCAAGATATGATCTATCCTGGAGAATGTTCCATGAGCACTTGAGAAAAATGTGTATTCTGTTGTTTTTGGGTGGAATGTCCTATAAATATCAATTAAGTCCTTCTTGTTTAATGTATCATTTAAAACTTGTGGTTCCTTATTTATTTTCATTTTGAATGATCTGTCCATTGGTGAAAGTGGGGTGTTAAAGCCCCCTACTATGATTGTGTTACTGTCGATTTCCCCTTTTATGGCTGTTAGTATTTGCTTTATATATTGAGGTGCTCCTATGTTGGGTGCATAAATATTTACAATTGTTATATCTTCTTCTTGGATCGATCCCTTGATCATTATGTAGTGTCCTTTTTTGTCTCTTGTAATAGTTTTTATTTTAAAGTCTATTTTGTCTGATATGAGGATTGCTACTCCAGCTTTCCTTTGATTTCCGTTTGCACGGAATATCTTTTTCCATCCCCTCACTTTCAATCTGTATGTGTCCCTAGGTCTGAAGTAGGTCTATTGTAAACAGCATACATACGGGTCTTGTTTTTGTATGCATTCAGCCAGTCTGTGTGTTTTGGTAGGAGCATTTAATCCATTTACATGTAAGGTAATTATCGATATGTATGTTCCTATTCAATGTCCTGAACTTGGCTCTCCCACCTCAGAGGCACAGCCCAGATGCCTGGCTGGAGCACCAAGAGTCTTTCGTCCACACAGCTCAGAATAAAAGGGTGAAAAAATAGAAAGAAAGAAAGAAAGAGGATAAAATATAATTAAATAAAGATAAAATAAAATAAAGTTGTTAGGAAAAAAAATTTTTTTACGTAAAAAAGAAAAAAAATATGACGGACAGAACCCTTGGACAAATGGTGAAAGCAAAGTTATACAGACAAAATCTCACACAGAAGCATACACATACACACTCGCAAAAAAAGGAAAAGGGGAAAAAATAATATATCTTTCTCCCAAAGTCCACCTCCTTAATTTGGGATGATTTGTTGTCTATTCAGGTATTGCACAGATGCAGGTACATAAAGTTGTTTGTGGAGTTTTACTCCTCTGCTTCTGAGGCTGCTGGGAGAAATTTCCCTTTCTCGTCTTTGTTTGCACAGCTCCCAGGGTTCACTTTGGATTTGGTCCCGCCTCTGCGTGTAGGACACCTGAGTGCATCTGTTCTTTGCTCAGACAGGACGGGTTTAAAGGAGCAGCTGATTCGGGGGCTCCGGCTCACTCAGGCCAGGGAGAGGGAGGTGTACAGATGCGGGGAGAGCCTGCGGCATCAGAGGCCAGTGTGACGTTGCACCAGCCTGATGCGTGCCCTGCGTTCTCCCAGGGAAGTTGTCCCTGGATCACGGGAGCCTGGCAGTAGCGGGCGGCAAAGGCTCCCAGGAGGGTCAGTGTAGATAGTGACCTGTGCTTGCAAACAGGCTTCTTGGTGGTGGCAGCGGCAGCCTTAGCGTCTCATGCTCGTCTCTGGGGTCTGCGCTATAGTGGTGGCTTGCGCCTGTCTCTGGAGCGCCTTTAAGCAGTGCTCTTAATCCCCTGTCCTCGTGCACCAGGAAACAAATAGGGAAGAAAAAGTCTCTTGCTTCTGCGGCAGCTGGAGACTTTTTCCCGGAATCCCTCCCGGCTAGCTGTGGTGCACTAAGCCCTTCAGGCTGTGTTCACGCCGCCAACGCCAGTCCTCTCCCTGTGATGCGACTGAAGCCCGAGCCTCAGCTCCCAGCCCCCGCCTGCCCCAGCGGGTGAGCAGACAAGCCTCTCGGGCTGGTGAGTGCTGCTCGGCACCCATCCTCTGTGCGGGAATCTCTCCGCTTTGCCCTCCACACCCCTGTGGCTGCTCTTTCCTCCGTGACTCCGAAGCTTCCGCCCTCCGCCACCTGCAGTCTCCGCCCATGAAGGGACTTCCTAGTGTGTGGAAACCTTTCCTCCTTCACAGCTCCCTCCCACTGGTGAAGGTCCGGTCCCTATTTTTTGTCTCTGTTTTTTCTTTTTTCTTTTGCCCTACTCAGGTACGTGGGGAGTTTCTTGCCTTTTGGGAGGTCTGAGGTCTTCTACCAGCATTCAGTGGGTGTTCTATAGGAGTAGTTCCACGTGTAGATATATTTCTGATGTATCTGTGGGGAGGATGGTGATCTCTGCGTCTTACTCTTCTGCCATCTTCTCCTCTCTCTCCTCATCTCAGTAATTCTTTTTTTTTTTAATTAATTAATTAATTTATTTATTTATTTGGCTGTGTTGGGTCTTCATTTCTGTGCGAGGGCTTTCTCTAGTTGTGGCAAGTGGGGGCCACTCTTCTTCATGGCAGTGCGCGGGCCTCTCACTGTCGCAACCCCTCTTGCTGCAGAGCACAGGCTCCAGATGCGCAGGCTCAGTAGCTGTGGCTCACGGGTCTAGTTGCTCCAAGGCATGTGGGATCTTCCCAGACCAGGGCCTGAACCTGTGTCCTCTGCATTAGCAGGCAGATTCTCAACCACTGCGCCACCAGGGAAGCCCATGAGTAATTCTTTTTATTTATTTATTTATTTTTTTAAAACATCTTTATTGAAGTATAATTGCCTTACAATGGTGTGTTAGCTTCTGCTTTATAACAAAGTGAATCAGTTATACACATATAATATGTTCCCATATCTCTTCCCTCTTGCATCTCCCTCCCTCCCACCCTCCCCATCCCACCCCTCTAGGTGGTCACAAAGCACCGAGCTGATCGCCCTGTGCTATGTGGCTGCTTCCCACTAGCTATCTATTTTACATTTGGTAGTGTATATATGACCATGACACTCTCTTACCCTGTCACATCTCACCCCACCCCCTCCCCATATCCTCAAGTCCATTCTCTAGTAGGTCTGTGTCTTTATTCCAGTCTTGCCACTAGGTTCTTCATGGCTTTTTTTTTTTTTTCCTTAGATTCCGTATATATGTGTTAGCATACTGTATTTGTTTTTCTCTTTCTGACTTACTTCACTTTGTATGACAGACTCTAACTCCATCCACCTCATTACAAATACCTCCATTTCATTTCTTTTTATGGCTGAGTAATATTCCATTGTATATATGTGCCACATCTTCTTTATCCATTCATCTGTCGATGGACATTTAGGTTGCTTCCATGTCCTGGCTATTGTAAATAGAGCTGCAATGGACATTTTGGTACATGACTCTTTTTAAACTATGGTTTTCTCAGGGTATATGCCCAGTAGTGGGATTGCTGGGTCGTATGGTAGTTCTATTTGTAGATTTTTAAGGAACCTCCATACTGTTCTCCATAGTGGCTGTATCAATTTACATTCCCACCAACAGTGCAAGAGTGTTCCCTTTCCTCCACACCCTCTCCAGCATTTATTGTTTCTAGATTTTTTGATGATGCCCATTCTGATCGCTGTGAGATGATATCTCATTGTAGTTTTGATTTGCATTTCTCTAATGATTAATGATGTTGAGCATTCTTTCATGTGTCTGTTGGCAATCTGTATATCTTCTTTGGAGAAATGTCTATTTAGGTCTTCTGCCCATTTTTGGATTGGGTTGTTCGTTTTTTTGTTATTGAGCTGCATGAGCTGCTTGTAAATCTTGGAGATTAATCCTTTGTCAGTTGCTTCATTTGCAAATATTTTCTCCCATTCTGATGGTTGTCTTTTGGTCTTGTTTATGGTTTCCTTTGCTGTGCAAAAGCTTTTAAGTTTCATTAGGTCCCATTTGTTTATTTGTGTTCTTATTTCCATTTCTCTGGGAGCTGGGTCAAAAAGAATCTTGCTGTGATGTATGTCATAGAGTGTTCTGCCTATGTTTTCCTCTAAGAGTTTGATAGTGTCTGCCCTTACACTTAGGTCTTTAATCCATTTTGAGTTTATTTTTGTGCATGGTGTCAGGGAGTGTTCTAATTTCATACTTTTACATGTAGCTGTCCAATTTTCCCAGCACCACTTATTGAAGAGGCTGTCTTTTCTCCACCGTATATGCTTGCCTCCTTTATCAAAGATAAGGTGACCATATGTGTGTGGGTTTATCTCTGGGCTTTCTATCCTGTTCCATTGATCTATATTTCTGTTTTTGTGCCAGTACCAAACCGTCTTGATTACTGTAGCTTTGTAATATAGTCTGAAGTCAGGGAGCCTGATTCCCCCAGCTCCATTTTTCCTTCTCAAGATTCCTTTGGCTATTCGGGGTCTTTTGTGTTTCCATACAAATTGTGAAATTTTTTGTTCTAGTTCTGTGAAAAATGCCCGTGGTAGTTTGATAGGGATTGCATTGAATCTGTAGATTGCTTTGGGTAGAAGAGTCAGTTTCACAATGTTGATTCTTCCAATCCAAGAACATGGTATATCTCTCCATCTATTTGTATCATCTTTAATTTCTTTCATCAGTGTCTTATAATTTTCTGCATACAGGTCTTTTGTCTCCTTAGGTAGGTTTATTCCTAGATATTTTATTCTTTTTGTTGCAATGGTAAACGGGAGTGTTTTCCTAATTTCACTTTCAGATTTTTCGTCATTAGTGTATAGAAATGCAAGAGATTTTTGTGCATTAATTTTGTATCCTGCTACTTTACCAAATTCATTGATTAGCTCTAGGAGTTTTCTGGTAGCATCTTTAGGATTCTCTATGCATAGTATCATGTCATCTGCAAATAGTGACAGCTTTACTTCTTCTTTTCCGATTTGGATTCCTTTTATTTCCTTTTCTTCTCTGATTGCTGTGGCTAACACTTCCAAAACTATGTTGAATAATAGTGGTGAGAGTGGGCAACCTTGTCTTGTTCCTGATCTTAGTGGAAATGGTTTCAGTTTTCCACCATTGAGTTCGATGTTGGCTGTGGGTTTGTCATATATGTCCTTTATTATGTTGAGGAAAGTTCCCTCTATGCCTACATTCTGCAGGGCTTTTATCGTAAATGGGTGTTGAATTTTGTTGAAAGCTTTCTCTGCATCTATTGAGATGATCATATGGTTTTTCTCCTTCAATTTGTTAATATGGTGTATCACATTGATTGATTTGCGTATATTGAAGAATCCTTGCATTCCTGGGATAAACCCCACTTGATCATGGTGTATGATCCTTTTAATGTGCTGTTGGATTCTGTTTGCTAGTATTTTGTTGAGGATTTTTGCATCTATATTCATCAGTGATATTGGCCTGTAGTTTTCTTTCTTTGTGACATCTTTGTCTGGTTTTGGTATCAGGGTGATGGTGGCCTTGTAGAATGAGTTTGGGAGTGTTCCTCCCTCTGCAATATTTTGGAAGAGTTTGAGAAGGATAGGTGTTAGGTCTTCTCTAAATGTTGGATAGAATTCACCTGTGAAGCCATCTGGTCCTGCGCTTTTGTTTGTTGGAAGGTTTTTAATCACAGTTTCAATTTCAGTGCTTGTGATTGGTCTGTTCATATTTTCTATTTCTTCCTGGTTCAGTCTTCGCAGTTTGTGTATTTCTAAGAATCTGACCATTTCTTCCAGGTTGTCCATTTTATTGGCATAGAGTTGTTTGTAGTAATCTCTCATGATCTTTTGTATTTCTGCAGTGTCAGTGGTTACTTCTCCTTTTTCATTTCTAATTCTATTGATTTGAGTCTTCTCCCTTTTTCTCTTGATGAGTCTGGGTAATGGTTTATCAATTTTGTTTATCTTCTCAAAGAACCAGCTTTTAGTTTCATTGATTTTTGCTATTGTTTCCTTCATTTCTTTTTCATTTATTTCTGACCTGATCTTTATAATTTCTTTCCTTCTGCTGGCTTTGGGGTTTTTTTGTTCTTCTTTCTCTAATTGCTTTAGGTGCAAGGTTAGGTTGTTTATTCGAGGTGTTTCCTGTTTCTTGAGGTAGGCTTGTATTGCTATAAACTTCCCTCTTAGCACTGCTTTTGCTGCGTCCCATAGGTTTTGGGTCGTCGTATCTCCCTTGTCATTTGTTTCTAGGTATTTTTTGATTCCCCCTTTGATTTCTTCAGTAATCACTTCGTTATTAAGTAATGTATTGTGTAGCCTCCATGTGTTTGTATTTTTTACAGATCTTTTTCTGTAATTGATATCTAGTCTCATAGCGTTGTGGTCGGAAAAGATACTTGATACGATTTCAATTTTCTTAAATTTACCAAGGCTTGATTTGTGACCCAAGATATGATCTATCCTGGAGAATGTTCCATAAGCACTTGAGAAAAATGTGTATTCTGTTGTTTTTGGGTGGAATGTCCTATAAATATCAATTAAGTCCATCTTGTTTAATGTATTATGTAAAGCTTGTGTTTCCTTATTTATTTTCATTTTGGATGATCTGTCCATTGGTGAAAGTGGGGTGTTAAAGTCCCCTACTATGATTGTGTTGCTGTCGATTTCCCCTTTTATGGCTGTTAGTATTTGCCTTATGTATTGAGGTGCTCCTATGTTGGGTGCATAAATATTTACAATTGTTATACCTTCCTCTTGGATCGATCCCTTTATCATTATATAGTGTCCTTCTTTGTCTTTTGTAATAGTCTTTATTTTAAAGTCTATTTTGTCTGATATGAGAATTGCTACTCCAGCTTTCTTTTGATTTCCATTTGCATGGAATATCTTTTTCCATCCCCTCACTTTCAGTCTGTATGTGTCTCTAAGTCTGAAGTTGGTCTCTTGTAGACAGCATATATATGGGTCTTGTTTTTGTATCCATTCAGCCAGCCTGTGTCTTTTGGTGGGAGCATTTAATCCATTTACATTCAAGGTAATTATCGATATGTATGTTCCTATTCCCATTTTCTTAAATGTTTTGGGTTTGTTATTGTAGGTGTTTTCCTTCTCTTGTCTTTCTTGCCTAGAGAAGTTCCTTTAGCATTTGTTGTAAAGCTGGCTTGGTGGTGCTGAACTCTCACAGCTTTTGCTTGTCTGTAAAGGTTTTAATTTCTCCATCGAATCTGAATGAGATCCTTGCTGGGTAGAGTAATCTTGGTTGTAGGTTTTTCTCCTTCATCACTTTAAGTATATCCTGCCACTCCCTTCTGGCTTGCAGAGTTTCTGCTGAAAGATCAGATGTTAACCTTATGGGGATTCCTTTGTGTGTTATTTGCTGTTTTTCCCTTGCTGCCTTTAATATGTTTTCCTTATATTTAATTTTTGACAGTTTGATTAATATGTGTCTTGGCGTGTTTCTCCTTGGGTTTATCCTGTATGGGACTCTCTGTGCTTCCAGGACTTGATTAACTATTTCCTTTCCCATATTAGGGAAGTTTTCAACTATAATCTCTTCAAATATTTTCTCAGTCCCTTTCTTTTTCTCTTCTTCTTCTGGGACCCCTATAATTCGAATGTTGGTGCGTTTAATGTTGTCCCAGAGGTCTCTGAGACTGTCCTCAGTTCTTTTCATTCTTTTTTCTTTATTCTGCTCTGCAGTAGTTATTTCCACCATTTTATCTTCCAGGTCACTTATCCTTTCTTCTGCCTCAGTTATTCTGCTATTGATCCCATCTAGAGTATTTTTAATTTCATTTATTGTGTTTTTCATCATTGCTTGGTTCCTCTTTAGTTCTTCTACGTCCTTGTTAAATGTGTCTTGCATTTTGTCTATTCTATTTCCAAGATTTTGGATCATCCTTACTATCATTATTCTGAATTCTTTTTCAGGTAGACTTCCTATTTCCTCTTCATTTGTTAAGTCTGGTGTGTTTTGACCCTGCTTTTTCATCTGCTGTGTATTTTTCTGTCATCTCATTTTGCTTATCTTACTTTGTTTGGGGTCTCCTTTTCACAGGCTGCAAGTTCGTAGTTCCCGTTGTTTTTGGTATCTGTCCCCAGTGGCTAAGGTTGGTTCAGTGGGTTGTGTAGGCTTCCTGGTGGAGGGGACTAGTGCCTATGTTCTGGTGGATGAGGCTGGATCTTGTCTTTCTGGTGGGCACTTCCACGTGTGGTGTTGTGTTTTGGGGTGTCTGTGGCCTTATTATGATTTTAGGCAGCCTCTCTGCTAATGGATGGGGCTGTGTTCCTGTCTTGCTAGTTGTTTGGCATAGGGTGTCCAGCACTGTAGCTTGCTGGTCGTTGAGTAAAGCTGTGTCTTGAAGTTGAGATGGAGATCTCTGAGAGATTTTCGCTGTTTGGTATTACGTGGAGCTTGGAGGTCTCTTGTGGACCAGTGTCCTGAAGTTGGCTCTCCCACCTCAGAGGCACGGCCCTGATGCCTGGCTGGAGCACCAAGAGCCTTTCGTCCACACGGCTCAGAGTAAAAGGGAGAAAAAATAGAAAGAAAGAAAGGAAGAGTCTATAATATAGTCAAGTAAAATAAAGCTATTATAAAGCAGAGCTCTACAGACAAAATCTCACCCAGAAGCATATACATATACACTCACAAAAAAAAAGGAAAAGGGGAAAAATTAATATATCCTGCTCCGAAAGTCCACCTACTGAATTTGGGATGATTCGTTGTCTATTCAGGTATTCAACAGGTGCAGGCACATCAAGTTGTTTGTGGAGTTTTAATCCGCTGCTTCTGAGGCTGCTGGGAGAGATTTCCCCTTCTCTTCTCTGTTCGCACAGCTCCTGGGGATCAGCTTTGGATTTGCACCCACCTCTGTGTGTAGGTCACCTGAGGGCGTCTGTTCCCCATCCAGACAGGACGGGGTTAAAGGAGCAGCTGCTTCGGGGGCTCTGGCTCACCCAGGCCGCGGGGAGGGAGGGGTACAGAGGAGGCGGGGCGAGCCTGCGGCATCAGAGGCCGGCGTGACGTTGCAGCAGCCTGAGGTGCGCCGTGTGTTCTCCCAGGGAACTTGTCCCCGGATCACGGGAGCCTGGCGGCGGCGGGCTGCACAGGCTCCCAGGAGGGGCGGTGTGGAGAGTGACCTGTGCTCACACACAGGCTTTTTGGAGGCGGCAGCAGCAGTCCCAGCGTCTCACGCCCGTCTGTGGGGCCCGCGGTGATCACTGCGGCTCGCGCCCGTCTGTGTAGCTTGTTTAGGCTGTGCTCTGAATCCCCTCTCCCTGCGCGCTGTGAAACAAAGAGGCAAGAAAAAGTCTCTTGCCTCTTAGGCAGCTGCAGACTTTTTCCCGGACTCCCTCCCGGCTAGCTGTGGTGCACTAAGCCCTTCAGGCTGTGTTCACGCCGCCAACGCCAGTCCTCTCCCTGTGATGCGACTGAAGCCCGAGCCTCAGCTCCCAGCCCCGCCCGCCCCGGCGGGGGAGCAGACAAGTCTCTCGGGCTGGTGAGTGCTGCTCGGTGCCGAGCCTCTGTGCAGGAATCTCTCCGCTTTGCCCTCCGCACCCCTGTGGCTGCGCTCTCTTCGGTGGCTCCGAAACTTCCCCCCTCTGCCACCCGCAGTCTCTGCCCGCGAAGGGGCTTCCTAGTGCGTGGAAACCTTTCCACCTTCACAACTCCCTCCCACTGGTGCAGGTGCCGTCCCTATTCTTTTGTCTCTGTTATTTCTTTTTTCTTTTGCCCTACCCAAGTACGGGGGGAGTTTCTTGCCTGTTTAGAGGTCGGACGTTTTCTGTCAGCGCTCAGTGGGTGTTCTGTAGGAGCAGTTCCATGTGTAGATGTATTTCTACTGTATCTGTGGGAAGGAAGGTGATCTCTGCGTCTTACTCTTCTGCCATCTTTTCTCCACTCTCTGAAACATGGCAAGGACAATTGACCTCCCTTTAGTCTTTTAGATTTCACTCTTCTACAGAGATAGAAATTGCCATCAACGTAGGCATCTTCATGTTTCTCTCTTGTTCCCCTTTCCAGCTGCTTCCTTTCCTCAGCATTTTGTCTCCATTATCACAGAATTTCATTTAGCTTTTATTGGATCTCTTCTCTGATGTTTTACATTATCAGAGTTCTTCCACAAGGTTCAGCCATTTGTGCATTTCCTGCACCAAGGAAAGTCAGAGAATCCAGCCAACACCCACAAGGAGAGACAATGGAATTCATTCTGAGAAGACTCAGAGGAAACATTGAGTTATCTCCAAATATCTGAAGGACTATCATGCGGGGAAATCCAGACTTGTTCTTTTGTTCCTTTCAGGAGGTCTGAGGTCTTCTGCCAGCATTCAGTAGGTGTTGTATAAGAGCAGTTCCACATGTATATGTATTTCTGATGTATCTGTGAGGAGGAAGGCAATCTCTGCGTCTTACTCTTCCGCCATCTTGAAGCTCCTCCTCGAGTAATTCTTAACATACTTTTCTGTCTCTATCTGAACAATTCTTTGATAAAGATTACTTATCTGTGTTTGTGCTAAAAAATACTGGGGTTAAGCAAAAATTATTTAGCTCTGTTTTGGGAAACACTTGTTTTTGAAAATAAGACAATGAACCAACTAAAATAACTTACTGATCAAGACTCATAGCTTAATCATCAATACACACATCAGGACAATTTCCTCCCTGTGCCATCAATCCTAAGCTATATGTTATAAACTAATGCCAACTGAACTAGATGCCCATCTTGCAAGACTACCAAAATTGCACAGACCAGACTCTAAAATCCATCTATTTTTGTCTATTCAGGATGCTACAGCAAAATGCCACAGACTGGGGGCGGGGCTGGGGGGCTCTTTATAAACAACAAACATTTCACAGTTCTGGAGGCTGGAAGTCCAGGATCATGGTATTAGCAGATCTGGGGTTTGGTAAGGGTTTCCTGGTTCATAGACAACTGTCCTTTTCCTGTGTTCTCACATGGCAGAAGAGGCAAGGTATCTCTGAAGATGCTTTTATGAGGGAAATAATTCCATTCATGAGGGTTCCATACTCATGTCCTAGTCACCTACCAGTCGTTCCACCTCCAAAAGCCTCAGCTTTGGGGTTAGGATTTCAGCAAATGAATTTTGAGGAACTCAAACGTTCAGATCATAGCAGCACCTGAGACATCCTCCTTCTGAGACACTATTTAGGTTCTTTCAAGGCAGTGTTCCATTTCTTTTCTGTAAGTCTAATACTGTTAGCTTTGCTTGACCAACAATAAGAATGATCAGGTTAGCAATGGGTATACAATAATTTTAAAAGGTCAATATTTTCCATAATGGTTGGTTTTGAAACTTTGATGCTAATTTTCCGTATTTAATCATCACTTGACAAGATAGCATATGTAGAAGAAGATGTATATTTCATATTTAATAAAAGACTCCTAAGATTAATTGGACTAATGCTGGAAACAGGGACTCTGTATTTTCAGTACAGAATGCACTAACATTAGATCTAAATTTCTCTTAATGTTCAAAGTATCTGACACTGCTAGTGCTCAATGCTCCACATTGCCTAGATGACTGTAACACAACGTGTGACTGGGGACCTGGCACTTTTTACCTGTCAAACTTTAATATGATTTTCTTGCCATTCAATTTTTGTCACTGCTTATTTTTACAATGATGTATTATATTTTAGGAAATTAAATAGCTAAAAGAAAACTCTAAAATGCACTTTAAAACTGTGCCATTGGACTTGGGGCAAGATGGTGGAAGAGTAAGACACGGAGATCACCTTCCTTCCCACAGATACATTAGAAATACATCTACACGTGGAACTGCTCCCACAGAACACCCACTGAACACTGCCAGAAGACGTCAGACCTCCCAAAAGGCAAGAAACTCCCCACATACTTGGGTAGGGCAAAAGAAAAAAGAAATGACAGAGACAAAAGAATAGGGATGGGACCTGCACCAGTGGGAGGGAGCTGTGAAGGAAGAAAGGTTTCCACACACTAGGAAACCCCTTTGCAGGCGGAGACTGTGAGTGGCAGAGGGGGGGAGATTCAGAGTCATGGAGGAGAGCGCAGCCACAGGGGTGCAGAGGGCAAAGCAGAGAGATTCACGCACAGAGGATTGGTGCCGAGCAGCACTCACCAGCCCGAGAGGCTTGTCTGCTCACCCGCTGGGGCGGGCGGGGGCTGGGAACTGAGGCTGGGAGCTGAGGCTCGGGCTTCGGTCAGATCACAGGGAGAGGACTGGCGTTGTCGGTGTGAACACAGCCTTAAGGGTTTAGTGCACCACGGCTAGCCAGGAGGGAGTCTGGGAAAAAGTCTCCAGCTGCCGCAGAAGCAAGAGACTTTTTCTTGCTTCTTTGTTTCCTGGTGCGCAAGGAGAGGGGATTCAGAGTGCCGCCTAAAGGAGCACCAGAGATGGGCGCTAGCCGCGGCTATCAGCGCAGACCCCAGAGACGGGCATGAGATGCTAAGGCTGCTGCTGCCGTCACCAGGAATCCTGTGTGCAAGCACAGATCACTATCCACACCGCCCCTCCCGGGAGCCTGTGCAGCCCACCACTGCCAGGCTCCCGTGATCCAGGGACAACTTCCCAGGGAGAACGCAGTGCACGCATCAGGCTGCTGCAATGTCATGCTGGCCTCTGCCGCTGCAGGCTCGCCCCTCATCCGTACCCCTCCCTCCCTGCGGCCTGAGTGAGCCAGAGCCACCGAAGCAGCTGCTCCTTTAACCCCGTCCTGTGTGAGCAAAGAACAGACTCCCTAAGGCGACCTACACACAGAGGTGGGTGCAAATACAATGCTGAACCCCGGGAGCTGTACGAACAAAGAAGAGAAAGGGAAATTTCTCCCAGCAGCCTCAGAAGCAGCGGATTAAAACTCCACAAACAACTTGAGGTACCTGCATCTGCTGAATACCTGAATAGACAACGAATCATCCCAAATTCAGGAGGTGGACTTTGGGAGCAGGATATATTAATTTTTCCCCTTTTCTTTTTTTTTGTGAGTGTATATGTGTATGCTTCTGGGTGACAAGTTGTCTGTATAGCTTTGCTTCCACCATTTGTCCTAGGGCTCGATCCGTCGGTTTTTTTGGTTTTTTTTTTTACTTAAAAAAATTTTTTTCTTAATAAATTTTTTCTCAATAATTTTTTCCTTATTTTTTATTTTAAAAAATTAAATTTTTTTTTCTTAAAATTGTTTTCTTATTTTTTATTTTAAAAAATTAATAATGTTTTTCCTTAATAAATTTTTTTCTTAATAATTTTTTTCTTATTTTTTATTATAAAAAATTAATAAATTTATTTTAAAAAATTAAAAAAATATTTTGTCTTAATATATTTTTTCTTAACAATTTTTTAAATTTTTTTATTATAATAGCTTTATTTTATTTTATTTTATCCCCTTGCTTTCTTTCTTTCTATTTTTTCTCCCTTTTATTCTCAGCCGAGTGGATGAAAGGCTCTTGGTGCTCCAGCCTGGCATCAGGGCTGTGCCTCTGAGGTGGGAGAGCCAACTTCAGGACACTGGTCCACAAGAGACCTCCCAGCTCCACGTAATACCAAATGGCGAAAATCTCTCAGAGATCTCCATCTCAACTTCAAGACACAGCTTTACTCAACGACCAGCAAGCTACAGTGCTGGACACCCTATGCCAAACAACTAGCAAGACAGGATCACAGCCCCATCCATTAGCAGAGAGGCTGCCTAAAATCATAATAAGGCCACAGACACCCCAAAACACACCACCAGAAGTGGACATGCCCACCAGGAAGACAAGATCCAGCCTCATCCACCAGAATACAGGCACTAGTCCCCTCGACCAGGAAGCCTACACAACCCACTGAACCAATCTTAGCCACTGGGGACAGATACCAAAAACAACGGGAACTACGAACCTGCAGCCTGTGAAAAGGAGACCCCCAAACACAGTAAGATAAGCAAAATGCGAAGACAGAAAAACACACAGCAGCTGAAGGAGCAGGGTAAAACACACCAGACCTAACAAATGAAGAGGTAATAGGCAGTCTACCTGAAAAAGGATTCAGAATAAAGATAGTAAGGATGATCCAAAATCTTGGAAATAGAATAGACAAAATGCAAGAAACATTTAACAAGGACGTAGAAGAACTAAAGAGGAACCAAGCAATGATGAAAAACACAATAAATGAAATTAAAAATACTCTAGATGGCATCAATAGCAGAATAACTGAGGCAGAAGAAAGGATAAGTGACCTGGAAGATAAAATGGTGGAAATAACTACTGCAGAGCAGGATAAAGAAAAAAGAATGAAAAGAACTGAGGACAGTCTCAGAGACCTCTGGGACAACATTAAATGCACCAACATTCGAATTATAGGGGTCCCAGAAGAAGAAGAGAAAAAGAAAGGGACTGAGAAAATATTTGAAGAGATTATAGTTGAAAACTTCCCTAATATGGGAAAGGAAATAGTTAATCAAGTCCTGGAAGCACAGAGAGTCCCATACAGGATAAACTCAAGGAGAAACACGCCAAGACACATATTAATCAAACTGTCAAAAATTAAATATAAGGAAAACATATTAAAGGCAGCAAGGGAAAAACAACAAATAACACACAAGGGAATCCCCATAAGGTTAATATCTGATCTTTCAGCAGAAACTCTGCAAGCCAGAAGGGAGTGGCAGGATATACTTAAAGTGATGAAGGAGAAAAACCTACAACCAAGATTATTCTATCCAGCAAGGATCTCATTCAGATTCGATGGAGAAATTAAAACCTTTGCAGACAAGCAAAAGCTGTGACAGTTCAGCACCACCAAGCCAGCTTTACAACAAATGCTAAAGGAACTTCTCTAGGCAAGAAAGACAAGAGAAGGAAAACACCTACAATAACAAACCCAAAACATTTAAGAAAATGGGAATAGGAACATACATATCGATAATTACCTTGAATGTAAATGGATTAAATGCTCCCACCAAAAGACACAGGCTGGCTGAATGGATACAAAAACAAGACCCATATATATGCTGTCTACAAGAGACCCACTTCAGACCTAGAGACACATACAGACTGAAAGTGAGGGGATGGAAAAAGATATTCCATGAAAATGGAAATCAAAAGAAAGCTGGAGTACCAATTCTCATATCAGACAAAATAGACTTTAAAATAAAGACTATTACAAGAGACAAAGAAGGACACTATATAATGATCAAGGGATCGATCCAAGAGGAAGGTATAACAATTGTAAATATTTATGCACCCAACATAGGAGCACCTCAATACATAAGGCAAATACTAACAGCCATAAAAGGGGAAATCGACAGCAACACAATCATAGTAGGGGACTTTAACACCCCACTTTCACCAATGGACAGATCATCCAAAATGAAAATAAATAAGGAAACACAAGCTTTAAATGATACATTAAACAAGTTGGACTTAATTGATATTTATAGGACATTCCACCCAAAAACAACAGAATACACATTTTTCTCAAGTGCTCATGAAACATTCTCCAGGATAGATCATATCTTGGGTCACAAATCAAGCCTTGGTAAATTTAAGAAAATTGAAATCGTATCAAGTATCTTTTCCGACCACAACGCTGAGAATAGATATCAATTACAGGAAAAGATCTGTAAAAAATACAAACACATGGAGGCTACACAATACATTACTTAATAACGAAGTGATTACTGAAGAAATCAAAGGGGAAATCAAAAAATACCTAGAAACAAATGACAAGGGAGATACGACGACCCAAAACCTATGGGACGCAGCAAAAGAAATGCTAAGAGGGAAGTTTATAGCAATACAAGCCTACCTCAAGAAACAGGAAACATCTCGAATAAACAACCTAACCTTGCACCTAAAGCATTTAGAGAAAGAAGAAAAAACAAACCCCAAAGCCAGCAGAAGGACAGATATTATAAAGATCAGGTCAGAAATAAATGAAAAAGAAATGAAGGAAACAATAGCAAAAATCAATGAAACGAAAACCTGTTCTTTGAGAAGATATACAAAATTGATAAACCATTAGCCAGACTCATCAAGAGAAAAAGGGAGAAGACTCAGATCAATAGAATTAGAAATGAAAAAGGAGAAGTAACCACTGACACTGCAGAAATACAAAAGATCATGAGAGATTACTACAAGTAACTCTATGCCAATAAAATCGACAACCTGGAAGAAATGGACAGATTCTTAGAAATGCACAAACTGCCGAGACTGAACCAGGAAGAAATAGAAAATATGAACAGACCAATCACAAGCACTGAAATTGAAACTGTGATTAAAAACCTTCCAACAAACAAAAGCCCAGGACCAGATGGCTTCACAGGTGAATTCTATTAAACATTTAGAGAAGAGCTAACACCTATCCTTCTCAAACTCTTCCAAGATATTGCAGAGGGAGGAACACTCCCCAACTCATTCTACGAGGCCACCATCACCCTGATACCAAAACCAGACAAAGATGTCACAAAGAAAGAAAACTACAGGCCAATATCACTGATGAACATAGATGCAAAAATCCTCAACAAAATACTAGGAAACAGAATCCAACAGCACATTTAAAGGGTCATACACCATGATCAAGTGGGGTTTATCCCAGGAATGCAAGGATTCTTCAATATACGCAAATCAACCAATGTGATACACCATATTAACAAATTGAAGGAGAAAAAACAAATGATCATCTCAATAGATGCAGAGAAAGCTTTTGACAAAATTCAACACCCATTTTGATAAAAGCCCTGCAGAAAATAGGCATAGAGGGAACTTTCCTCAACATAATAAAGGCCATATATGACAAACCCACAGCCAACATTGTCCTCCATGGTGAAAAACTGAAACCATTTCCACTAAGATCAGGAACAAGACAAGGTTGCCCACTCTCACCACTATTATTCAACATAGTTTTGGAAGTTTTAGCCAGAGCAATCAGAGAAGACAAAGAAATAAAAGGAATCCAAATCGGAAAAGAAGAAGTAAAGCTGTCACTATTTGCAGATGACATGATACTATACATAGAGAATCCTAAAGATGCTACCAGAAAACTCCTAGAGCTAATCAATGAATTTGGTAAAGTAGCAGGATACAAAATTAATGCACAGAAATCTCTTGCATTTCTATACACTAATGACGAAAAATCTGAAAGTGAAATTAAGAAAACACTCCCGTTTACCATTGCAACAAAAAGAATAAAATATCTAGGAATAAATCTACCTAAGGTGACAAAAGACCTGTATGCAGAAAACTATAAGACACTGATGAAAGAAATTAAAGATGATACAAATAGATGGAGAGATATACCATATTACTGGATTGGAAGAATCAACATTGTGAAAATTACTCTACTACCCAAAGCAATCTACAGATTCAATGCAATCCCTATCAAACTACCACGGGCATTTTTCACAGAACTAGAACAAAAAATTTCACAATTTGTATGGAAACACAAAAGACCTCGAATAGCCAAAGCAATCTTGAGAAGGAAAAATGGAGCTGGGGGAATCAGGCTCCCTGACTTCAGACTATATTACAAAGCTTCAGTAATCAAGACGGTTTGGTACTGGCACAAAAACAGAAATATAGATCAATGGAACAGGATAGAAAGCCCAGAGATAAACCCACACACATATGGTCACCTTATCTTTGATAAAGGAGGCAAGCATATACGGTGGAGAAAAGACAGCCTCTTCAATAAGTGGTGCTGGGAAAATTGGACAGCTACATGTAAAAGTATGAAATTAGAACACTCCCTGACACCATGCACAAAAATAAACTCAAAATGGATTAAAGACCTAAGTGTAAGGCCAGACACTATCAAACTCTTAGAGGAAAACATAGGCAGAACACTCTATGACATACATCACAGCAAGATTCTTTTTGACCCAGCTCCCAGAGAAATGGAAATAAGAACACAAATAAACAAATGGGACCTAATGAAACTTAAAAGCTTTTGCACAGCAAAGGAAACCATAAACAAGACCAAAAGACAACCATCAGAATGGGAGAAAATATTTGCAAATGAAGCAACTGACAAAGGATTAATCTCCAAGATTTACAAGCAGCTCATGCAGCTCAATAACAAAAAAACGAACAACCCAATCCAAAAATGGGCAGAAGACCTAAATAGACATTTCTCCAAAGAAGATATACAGATGGCCTACAGACACATGAAAGAATGCTCAACATCATTAATCATTAGAGAAATGCAAATCAAAACTACAGTGAGGTATCATCTCACACCAGTCAGAATGGCCATCATCAAAAAATCTAGAAACAATAAATGCTGGAGAGGGTGTGGAGAAAACGGAACACTCTTGCACTGTTGGTGAGAATGTAAATTGATACAGCCACTATGGAGAACAGTATGGAGGTTCCTTAAAAATCTACAAATAGAACTACCATACGACCCAGCAATCCCACTACTGGGCATATACCCTGAGAAAACCATAGGTCAAAAAGAGTCATGTACCAAAATGTTCATTGCAGCTCTATTTACAATAGCCAGGACATGGAAGCAACCTAAATGTCCATCGACAGATGAATGGATAAAGAAGATGTGGCACATATATACAATGGAATATTACTCAGCCATAAAAAGAAATGAAATGGAGGTATTTGTAATGAGGTGGATGGAGTTAGAGTCTGTCATACAGAGTGAAGTAAGTCAGAAAGAGAAAAACAAATACAGTATGCTAACACATATATACGGAATCTAAGGGGAAAAAATAAAAAAAAATAAAAAGGCCATGAAGAACCTAGTGGCAAGACGGGAATAAAGACACAGACCTACTAGAGAATGGACTTGAGGATATGGGGAGGGTGTGGGGTGAGATGTGACAGGGTGAGAGAGTGTCATGGACATATATACACTACCAAATGTAAAATAGATAACTAGTGGGAAGCAGCCGCATAGCACAGGGAGATCAGCTCAGTGCTTTGTGACCACCTAGAGGGGTGGGATGGGGAGGGTGGGAGGGAGGGAGATGCAAGAGGGAAGAGAAATGGGAACATACTGTATATGTATAACTGATTCACTTTGTTATAAAGCAGAAGCTAACACACCATTGTAAGGCAATTACACTTCAATAAAGATGTTTAAAAATATATATATTTTTTCTTAATAAATTTTTTCTCAATAATTTTTTCCTTATTTTTTATTTTAAAAAATTAAATTTTTTTTCTTAAAATTGTTTTCTTATTTTTTATTTTAAAAAATTAATAATATTTTTTCCTTAATAAATTGTTTTCTTAATAATTTTTTTCTTATTTTTTATTATAAAAAATGAATAAATTTATTTTTAAAAATTAAAAAAATATTTTGTCTTAATAAATTTTTTCTTAATAATTTTTTTAAATTTTTTATTATAATAGCTTTATTTTATTTTATTTTATCCCCTTGCTTTCTTTCTTTCTATTTTTTCTCCCTTTTATTCTCAGCCGAGTGGATGAAAGGCTCTTGGTGCTCCAGCCTGGCATCAGGGCTGTGCCTCTGAGGTGGGAGAGCCAACTTCAGGACACTGGTCCACAAGAGACCTCCCAGCTCCACGTAATACCAAATGGCGAAAATCTCTCAGAGATCTCCATCTCAACTTCAAGACACAGCTTTACTCAACGACCAGCAAGCTACAGTGCTGGACACCCTATGCCAAACAACTAGCAAGACAGGATCACAGCCCCATCCATTAGCAGAGAGGCTGCCTAAAATCATAATAAGGCCACAGACACCCCAAAACACACCACCAGAAGTGGACATGCCCACCAGGAAGACAAGATCCAGCCTCATCCACCGGAACACAGGCACTAGTCCCCTCGACCAGGAAGCCTACACAACCCACTGAACCAATCTTAGCCACTGGGGACAGATACCAAAAACAACGGGAACTACGAACTTGCAGCCTGTGAAAAGGAGACCCGAAACACAGTAAGATAAGCAAAATGCGAAGACAGAAAAACACACAGCAGCTGAAGGAGCAGGGTAAAAACACCAGACCTAACAAATGAAGAGGTAATAGGCAGTCTACTTGAAAAAGAATTCAGAAAAATGATAGTAAAGATGATCCAAAATCTTGGAAATAGAATAGATAAAATGCAAGAAACATTTAACAAGGATGTAGAAGAACTAAAGAGGAACCAAGCAATGATGAAAAACACAATAAATGAAATTAAAAATCCTCTAGAAGGGATCAATAGCAGAATAACTGAGGCAGAAGAACGGGTAAGTGACCTGGAAGATAAAATAGTGGAAATAACTACTGCAGACCAGAATAAAGAAAAAAGAATGAAAAGAACTGAGGACAGTCTCAGAGACCTCTGGGACAACATTAAATGCACCAACATTCAAATTATATGGGTCCCAGAAGAAGAAGAGAAAAAGAAAGGAACTGAGAAAATATTTGAAGAGATTATAGTTGAAAACTTCCCTAATATGGGAAATGAAATATTTAATCAAGTCCTGGAAGCACAGAGAGCCCCACACAGGATAAATCCAAGGAGAAACACCCCAAGATATATATTAATCAAACTATCAAAAATTAAATATAAAGAAAACGTATTAAAAGCAGCACAGCAAAAACAGCAAATCACACACAAGGGAATCCCCATAAGGTTAAAAGCTGATCTTTCAGCAGAAAGTCTGCAAGCCAGAAGTGAGTGGCAGGATATACTTAAAGTGATGAAGGAGAAAAACCTATAACCAAGATTACTCTACCCAACAAGGATCTCATTCAGATTTGATGGAGAAATTAAAACCTTTACAGACAAACAAAAGCTGAGAGAGTTCAGCTCCACCAAACCAGCTTTACAACAAATGCTAAAGGAACTTCTCTAGGCAAGAAACACAAGAGAAGGAAAACACCTACAATAACAAACCCAAAACATTTAAGAAAATGGGAATAGGAACATACATATTGATAATTACCTTAAATGTAAATGGATTAAATGCTCCCACCAAAAGACACAGGCTGGCTGAATGGATAAAAAAACAAGACCCGGGGCTTCCCTGGTGGTGCAGTGGTTCAGAATCTGCCTGCCAATGCAGGGGACACATGTTCGAGCCCTGGTCTGGGAAGATCCCACATGCCACGGAGCAACTGGGCCTGTGAGCCACAGATACTGAGCCTGCGTCTCTGGAGCCTGTGCTCTGCAACAAGAGAGCCTGTGACAGTGAGAGGCCTGCGCACCGTGATGAAGAGTGGACCCCGCTTGCCACAACTAGAGAAAGTCCTCGCACAGAAACAAAGACTGAACACAGCTAAAAATAAATAGATAAAAAAATAAATTAAAAAAAAAAAAAAAAACAAGACCCATATATATGCTGTCAACAAGAGACACACTTCAGACCTAGGGACACATACAGACTGAAAGTGAGGGGATGGAAAAAGATATTCCACACAAATGGAAATCAAAAGAAAGCTGGAGTAGCAATTCTCATATCAGACAAAATAGAATTTAAAATAAAGACTATTACAAGAGGCAAAGAAGGACACTACATAATTATCAAGGGATCGATCCAAGAAGAAGGTATAACAATTGTAAATATTTATGCACCCAACATAGGAGCACCTCAATACATAAGGCAAATACTAACAGCCATAAAAGGGGAAATCGACAGTAACACAATCATAGTAGGGGACTTTAACACCCCACTTTCACCAATGGACAGACCATCCAAAATGAAAATAAATAAGGAAACTCAAGCTTTAAATGATACATTAAACAAGTTGGACTTAATTGATATTTATAGGACATTCCACCTAAAACAACAGAATACACATTTTTCTCAAGTGCTCATGGAACATTCTCCAGGATAGATCAAATCTTGGGTCACAAATCAAGCCCTGGTAAATTTAAGAAAATTGAAATCATATCAAGTATCTTTTCTGACCACAACACTATGAGACTAGATATCAATTACAGGAAAAGATCTGTAAAAAATACAACCACATGGAGGCTACACAATACACTACTTAATAACGAAGTGATTACTGAAGAAATCAAAGGAGAAATCAAAAAATACCTAGAAACAAATGACAATGGAGACACGATGACCCAAAACCTATGGGATGCAGCAAAAGCAGTTCTAAGTGGGAAGTTTATAACAATACAAGCCTACATCAAGAAACAGGAAACATCTTAAATAAACAACCTAACCTTGCACCTAAAGCAATTAGAGAAAGAACAAAAAAACCCCAAAGTTAGCAGAAGGAAAGAAATCATACAGATCAGATCAGAAATAAATGAAAAAGAAATGAAGGAGACAATAGCAAAGATCAATAAAACTAAAAGGTGGTTCTTTGAGAAGATAAACAAAATTGATAAACCATTAGCCAGACTCATCAAGAGAAAAAGGGAGAAGACTCAAATCAATAGAATTAGAAATGAAAAAGGAGAAGTAACCACTGACACTGCAGAAATACAAACGATCATGAGAGATTACTACAAGCAACTCTATGCCAATAAAATGGACAACCTGGAAGAAATGGACAGATTCTTAGAAATGCACAACCTGCTGAGACTGAACCAGGATGAAATAGAAAATGGGAACAGACCAATCACAAGCACTGAAATTGAAACTGTGATTTAAAATCTTCCAACAAACAAAAGCCCAGGACCAGATGGCTTCACAGGCGAATTCTATCAAACATTTAGAGAAGCGCTAACACCTATCCTTCTCAAACTCTTCCAAAATATTGCAGAGGGAGGAACACTCCCAAACTCATTCTACAAGGCCACGATCACCCTGATACCAAAACCAGACAAAGATGTCACAAAGAAAGAAAACTACAGGCCAGTATCACTAATGAACATAGATGCAAAAATCCTCAACAAAATACTAGGAAACAGAATCCAACAACACATGAAAAGGATCATACACCATGATCAAGTGGAGTTTATTCCAGGAATGCAAGGATTCTTCAATATACGCAAATCAATCAACGTGATACAGCATATTAAAAAATTGAAGGAGAAAAACCAAATGATCATCTCAACAGATGCAGAGGAAGCTTTCAACAAAATTCAACACCCATTTATGATAAAAGCCCTGCAGAAAGTAGGCATAGAGGGAACTTTCCTCAACATAATAAAGGCCATATATGACAAACCCACAGCCAACATTGTCCTCAATGGTGAAAAACTGAAACCATTTCCACTAAGATCAGGAACAAGACAAGGTTGCCCACTCTCACCACTATTATTCAACATAGTTTTGGAAGTTTTAGCCAGAGCAATCAGAGAAGAAAAAGAAATAAAAGGACTCCAAATCGGAAAAGAAGATGTAAAGCTGTTTGCAGATGACATGATACTATACATAGAGAATCCTAAAGATGCTACCAGAAAATTACTAGAGCTAATCAATGAATTTGGTAAAGTAGCAGGATACAAAATTAATGCACAGAAATCTCTTGCATTTCTATACACTAATGACGAAAAATCTGAAAGTGAAATTAAGAAAACACTCCCGTTTACCATTGCAACAAAAAGAATAAAATATCTAGGAATAAACCTACCTAAGGAGACAAAAGACCTGTATGCAGAAAATTATAAGACACTGATGAAAGAAATTATAGCTGATACAAATAGATGGAGAGATATACCATGTTCTTGGATTGGAAGAATCAACATTGTGAAACTGACTCTTCTACCCAAAGCAATCTACAGAGTCAATGCAATCCCTATCAAACCACCACTGGCATTTTTCATAGAACTAGAACAAAAAATTTTACAATTTGTATGGAAACACAAAAGACCCCGAATAGCCAAAGCAATCTTGAGAACTAAAAATGGAGCTGGGGGAATCAGGCTCCCTGACTTCAGAGTATATTACAAAGCTACAGTAATCAAGACAGTTTGGTACTGACACAAAAACAGAAACATAGATCAATGGAACAGGATAGAAAGCCCAGAGATAAACCCACACACATATGGTCACCTTATCTTTGATAAAGGAGGCAAGCATATACAGTGGAGAAAAGACAGCCTCTTCAATAAGTGGTGCTGGGAAAACTGGACAGGTACATGTAAAAGCATGAAATTAGAGCACTCCCTAACACCATACACAAAAATAAACTCAAAATGGATTAAAGACCGAAGTGTAAGGCCAGACACTATCAAACCCTTAGAGAAAAACATAGGCCGAACACTCCATGATATAAATCACAGCAAGATACTTTTTGACCCAACTCCTAGAGAAATGGAAATAAAAACACAAATAAACAAATGGGACCTAATGAAACTTAAAAGCTTTTGCACAACAAAGGAAACCATAAACAAGACCAAAAGACAACCCTCAGAATGGGAGAAAATATTTGCAAATGAAGCAACAGACAAAGGATTAATCTCCAAGATTTACAAGCAGCTCATGCAGCTCAGTAACAAGAAAACAAACAACCCAATACAAAAATGGGCAGAAGACCTAATCATACATTTCTCCAAAAAAGATATACAGATTGCCAACAGTCACATGAAAGAATGCTCAACATCATTAATCATTAGAGAAATGCCAATCAAAACTACAATGAGCTATCATCTCACACCGATCAGAATGGGCATCATCAAAAAATCTAGAAACAATAAATGCTGGAGAGGGTGTGGAGGAAAGGGAACACTCTTGCACTGTTGGTGGGAATGTAAATTGATACAGCCACTATGGAGAACAGTATGGAGGTTCCTTAAAAAACTACAAATAGAACTACCATACGACCCAGCAATCCCACTACTGGGCATATACCCTGAGAAAACCATAATTCAAAAAGAGTCATGTACCAAAATGTTCATTGCAGCTCTATTTACAATAGCCAGGACATGGAAGCAACCTAAGTGTCCATCATCAGATGAATGGATAAAGAAGATGTGGCACATATATACAATGGAATATTACTCAACCATTAAAAGAAACGAAATGGAGGTATTTGTAGTGAGGTGGATGGAGTTAGAGTCTGTCATACAGAGTGATATAAGTCAGAAAGAGAAAAACAAATACTGTATGCTAACACATATATATGGAATCTAAGGGGAAAAAAAAAAGTCATGAAGAACCTAGTGGCAAGATGGGAATAAAGACACAGACTTACTAGACAATGGACTTGGGGATATGGGGAGGGGGAGGGGTAAGATGTGACAGGGTGAGAGAGTGGCATGGACATATATACACTACCAAATGTAAAATAGATAGCTAGTGGGAAGCAGCCGCATAGCACAGGGAGATCAGCTCGGTGCTTTGTGACCACCTAGAGGGGTGGGATGGGGAGGGTGGGAGGGAGTGAGATGCAAGAGGAAAGAGATACGGGAACATATGTATATGTGTAACTGATTTACTTTGTTATAAAGCAGAAACTAACACACCAGTGTAAAGCAATTATATTCCAATAAAGATGTTAAAAAAGAAACAAAACTGTGCCATTTTTAAAACAAATAAAAATGTGTATAAGTGTGTACAATTTTATTTATAGTAAGTACTTTCTTTATGCCTTGTTTTTATATTATCACTAAACTGAATCATTTTCTTACATCAATTTAAAATTCTATGGCCATTAATATATTATACCACTCAAATAACAAATATTTAAGCTACCAGCTCTCTTTTTATTCTTCAAAATTCTGCCACCAAATCAAATAATATACAACCAGAAGATTATATATTTTATACTATTAAAGTAAGATTGGAGGTTTGGGGAGATAAAACTAAAATAAATTGCAATAGTGAAAAGATCTCTTTAGGGAACAGAATATAGATAACATAAAACAAGAACAATAAGTATAACCAAACAATCTATTCATTAAATTATCTTATTTCTTTATTTCTGAAGTATATCATTTTCAGTGGCTTTTTGATAGAGACTGGGGATTCTGAGATATACTTTTTATTAGATACATTTCAGGTACTTAATTAGTCCTAAAACATCCCAGTACTATTTTAAATATTTGTCTTCAAGTGATCACTCTACAAGAGAAAGTAAAATTTTTACCACTTGGTGGTGCTGGAGTATAATATAAAAATAAATTATTTCTGGAGTACATTTTGAGAGAGCTGGTTATGGTGAGTTATATAAAATTAACGGAAGGACAGCTTCATTCACCTCAGTCATCCCCTATTGTTCATTTCTTGTTTTGACACAAAGAGTGTAAATTAGACAGAATAGTTATTACTGATGGCTTGGGTCCTTGCTAACTGGCAAAGGGAACAGAGACCTTTAACACAAATTTCATGGCATTGGAGACTGATAATTAATGATACTATTATTTTCATTTTTAAATTGTCCATGCTGCAGTATGAAAGACTGCTCCAAATACACACTTTATTTTCATCCTCCCAAAAGGATAATTTTTTGTATAGCCACTCATGTTTTTACTTAGCATGGTGACCACTCGATTATATTATTCTGTTCTTGATGGGAATGCAAGTATTTTAACATGCTATTGGATGTGTTTATACCAAAATGAATAGTAAATACATGTACAAACTTGAGTATTCAATTACAGTCAATATTGGAATATTTTCATATGGAAAGTGATAAGCAAATTACTCAATGCCATTTACTATTTTTATTAGTTATTAGAGCCTTGCCTTCAGAAATATAGTGCTTTATCAAAAGCAGGCTCTCCTAAAGTGGTGATAGTTTTTCATATTTATTTGGCAGTGTTATTTACTTAGCTCAGCTTTGGGTTTCACATTTTTTAAAAATGTATATATTTTACAATTTGTATGAAGTGCTAGCAGTCATATATGCCTTCAACCACATAAACACAAGAGGATAATTATGTCACTGGTATAAATTTATTTGTTTTGTATTATCTACTAACCAGGGGGAAGTCCATGAATTTCTTATGCCCAGAGTTAACCTAGATTATAGTGCTCCACAGGTGGTGTCAAATGGAAGAACTATATGGAAAGCATTTTCAATGACAAAATGAAAGTTTTCAGTTTCAGTTCACTTCAAAGAAAAGAACCCAGCAGACACATATTCTTCATCACATTGGTAGGCAGATACATTATTAACATCTTTGACATACAAGAAAAGGTAGCCTGAAGGCCCCAAATTCTGGTTTTATATAGATAAAAGGATAAGCACTTTACTCTGCTACTGAATGACAACTGTTTTAAATATAAGGCAAAGAGTGAACCCGAAGCTTATTTGTAACTCTACGTGCCCATTCAACCTTAGGGTCATAGATTACTTGACTTGAGTTTCCGATGATCCTTTTGATTATTTCAAATGCAGTTAGTAACGATGAGGGTAGTTAGTGAAAAATAACCCACTACAAAATGCATGCAAAGACTAATATAACAGCCCATAGTTTAAAAATCCACTGACTTGGATGGAATCAACCATTCACTTTCCCTAATATAACACATAATGAAAGTGGGCAGTGTAAGTACATTAGCAAGATCTACTCAGAATGGTTTAAAGAAAATTCTACTTGGCTGCCTGCTGTAAGAATCTGAACTTTTGTCACAATCTGGTTAATATTAAGAAACATTTTTAGCCCTACTGTAGAGTAGTTTTGTTTTCTCAGTTAATAATCTTTTACATTGTTATTCTTTTGTTCTTTGTAGATACAGCAATAATAATTACCTTTATTTGATCAATTACTCTTAGATTTCCTTCACATCACATTTTCTTCTCCCTGTCAATTTTTGGTGGCCTTCCTTCTTCTTCATAATTACTTTAAGCATAATAAACAAATAAAACAAACAAATATAACAAATAAAACATAGAAAATGAAAATTAATATGTTGATACCATGTTAAAATGATAATATTTTGTGTATATTGGATTAAATAAAACACTATCAAAATCATTTTAATATTTCCTTTTGATACTGTAAGTGTCTATTTAAAAGTTTAAAATTACATATTTGGCTCAAAATTTTAGCATGCATTATCATTCTACAGGACAGCATGGGTAAGGAACAAAAATTTTAAAGGTATTTTTCCCCATGACAGAAAAATAGATCCCCACAAATCTTTATCAGTTATTCGAACAAGATGCATTTGTTATTTCAAAATATTCCTTCCATATTTTTTTTAATACATCTTTATTGGAGTACAATTGCTTCACAATACTGTGTTAGTTTCTGTTGTACAACAAAGTGAATCAGCCATATGCATACATATATCCCCATATCCCCTCCTTCTTGAGCCTCCCTCCCACTCTCTCCATCCCACCCCTCTAGGTCTTCGCAAAGCACAGAGCTGATCTCCCTGTGTTATGCCGCTGCTTTCCACTAGCTATCTATTTTACATTTGGAGGTGTATATATGTCGATACTACTCTCTTAACTCACTATTTGAGTGGAATATTGTTTTTAATGAAACGTTTCTTATAATGTTTCAAACTTGTATTGTCATTTCCATACTCTAAGAGTCCAATCACTGGTACTTTCTTAGTAAAACTATTCTTATCTGTGAGATTGATCCTTTTGTGTTAAGGACACAAATATGAGGGAAATAGTGATAAATGTGATAAAGGAAGGGCACCTACTTAGCCTATCAAAGCAGCCAACTCAACCTAATCCCTCAGTCATGCTGCGTCATGATCCTCAGATGTACTCCTCCACTCAGAGTCATGGCTACTAGATTTAGATGCTAATGGTACCACCAAGCAAAAACTTCCAACATTAAAAAAACAGCATATGAAATATTATAACATGATATTTTCTTGATTTGGTTGATGAGTTTCTATTAGGCTTTCATTCAGAATTCATAATATTGAAAGTTAACCCATCTGTCCTTTATCAAGAATACATTTTAAAAATGTGTTGTAGTTTCCCCTGAATTGCTGATTTATGAAAGCACGAGATTACTTTGAAGGGATACCTAACTCCCGCACAAAAAAAATCCTGTTTTTACTATTTTTTTATCTAGAAATGTCTAGCTGTGTTTGTAAAACATGTCTTTTTCTTAAGCTTAAGACGAAAATGAGATTCTTTGACAACTAATTATATATATTCTACAGATAAAAAGCATTTATTCTCAAAGAAACCCTCCCTTTGTTAGTTGTAGCATGTTCAAAAACATTATTTGTTTGAAGCATAGCAAAAAATATTCTCTCTATTATAAAAGTATAGTTTCATTTGTTAATATACACATTCATTCAGAAAATGCTGTTGATTTCCTGCTCTCTGCAAGGCATTGGACTATTTACAGCACCAGAAGGTAAGACTAAACCCATCATACTGGAAACTTTTCTTAATGGTAATTCTTTCAGATGATGAGATTTGGTGTAATAGAACCCAATTAAATTTCTGTTCTTTGTTGAATAAACAAAAACTACTGAAGATGGTTGATAATGAACAAGTCATTAAGACATTCTGTAGTTTTCAAATTGAATTTTTAATATTGAGTCATTCTTGTTTATTTGTATATTTTACAGTAACAATGGAGGATGACAACCAGGATTGATCAAATTGTTTTAATCATGATGCACATTTGAAAATGCCAGAACATTGTAAACAGACTTCTATTATGATTTTCAAAAATATAAGTGAAAATGATAAAGAATAAATATTTCATAAAGCACTTCAAAATCATTTCAGGTAATCTTAATTTTAACAATGATAATTGGAAGTAGTAATTTTTCCTCACTTGGCTTTAAAATACCAATGACAGAGTCCAGGTAGAGTATTTCCTAAATAATATTGAATAATCACTATAAATTTTAGACTCAATCTTTTCCCTGTTTGTTTTATCTTTCAATTCACTATAATTGTTTACAGAGTAAACTGAAATATCTATTTGCACTTAAATACTGCAAATTTAGAGAAAATATACAGTGCACTATAATGTGTTTGCTATGAGATTTCAATGACATCTTAAGCATTATCCCATTAAGACCAATTAATAATTAGTATTATCTAGGTGGTGGTTTTTCATATTTTTTTATTACTGTAAAATTGTGGAGCAGAATATCTAAATCATCTTGCAACATGAATGATGCATTTAATTGGTGGATTCAATTTATGGAAAAGTAATCCATAATTGAACTATTATGTTACAACTTTCCTTCATATGTTTTAGCTTTTTAAATCTCTTGATTAACAGTCTTACTTTTCTTTGTTTCTGAAAAGTATTCTGATAGTGGTGATTTTTATTTTGATATGTGACCGTAAATGAAAAGAGACATTTATGACCATCATTACTTTCACAGACAGAATTTTCTTTTGCTTCTTACTGCAAGTTTTAAGTAATAAAAATATAGTTATGTTAAAAAAAATATGGACAGTTACAGAAAGATAGAGAAGATGAAAAGGCAGAGGGCTATGTACCAGATGAAGGAACAAGAAAAAACCCCAGAAAAACAACTAAATGAAGTGGAGATAGGCAACCTTCCAGAAAAAGAATTCAGAATAATGATAGTGAAGATGATCCAGGACCTTGGAATAAGAATGGAGGCAAAGATTGAGAAGATGCAAGAAATGATTAACAAAGACCTAGAAGAATTAAAGAACAAACAAACAGAGATGACCAATACAATAACTGAAATGAAAACTACACTAGAAGGAATCAATAGCAGAATAACTGAGGCAGAAGAACGGATAAGTGACCTGGAAGACAGAATGATGGAATTCACTGCTGCGGAACAGACTAAAGAAAAAAGAATGAAAAGAAATGAAGACAGCCTAAGAGACCTCTGGGACAACATTAAACGCAACAACATTCGCATTATAGGGGTCCCAGAAGGAGAAGAGAGAGAGAAAGGACCAGAGAAAATATTTGAAGAGATTATAGTCGAAAACTTCCCTAACATGGGAAAGGAAATAGCCACCCAAGTCCAGGAAGCGCAGAGAGTCCCATACAGGATAAACCCAAGGAGAAACACGCCAAGACACATAGTAATCAAAGTGGCAAAAATTAAAGACAAAGAAAAATTATTGAAAAGAGCAAGGGAAAAACAACAAATAACATACAAGGGAACTCCCATAAGGTTAACAGCTGATTTCTCAGCAGAAACTCTGCAAGCCAGAAGGGAGTGGCATGATATACTTAAAGTGATGAAAGGGAAGAACCTACAACCAAGATTACTCTACCCGGCAAGGATCTCATTTAGATTTGATGGAGAAATCAAAAGCTTTACAGACAAGCAAAAGCTAAGAGAATTCAGCACCACCAAACCAGCTCTACAACAAATGCTAAAGGAACTTCTCTAAGTGGGAAACACAAGAGAAGAAAAGGACCTACAAAAACAAACCCAAACCAATTAAGAAAATGGTCATAGGGACATACATATCGATAATTACCTTAAACGTGAATGGATTAAATGCCCCAACCAAAAGACATAGACTGGCTGAATGGATACAAAAACAGGACCCATATATATGCTGTCTACAAGAGACCCACTTTAGACCTAGGGACACATACAGACTGAAAGTGAGGGGATGGAAAAAGATATTCCATGCAAATGGAAATCAAAAGAAAGTTGGAGTAGCTATACTCATATCAGATAAAATAGACTTTAAAATAAAGAATGTTACAAGACACAAGGAAGGACACTACATAATGATCCAGGGATCAATCCAAGAAGAAGATATAACAATTATAAATATATATGCACCCAACATAGGAGCACCTCAATACATAAGGCAACTGCTAACAGCTATAAAAGAGGAAATCGACAGTAACACAATAATAGTGGGGGACTTTAACACCTCACTTACACCAATGGACAGATCATCCAAAATGAAAATAAATAAGGAAACAGAAGCTTTAAATGACACAATAGACCAGATAGATTTAATTGATATATATCGGACATTCCATCCAAAAACAGCAGATTACACGTTCTTCTCAAGTGCGCACGGAACATTCTCCAAGATAGATCACATCTTGGGTCACAAATCAAGCCTCAGTAAATTTAAGAAAATTGAAATCATATCAAGCATCTTTTCTGACCACAACGCTATGAGATTAGAAATGAATTACAGGGAAAAAAACGTAAAAAGGACAAACACATGGAGGCTAAACAATACGTTACTAAATAACCAAGAGATCACTGAAGAAATCAAAGAGGAAATAAAAAAATACCTAGAGACAAATGACAATGAAAACACGACGACCCAAAACCTATGGGATGCAGCAAAAGCAGTTCTAAGAGGGAAGTTTATAGCTATACAAGCCTACCTAAAGAAACAAGAAAAAGCTCAAGTAAACAATCTAACCTTACACTTAAAGAAACTAGAGAAAGAAGAACAAACAAAACCCAAAGTTAGCAGAAGGAAAGAAATCATAAAGATCAGAGCAGAAATAAATGAAATAGAAACAAAGAAAACAATAGCAAAGATCAATAAAACTAAAAGTTGGTTCTTTGAGAAGATAAACAAAATTGATAAGCCATTAGCCAGACTCATCAAGAAAAAGAGGGAGAGGACTCAAATCAATAAAATCAGAAATGAAAAAGGAGAAGTTACAACAGACACCGCAGAAATACAAAGCATCCTAAGAGACTACTACAAGCAACTTTATGCCAATAAAATGGACAACCTGGAAGAAATGGACAAATTCTTAGAAAGGTATAACCTTCCAAGACTGAACCAGGAAGAAATAGAAAATATGAACAGACCAATCACAAGTAATGAAATTGAAACTGTGATTAAAAATCTTCCAACAAACAAAAGTCCAGGACCAGATGGCTTCACAGGTGAATTCTATCAAACATTTAGAGAAGAGCTAACACCCATCCTTCTCAAACTCTTCCAAAAAATTGCAGAGGAAGGAACACTCCCAAACTCATTCTATGAGGCCACCATCACCCTGATACCAAAACCAGACAAAGACACTACAAAAAAAGAAAATTACAGACCAATATCACTGATGAATATAGATGCAAAAATCCTCAACAAAATACTAGCAAACAGGATCCAACAACACATTAAAAGGATCATACACCACGATCAAGTGGGATTTATCCCAGGGATGCAAGGATTCTTCAATATACGCAAATCAATCAATGTGATACACCATATTAACAAATTGAAGAATAAAAACCATATGATCATCTCAATAGATGCAGAAAAAGCTTTTGACAAAATTCAACACCCATTTCTGATAAAAACTCTCCAGAAAGTGGGCATAGAGGGAACCTACCTCAACATAATAAAGGCCATATATGACAAACCCACAGCAAACATCATTCTCAATGGTGAAAAACTGAAAGCATTTCCTCTAAGATCAGGAACGAGACAAGGATGTCCACTCTCACCACTATTATTCAACATAGTTTTGGAAGTCCTAGCCACGGCAATCAGAGAAGAAAAAGAAATAAAAGGAATACAAATTGGAAAAGAAGAAGTAAAACTGTCACTGTTTGCGGATGACATGATACTATACATAGAGAATCCTAAAACTGCCACCAGAAAACTGCTAGAGCTAATTAATGAATATGGTAAAGTTGCAGGATACAAAATTAATGCACAGAAATCTCTTGCATTCCTATACACTAATGATGAAAAATCTGAAAGAGAAATTATGGAAACACTCCCATTTACCATTGCAACAAAAAGAATAAAATACCTAGGAATAAACCTACCTAGGGAGACAAAAGACCTGTATGCAGAAAACTATAAGACACTGATGAAAGAAATTAAAGATGATACCAACAGATGGAGGGATATACCATGTTCTTGGATTGGAAGAATCAACATTGTGAAAATGAGTATACTACCCAAAGCAATCTACAGATTCAATGCAATCCCTATCAAATTACCAATGGCATTTTTTACGGAGCTAGAACAAATCATCTTAAAATTTGTATGGAGACACAAAAGACCCCGAATAGGCAAAGCAGTCTTGAGGCAAAAAAATGGAGCTGGAGGAATCAGACTCCCTGACTTCAGACTATACTACAAAGCTACAGTAATTAAGACAATATGGTACTGGCACAAAAACAGAAACATAGATCAATGGAACAAGATAGAAAGCCCAGACATTAACCCACGCACCTATGGTCAATTAATCTATGACAAAGGAGGCAAAGATATACAATGGAGAAAAGACAGTCTCTTCAATAAGTGGTGCTGGGAAAACTGGACAGCTACATGTAAAAGAATGAAATTAGAATACTCCCTAACACCATACACAAAAATAAACTCAAAATGGATTAAAGACCTAAATATAAGACCGGACACTATAAAACTCTTAGAGGAAAACATAGGAAGAACACTCTTTGACATAAATCACAGCAAGATCTTTTTTGATCCACCTCCTAGAGTAATGGAAATAAAAACAAAAATAAACAAGTGGGACCTAATGAAACTTCAAAGCTTTTGCACAGCAAAGGAAACCATAAACAAGACGAAAAGACAACCCTCAGAATGGGAGAAAATATTTGCAAATGAATCAACGGACAAAGGATTAATCTCCAAAATATATAAACAGCTCATTCAGCTCAATATCAAAGAAACAAACACCCCAATCCAAAAATGGGCAGAAGACCTAAATAGACATTTCTCCAAAGAAGACATACAGATGGCCACGAAGCACATGAAAAGATGCTCAACATCACTAATTATTAGAGAAATGCAAATCAAAACTACAATGAGGTATCACCTCACTCCTGTTAGAATGGGCATCATCAGAAAATCTACAAACAACAAATGCTGGAGAGGGTGTGGTGAAAAGGGAACCCTCTTGCACTGTTGGTGGGAATGTAAATTGATACAGCCACTATGGAGAACAATATGGAGGTTCCTTAAAAAACTAAAAATAGAATTACCATATGACCCAGCAATCCCACTACTGGGCATATACCCAGAGAAAACCGTAATTCAAAAAGACACATGCACCCGATTGTTCATTGCAGCACTATTTACAATAGCCAGGTCATGGAAGCAACCTAAATGCCCATCAACAGACGAATGGATAAAGAAGAAGTGGTATATATATACAATGGAATATTACTCAGCCATAAAAAGGAACGAAATTGAGTCATTTGTTGAGACGTGGATGGATCTAGAGACTGTCATACAGAGTGAAGTAAGTCAGAAAGAGAAAAACAAATATCGTATATTAATGCATGTATGCGGAACCTAGAAAAATGGTACAGATGAGCCAGTTTGCAGGGCAGAAGTTGAGACACAGATGTAGAGAATGGACATATGGACACCAAGGGGTGAAAACTGCGGTGGGGTGGGGATGGTGGTGTGCTGAATTGGGCGATTGGGATTGACATGTATACACTGATGTGTATAAAACTGATGCCTAATAAGAACCTGCAGTATAAAAAAACAAACAAAACAACTAATACTAAACTTTCATTGGGTTATTTGTATGGAAACATGTTAATATAAATGTTTCAGACATTACATGAAATTTCTAAAAAAAAAAAAAAAAAATGACTACTTTTTCTTTTAGTGGCTAAAAGAAAATATAATAAAAATCAGTAGATAATGGTGAATTTAAAATGACCCATTGCAGTATTTTAAAAACATATTTTCTTTCTTCCATACATAAAAATGCTCTTCCTTAGAATTATTGTAAAGCAGTTGAATACTTTGGAGCCAGGAAGAAATTTAATCTGCAACCAGTGTAGTCACTTAAAATATATGTGACCTTGAATAATTTTCTTTATTTTTAGTGATCAATTCTAAAGCAATCAAATAATATAACTCTGAAAAGCAAATTTTTTGCTTATATTTTTGCTTGAAAAGGAAGAATGTAGAGGATTTAGAGTAAAATAAACCTACATGTGTTGGCTACTTAATTGTTGTTGATATTATATTGTATGATAAGAATATCCAAAAAGTAGCTAGTAATTATTGGTCAAAACTACCTAAAAGTATTATGTAATGCAAGTATGAGGGCTTTAGGAATTTGCATACACCAAGATTCTATGGCAGCATTACTGCTATAAAGATGGTCAATATGACCTAAGTGACAAATATCTATACAATATCATAACATTGCAAAGCATTATGAATGAGTTAATGTTAAAGACGTGACTACCAGCAAGTGCTGTGAAGAACAAAGTTCCTGTAGATCAAATATGTACTTTGATTTAGCACTTGTAAAGTATTATTTTTCATTGGACTTCAATTTTGTTGTCCATCATTATGACCTTAATGGAAATATTTTGATGAACTCTTTTCTTAGTTTCAAATCATGTCCTTATTGTGGCTTACAAAGGAGCTGGTCCTTAGCTCTCTCTCTCCAATATTTCCAACTATATTTCCTTTCTCATTCCCTCAAAAAAGCCAATTATGGTTTTGCTTCAGAGTATTTGTAGGTGTTCTGTACCTAGAGAATGTCCATTCCCCAAATATTCACATAGTTTCCTCCCTCACTTTATTCATCTCTCTGTTCAGTCTTCACCAAAACAAAAAGGGCTTTTCTGATTATATTATCTATAACAGCAATTCCTTCCTCTATATATCCCCTTACTGTAATTTATTTTTCACAGTATATACAACTAGCTGTCAATAAGTTACATATTTTCATCCACTTAGCTTCTGTAACAAACAATGAACAAATCATCCCTGTTTAATCTAGTAAAATTTGATTTCTAATTCACATTAGACTTTAGACTCTTGTCAGGAGGTTCTCTTCCAAGCACTGACACTTGAGTCATGTATTATTCCATCATGTGCCTCTGTCATTTTCTAAGGTCCTTGGCATTGTCAGTGAATTAACATAGAGATAGACAGACAATAAAGAACAAAGCAGGATGGCCAGATTTAGGAGTGGCATACATTAATGTTTCCCTTTAGCCAGCACCCAGTCATGTGTGCTCATTTTAACTGAAAGGGAGACTGTAAAAATTTGAGTCTATGTGTGCTGTCTGCTCAGAACAAGGAAACGGTACTGACTATCCCTAAACAAGAGTCTATGACAATATTTACTTTTCCACATGTTATGTTCTGTCCCCTGAACTACATGTTATACCCCTAGAAGGAAACAGGATTATTTGGTTTGTCTCCTGCTCTATCCCCATTGCCTAGAACAGAGCTTTGCATGTGGTAACTGCTCAATAAATATTTTAAGCGAAAGAATAAATGCAGTCTTTTATATACCTTTTGCTCCACATTGGTCTAAAATCTGAAAACATACACTAGAGACAAAAGAATCTGCTAGCATCTAGTATTCTGAACTAACTGGCACAGATCAGAAATGTAGTTATAAGCTGGTAGCTCTGGCTCACCCTCATGATGGTCAGCTCAGGTTTTTATTTGATTCCTTTTCTTCACACATTGGCATCAAGTTATTGTATACATAAAATAGACTAAGTTCCTCTCACCATTAAATAGAATTTGCAAATACATAATTTCACTACAAAAATTATTTTAAAATACAGTTTAAAATTTTGTTAAAAAAATGAAAAAAAATCTTTTTGATGAGAATTTTGATTTGTTTACTTTCTCATTTTTTTAATGAGGAAGTGGACTGAATATGACATTTAAATCAGCAGGGCACTGGTTTCTTTCTATAACATTTGCAGATAATTTAACAAAACACTTTAAAACAGTCTTGTTGACCTCTGCAATGATATAAGGAAGCTGTTGTTTTATTGCTTCTATTTACAGAAAAGGAACATGGGGCTCAGAATCTGTCACTTCCAAAATATCACCAACTCATGAGCAGCTAGGTTGTAACCTGATACCCATTCCACTTCACTAGGAAACACAATCACTTATGAACAGAGCTCTCATAATCTCCAACACAATTTGCTCAACAAAATCATCACAATCATTAATTTTCAAATACACGTTTTGATAGTATTGATCACAGTTTCCTAATTTATTGGCTTAAAAAAAGCATGAATCCAAGCTCACATGGGCCTTTTTGTCAGACCTTCATGGTAAGTTTTGTAACAGAGAATAAGCCAGAAAGGGGAGGGGAGGTGTTATAGTACTCCACAGATGCAGGTCTCGCTCCAAAATGTGATTACAAAAAGTTGAACTAATTTACCTCAAATAGTTAGATGACCACCCACAATATGAGAGTAGTAAGTTCAGAAGGTATCCTCTTCAAAGAGTGGTTTTGCAAAAATGTCCACTCAGGATAAATCAGAGCTCATATTATAGGCAAACATTCAAGTGCAAAGTTTATATTCCATGATGGATGTAGAAATTCACAACTTGAACTGTGACTCAGGGTGGGTTATAGCAACAGTGAGAAATTGAGTTCATATACAAACAAAACGTCCAGTATTAGGGATGGAAACAAACAAAAGAAGAAGAAGAAGAAGAAGAAAGAGTATAAATGGGATACTCCTTACTTCATAACAGGGCATCCATAAGCTTAGTGCTAGCACTTCAGATTACAGGTTTAAGGGCTGCAGAATCTTTTGAGGTCCTACCTATGAGCAAAGAGACAAAGCCAAATGTAAAATGTTTGGTGCTTATTGTCCAGATCCTGGAAAAGACTGAGCCTGTAAACCAATGGTTTTCAGATATTTGTTTTAGAGCAAGCCAGTGCTTAGGTAATCAGAATTGGGTGTGACCATGGGAGTATAACATCCTAGGGGAAGGTGCTTCTGGAAGGCAGGATGACTTTGAAAATTGCATAGTGTCACTTCTTAGAATTTGCATGTGTTGGTGTTTAACTTCTCTCTATATATTTATTTAGAAGAAAGAAAGAGCAGCATGAAGTATAGGAAACCAAATTGTGTAAATCCATGATAATGGTTTTCTTATGGAAGGTATGTATGCATGACAGCTATAAAATACTAACCAATAAGAAACTCTTTTATTAAGAACTTTTTATTTTATAAATTCAGAATTTAATAGTTAAATATTACTTCAAAAAATTCATATATGCCTTTACTTGGTAATAATTAAAAATTATTTTAATACAAAGTACATAAAGATATTTATGACAATAAATGGGCATATTATAATGCTGTGGGAGACAGAACAAAATATAAACTTGATAGGTCTATGCTTGTTTCCTTTTTCTAATGCAAGTATAGCTTTCAGTATTTTTGTTTTGTTTTGTTTTGTTTTGTTTTGTTTTGTTTTGTTTTGTTTTGTTTCAATGTTGTACCAGACAAGTTTAGTCACTATCTTGGCTCTTTATTTGGTAACTACCTGGGTGAATTTTATAAACCTAAAAATTCTCAAGTATAATCTGTCACCTTTTTAATAAAACTAGCCCAGTCTAATTATTTTTTTCTTATATTGAAAATTGAGTGGCTTAAATGAGATTAATTTATTTTTTAAATTGGAGTAAATTTGCTTTACAGTGTTGTGTTAGTTTCTGCTGTACAATGAAGTGAATCAGCTATATGTATACCTATATCCCCTCCCTCTTGGACCTTCCTCCCAGCTCCTTCATCTCACCCATCTAGTTAGTCACAGAGCACCAAGCTGAGTTCCCTGTGTTATACAGCAAGTTCTCACTAGCTATCTATTTCACACATGGTAGTGTATTTATGTCAAACCTAATCTCCCTATTTGTCCCACCCTTCCCTTCCCCCACTGTGTCCACATGTCCTTTCTCTACATCTACATCTCTATTCCTGACCTACAAATAGTTTCAACTGTACCATTTTTCTGGATTCCACATATATGCATTAATGTACAATATTTGTTTTTCTCTTTCTGGCTTACTTCACTGTGTATGGCAGATTCTATGTCCATCCACATCTCTACAAATGACCAAATTTTGTGCCTTTTTATGGCTGAGTAATATTTCATTGTATATATGTACCACATCTTCTTTAACCATTCATCTATTGTTGGACATTTAGGTTGTTTCCATGTCCTGACTATTGTAAATAGTGCTGCATTGAATCCTAGGGTGCATATGTCCTTTTGAATTATGGTTTTCTCATGGTATATGCTCAGTAGTGGGATTGCTGGGTCGTATGGTAGTTCTATTTTTAGTTTTTTAAGGAACCTCCATACTGTTCTCCATAGCAGCTGTATCAATTTACATTCCCCCCAACACTGCAGGAGGGTTCGTTTTCTCCACATCCTCTCCAGCATTTATTGTTCATAGATTTTTTTGATGATGGCCATTCTGACCAGTGTGAGATGATGCTTCATTGTGGTTTTGATTTGCATTTCTCTAATAATTAGTGATGTTGAGCATCTTTTCATGTGCATTTTGGCCATCTGTATGTCTTCTTTGGTGAAATGTCTATTTAGGTCTTCCATCCATTTTTTAATTGGGTTATTTGTTTTGTGTTTTTTTTTTTTTTTTTTGATATTGAGTTCCATGAGTTGTTTGTATATTTTAATCCTTTGTCCATTGCTTCATTTGCAAATATTTTTTCCCATTCTGAAGGTTGTCTTATAGTCTTGTTTATAGTTTCCTTTGCTGTGAAAAAGCTTTTAAGTTTAATGAGGTCCCATTTGTTTATTTTTGTTTTTATTTTCATTACTCTAGGATGTGGGTCAAAATAGATCTTGTTGTGGTTTATGTCAAAGAGTGTTTTTCCTATGTTTTCCCCTAAGAGTTTTATAGTGTCCAGTCTTACATTTAGGTCTTTAATCTGTTTTGAGTTTATTTGTGTGTATGGTGTTAAGTAGTGTTCTAATTTCAGAAATCTCTAGCATTCCTATACACTAATAATAAAAAATCAGAAAGAGAAATTAAGGAAACAATCCCATTTACCATTGCAACAAAAAGGAGAAAATACCTAGGAATAAACCTACGTAAGGAGGCAAAAGACTTGTACTCAGAATACTATAAATCACTGATGAAAGAAATCAAAGATGACATAAACAGATGGAGAAATATACCATGTACTTGGATTGGAAGAATCAATATTGTGAAAATGACTATATTACCCAAAGTAACCTGTAGATTCAATGCAATCCCTATCAAACTACCAATGGCATTCTTCACAGAATTAGAACAAAAAAGTTTACAATTTGTATGGAAACATAAAATACCCCAAATAGCCAAAGCAATCTTGAGAAAGAAAAATGGAGCTGGAGGAATCAGGCTACCTGACTTCAAACTATACTACAAATCTGCAGTAATCAAGACAGTATAGTATTGGCACAGAAACAGAAATATAGATCAATGGTACAGGATAGAAAGTCCATAGATAAGCCCATGCAAATATGGTCACCTAATTTATGATGAAGGAGTCAAGAACACACAATAGAGAAAAGATGGCCCCTTCAATAAGATGTGCTGGGAAAACTGGACAGCTAAACGAGTTTAATTTGATTTGTAGGTATTCTGGATATTAATATTTATTAATTTTATGTGTTTTAGCATTATATTCAAGTGTGTGTTCTTTCTTAATATTTCTTTATGACATTGCTTATTGTGTTAAAAAACATTTTAATGTACTGTAATTGATTACATATCACCTTACTTCAATGATTTATAATACTACTACTGCCTTATATCATTTCTGTATATGATTGGTCTAATTTTAACAATATTTTTCTGTTACATTTATTGGTGTCTCTACTCTCATCAGTACTACACTGTCTTAATTTTTGTAAATTTATAGAATATCTCTGCTAGCATTTATAAAATATCTCTGCTATCTCTGTCCTACTACCTTTGTAGATTAAATTAGGGGAGGATTAAATGTATTACTTCATTGAGTCAGTCCATGAACAATCAGGTTGCCTTTTTGTCTTTCTATTTTTTGTGTACCTATCTCCTAAGACACTTTTTATGTCTTTGGCTAGGTTTATTCCTCACTACATTTTGATTTTTTTGTCAATTATGAATGGGATCTTTGTCTCCAAAGAGTGATAATTATTTTTATGTGATAATTTTTAGTTAACCAACTAGGTTAGTTATCCTATTAATTCAAGTGTTTTGTATAAATGAGTTGCTGGATTTTCTATGTAGTTAACCAAGTCAATTAAAAGCAAAGAAGTTCGTATTTCTTTTAACGATTCTTGTGATTTACATATCGTTTCTGATTTTGTGGCATTTGCCGAGTGCCTCCAATACAGGGTTGAATAGACATGGTGGAAAGGACTATATTCCTCCTTTAATGTCAATATTTCTCAATGCCAAGTTTACTATTTATTTTTAATGTATGTCATTTATTAAGTTAAGAACATTTTATTTCTCTTTCCTATATTCTCTTTAAATAACAAATGAATGTTGACATTTGTTAACTATTTTTAAACATCTGTCTGTGAGAGTCATAATTTATCAATTTCTAAGTAATTTTTCAAAATACTCTATTTAATTGGTTTTCAAAGTTAAATAAGGGTTATAGATCCTTAAATGTTAAAAAAAAAGTCCAACCACTACACAGACTTTAATGATTTTAAGAGAATCAATTTCAATAGTTTCAATGTCAATTGTGTTCTTTCTTAATATAGATGTGTCTGAAAATATGCCCTTTGGCAATTGTCCTTTTGCATGTAACCAAAGAAAATTCTAATTTTAACCCACCCAGAATTTTTCTATATTGAACTCTCACTGATTATAAAGTATGTTGGAATACAAAACTGAAGGAAAATTAAACATATTTGTGTCTGCAAATGTCCTTTAGTCAATGTACCCTGAAGCCAAGAAGGGCATTATGTCATGTTCTGCCTTATGCGTGTTTTACTTAAGCATGCCTCATGTGATGTAAGGTTTGGCTATGTCAACCCATATTGAGATATTCAAGATCCAGATATATTGTAATGAAGTAGGAGAGATGATAGCTTTCATTTAATAACTTCACCTCTTCAACTTCTCTCTTATTGTAAAAGAATGAGTCACTGCTAAGGGAGAATCTTACAAGAGAAAAGAAAAAGAGAACATACTTTTGAGCAATGAATGCTATTTAGGTGATATTTATTTCATGTTAAAAAATCATGACAACACTTTCTACTCTATCTGTCTATTACAGATTAAATTAATGCCCCACACTTTGTATTCCCTCTCTGAAAACCAAACAAACATCCAATGCCTTTGTCATGTGACATTGCTTTGGCTCCCATTAGTCAGGTGAGTATTTATCCCTGATCCCTTCACATGGGGTTTGGCCTTCTTTGACCAATGGAGTTTAAGAGAAAGAAGAGAAATTGGCAATGTTAAGTGTTGAGGCTAATGCCATAAGAAGCATCAAAAAGTTCAACCAACCTTTTTTCATTTTTGCTCTGTACCACAAGAAAAACACAGTGTTGCTTCTTAAGCCTGGATCCTGAGAAGAAATCGGTTGGAGCAGACCCAAATTGCCCCAAAGCCTAGACTACTTTCAAATGAAAATCAAGAAGGCAGACTGAAAGCTCACATTTGCTTTGCTGAAAGTGTGAGGGCAGGGTTAAGCTAAAAAATTATTTTCTCTGCCTCATACAAGAGCAATACCTCAGACAGCAAGAAAAAACCAACAACTAAACTAGTTGCATTCTCATGTATAATTGTGTGATGTTTAGTAATTATTGAGATGTCTCCCATTTAATCATCACGAATAATGAACACTGTTATGGGTAAAATTTATTTTGAACTTGCTATTATCTGTGTTCTGTGAGTCAAATCAAGGCATACAGCTCTAGATTTTCCCATGAACACAGATATGAACACTTGAAAAGAAGACAACAGGGACCCTCAAGGCAGATGCATGTTTTATGCATACGTGTTTTGCATTCCACTCTTCATTTAAAGAATAGACTCATCTTTAGTGTTATTATAAACTGTATCTAAATTTAAAGCACTGCTAAAATATGAAACATAGTGTAGTGTATTTCTAAATGAAGATGATTTATTCATTGACAAAGCAAACTGTCACACTGTGAGGAAGAACAAGACAAAAAAAAAAAAAAGCTTATGTGAAAGCTAATATTTTTCTGCAAAAAGGAAAAAGGGATGTGGCTGAAGTAGGACACTGAGGATTATATTTAGGTACTGGTGTTCTTGAACCAAAAGGATGCACAGAAAGATAAAATAGAAACTATTGGGACTAATGCATGTGTTGTAAATTCTAGTACTGGAATTATAAATATCCAAGGAACAACCTCAATTCATTAGGAAGGCTAAATTTAGGACATTCTAACATTGCTTCAAAGTTCTGATAAAAACAATTTAAAAAAAAACTATAAGTACTAATAAGCACCAACAAAAGAAGTGGAGTCTCATGCCATATGCATAATAAATACATTAGTCAACACATTTTCTTTTGAGAAGTTACAACTCAAGATATATATTTCTGAGGCTTACAGATATCCATTGAACATATTTTATAATCACATAAATCACCATAGAATCAAAATTTTCTACAACAAATGAAAAATAAAACAGAAAATTGAACTTTTTTTTTTAGTTAAAAATATGTATTCAGAATTATACTGGTCATTGCACTGGTAAAACAAAACACTTATTACTTATAATAATTAAATAGCATTATGAGAAAATAATGAAGAATAACAGAATTATAGGCCACAGACCCCAATTCATCAGAGATCTTCCTGGAAAAACAAGAAATAAAAGGAAAAATTACAAGTGAAAACAACGTAACACTTGATAATTTATGCTTATACTTAAATCTCAGTACAGGAAAAGGGGGCAAATCAGATAGAATACTTGGCTTAGGCTCAAGCCTTCCTTAACTTTCTTTTCTCCTAAGTTCTAACTCAAAATAAATAGGAAAAGCATGAGAAGCAGGAGAAAGGGATGTTTGACACTCTCTCCAAAAAGAGCATGAATCCATTCCCCACTTCTGAAGACTGTGTGTGAGAGAGATAAGGTATCTTGGATTAAATTATTTTATAGGTACTCAAATAATGAAAATGACATTATCTTTGATCTGGAATCTGACAAATCAGATTAAACTGCCCATCTTCAGGGTGGGATAGGAAAGAGTAAAGAAAAGAGTGAGTAAACTAAAATGTATATTTGTCAAAATCATGTTTACAAATAACTTTGATAAATACTTACCTTAAAAGAAAAACAAAAGAAGTAGTGTGTTATTTTTCTAGAATGTAGTAGAAATTCAAAGGGAAACAATATTTCTAGGGTTTTCTGAGGAAAAGGAAAAAAAATTTTAAAGGAAAAAAATTAGCTCAGAGTTAATAAGAAACTGCTAAGAAAATGCATAGCGTCATAACCAGAAATGAATCAAATAAGGAACAAAAACAGAAATACGTAATAAAAAAAAAAAAAAAAAAACACGGCTGCAACAAAGACTATTAATCAGATTACAAGGATAGTGAGGGAGAGGAAGATATCTTAGCAAAGAAATGTACATGACTAATGTATATAAAGGTTAAGCCAAATACAACTTGAGTTTTACAAAAGTTTTAAGGGAAATTCAATGATTTTAACTATATAAAAATATCTATTTTGAAGAGAATGATCTATAAATTATAAACCATAAAACATAAATATTTAAAATACATAACAGTCTTGTCAGTGAAGACTTATCCAAATGAAATCAAGTTTCTAATTTCTGACAAATATTATCTAAAGGCAGAATCTAAAAACAACAAAAAACAACAACAAATGGCAAAATAGAACTCTTATTTCAAAGAAGTATCATCACCAAAATTTAGGAACTCAAGAAAAGTTAGAAAAATACAGGTGAGCAAACATCTTTCTGATATAGTGTGAGTTGTTGATATGGAAATTTTGGACCAAGGACATTGCTATAAATAACTAGTAAAACTCTAGAATCATTTAGAAAATATGATTTGGTTGCATTTTTAAAGAAAGATCAACGACTAATACAATTTTACTGAGGAAAATTATGCTAAGCATAATTTTGAGTATGCACCCCTTTTGAGTATGCATAAGATCTTTTCTAGATTATGAAACCATGAAAACACAGATATATATCAATTAAGATTGTAATAAAGCAAAGTCTCTCATAAGACACTCCAGGACAATATCCACTCTAAACGTGGAATGAGAAGTTTTAGTAATCTTCTACAGGTTTGTTCTTGTCCTTCTCCTGTTCACATTGTCAGAAACAATAAATATATAGTAATAAAACTTGAAGCTGAAGTAGAATTCATAAAATCTTCAGATATTGTATTGGGCATGATTAAACAACAATCCAAGTGCTCCAACTGAAAGGAAGGTAGCTTTAAAATGTTAATTAGGAAGTTGCCGGTATTAGAGTTTTACCTCACTGAGGTAAAGAAATTTAAATTTGTAGTACACATCTTATTAAGGAAGTGACTTTAAAAACCTTTAGTATGTATTGATATACCACAGATATTTAGCAAAGTGATATAGAACCTTCAAAAAAGTGAGAATTCAGTATAGTTTTCTAAATGATTATAAGAATCACTGTCATGTATTAAGAAAGAGGCAATGAGAATGGAAAGCAAGGGCAGATGGTTATAAGAGAGATCATGGAGGTGTGACTAACAAAATATGTGCCCTGCCTAAATGTCATAACAAGAAAAACTAAGAACTTAAGGTGATTCTTAAGTTTCAAACCTTGTTAAGTAGAAACAGTATAATATGTACTTGTAATCTAGAATAGAGAACTCCTGAAGGAAGATTATTTTAGTTTATGTTTGTGTGTGTTGATTACCATCTTGTTAAGTGCACTGAATTTGCTAAGCTATGGAGATAAGGAGATACATTCTTCCTTAATTTAAAAAGCCATTTATTTAACTTTCATGGAGAACACAATTTATACAAAGAATCCCTGTATATATCAGAATGGGAAAATAGGAAGCTGTGAGAGTTTAACACTTAACAAGCATCACAAATTAACAAGGGTAAAATTATAACTCCTGCCTGTTTGACTCTAAATCCAATGTTCTCTTTCTCTAACCTAGACCTATTTGTAAAAAGATGAGTTAAATATTAGTTCATTCATTGCTTCATTTCTAAATCCAGGCTTTGGTCCTGGAACTCACAGAGTTAATTCACCTTTTCTCAGCATGGTTGTGTCTTCTGAGCCTTCAAAGCTCAGAGTGGAATTGCTTTCAGACAGATGTGGTTTCAAAACCATACTCCCCATTAAATAGGTTTATGACCTTGAGTGACTACCTTAACCTCCCTGAGGCTGAACAAAGCTGTTAATGAGCTCACAAAAAGGTCACTGAGAGTAGTCCTCACATAGTGCAATTAGGGAAAGGAAGCAGGCCAAATAGTAATTAGAAACAGGAATTGATTCAGATAGGCATCAGGAATACAAACTGCTGGGTTAGATCAATCAGCCAATCAATTAATTTGGGTTAAGAAAGGAGGAAGAATCATGAAAGATCACTTGGATATGTACGTACTAATTCTGACTTCTTTTGTATCTTAACTCTATGTCATCTGTTTTTAAGGAGTGTTCGTCTGCGAAGCAGAGAGCTGTTTGAAAAACTAGAGCACTGAATTAAGAATAAACAATTTAATTTATCTTAAAATTTTATTTGCTCATTGTCAATATTGGGGATTAGATTATAGAAATCGCAATGGATTAGAACTAAGGAGATTTGCTTCCCAGTACTTATCTATTAGGAATATGTTGTTGACCTCTACTGCCTGTTCTTGAATAACTCTGAACCACAATTATCCACTCTGTGGAATGAGGGTTTTGGATAAATAATTTCCAAAGACTCTTTTGAAATAAAATTTCTGATTCTATCTTTGGGTTCTAACGAAATCACAGAGATAGAAAAGGAAGCTTTAAACAACAAAATATATGCAAATATTAAAGATAAGCTGGGATTGAAAAGGAATTGTCCCACATTAAGAAAATGATTTTAAATTAAGGAACCCTTTAATCAGTCATACTACTTTAGATAAAGGGTACTTTTAATTATAATATATAAATAAAAGTATAAAATATGGATGAAAAAAGAAACCAAAAGTGGATAGACATTTGGAAATATTAATTTGACAAGTATAAGAATATTTGTATAAACAATTTGTAAATTTGTAGTAATAGTGGAAGGATAAATGTGGGTAATAAATCCTACCAAATAAAGAAATACAAGAGGGTTGCTGTGTTATAATTTAAATAAAAGTATCTAAATATTATTATATGTAAAATAATGGTACACATGCTTAAGGCTTATCACATTTAACAGAAAAGAGAAAAGCTTCTGATTATTAATAAAAAGAAAAAAGCATATCAGAGATGTAAAAATTTAGATCAGTTTTTAGTGAAATTCTACTGAGACATAAAATGGTATCTAAAATTGTAAGTTTCCTCATTTTTATCACATAATTATAAGAATTAAAAAAAAATCATCAAGTGCACTGCATTTCAATCCATTTTTTCATCATTTCATCAATCGCATAATGCCCAAACATGATAGAGACATATATTCTGAGGTTGTAAGATGTTGACAATGAATTACGTTGCCACCTGATTCCGATTCCATTATTTAATGCTTTTTTATTTGCTATACATGGGATTTTTCTATCATTTTATTTAATTCAACCTGAAAGCGCTGTTAAAAGTGGTGTGCGTGTTGTTCTTGTATGCTACCAGCATGGTTGGCCATAAGGTATGGTTTGAAATTGAATTTCATTAATAGCTCAGCAGCCCACTAGTATCCTCTCTATATGAAGGCATGTCAGATTCATAGAGAACAAGCAGGGACCTGTCTTAGTTTGATCTCACAAGTACCATCCCTTCTAAAATAAGGTAAAATGCTTAATCAAACCAAAGGCCTTGATGCATCCTCGTTTCTGAAGACCGAAACCCCAGGCACATGGGTTTGTCTCATTTTTAGATACACATAATAAGACGGTCATTCTGAAAGTTCGTTCATGTGTGTGTGATACAACTGCTGACACAGTAGGCTTGCATTCTTTTAGAACATGGGGCACAGTGGGAGTTTGCAACAGGCTCTATTTGTTAGTCAGCTCTCACAATGGATCAGAGTCTAAGTCCTTTCACCCCAGGTTTCAAAATAGAAACATGAGCCCTCTGAGAACTCTTTTATGTATTTCTTTTACACTTGACTGCAAAAATAATGAGCAATTAGCTCTTGTGATGAGGCACTGCTGTTTAAATAAACGACTTGTAGATATTTCAAGTAGTCCATTTGAATCCTGGAGAAAAGAAAAGAAGTCTACTTAGAATGAGCCTTCCTATTTAGTCTTCAAAGTCCTAGGTTGCTCACCACCAAGCTGAGCTTCTGAAAAAAATGGTTGCTTTTAGCCTCCATGAAATGCTGGCACCCTGTCAGAATCATGTTTTTCAAGTTTCATTTCCTAGTGCCAAATTTTCATGCTATATAACTCTTTAGGTAGCCTCCAAGAAAAGTTATAGCTTTAATATAGAAAACCATATTCCTTTTTGACAGACTTAGTTCTATTTAACAGATTTGTTTGTAGGTTTTACCAGATGTAGAAATTTCATTTGAAAAAAAAAAAAAAATTGAAATACTCTATTCTTGAGCCCTTTCCTTAAAAGCTAGTCAAGGACATATCTGGAAGCTGATTTTTTTGTTTTGTTTTGTTTTCCTGCCCAATATTTTTTTAAGCTCATAATGGATCTAAATCATATTAGATTTAAACTGATCTGAAACCCTTTAATCCCAATTTATATAGTTTAGTAATCCATGATTAAAGGATCAATTTCACTTTGATTTTTTTTTCCTTTGTAAAATGCGTGAACACTTTTGGAAAGCTCTAAAATTCCAGTATTAGCATTTAACAAGTCTAGGTTTGGAGACTCTTAGAGAGAAAATTTTTTCAGCCTCAAATACTTGTACTGAGAGAAATCAGTTCCTCATGGTGAGTTATGGCATTCCATTTCTAATTTTGTATAAATAGTGTCTTAAAATAGAGTCTTATGACAAAAGAGCAAAAGAGTTAAAAATGCTTTCTCTACTCTGCCATTTCATCATGTTACTTACTTCTTTAGGTTAGTTTTTTTTTTTTTTTAATTTAAAAATAACACATTGAAGCAAACATCAGCACTGTAATTTATTAATACCGGATCAGATTAGTTTATCAGATCCCTAAGAGAAATACAGAAAAAAGATGAGTAACTGGTAGGAAATTTTTAAAGGAAAATATATATATCCACATATGTATAGTTAGAATATGGGACATAAGATCCAATCCTGAAGGTCTACTCTAATAGATTTTTGGTAACTATAAAGAAATGGTTCCCATGAGAGGGTAAACTCCTCTTCATCAGAACCTATATGTTTTGCATCTTTACCTAACACAAGATACATCATTCAATCCCTAGCACCTAGCACTTAAAAAGGATTCAAACTTTGCTGAATTAAGAATGTGTGACATCTGTTGTATGAAGTAGTCTTCCAGTAAAGTGTACTGATTGAAGATAGGGGACAGAAAGTAGAATAGGGTTCTAGTAGAATCATGTGCCATAATCAAAGGATTTTGTTTCATCATATGCTTTCATAGATAAATTCTTGTGTATGACTTCCTTCCTGTGACTATAAGAAAAAGGCCAATCTTTAAAATATCTGTAGAATCTTATTCTGTTTGAATAGAAAAACATTTTCGTTCTTGTTCTCTGCACAATGCTGATGACAGCATAATGTTCAGTACAGGAAGTCCTGTTAGAAGGACTACCCAGGACAGTGGGGAAGGCGTGCTCCCAGAAGCTAATGACTGCAGTGCTATAGAGTAGGAGTCAGAGGGAAGAAGTCCCTTACATAGCATTCTTCATGTTTTCTGTAAATCCATTTTATCCTCTCCAGGGAAAGATTCAATATGAATGACATAATTTGGATTTCTGCAAAGCAAGAGTATCTCTCTAGTGGAGGATTAAGGACTGAGAAAATTAGAAACACTCCAGGAATTGAAGAAGGTAGGAAGTTAATAGATGGCGAGTAATGGAGAGATCAGAACAAAAGGTCTGGGGGGTATTTTGGGTTTAAAGACCACTTCATCGAAAATTTGAAGTGAAGAAAACCTATCAAGTAGGAAAGTAATGGAACCATTTATTCAGCTCACAAAACAGACTTTAGATGATTGGTATAGAGACTTTCTAAGCAAAAAAAATTTGTAGTGTGGGCACAGCAAAAACTGCACACATGAGAATCAAACAGAATAGAAAGTCCATCATTCTTCTGCATGGCAGGGCTTCAATGTCAGAAAATTTCCCGACAAAGAAGATACAAGGCCCACAGCTTCCTTGTTCTGCCCCCAGTAATGATCTCATGCACTGCAGAGCTATAGGCACGTGGAAGCACAAAATGCTTACACCTGGAAAATAAGTTTCTGGCTTCTCTAAGTTTGCAGCAGCATATGTCTGTCTTATTTTTGGTATGTTTATCTGTCTCAAAACAGTCATTTTTAAAGCCAAGTTTCCTGAGCAAAGTTTCAGTATCATTTTTATCCAACTACTTGTAAAATAAACAAATGCTGTTTTGCTTTTGTCTGTAATTTTACACAAGCAGCTGCTTGAAATAGCCATTCTTTGGAATCATTAACTCGGTAGTGATCAGACAGAAGCTGGATGAATGTGGTTTGTGGTTTCCCCGTGTCTGTCATGAGCAGAGAGCTTCTTTGTGTTTTTCTCACTCTTCAATCTTTCTAACAACCCGTGATCCAATCCCTCCCTGCTTCCCAAGTGGAATTCTAATTCAAATGGAAAATTATCATGCTATAGCTACTAGAAGTATTGTGGAACAAAACCAAATGAATAAAGCCTGTCACCTAACTCACAAAATCATCTCCTTTTTTACATTTCCAAGTGATCAGTGAGTAAGAGAAAAGCAAAATTAGAATCATATTTCATCCTATCTTTTCCTGAACCACACACTTGGACAATATTTGGGGTGAATGAAAGTGTGAAACTCATACCATACCCATTAACCTCACTATTGCTGGCTCTGATCCTCTAGCTTTACCTTTTTTGACCACTTATACCAAGACCCTGCATTCATATTGTACCTCACAGGAAAATGTGGATATTTGCAATTACAGATATAAGTAACTTTGCCTGGCATCCAAACCATGACAAGCTCTTTTCTTCATATGTAAAGAAGAGAATAAATAAGAGTGATTTTGATAGAGTGATTTGGGGATTCTGAAGATTCAACTAAATTTAAATATACAAAATTTACTTTTAAAAAGAGTTAAAGCACTACTTTTAAAATAAGTGAGAAAGAAATCCCATTTTTATTTCATTAACATTGTCATGAGTCTTTCTTCATTTAATTAGAATCAATTATAAAATGGAAGTCATTTGATACTTGAAACGACTACCTATAAACAGAAATATTTCTCCAACTACCATGGGAGATAGATTTTACATGCTTAATTATTGGAACTTTAACAGAAAACTTAGAGCCTAAGTCAACCAAGATTATCTAACTGTCTCCTCAAGCATCGAGCCTAAGAGCAACAGATTAAAGACAAAACAGATGAAGTGGCTTGATTAAAAGGGAAATGCAAGTGCCATTGGAGCCCACTAAGGAAAAAGACTGTACAGCAGAGAAAATTTTTCCTGATTTTTCTGCCAGTCTAATATCAGACTAATCTTTTATCTCTCTGATTTTTACCCTTAAACTTTTCTATCTCGTTAGAGAATTTTTTTCTAATTTTAATAATTAAGACTTTTATAACTTAAAAGTGTTTCCAGGAAAGGAATCTTGAATTCTAAATGAGAATATCTCAGGCAACAAGGGCAACGAGGTCGAGCTCTGTAAACAGATCAAGATCATCCTATCTACTGCAGTGTTCCCGTGATCTTTCCATACTGTTGTCTGATCTCTTAGCAGAAGGAGCTCTGCCTATTAAAATTCTTCCAAAGATCATGGTGACAGGAATCTGAGTTAAAAAGACAGGGTGAGATTTCAATTTCTTAAGTGCTACTATTTTCGTAAAATATTTACTGTTACATTTTACGACTTTTAAACTTCTTAAGTTTTTTTTTTTTTTTTTTTTTTTTTTCCTTTTTACAATTGTATTCATGAGACTCTTATTTATTTGCTAAATCGTGTTCTTTTTATTCCGGGGAATTTTAAGATATAAAAGGGAAATTCCCAGCTCATATGTATTCCTCTTTGATTCTTTTCCTTTCCCTTCTCTGACTACAGACAGCTATCCTGTAGGTTCCCTTAAACACCCCCACTCCTTACAGGGGTGTGTGTTGGTTTGAAACTTCAGCAGTACCTGGGATGAAATTCAAAACTGGTCCCTGGAGGGCAAGGGTAATGAAAAAGGACCACACTAGATTGGCATGTGGCAGGTTTAATAAACAAGGGACTTACGTATGAGGCTTGTCTTGGGAGACTAAAAGACAAGTAGATCTCCACAGCCCACACTCCTCTTCCTCTCCATATCTTAAAAATGTATAGATAGGCCTTGAAAAGTGTTCAGTCACATATTCAGTCCAGATGGTCTCAACAATACATTACTCTCAAGACTGCATTCTTGAAATGGCTCCTAGTGTGGGCGGACTGGGCAGAATGCCCATTCCAAAGACAGGGGAGAAAATAAGGAGCCTCTGATTGCCAGGGTCCCTCTCGCAGGTCATGTCCTCTCGATGACCTCCTCCAACAAAGTGGTAAAGAGTAGGATGTTTGGGGCTCAACTTTTAGATAGCCCAGGTGCTGGCTGTCCTGTGTTACACTGACTAAGTGCCTGCTTTTCTTCATTTGTTTTCTTATCCCTATTTTATGGATATTAATAACAACAATAATAAAGCTTACCTCATTGAAATGTTGTGAAAAATGTTCTAAGATATTCCGATTAAAGCAGTTACTTTAATGTATGGCACTTAGGAAGTACTTAATACCAATTTCGTTAGTAAGACTAAAGTGTGAGGAAATGGTGTCGATACAGTGTTGGAGGGGCTAGAATGCAGCGTGGTGCTCTATAAATAGGTAATAAAATGGAGCTAATGCATTACATCTGAACTAGAGCAAGCCTGGAGGATGAAGCACTGGGCAGCCTCATGGTGCCCAAAGCCTCTGTGTAAGAAGTTTGTGTCACATGGGTAAGAGATAATAAATAGTAAAAAAATAAAACACAAAGTTTAAAAACAAAATTTGCTGACTTCTGACTGTTTTGTTATAGTTGTAATTGGTTATAATGTTATGAGATGCAGATAATGAATTAAACATATTATAGAAGTAAATTGTATTTATTGTTCTCTTATTAGGTCACAATTAATATTATAAAAATAAACTATATTTTTATAAAATTATTAAAAGTTATACAAATTATTTCTTTCTGCCTTTAGTAACCTGAGAGGAAGATATTATTCTGATATACAAATAAAGAATCTATAGCACAGAGTGTCTATGGTACTAAGTCCAATATCGGTGGTTGAACTTAAATATGAGTTAAGACAATTGCCTAGTTATGTCTCAGATTCCATTGGTCAGCATTTTAATGCTTCATCTAATCAGTAATATTTCCTAAATGTATACTGATTAATTCATTAAATATTTATTTGATATTTACTATTGGTGTGTGCTCTTTCACAATACATAGACAGGATTATATTCTTAAATAACTTATCATGTCATGAGGAAAACACATGTATTATTATTTTTAATGTAAGTTCTGATACATTAAGATGACAAAAATTGCTATACATGTTAAGAGAGCAAGAACTTAATAAAGACTCAGATTTTGTAGTACATCACTTGGCTTAAATTTCAAGATCTTGTTAACAAGTCACAACAGTTCTGTGGGGTCAATTTTATTATTATTTCCTTTTCTTGATAAGATCACTGAGGGCAAGAATGAGAGTCACAGTAGCTTGGCCAGAGTCACAAAACTGGTATGAGGCAGAGCTGTGTTGAAATTCAGTGGGTCTAAGTCAAAAGCTTGGGTTCTTAAACACTTGTGAAAATACCTTCACATACCTAAGGGGGAAATTAAAGGGTTGATAACATTGGTAGCATTTAAAATGGGCTACAAAAAAATGGATAGATTTTTAATACAACCACATAATTTCACAGACAAAAAGGCTTTTGTGATCCTCTACTTCCACCCCTTTATTTTACTGATGAGGTAGAGAATTGTGACAGGCAGAAGTTTATGGGAGTATGAGACAAAGGTATATTTTATGTTAGTGAAGTGGCATAATATAGATCTATTAGGGAAAGGTAATATTTTAGGTAAAGTTTGGTAGTTTAATTTGGCTGGACTATAGTCTGTATTGTGAACATATATAAATATATATATATATATATATATATATATCACTATATATATCACACTAATTATATATGTAGATTATATATCTGTAGACTATTGTAGCATAGTCTATATATGTAGAATAGGCTACATATAAAATTAGTGGGATATAAGACTGAAAATGCAGGCTGTGGCTAAAAATTTAAGGGTTCAAAATGAACACCTGAGTTTAGAAATGACTCAGTAGGAGATGTGGAACCATTGACTAGTTTAGAACAAAAAATTAGCACTGATAGTGTTAAGTTCAAAAATTTTCACCTGGGTAGCATGCAGGATAGGAAAGGGGTGAGAGATCATGAGTAGTTCAGGAAAAAAAAACAGATGATTGAAATTGATTAATTTGGAAAATGAAAAATGAGCATACATGAACAATTTATTACTAGTACAGAATCAATAGGACTTGTCAAGTACTCGATACCTGTAGCAGGAAAAGAAAAGAGCCCATGAAAAGCTTAAAAAAATCAATGCCTAAAAGAAGGGGGATACCATTAATAGAAATTAGCAAGTCAGCACTTTCAATAATATTACCTGTCATTTATTAAGATCTATTCTTGTATTAGTTTTAAGCTAAGATTTTTACAAACTTGGCTTCATTGAATCTTTAATATAAGACTAATAAATAACTGTATTATGCTCATTTTACAGGAAAGGACTTCAAGGCACATAAAAGGTAGACACTTTTCCTCAAATTGTAGAGCTAATAAAGGGTAGAGTCAGGATTTTATTACAGGATTTCATTACCCGGTTCTTAAGTTTCACTATAACATTTTTTGAGAATATAGTGAATATAAGTGTCAGTATTTTGAGTCTGAGTTACCAGTATAATATTTAGTTTGTAGTCAATGGGAGCTTAGAATTAGGAGAAACATACGGCTTAATAAATTATTTTGTGAGTTGATAAATTTAGATGTTTTAAAGTCTAGGAGCTGATAACAACTGAAAAGAGTGCTGGAAGAGAAGAATGCAAGGAAAGAGATTTATGGGAATACTTTTATCATTATTATTAGAAGAAGAGGAAGCAGGAGTGGAAGGACGCAAAGGGAGAAGAAGAGAAAAAAAAAACTTGTGATACGATGAGAAAGAACAGCATGAGAAAAAGATGGAGAATTATGAAGAATGCAATTTTCTTACAAAGAAAAACGGTGAAAAATACTATCTTAGAAATCTAGATTAATATGATGATCATAGTCTTTGTATTATTATTTAGTTATTATCCTAGCTCATGATATATCTAAATTAAATTTTAATAGTTATGTAGCTTGTATGTTTAACTAAATCAACCATTATAACATCTAACTTACCATGTGCCAGAGTGCGTGGTGGAATCTAGAGATAATAGGATGAATATGGCTCAATTTCAAGCCTCTCATTGTTCACACTACATGATCCACCGAAGAAGACAGAAATATTAACACATAGTTGTTCATTTTACTATGGAAAATGCTATAGCACAGGTCTGTAAATGAATTGTGTGAAAGTAGGGATCACCCATTCAGTCTGTAACACTTGTGTTCTTCATGGAAAGATGGCTTTTTAGATGATTCAAAGGATGATTCAGAAGAGATCATAAGGAAGAGGTGGGTTTTAGAAGGAGAGAAGTTTATGAATGACAGATGTATAAAGGTATGTGATATGTGGCAGGGAATTTTGTGACTCAGGAATAGGAAAAGGGGGAAAAAACTGGAAAGAGAGACCACAGCTAGAACAATGTGAGCATTTTGTATTATGTTCAGAGTTTTTTATATGGAAAAGTGAACCATGGAGGGATTTAAATAGAACTGCAACATAAACAAAAAATTGACATTGTTAGAAGTGCCCTGTTTGCAGGCAGGGTTAACTTCAGATTGAAAATAAATGATCGTAAATGATACCAGAGGCAGAGAGGTGAAGAGGTGGCCGTAGAAGTCACCATGAGAGGGAGGTAGAAATATAGGACCACAGTAATTACAGTGGGAATTTTAGGAAGCTGAAAAGTTAGTGTGGTTAGAAAATAGAGGCTTTTTTTATTTATATAAAAAAATTGACTTCTTTATGGGTTATCCAAATATGATGGTTTATAGTTGTGAGTTAGAATATGTATAAATATGTGCTTACATACTCCGTACATTCATATTGTCAGGGAAATGGTAGACAGCGTGAAGATTAAATCTCAATCTAGGGCATGTATTTAAGATGTTATCATAACATTCTAAATGTAATCTTTACAGAAAATACATCAACTTATCCAGGCAATGATAGAAAATGTCTAATTTATGAATGACCTTGTAACTCACTGAACATGTCCAAGGCATTACTGGGCCTAACTGTTTGATTGTGGGAGGCTGAGCCTCTCTCTCCAGAATTTAAGTGTATCTCTGATAAACCAACTGAAGAGAAGAGTAAGTGGAATTAATAAAACTAACATATTGCACAAAAAACATATATTGGATATAATGCATTTAAAATTTTTTATTGCAATAGTATCAAAGTACTATGAATAATGAATGCATTTTGAATGCAATGATTTTTCACTAAAGTTCACAGCTTCTTGAAAGTCAGTTCTACATTCCAAAGTCAGTGCTTTATATTCAATTTAGTATACACTCATTGATCTCTTTCTATGTGCCAATCAATGCACTAATGCTAGGACTATAAAGGATCATGGAAGGAGATAGACTCATTGAATTATAGCCAGTATGTAAATCAATACATTAAATTAAAACAGATTGAGGAGACATATAGAATACCCCTCTTTACAGTGAAAAAGATGTCGACTATCAACTCTAGAGGTAATCTCATAATCTAATGATTAATTACAAATAATAGTAATATTAATAACACCTCAAAACTTTTATGAGAAAGGGATTCTAATAATAGAAAATATTCACATTTGATTAAAATACAAATATATGTGAATTGTTATGGCAAATAGATATGAACATAATTTGAAATTTAAGCTTGTTTTGGTAAGTAAATTATGAGTAAATGTCACCTTTTAGACATGTTCAGATTCCATCACGTTTTGCTTTTTTTGTTTATAAATCAAAATTAATTCATCCTTGTCAACACTCAAAATGAAGGTAAATGTAATAAATAGGTTTTAGAAGCACAATAATCTAAATAATCCACAGCTTTACTGTGAGTTCTACAGTCTCCATGAGTCCTACTTAGTTTCTTTTTCTTTTTTTCTTTTCTTTTCTGATATATTTTTATTTTTGCTGTCCTTTTCTTTTAAATCAGTCCTCTTGAAGTTATTTCAGTTTTATCCAGGCTCTGTTTTAATTTTTGTCTTGTCCGTTTTTCTCTAGCTTTATTCAGGTATAACTAACATACAATAAACTTTGCTAATTTTTTTAAATAGATCTTTATTGGAGTATAATTGCTTCACAGTACTGTGTTAGTTTCTGTTGTATGCCAAAGTGAATCAGCCATATGCATACATATGTCCCCATATTCCCTCCCTCTTGAGCCTCCCTCACAACCTCCCTATCCCATCCCTATAGGTCATCTCAAAGCACCAATTTGATCTCCCTGTGCTATGCTGCTGCTTTCCACTAGCTAATTATTTTATATTCGGTAGTGTATATATGTTGATGCTACTCTCACTTCATCCCAGCTCCCCCCTCCCACCCTGTGTCCTCCGGTCCATTCTCTATGTCTATATCTTTATTCCTGCCCTGCAACTAGGTTCATCAGTAGCTTACTTTTTTTTTTTTTAGATTTCATATATATGAATTAGCATACAGTATTTGTTTTTCTCTTTCTGACTTACTTCGTTCTGTATGACAGACTCTAGGTCCATCCACCTCACTACAAATAACTCAATTTCATTTCTTTTTATGGCTGAGTAATATTCCATTGTATATATGTACCATATCTTCTTTATCCATTCATCTGTCGATGGACATTTAGGTTGGTTCCATGTCTTGGCTATTGTAAATAGTGCTGCAATGAATATTGTGAGACATGTCTCTTTTTGAATTATGGTTATCTCAGGGTATATGCCCAGTAGTGGGATTGCTGGGTCATATGCTAGTTGTATTTTTAGTTTTTTAAGGAACTTCCATACTGTTTTCCATAATGGTTGTATCAATTTACATTTCCACCAACAGTGCAGGAGAGTTCCCTTTTCACCACACGCTTTCCAGCACTGATTGTTTCTAGATTTTTTGATAATGGCTATTCTGACCATCGTGAGGTGATACCTCATTGTAGTTTTGATTTACATTTCTCTAATAGTGATGTTGAGCCTCTTTTCATGTGCCTCTTGGCCATCTGTATGTTTTCCTTGGTGAAATGTCTATTTAGGTTTTCCATCCATATTTTAATTGGATTGTTTGTTTTTTTGATATTGAGGTAATGGGCTGTTTGTATATTTTGGAGATTAATCTTTTGTCTGTTGTTTCATTTGCAAATATTTTCTCCCATTCTGAGGGTTGTCTTTTGTCTTGTTTATGGTTACCCTTGCTGTGCAAAAGCTTTTTAGTTTAATTAAGTCCCATTTGTTTCGTTTTTGTTTTTATTTCTGTTACTCTAGGAGGTGGGTCAAAAAAGATCTTGCTGTGGATTATGTCAAAGAGTGTTTTTCTATGTTTTCCTCTAAGAGTTTTAGTGTCTGGCCTTACATTTAGGTCTTTAATCTATGTGGAGTTTATTTTCTTGTGTGGTGTTAGGGAGTGTTCTAATTTCATACTTTTACAGGTACCTGTCCAGTTTTCCTAGCACCACTTATTGAAGAAGCTGTCTTTTCTCCATTGTATGTTCTTGCCTCCTTTGTCATAAATTAGGTGACTATATGTGTGTGGGTTTATCTCTGGGCATTCTATCCTGTTCCATTGATCTATATTTCTGTTTTTGTGCCAGTACCATACTGTCTTGATTACTGAAGATTTGTGGTATAGTTTGAAGTCAGGAAGCCTAATTCCTCCAGCTCTGTTTTTCTTTCTCAAGATTGCTTTGACTATTTGGGATCTTTTGTTTTTCCACATGAATTGTAAAATTTTTTGTTCTAATTCCGTGAAGAATGCCATTGGTAGTTTGATAGGGATTGCACTGAATCTGTAGACTGTTTTGGGTAGTATAGTCATTTTCACAAAATTGATTCTTCCAACTCAAGGACATAGTATATTTCTCCATCTGTTTATGTCATCTTTGTTTTATAGTTTTCTGAGTACAAGGCTTTTGCCTCCTAGGCAGGTTTATTCCTAGGTATTTTATTCTTTTTGTTGCAATGGTAAATGAGAGTGTTTCCTTAATTTCTCTTTCTGATTTTTAATTCTTGGTGTATAGGAATGCCAGAGATTTCTGTGCATTAATTTTGTACCCTGCAACCTTACCAAATTCATTGATTACTTCTAGGTAGTTTTCTAGTGACATCTTTAGGATTTTCTATGTATGGTATCATGTCATTTGAAAACAGTGACAGTTTTACTTTTTCTTTTCCAATTTGTATTCCTTTTATATCTTTTTCTTCTCTGCTTACCATGGCTACATCTTCCAAAACTATGCTGAATAAGATCAGTGAGAATGGACATCCTTGCTTGTTCCTGATCTTAGAGGAAATGCTTTCAGTTTTTCACCATTGAGTATTATGTTTGCTGTGAGTTTGTCATATATGGCCTTTAGTAGGTGGAGGTCAGTTCCCTCTATGCCCATTTTCTGGAGAGTTTTTATCATAAACAGGTGTTGAATTTTGTCAAAAGCTTTTTCTGCATCTATTGAGATGAGCATATGGATTTTATTCCTTAATTTGTTAATGTGGTGTATCACATTGATTGATTTGCATATATTGAAGAATCCTTGCATCCCTGTGATAAATCGCACTTGATCATGGTGTATGATCCTTTAATGTATTGATGGATTTTGTTTGCTAGTATTTGTTCAGGATTTTTTCATCTATGTTCATCAGTGATATTGGTCTCTAATTTTCTTTTTTTGTGATATCTTTTTCTGGTTTTGGTGTCAGGGTGATGGTGGCTTCGTAGAATGAATTTGGGAGTGTTTCTCCTTCTGCAATTTTTTGGAAGAATTTGAGAAGAATGGGTGTTAGGCCTTCTCTAAATGTTTGATAGAATTCACCTGTGAAGCCATCTAGTCCTGGTCTATTGTTTGTTGGAAGATTTTTAATTACAGTTTAATTTCATTACTTGTGATAGGTCTGTTTATATTTTCTAATTCTTCCTGCTTCAGTCTTGGAAAATTGTACCTTTCCAAGAATTTGCCCATTTCTTTGTGGTTGTCCATTTTATTGGTATATAATTGCTTGTAGTAGTCTCTTATAATCCTTTGTATTTCTGCAGTGTCAGTTGTGATTTCTCCTTTTTTGTTTCTAATTTTATTGAGTTGTGTCCTCTCCCTTTTTTTTCTGATAGTCTGGCTAAGGGTTTATTAATTTTGATTTTCTTCTCAAAGAACCAGCTTTTAGTTTTATTGATCTCTGCTATTGTTTTCTTCATTTCTTTTTCATTTATTTCTGATCTGATCTTTATGATTTCTTTCCTTCTGCTAAATTTGGGTTTTCCTTGTTCTTCTTTCTCTAGTTGTTTTAAGTGTAGGATTAGATTGTTTATTTGAGATTTTTCTTGTTTCTTGAGGTGAGATTGAATTGCTATAAACTTCCCTCTTAGAACTGCTTTTGCTGCCTCCCATAGGTTTTGGGTCTTCTTGTTTTTGTTGTCATTTGTTTCTTTGTATTTTTTAATTTCTTCTTTGATTTCTTCAGTGATCTCTTGGTTATTTAGTAGTGCATTGTTTAGCTTCCAAGTGTTTGTGTTTTTTACAGTTTTTTTCCCTGTAATTGATTTGCAATCTCAGGGCATTGTGGTCAGTAAAGGTGTTTGATATGATTTCAATTTTCTTAAATTTTCCAAGGCTTGATTTGTGACCCAAGATGTGATCTATCCTGGACAATGTTCTGTGTGCACTTGAGAAGAAGTGTACTCTTCCAGTTTTGGGTAGAATGTTCTATAAATATCAATTAAATCTATCTGGTGCATTGTGTCATTTAAAGCTTGTGTTTCCTTATTTATTTTCTGTTTGGATGATCTGTGCATTGCTGTAAGTGTGGTGTTAAAGTTCCCTACTATTATTGTGTTACTGTCAATTTCTCCTTTCATGGTTGTTAGCATTTGCCTTATGTAGTTAGGTACACCTATGTTGGGTGCATAAACATTTATAATTGTTATATCTTATTCTTGGATTCATCCTTTGATCATTATGTAGTGTCCCTCCTTATATCTTGCAACAGTCTTTATTTTGAAGTCTATCTTATCTGATATGAGTATTGCTATTCCAGCTTTCTTTTGATTTCCATTTGCATGGAATATATTTTTCCATCCCTTTACTTTCAGTCTATATGTGTCCCTAAGAGTGTGTCTCCTGTAGGCAGGATATATATGGGTCTTGTTTTTGTAAACATTCAGCCAGTCTGTGTCTTTTGGTTGGGGCATTTAATCCATTTACATTCAAGGTTATTATTGATATGTTTGTTCCTATTACCATTTTCTTAATTGTTTTGGGTTTGTTTTTGTGGGTCTTTTTATTTTCTTGTGTTTCCTGCCTAGAGAAATTTCTTTAACATTTGTTGTAAAGCTGGTTTAGTGGTGCTGAATTCACTTAGCTTTTGTTTGTGTTTGAGAATCTTTTGATTCCTCCATCAAATCTGAATGAGATCCTTGCTAGGTAGAGTAATCTTGGTTGCAGATTTTTCTCTTTCATCACTTTAATTATATCCTGCCACTCCTTTCTGGCCTGCAGAATTTCTGCTAAAAAATCAGCTGATAACCTTATGGGGATTCCTTTGTATGTCATTTTTGTTTTGCCCTTGCTACTTTTAATACTATTTCTTTGAATTTAATTTTTGTTAGTTTGATTAATATGTGTCTTGGTGTGTTTTTCCTTGGGTTTATACTGTATGGGACTCTCTGTGCATCCTGGACTTGAGTGACTATTTCCTTTCCCATGTTAGGGAAGTTTTTGACTATAATCTCTTCAAATATTTTCTCAGACCCTTTCTCTTTCTCTTCTTCTGGAACCCTTATAATTCGAATGTTGGGGGATTTAGTGTTGTCCCAGAGGTCTCTGAGATTGTCTTCAATTCTTTTCTTTCTTTTTCTTTATTCTGCTCCTCAGCAGTTATTTCCACCATTTTGTCTTCCAGCTCACTTATTCTTTCTTCTGCCTCTGTTATTTTGTATTTATTCCTTCTAGTGTATTTTTCATTTCAGTTATTGTGTTGTTCATCTCTCTTTTGTTGTTCTTTAGTTCTTCTAGATCATTTTAAACATTTCTTGTATTTTTTTAATCCATGCCTCCATTCTATTTCTGAGATTCTGGATCATCTTTACTATCAATACTCTGAAATTCCTATTTCCTCTTCATTTATTTGGTCTTGTAAGTTTTTATCTTGCTCCTTCATTTGTGACATATTTTTTTGCCATATCATTTTTCTTTTTTTTAATGAGTTGGATTGTGTTCCTGTCTTACTCAACATTTGGCCTGAGGCTTCCAACACTGGAGTTTGTAGGCTGTTGGGTAGAGATGGGTCTTGGTGCTGATGAGGACCTCCGTGAGATTTCACTCTGATGAATATTCAGTGGGGTCTGAGGTTCTCTGTTAGTCCAGTGGTTCGGACTTGGAGCTCCCAGCACAGGAGTTTCAACCTGACCTCCAGCTAGTGAACTAAGATCCTGCAAGGCACATGTGGTGGCCAAAAAAACTTTTTAAAGATAGAGAACAATAACAAAGTAAAAAATAAAATTAGACTAAGAAATTAACAGGTATGTTAGAAAGAATATAAAAATAAATATAGATGACTCAACAACTGGAATGTAGAACAGTACCAAAATAGTAAAAAAGAGGAGGAGGGAAAAAGAAGAAAAGAGGGAAAAGGCCTTGGCTGTGCTGGGCAGTGCCTAAGGACAGGCGAGGTTTGGGTGGTGGGTGGGGCTTATGCTTACGACCCACAGGGCTGGAAAAGGCCCTGGAGGCTGTGGGTGGTGGGGCTCTGGCTCAATGGAACAGAAGGGGCCCAGGTGTGCCCCCAACCCCTGGTCTCAGATGTTGGAGGACATCACCTGGGAGCTCAGCAGGTTACCTGTGCCTGAGTGGGTGGGGCAAACACCCTCTCCTCCTCTCCTGCTCCTCCTAGAGAGCCCCTCCTGCCTGCCTCTCCTGATCTCCCCAGCCACAGGGGTGCTGATCCTGTCTGGCCTCCACTTCTCCTCCCCCCTCAGTCCCCCCACATCCTATCGGTTCACTTGGGGGTTCCTCCCATCTCTTTGGGTGTCAGGCTCTCCCACCAGCGGCTGGCAGGTGCCCTAGTTGTTGGGAGACACTAACTCGGTGTCTTCCCACACCACCATCTTTTCTTTTCTTTTCTTTTCTTTTCTTTTCTTTTCTTTTCTTTTCTATCATTTCCTTCCCTTTCTTTCCCTTCCCTTCCCTTTCCTTTCCTTTCCTTTTTTTTTTTTTTTTTTTGTCTAATTTTGAAGGGACTTTTAGAAATTCTCAGAAGTATTATAGGTGAATGGATACAGAATTCATACCTGTGGCACTGTCACCTGTATAGATCAAATGTATTCAGTTAAGCTGCAATTTCTCAATGTTAAGAGGGGAGAAAAAGTATTTATTTTTTATTCCATTCATGGTAGCACAGTACAAAACAAACAAACAAAAACTTCACAAAACTTTCTTAGCCCTTTGCAAACAAAGAGTAAAATTACAGAAATGTGCAGTGGAGCAGCATGACCAAGTCACAGTTCAGTGGCAATTAGTGAGGATGATTGTGCTTGCTCTCTCCAGGAGATATCACTAAACAGACTGGCAAGTACAAGCTTCACCTATTTGTGGCAAAAATATAATTGGGGGTGATGCAACTAACAAGGGAGATGTAAAGCTTCACCCATACTAAAAATATATTTGTCAGTTTTAACTGCATTCTTCCCCTGAGTAAAGAGAAAAAAGAAAAAAAAAAAAAAACTTTGTGTAGCTTAATTTATATGAATGTTTATTTTTTGTAACTGTTAATTAAGGAAGGCCACTTTTATATCCATTTATAGAAGTATCACTGGAAAGGGGAGTCCTTGGTTGTTGTATACTGAGATGGAAGAATTTTCTCTTTTCCAAAGAGAAGTCTTATATACTTTATTAGAGCCTCAGGGCAAGAGTTTGATTGTAAGGTTTCAATATATTATTTATGCATTTATTTCCTTGAATATAAAGGAACATAAATATATTCACTTGGTAGAGCAGAAAGCTTATCTAGTTATTCATCTCAAGTTACCAAACTTTTCTTTTAAACATCTTTATTGGAGTATAATTGCTTTACAGTGTTGTGTTAGTTTCTGCTTTATAACAAAGTGAATCAGCTATACATATACATATATTCCCATATCTCCTCCCTCTTGCGTCTCCCTCCCACCCTCCCTATCCCACCCCTCTAGTTGGTCACAAAGCACTGAGCTGATCTCCATGTGCTATGCGGCTTCTTCCCACTAGCTATCATTGTACATTTTGTCATATATATAAGTCGATGGCACTCTCCCACATTGTCCCAGCTTGCCCTTCCCCTCCGCATGTCCTCAAGTCCATTCTCTACATCTGTTTCTTTATTCCTGGTTTGCCCCTAGGTTCTTCATAATCTACTTTTTTTTTGATTCCATATATATGTGTTAGCATACGGTATTTGTTTTTCTCTTTCTGACTTACTTCACTCTGTATGACAGACCCTAGGTGCATCCAAATCACTAAAAATATCTCAATTTCGTTTCCTTTTATGGCTGAGTAATATTCCATTGTATATATGTGCTACATCTTCTTTATCCATTCATCTGTCAATGGACACTTAGGTTGGTTCCATGTCTTGGCTATTGTAAAGAATGCTGCAATGAACATTGTGGTACATGACTCTTTTTGAATTATGTTTTTCTCAGGGTATATGCCCAGTAGTGGAATTGCTGGGTCATATCGTAGTTCTATTTTTAGTTTTTTAAGGAACCTTCATACTGTTCTCCATAATGGCTGTATCAATTTACATTCCCACCAAAAGTGCAAGAGGGTTCCCTTTCCTCCACACCCTCTCCAGCATTTATTGTTTGTAGATTTTTTGATGATGGCCATTCTGACTGGTGTGAAGTGACACCTCATTGTAGTTTTGATTTACATGTCTCTAATGGTTAGAGATGTTGAGCATTCTTTCATGTGTTTGTTGGCAATCTGTATATTTTCTTTGGAGAAATGTCTATTTAGGTCTTCTGCCCATTTTTGGATTGGGTTGTTTGTTTTTTTAACATTGAGCTGCATGAGCTGCTTGTAAATTTTGGAGATTAATCCTTTGTCAGTTACTTCATTTGCAAATATTTTCTCCCATTCTGAGGGTTGTCTTTTCATCTTGTTTATGGTTTCCTTTGTTGTGCAAAAGCTTTGAAGTTTCATTAGGTCCCATTTGTTTATTTTTGTTTTTATTTCCATTTCCCTAGGAGGTGGGTCAAAAAGGATCTGGCTGTGATTTATGTCATTGAGTGTTCTGCCTATGTTTTCCTCTAAGAGTTTTATTTTGTGTGGCCTTATATTTAGGTTTTTAATCCATTTTGATATTATTATTGTGTATGTGTTAGGGAGTGTTCTAATTTAATTCTTTTACATGTAGCTGTCCAGTTTTCCCAGCACCACTTATTGAAGAGGCTGTCTTTTCTCCATTGTATATTCTTTCCTCCTCTATCAAAAATAAGTTGACCATATGTGTGTGGGTTTATCTCTGGGCTTTCTCTCCTGTTCCATTGATCAATATTTCTGTTTTTATGCCAGTACCATACTGTCTAGATTACTGTAGCTTTGTAGTACAGTCTGAAGACAGGGAACCAGATTCCTCCAGCTCCATTTTTCTTTCACAAGATTGCTTTTGCTGTTTGGGGTCTTTTGTGTTCTTTTTCATTTATTTCTGATCTGATCTTTATGATTTCTTTCCTTCTGCTAATCTGGGGTTTTTTTTTTTTTGGTTCTTTCTCTAATTGCTTTAGGTGTAAGTTTAGGTTGTTTATTTGAGATGTTTCTTGTTTCTTGAGGTAGGATTGTATTGCTTTAAACTTCTCCTCTAAGAATTGCTTTTCCAGCATCCCATAAGTTTTGGGTCATTGTGTTTTCATTGTCATTTGTTTCTAGGTATTTTTTGATTTCCTCTTTGATTTCCTCAGTAATTCCTCCATTATTAGGTAGTGCATTGTTTAGTCCCCATGTGTTTTTATTTTTTACAGATTTTTCCCTATAATTTATATCTAGTCTCATAGCATTGTTGTCCAAAATGATACGTGATAGGATTTTAATTTTCTTAAATTTACCAAGGCTTGATTTGTGACCCAAGATATGATCTATTGTGGAGAATGTTCCATGAGCACTTGAGAAGCATGTGTATTCTGTTTCTTTTGGATGGAATGTCCTCTAAATATCAATTAAGTCCATCTTGTTTAATGTATCATTTAAAGCTTGTGTTTCCTTATTTATTTTCATTTTGGAAGATCTGTCCATTGGTGTAAGTAGGATGTCAATGTCCCCTACTCTTATTTTGTTACTGTCAATTTCCCCTTTTATGGCTGTTTCCATTTGCCTTGTGTACTGAGGTGCTCCTATGTTGGGTGCATAGATATTTACAGTTGTTATATCTTCTTCTGAGATTGATCCCTTGATCATTATGTAGTGTCCTTCTTTATCTCTTGTAATCGTCTTTATTTTAAAGTCTGTTTTGTCTGATATGAGAATTGCTACTCCAGCTTTCTTTTGCTGTTCATTTGCATGGAATATCTTTTTCCATCCCCTCACTTTCAGTCTGTATGTGTCCCTAGGTCTGAAGTGGGTCTCTTGTTGACAGCATATATATGGGTCTTGTTTTTGTATCCATTCAGCCAGTCTGCCTTTTGGTTGGAGCATTTAATCCATTTACTTTTAAGGTAGTTATCAATATGTATGTTCCTATCACCATTTTCTTAATTGTTTTGGGTTTGTTATTGTAGGTCTTTTCCTTCTCTTGTGTTTTCTGCCTAGAGAAGTTCCTTTAGCATTTGTTGTAATGCTGGTTTGGTGGTGATGAATTTTCTTAGCTTTTGCTTGTCTGTGAAGGTTTTCATTTCTCTGTCAAATCTGAATGAGATCCTTGCTGGGTAGAGTAATCTTGGTTGTAGGTTTTTCCCTTTCATCACTTTAAATTTGTCCTGTCACTCCCTTCTGGCTTGCAGAGTTTCTGCTGAAAGATCAACTGTTAAACTTATGGGGATTCCCTTGTATGTTATTTGTTGTTTTTCCTTCCCTGCTTTTAATATTTTTTATTTGTTTTTAATTTTTGATAGTTTTGTTAATATGTGTCTTGGAGTGTTTCTCCTTGTATTTATCCTGTATGTGACTCTCTGTGCTTCCTGGAGTTGATTAACTATTTCCTTTCCCATTTTAGGGAAGTTTTCAACTATAATCTCTTCAAATATTTTCTCAGTCCTTTTCTTTTTCTCTTCTTCTTCTGGGACCCCTATAATTCGAACATTGGTGTGTTTAATGTTTCCCAGAAGTTTCTAAGACTGTCTTCAATTCTTTTCATTCTTCTTTCTTTATTCTGAGCCACAGTTGTTATTTCCACTATTTTATCTTCCAGGTCACTTATCTGTTCTTCTGCCTCAGTTATTCTGCTATTGATTAATTCTAGAGAATTTTTAATTTCATTTATTTTGTTGGTCACCACTGTTTGTTTTTTCTTTAGTTCTTCTAGGTCCTTGCTAAACATATTTTGTATTTTCTGCTTTCTATTTCCAAGATTTTAGATCATCTTTACTGTCATTAGTCTGAATTCTTTTTCAGGTAGACTGCCTATTTCCTCTTCATTTGTTTGGTCTGGTGGTTTTTTACCTTGCTCCTTCATCTTCTGTGGGTTTCTCTGTCTTCCTATTTTGCTTAATTTACTGTGTTTGGGAGTCTCCTTTCCACAGGCTGCAGGTCCATAGTTCCCATTGTTTTTGGTGTCTGCCCCCAGTGGCTAAGTTTGGTTCAGTGGGTTGTGTAGGCTTCCTGGTGGAGGAGAATAGTGCCTGTGTTCAGTTGGATGAGGTTGCATCTTTTCTTTTTGGAGGGCAGGACCACATCTGCTACTGTGTTTTGGGGTGTCTGTGACCTTGTTATGATTTTAGGCAGCCTCTCTTCTAATGGTGGGGTTGTGTTTCTGTGTTGTTAGTTTTTTGGCTTAGGTTGCCCAGCACTGTACCTTGCTGGTTGTTGATTGGAGTTGGGTCTTAACATTGAAATGGAGATTTCTGGGAGAGCTTTTGCCGGTTGATATTACATGGAGCTGGAGGTGTCTTGTGGACCAGTGTCCTGAACTCAGCTTTCCCACCTCAGAGGCACAGGCCTGACACCCAGCTGGAGCACCAAGACCCTGTCAGCCACACAGCTCAGAAAAAAAGGGAGAAAAAAGAAAGAAAGGAAGAATAAAATAAAATAAATTTTTAAAAATAAATAATGAATAAAATTATTAAAAATAAAAAAAGAAAGAAGAGAGCAACCAAACCAAAAAACAAATCCACCTATTATAACCAGCGCTAAAAACTATACAAAAAAAAAAAAAATAATAACAAAAAAGAAAACAACAACAACAACAAAAATAACCAGACAGATAGAACCTAGAACAAATGGTAATCACAAAGCTATACAGAAAAAGTCACACAAAGGAGCATACACATACACACTCGCAAAAAGAGAAAAAGGAAAAATATATAATATCATTGCTCCCAAATTCCACCGCCTCAATTTTGGGTTGATTCGTAGTCTGTTCTGGTATTCCACAGATGCAGGGTACATCAATTTGATTGTGGAGATTTAACCTGCTGCTCCTGAAGCTGCTGGGAGAGATTTCTCTTTCTCTTCTTTGTTCGCACAGCTCTTGGGGTTCAGCTTTGGTTTTGGCCCCACCTCTGTGTGTAGGTCTCATGAGGGTGTCTGTCCCTTGCCCAGCCAGTACGGGGTTAAAGCAGCAGCTGATTAGGGGGCTCTGGCTCACTCAGACCAGGGGAAGAGAGGGGACGGAATGCAGGGCAAGCCTGTGGTGGCAGAGTCCAGCATGACCTTGCAACTGCCTGAGGTGTGCCGTTTGTTCTCCAGGGGAAATTGTTCCTGTATCACCGGACCCTGGCAGAGGTGGGCTGCACAGGCTCCTGGGACGGTAGTTGTGGATAGTGACCTGTGCTTGCACACAGGCTTCTTGGTGGCTGCAGCAGTAGCCTTAGGATTCCCTGCCCATCTCTGGTGTCTGTGCTGATAGCCGTGGCTCATGCCCATCTCTGGAGCTTGTTTAGGCAGTGCTCTGAATCCCCTCTCCTCTTCCACCCCAAAACAATTGTCTCTTGCCTCTTAGACAGGTCCAGACTTTTTCCCAGACTCCCTCCAGGCTAGCTGTGGTGCAGTAGCCCCCTTCAGGCTGTGTTCATGGAGCCAACCCCAGTCCTCTCACTGAGATCTGACCTCAGAAGCCTGAGTCTCAGCTCCCAGCCCCCACCCGTCCCTCCCGGCAGGTGAGCAGACAAGCCTCTTGGGCTGGTGGGTGTTGGTTGTCATCACCCATCCTCTGTGTGGGAATCTGTCCACTTTGCCCTCTGCACCCCTGTTACTGTGCTCTCCTCCATGGCTCTGAAGCTTCCCCCTCCCCCACATGCACCCCCATCTCTGCCAGTGAAGTGGCTTCCTAGTGTGTGGAAACGTTTCCTCCTTCACAGCTCCCTCCCAGTTGTTCAGGTCTCATCCCTATTCTTTTTCTGTTTTCTTTTGCCCTACCCAGGTACGTGGGGAGTTTCTTGCCTTTTGGGCAGTCTGAGGTCTTCTGCCTGTGTTCAGTAGGTGTTCTGTAGGAGTTGTTACACATGTAGATGTGTTTCTGATGTATTTGTGGGGAGGAAGGTGATCTCCACGTCTTACTCCTCCACCATCTTGAAGGTTTCTATCAAACTCTTTAACACATTTGTGACTCAGCTTTATAATAGAGATTACAGATTTTATCTATGAGCTTTTATTCATACTTCTACAAATATTTTAATGTAGATATTGCCATAGGAGAGCATATATTGTATTGATTGCAATATAAATGTCAGAATCAAAGACTATATTTAGGCTTTCAAAAACCACAAGACTAATTGTACCTGATGTACTTAATCTACTTAAAAATTTAGAAGTAGTTCTACTGCTTTTTCTCTTTTTGTATTTCTCAAAAAATTGTGAATTGAGACTTCATTTAGATATATCTAAAGACAACTGAATATCATAAGTTTAAAAATTATTTAATGTCATACTATTTGTCTTTCATTACTCTACATCAGCACCTGTCATATTGTTTAAGACAGGGAGGGCCTCAAAAGATATCTGCTTCTCTAATAAGTGAATTAATAAAGTATATAGTCACATTCATAGAAATTAATCGTCATCATCTCATAATTCTTATATGGGCCAAACAAAAAATGAGTGACAAGGAAAAATTTTTTTTTTGATTATTTGAAAGTCAGTGAGATTTTCTAGAGGAATATATCACCACATCTGTGTGTCACCCATTATTATTTGTATCAGTTCCTCTTTCAATTTGAGGAAACTGGGCTGAAAATTACTAATATTAGGAGTTTTTCTTGTTAAATATAAATCTTGAGCAACTTATCAGGAAATATTTTGTTTCTGTTTGTTTTTATCAAGGTAATTATTTTATACATGATAAACGATTTGACATTTAGTAAAGCCTCTAGTGCATCAATAGCATGATAATATCATTTGTAAGTTTTACATAGAGTATTTTATAGCAAATAAGAGTAACTTTTCATTATTCATAAATTTACCTAAATATCAATTAAATTTTCAAATTTACTTCAGTAAATTAGTATATAGATTTCTCATGTATATGATGACACAAAAGAAATTTAGATAGAAAACAGTGACATTTACATAGGTGTGTTTAATTTAGGTGACTATGATTATATGTATTAGAGAGAGAGGGAGAGAGAGAGAGGAAGATCCAAATAGAGTGCAGAGGAGAGAGATATTTAAATAGGGTGGACAGGTGGACATATAAATTACTGAGTGAGCTTATGCTAGTGAGTAGGCATGAGAAGAAAGACAGAAAATTGCCTTCTATTGGTTAAATTCAACTGCAGCAAGACCTGTAATAGTTTGAGCATCTCACAATGCAGTGCATAATGTAGAGTGTTCACATGTACGATACAGATTTTTCATATCACTTGCTTACTAATTTTACCTCTAATCATTTTAAGAAACTTCAATGCCAGAAGATAAACTAACTGTAGAACCTAATTAATAGGGTTTTTATGGTTGACTTACGTGACTTTTAGAAAGATTTTGCTTATACTAATTCACTTGCCATACTTAATTTCAAGCTTACTTTCCACCTTTACACTTGTATTTATAACTCTAAGCTACCTTCTAAGGCAAGTGCATATTTCTAAATTTAAAAAATCTCTTATTTATTAAAATAGCCAGAATAATATAGTATTATATTCTTTATATCCTTGAAGAAAACATTCTATTGTTATACTGAAATGAAAAAAGAGAGAGCTATTGTAAGTAGTGTCTTGATTACTAATTAATAAATTACCACAGTGGTCCCCAAAATTCTTTTCACCACTCTGACAAACTTGAGAAATATTTCACAGTTCCCATTACACAAGTGATTTTCAAATGGAAATTAAGCACTCTGAAATGAATATTAGAAAAATGAAAGGACAGAGAACTGTAACTAGGGAGAAGACTTCTCAAGTGATTCTTACACATTTTTGGGGAGTTCTCTTAAGAATCATCGCCATGAAGAGATTGGCAGATGTGCTGCATAATTGATTCACATGCACACACACACACATTTAAGAAAGAAGAATGACGGTAAGGAGGAAAGGGGACAAAATACAATGAAAGGCAAAAACACACAAATCAAATATTGAATACTCTATAGTTTTGTCTAGTGGTAACTTATTTGTATCATCTGACTCATCTCTTTCAGATACTTTATAAAATGTCTAAAGTGAAGAAATTTATGATAGATTCTTAATTGGATGCCAGAGGCCCAAGGAAGTAACATTGACTATGTGGCCCTTGTTGCTTTGCACTTTTCCCTAATACTTAAACTACCCAACCACTCACATTCTATTTTAAATATCTTATCATACAATTGCAATAAAATACATGAAATATTTCTTCCTGTTAAGTAAATTATTAACAGCAAAACAAGTCAAAAACTCTCTAGGCTTCAAGGCAGATGATATATCCATGGACACCAAACAATAAGCATAAAATAGAAGACTTTATGCATATGATAATGATGACATTTCATCTTGTCTCTTTAGCATTCAAAATCTTATAAATATTTGATGTCACTTTGGCTTAGGATTTCTTAAGACTGCTGTCTTTTTTATTTACCCACAAAAGAATTTGCCAGAATATTAAAATCAACAATGCCATGGATTTTAAACTAACTACAAGAGATAAAGTCCAAGAAGACCTTAACATTTCTGTCAGCTTGACTAAACCTCAGGCAGGCTTCTTGCTGCTGTTAGGTTCCTGACCTTTTCTCATAGCAGCTCTTACAGATTCCAAATGGCCTAACCACAGAGGTCCCTCCTCTTCCATTTCTTAAACTATTTACTTGAGAAAACTTGTAATTGTAACTTCTTTCTTTGTGCCTTGAAGTGTATGTAAATTCTTTCAAAAAGTTTCTTGCTGGTTTTACAATCCAAGGATGTCTTTTTCAAGGACCCAGGAGCTATCACTTTGAAATGTAAATATCCATCAAGATAGTGTTCCCATGTGCCAGTTTCTCTGGGAGAGTAAGGAGCCAAACTCTTATGACAGCCTTGCTTCAATTAGTAAAACTTCCTCCTGTCATGAGATATCTGGATAAGGTCAATTAGCAAACATAGATAGCCTTACAATTCCCTCCACCCCAGCTCTTAAAAACTCTCCTGCCCTTTTTTTCTGTAGAGTTGAGTTCAAAACACACTCTGGTCTCCCTCTAATTGCAATAACCTTGAATAAATTCTTCCTTACCTGTTTACTTTTTCCAGTGAAATCTTTGCTTTGATAGTTATTATCAAGGTTTATAGAATACTTTGGTATATTAAAAGCCCAAAAGAAATTTAAGTCTTGCTCTGAATTCTAATGAAGAACATAATTTATTTAAAACCCGTCAATGTTACGATTATTCATATATTTCTATATATTTGGTATTAACAAAATTATATTATTGATTTAAAAATAAATCTTCAGTGAATCTTCAAATTTTAAACAATTTCATTGAATACAAGTTTCTGTATAAAAACTGGTAATAGGAGCTGAGATTTAATAAATAATTTGTCATGTAATATAAATTGTGCCTAACTGTTTTCACACGTTTCCAAATGGTATTCTTGTATCTCCCTGTAAAGGAGATACTATTATCATTCCAACAGAAAACTGAGGTTTAGAGTAGTTAAGAAAATTGACAGAAGTCACGCACTTTGTGAATTTTGAGCCTGAACAAACTTGAAGCCTGAAGTTTTCTATGATTTTGTATATTTGTAGGGGTAATTATGGTATTTTACAATCATTTTTGGTTATTTCTATAATGATTACATTGGAACATATTCATCTCAGAAATGCCATCTCATTAACTGTACACATATTTGTTTATTTTAGGAATGATGTTTTCCACGTATATTCATTCTGCAAAGGACACAGACATACTTGGATCATGTTGCATGCCTACAGCTTGAACTAACGTCACTGCTGAGGAGGGGATGCATGTTTATCTCTGTGACAGGGGTAGAATAAGATGAATGGATGGCTGGTGTGCAAGTCTAAGGGACTGGTTAGTGAAAAACAATATACAAGTGTTTCATATTCTAGTAACAGAAATAATTGACAGGGGTATATGGCAAAGAACTGAAATTGAAGTTTCCTCTGAAAAAGTATGATATGCTTAATTTTTATGTTCTTTATCAAGAATTAACATTTCAAATACAGCATTGTTAATTGCGAATAAAACAACTTCACCACAGAGTAATATAAATGACATAGGCTAGCTTCATTAGATTAATAAGCCAATGACTCCAACTTTGATGTCTTTTCTAATTTGCACAATGCACTGTTTCTTTCAAAAGAAGACATCTTTTAATTAGATACAAATGTCATCTATAGGTCATTGACAGCTAAGATGATCACTGATGATTCAGTTTAGTCCAAGGTAACTTAATACTCCCATGGGATTTCCAGAAAAATGTCATCTTTGAATCAAAAAGTTCTTTTCTAGTAAAGGATAATAAAGAAGTAAAATAAATATCCAAATCCTTAACTTTTTCATACAGAGTAATCTAACCCGAGAGACAAATGCAACCTTTCTCAGAAACACATGTGAAGATGTCCTTTCTTCAATTAGTGCAAACTAATTGTTTGAAAGAAAGCATATGATTGAAAAAGAAAGATTTTATTTAAAAATAAAATATTTTTTATTGTCAATATTTAATAAAATGTCATTCTTCTTAAGAAGAAGAAATACAAAATTTACTCAAAAGAAAAATATTTGGACCACTAGTCATGGAAAACAATGCTTTCCATTTTTTATGTTCATCTATAAGCATATTAAAATTGATACTCTGGGAATATTTGCTAAATATATTCTTTTTTAAAGTAATAAAATAATAGTACTTCAATTGAATGATTACAAGTGGTATAAATATTATTGCAAACACATAATAAATTGTTTATTTAAAACAAGTATCATATAAATATTACAATTAGAAATAGAACAAAATTTTTTCATTTTCCCTCCAGTCTTCATGCCAGTTGTCCAAATAGCATAATGCCAAATAATGAATATGATTATTAATATCATAGAATATTTTCACGTCTATAGTTCTTACACAGAATATTATCAAAATGTTTTATATTCTTACTTATGGTGTCTTATCAGATTTGGCATGTAAACTAATCTTTATAAAGTTACTTATTCCACAAATGATATTGCAACAAAACATTTATTTGTAAAGATAAAAACTTTAGATATGAGATTTGGCATAATATTTTGTGTTTGTTGCAAAAGGATAATTTAATTTTTTCTCAGTGTTATAATATCCTAAAAGAACAAAATCTTATGTTATTTGTCGACTTAAAGTTTAAAAATCAGAATAGGGATACAATACATATATGTACATTATGTTAATTTTTAATAAACCTCTTTTATAAAAATATTTTGGAATTATTATTCTGTTTTCTTAGGATATGATTTAACTAAAATTTGTTTTTCTGCTAATCTTTTCATTTAAAAGTCCAGCTTTATTACCTTTCTTCTGTACTTATAATGCATAAACTTGAACAAAATATTCCTATAAGAAAATATTGCTATATGTTAGCTGAGTAGATTCTTCAGGGATTTCTGGATTCCAGCACACATTTCCACGGATTTTTATCAAGCATCTGTCTGTCTATATAGAACAGATGTAGATCATATGCTCTCAAAAATAACTGAAATGTGAGAATAATTTTTAAAAATCACTTTCAAAGAACTTACAATCCAAAGAGGTCACTAGGCATACATATAAGTTATTAAAATATTAGAAGTTTTCTAAAGCACTAGGAATATTGCTAGAATCAAGGAAGATATGATCAAGGAATAAAATGCCATTTGTTTTGGGTCTTTATGAGAGTTTATTACCAGATGTGATAGCATGTGGAGAATAATCTAGGTAAAGAGTTGGACCTTGACTAAAGTCATAAAATGCAAATAAAAAGTGACATTTCTAAGAAATGGCAAGCATTACAGAAATGTATTGGTCTCTAGAATGCATAAATGGGTGTATACAAGAGAAAATGTTTTAAAAATATGTTGGAGATAAATTATTATGCTCTATAAATTCCTATTTATTTATTTATTTATTTATTGGCTGTGTTGGGTCTTCGTTTCTGTGCAAGGGCTTTCTCTAGTTGCGGCAAGTGGGGGCCACTCTTCATCGCAGTGCGCGGGCCTCTCACTGTCGCGGCAAACAGGCTCCAGACGCGCAGGCTCAGTAGTTGTGGCTCACGGGCTTAGTTGCTCCGTGGCATGTGGGATCTTCCCAGACCAGGGCTCGAACCCCTGTCCCCTGAATTAGCAGGTGGATTCTCAACCACTGTGCCACCAGGGAAGCCCGTACAAATTCCACTTTAAATGTTTGGTTTATTTTGGTCAAAGAGTTTTTATTGAACAAAAACCCATTTGGAGAACTTTTGGAGATTAATTTCATAGTTTTGTGAAGGTTAAATTGAAGAAAAGAATCACATGTGGTAATTCTCAATTCTTTGAATCTATGCCCCCCATTTTAATTAATTGTATATACTCATGGCTTCCTTTCTATTATACTGTAATACCAAATTTTTCCGAAATTTAAAATAAATACTATAATAAAAAGAAAAACAAAATAAACGGAAATGAGCAAAATTACATGCATAGAAAAGATTAACTTTTAACTATTTATAGAAACTAATGTTTTGGAATAATGCAAAGATACTCTTAAAACACTATTTCAATTTACATTATTTTAATTTAAGTTTTAATTACAAATATATGTATATCTATACATGTTTGTGTTTTATCTCAGGAGAAATATCTTAGGCAGGATGTTATTTAAACAGGGAGCATGATCAACAAAAGTATTAAATGGTGACTGTTTACATTACAGTCCACAATTTTTAAATTATACATTTTGATTTTATAAAAGAATTAATAATTTCAAAATACTACAGATTAAGTTCCACTTTGAATTTTATACCAAGAATTGTCCAACATAGATTATATCCATTTAATTATTGAGCTCCCAGTATATTACTACATTAACTGTAATTGATAAGAATGTAGAGACAAAAGTACCAGAACTACTGCTTTCTCAGAGATTTCAAACCAGGATGATATATTTTGAATAAGAAAAAAATGATTAATATTATCAAAAAGGAAACATGGAAACATAGGAAATCTATAACAGAATGCTTTAATCTGCAGTAAGGGGCCAAGGAAAACCTCTGTGAGGAAGACATTTTTCAGTTGAAACCTAAAGGAGTTGTTCTCTTGGGAAATATGTAGGAACTTGTACAAAATGGAAATTCTCGAGCCCCACCCCAGACCTACTAAATCAGAGAATCTGGGTAGTGAGATCCAGTAACCTGTATTGCTGTGTTGTAGGAGATTTTAATGTGCAGTAAAGTTTGAGAGTGCCTGATCTGTACTCTTAGAGAAAGAACAGAAATTGAGTAAGCAAGAGGCAGGAGTGGAATGTTCCAGGTGTTACACTTCAGGTACAAAGGCAAAGATGTTCTGCTCAAAGAACTAAAAGAAGGCAAGGGTTTTTTGTTCTTCTTTCTCTAATTGCTTTAGGTGCAAGGTTAGGTTGTTTATTTGAGATGTTTCCTGTTTCTTAAGGTAAGATTGTATTGTTATAAACTGCCCTCTTAGAACTGCTTTTGCTGCATCCCATAGGATTTGGGTCGTCGTGTCTCCATTGTCATTTGTTTCTAGGTATTTTTTGATTTCCCCTTTGATTTCTTCAGTGATCACTTCGTTATTAAGTAGTGTATTGTTTAGCCTCCATGTGTTTGTATTTTTACAGATCTTTTCCTGTAATTGATATCTAGTCTCAAAGCATTGTGGTCGGAAAAGACACTTGATACGATTTCAATGCAGCTCTATTTACAATAGACAGGACATGGAAGCAACCTAAGTGTCCATCATCAGATGAATGGATAAAGAAGATGTGGCACATATATACGATGGAATATTACTCAGCCATAATAAGAAATGAAATTGAGTTATTTGTAGTGAGGTGGATGGAGTTAGAGCCTGTCATACACAGTGAAGTAAGTCAGAAAGAGAAAAATAAATACAGTATGCTAACACATATATATGGAATCTAAGGCGAAAAAAAGATCATGAAGAACCTAGTGGTAAGACGGGAATAAAGACACAGACCTACTGGAGAATGGACTTGAGGGGAGGGGGAAGGGTAAGCTGTGACAAAGTGAGAGAGAGGCATGGACATATATACACTACCAAACGTAAAATAGCTAGCTAGTGGGAAGCAACCACATAACACAAGGAGATCAGCTTGGGGCTTTGTGATCACCTAGAGGGGTGGGATAGGGAGGGTGGGAGCGAGGGAGCTGCAAGAGGGAAGAGATATGGGAACATATGTATATGTATAACTGATTCACTTTGTTATAAAGCAGAAAATAACACACCATTGTAAAGCAATTAAACTCCAATAAAGTTGTTAAAAAAAAAAAAAGACATAATGAGATACCCTTTTTTACCTATTAGAATGTCTAAAACTAAAACAAACAAACAAACAAAAACACTGATTGTCTTATTAGCAAGGATTTGGAGGAATTGTAACTCTCGTACAATGCTGGTTAGAATGTAATACATATATAATATACACATATGTGTGTCTATAAAAAAAAGAAGACAAGGGAGAACAGAGCAAAAGTAAAATGAGGGGAAGTGATGCTAGGTATATGATCAGGGGCTCAATTGTCAATAGGAGGACTGTACTTTATGTTAAGAAGAATTCAATCATGAATTCAAAGTATGTCTTTTATATAGGCATAAATCTCCACTCCTTACAATAGCAATATAAATAAGAATCTTATTAAAGGGACAATTTGTCATTCTTATTATGGCAAAATGAACGTTATATTCTCCTTTGTTGCTTTCTTGCTCTTATGTGTTACTGATAAAAACAACTCTATGTAGTACATAACAAATAAAAATCACTCTTTTCAACATTATTTGGCCAATAAATTTAACAAATATGTACAGAAATTAATTAAATAAAACAATTATTTCCATACTTACAATACTCTTATGACATCAGACATTTTAAAGTTCAAAAGACACTTTTGCAAAAATTGAGTTAACAATTTCAATATCCTTTATAAGATCTATTTTATACTTATGAGTTTAAAAAGCCTATTCAAGATTCCATACTAAGTAATATCTCTACTAAAGTATACACTCCACACAATTATATATTTTTCATCCATTTTCTTTACTGATGTACCTCAAGCACCTAGAAAAGGGCCTGAACCATAGTAGGTACTCAATGAATATGTTGGTTAAATGAGTGAGTATTTTAATAAGTTGTTGATTCACTATGAATTATCAGCTATTAGCGTTTCTAGATTTTAGATGTCAAAATATTTCTTTGGTCATATAATTTTAAAATCTTCCACTACAGATAATCATTTTGCCCATCCTAGTCTTCATCCATTTATGTACCATTGTAGGCTACATAAATCAGTGTGTAGAATGTTTTATCAAATATACATCATTCACAAAATTTGTCTATTTTTCCACTTCTTATTAACTGACCCTCATACAAATTTTAGCTGGCTGGGGTAAAATAGGACTCACACTTTTTCTTAATAGGAAAAAAATTTATATATATATATATATATATATATATATATATATATATACGTATATATGTATGTATACATTTTAAATATATGTATACATGTATATATATGTTAATCTAGTTTGTTTTGTGCAGTCATGTGTAGTGAAAGACTCATCTGTCATCTGAATAAAAATCAAACAGTGAGTAGTCATTGTGCAATACATAGAGACAGCTATTTGTTCATCCTTTCAGACAGCTATTTTTCCCTCTTTTCAGAGAGGGATTAAAAAAGATGAATGAAGATGCACATTTTTCCATTATATGTTTTAATATAGCCACAAATAAGCTTTTTACAGCAAGAAGTTTAAGAAATGTGTTTTCCCAGTTCGCTTTTCTCACATGAAAATATATGACTGCCTTGGTAACCTTTTCCATATTTACATCCTACTTCCATTTGGTTATACAAGCTCTCAAAATACCAGTAGACAATAAAGTATTGTAATACATTGGATGAAGCCAGCGAACAGAAGTAATTTTCTAAGTTTGTAACACAGTAGTCACATTTTTCTGCAGTCTATTTCTATTTTTTCTCTAAAATAAAATGTATACATTCCAATTGGAAGGATGTTATAAAACCAATGTGTAAAACATATATATATATATATATATATATATTTATATACGAAATAAGACAATTGGCAAAGATATTTACATTTGACAATATCTTTCATAAATGCTAAACAAACTCTCTGAGCCCCTAACTTGACTTGATGTAGAACTCAACGTATGCACACACATAAACACACACACACATACCTCATCTCCACAGGAGACCAAATATTTTTTGTCATAAATTAAGTTTTTTTGTGTGTGTGAAAAAAAAACTATATACATACGTAAAATATAACATGTTTTCATTTGGGTCTCCTCTTTGGCACCATGGTGGAAAATGTGTAAGGACAAGCAGAGAACTTCCATAATAAGTATATATGAGCTAAATTCTAAGCATTTTTTATTAGATTCTGATTTGCTCCTTAGCAATAGAGATCCTTAAACATAATAGTAGAAAGTCTGGTTCTAAAGTACACTTACCTGGGTTAAATTCTGAAATTTGTTACACCACTCAGGTGACTTTGACAAGGCAACTAACATCTTTTAATTAGGAATGGGGTACTCTAAGGAGGAAATGAGATATGACGTTATGCACTTTGCTTAAATACAGTATTCAAGGAAAGTGTGCCATCCTTGGTATTAAAGACAAAACAATATCAAGGTATACTATAGAATTATTTCATTTTTAAAATTTATGAGATCCACTGTATTGTTTCTGTTATACCCATATCTAAATTAAATTAAAACTATTGAGTTATTTTTGATAATATATGAAGATTTATCAGTAAAGAAAAAATACATTTGTGGGGTTTTTAATTGTATTACTGTAGAAAATCCCATAGTGTAAATCTACATAAATTATTTCTTTTTATTTCTTGATTTTTTAATCTGTCCTGATTTCTCTACCCTCTGAAAAACCACTAATTATTATTTAAAAGGTCAGATATTTTGTATTTCCCTAATTTTGAAGTCCTGATCCTGTAAGACTGTGATGATTGTTGAACAAAGTAAGAATTTAAATGCTGTAATACTAAAGACTATCATAATCTTGCAAATCTATGTATTTAACATTTTGTTCTGTTATAATTCATGACTTGCTTTTCATATATCTGTTTAGTTATGTACTTATTTGTTCTCCAAACTTTACTTTTTCATGTATCGTCTCACCTTGGTGCCCTGATTAATGAAGTGACCCTTAGTAATTTGCTTTGTGACTTCACGCTTCTCTGGTTAACTCTGCGGGATACTGCTATGTCCCGTACTTCTAAAAGAAAAGCCCATGTGTGTCAGTCTTGTAATGTTTAAAATATATATTTCTGATGGTATAAAGTGGTAGTAATAATTGGTGGAATAATTGGGTTTCTGTTTATCTTTGTGACCTTTGTGATCTTTGATTTTCTAAGAATGGAATCATTTTGTGAAGTTTATTGATTGGGTTCAAGTGAGATCAGTGAATCAGCTGTAAAAACCTCACTTTATATTTTGTAATCTTTGAGATGAATGGATAGACCAATTTCAAGGTTTAGAAGAAAAGAATCAGAAACGATGTTGCATTTGTTTACAAATGTGCAGAATGTATTAGATAAACCAATCAGTATCTAATTACTAGTCTGCAGTCTTCTCTATTTTAATGCTCACACTTTCACAGAGATAAACTACCTGCTGTGTGACTTGATGTATTTGTTCTGACAGCACTTTTAAAGAGACTGCTCAAAACCTGGCCATAACTACATTATTCAAAGAGAAATAATTTTCCAAGAGACTTACTTCCACACATGTTCAAATAAATAAAGCCAAAGAAATTCATGAGCAAATAAATGTACAAAGCCCAAATCTATTATTTTATATAAAGTAAGTGAAACACAATTTTTATCTATCTTATTTTATTTTTTATTAATAAAGTCCATATTTTATTTAGACTTCCTTGGTGGTTTTTTAAAAATCTTTTGCCTGTGCTGCACAGCAGGTAGGATCTTACTCCCTGACCAGGGATGGAACCCACACCCTCTGTGTTGGAAATGCAGAGTCTTAGCCACTGGACTGTCAGGGAAGTCCGAAATGCAATTTTTTTTAAAAAACATTTCTTTCTTAGTATAATTAAGGGAGAAAGTTTAAGGATATTAGTTTTAACACAGACTTCTATCTGTGACTTTATGTAGATTGATTAATGGGTTGAAAACCAATTCAGTTATATTAGCTCAAACCACAGTGTGATCAGTTCATATAGAATTGAAAGCTCACAGCAGTTATCTCAGATTCTACTGAAATATAATTTAAAAATAGTTTAAAGATTTTATTTTGTGTTATTCATACATTGTAATCTATTACAAGCAAGACTCACTCTTAAGTTCTGAGTAGAATTCATGTATTCATAATCTATGGCCTTATAATCTATTAAGCAAGATAAATATGTACTCAGAGTATCTGATTACAAAACAGTGCTTTCCTTTTCTTTGAAATTCCAAAAAAGGAGGGTGCTTCAGCCAATGAAGTCTTCAGGGAGAGGAGGAGAATATATCATAAGAAAATTTTCATCTCTTAGAGTAGTTTATTTAAGTGAATTAATGTATTCATGTATATTTGTGTTTACATATATAGAATGTATATAATGTAATGTAATCTGCATTACATGCATAAATTGTAAATCAGAATATACTCCATCTAGATCTTATATTCAGATCTCAGTGAAACGATATATAAATTAAAAATTCAGATACATTCTGAATGGCAGATGCCAAATAATACTCAGTATTACTATTCTATATTATTTTCTTGGTGGTTCATATAATGTTTGTTATCAATTTATTTTTAAAAGGAAATGTTATCTATATGTCTTCAAAATTTCATCCATTTCTACATTTTCTTTCATTTTTAAACTATTTTATTTACATGCCCTTTACTTCTGGGAGAAGTTTGCCCTCCTAAGCAGTGATTACAATGTTCACAATGTAACTTTTGGCATTAATTGGTTCAGATATTAAATGTATTACATCATTTTGGATTTCTACAGATAATCTTTTCTAAATTCACATAACTTTATCTTCAGTTCAGTCGATTGCAGCCCGTTTTATACATTGTAGCACCCTGATCCTAGTTGAGAAAGTCCACATAGTCTAACATTATTGAGAGTAATAATGTTAACTATTTCCTGAAATTTCTTTCTGTTTAGCAAAGCAAATTTTTTTAAGCCGTGACTCCTATGAATATCCTCTTGTGAAGCAGAATTGTTCCGTAAGAGCATGTTGCTTTTTTGTTTTCATTTGACTTATATTTTAGTGAAGATTGATTTAACCAAACCCAATATTTAAATACTTACAGGTAATGAGAAAGCTGCTTTTTTGGTGCTCTGAGATTTTATTTCCCAGAATGTGAACTGAAGTGGAAATTGAATTCTTCAACTTCCAGTACAGTATTCAGGGCCTGCCGACTTTGATCTCACATCAGTCTGACCAAGCATAGTGAAATGAGTTCTGTCAGCTCACTCCTTTGATTAATTTTGAAATTTGCATGTAATGAGTAGATATTTTATTGAAAAATTATTTACAAAATTATGCCATCTCTACAACCAATATACCAAGATGAACTTCTCCTCTGAAACTATTACTAGCAACATCAATATATGCAATCATACTTCTAAGTCAAAAAGAGAGTATGCTTATTTTAAGGTTTCAGAACCTAAAACTTACCTTCCACTTCTTCACAGCTGTTCTTAAATCTGCCAGTTATTAATGTATATAATCAATATTTAGAAGAGAGGCTATGGTTGTATGAGGATAATATTTGCGACCACTAATTTTACAGGGTATGCAGAAATATGTGTGTGTGTGTGTGTGTGTGTGTGTGTGTTAGAATAGCTTGTACTTCTTTAATATAGATTTCTTAGTCTGTTTGGGCTGCTATAACAAAATATCACAGACTGGTAGCTTATAAACAATCAAAACATTTCTCACAGTGCTGGAGGCTGGGAAGTTCAAGATCAGGGTGCCAGCGTGGTTGGGTGAGGGTCTTTTCCTGGTTTGTAGCTGCCACCTTTTCGATGTATCCTCACATGGTGGAAGGGACTAAAGTGCTCTGTGGGATCTCTTTTCCAAGAGCACTAGTCTTCTTCATGAGGGCTTCACTCTCATGATCTAACCACTTCCCAAGGACCCAACCTTTTAATATCATCACATCTGGTGTTAGTGTTACAACATGTGAGCTTTGGAGGGACACAAATTTTAGACCACAGCAACAGGCATATTCTTTTTATAAGGTTATTTACATATTTATATATAGTATATAGATACAGGTGTATAGTTTATAAATATATACACATACGTGTACTTATATACACTTATTGCAGTATATGTAGACATACATTTATGTGCATATGTGTATATTATGTATATAATATACATAATGCATATTTGTGTGTGCATGTGTGTGTGTGCAAGTTCCTGAGTGTGCATGCATGAAACCACGTGCTCTTTTATATGATTGATCTGTTTGTTGCAAGTTTTATGCATAAAATTATATTTTTCTGTTACTACAGTTGATACACCAAATATTTCCTCTCATCACCAGTCACAAAATTTCCATTTTTCTTCATACAATCTGTTTCTCTGTATTATAGATATAGCACGTGCTTCCTGTTGGTATAAAAATGAAGACAACACTTTTTAATTCTTGCAAAGTTAAAGGCTTTTGTGTTGTTAAATATGGTACTTTCATGGACTCTTTTTGTATTTGCTTTCAGTGAGTTTCACGTTCCAGTAATCACAGTAAAATATATTCTTAAATATAATTGTCAATTCTGATATATTTAATGCTTTCTCACTCCCATGCCTCTCTCCTAATTTAATAGTGGTTGCCTCCATGTCATTGGGATTAGACAGGGCAGACACCATTAATATGAACTTTGTTTCAAGGATGAGTTCTTACTAAGATTTTTGTCCCTAAAGGGTTTTTCAATCATTTTTTTTATATTCTAGAAGTTGATTTAACACTTTAAGTTCCCATATTTCTGGATTTTCTCTATTACTAGAATTTCTACTTGAAAACCACTTAATTTTTCCTTTGTCATCTTCTTCATATAAAATCCTACTATAAGCAACTAATAGGACCCAACACATACTATCAGCTTGGCTCTCTCTTGCCAGTTCACCTAGCACATCAGACACAGTTGCACATGGTAATTGCAGACAACAGTTTAGCAAATTTTTTCCCGAGAGCAAATCACAATTTGTCAGTCTTCCTACCTGTGATCTCTGTTGCCTTCCTACCTGTCACTTTATCACTAATCCAAGAACATATATTTAATGTATATTTTAGGCTAATACTCTTACTTAGTAATACAGTTTTGCATTAGAAGTGAGTACTCATAATATATAACAATAAAACAAAAATGGCTTAGCATAATAGAAATTTATTCCTGGCTGTCATAATTCAAAGAGTTCAACAGGCAGCTTTCTAACTAGTAATTCTGAAAGCAATCCTCCCTCAGTCTTAAGGATACAGTGTTCTCCAGGAACTGAGATTTCTCTTTTTTCCCTGCAGATGGGGAAAGAGAAAGAAGATACAGTGGAAAAGATTTACATGGGGCAGACCTGGAAGGCACACCTATCACTTGGGCAGACACTCTATTGGCTAGAACTCAGTGAGGTGGCCGAGGTTCACAGTGAGGGAATCTACAAAGTGTGGTCCAGCTACATACCAGGAAAGAAAGGAAGCACGTAGATGTTGCTGGACATAGTCTCTTCCGAAGGTACTCTAAACTAAGAGGCCCAGAGGCTACATTTTCTATGTTATCTTAGTCCCAACTGGAAATACAGAATCACTTATGGTAGCTAATGAAAGGAGAAAATATCATAAGGTGCAATGAATATTACAGTGATTTGAAATCAGTGATCACTACTTGACAAGTTCTCATAAAATTTACTGTTGAGAGATCTTTAGAGATTATCCAATATTTCAGGCTACATAATCACGTCATTTCTTATTCTATTTGTATATTTAGTCAGAGTCTAATCTTTCTCCTGGTCAGTTTTTTAGCTTTATTTTGCATGTGGACCCTTAGTAAAGCAACATTTTATATATTATCGTTGCTGAGGCAAAAAAGCTCTGTATGCAGAGATTATATTTATTTTCTATATTTCACTTCCTGCATGTATAATATACAAACCTTGATTTGTATAACTTTTTCTAAATATCCCTGCCAAATATTATCAAATTATTATGATTAATGATATATTATAAAAAATAATTCAGAAATTCCAACGGAAGTGTATCAATTCAGCCCCAGCATTGTATACAGAATATGTAAATTTTAACAAGCCACTTATTTTCTGAGTCCTCAGAACATGCAAACTTATAAAGCTATGCCTAAAAGTATCCTTCCTTTGTGAAGCAGCAACCCAGAACTTACCAAGCACAGGATTCTCATCCTAATTGTTCTTTGCTGAGTCATTGAAGTATCAGGACAATTTGGGGGAAATATTATGTTGAAGTTTTCTTCACCAAAGGTAATTTATACATCATAATTTTACCTTCAATTTCCAATTTGGTGGATAGCTCATTTATTTAATTATATCAAAAATAAATGGGAAACAGACTCCCTTTTGTGACAGCACTGGAATCATAACAATCATTGACAGGAAGACACTGGAAATCACCAAAAAAGACACCTCACATCCAAAGACAAAGGAGAAGCCACAATGAGATGGTAGGAGTGGTGCAATCACAATAAAATCAAATCCCAAAACTGCTGGGTGGGTGACTCACAAACTTGAGAACAATTATACCACAGAAGTCCGTCCACAAGAGTGAAGGTTCTGAGCCCCACATCAGGCTTCCCAACCTGGAGGTCCAGCAATGGGAAGAGGAATCCCAGAGAATCAGACTTTGAAGCCTAGTGGGATTTGTTTGCAGGACTTCAACAGGACTGGGAGAAAAAGAGATTCCACTCTTGGAGGGCACACACAAACTACTGTGTGCATCAGGACCTGGGGGCAGGATCAGTGACCCCATAGGAGACTGAACCAGACCTACCTATTAACATTGGAGGGTCTCCTGCAGAGTTGGGGGGTGGGGTGCTGTGGCTCACCGCAGGGACAAGGATACTAGCAGCAGAAATTCTGGGAAGTACTCCTTGGCATGAGCCCTCCTGGAGTCCACCATTAGCCCCACCAAAGAACCTGTAGCCTCCAGTGATGGGATACATCAGGCCAAAGAACCAACAGGGAGGGAACTCAGCCCCACCCATCAGCAGACAAGTGGATTAAAGTTTTACTGAACTCTGTCCACCAGAGCAATACTCAGCTCTACCCACCACCATTCCCTCCATTCAGGAAGCTTGCACAAGCTTCTTAGAGAGCCTCAACTACCAGAGGGCAGACAGCAGAAGACAGACTGCAGCAGACTACAGTCCTGCAGCCTGTGGAACAAAAACCACATTCACAGAAAGATGGACACAATGAAAAGGCAGAGGACTATGTACTAGATAAAGGAACAAGATAAAACCTCAGAAGAACAACTAAATGAAGTGGAGATAGGCAACTTCCCAGAAAGAGAATTCAGAAAAATGACAGTGAAGATGATCCAGGACCTCATTAAAAAAAAGGAAGGGAAAGATTAAGAAGATGCAAGAAATGTTTAACAAAGACCTAGGAGAATTGAAGAACTAACACCTAAAAGAATTAAAGAACAACCAAAGAGAGATGAAAAAAAAATAACTTAAATGAAAAATACACTAGAAAGAAACAATAGCAGAATAACTGAGGCAGAAGAACAGATAAATGACCTGGAAGACAGAAGGGTGGAATTCACTGCTGCAGAACATCATAAAGAAAAAAGAATGAAAAGAAATGAAGACAGCCAAAGAGACATCTGGGACAACATTAAACACACCAACATTCACATTATAGGAGACCTAGAGGAGAAGAGAGAGAGAAAGGACCCGAGAAAATATTTCAAGAGATTATAGTCAAAAATTTCCCTATCATGGGAAAGGAAATAGCCACCCAAGTCCAGGAAGCACAGAGAGTCCCAGGCAGGATAAACCCAAGGATAAACATGCCAAGACACATAGTAATTAAAATGACAAACATTAAAGACAAAGAAAAATTATTAAAAGCAACAAGGAAAAAATGACAAATAACATACAAGGGAACTCCCATAAGGTTAACAGCTGATTTCTCAGCAGAAACTCTACAAACCAGAAGGGAGTGGCATGATATACTTAAAGAGATGAAAGAGAAGAAACTACAACCAAGATTACTCTACCAGGCAAGGATCTTATTCAGATTCGACAGAGAAATCAAAAGCTTTACAGACAAGCAAAAGCTAAGAGAATTCAGCACCACCAAACCAGCTCTACAATAAATGTTAAAGGAATTTCTCAAAGTGGGAAACACAAGAGGAGAAAAGGACCTACAAAAACAAACCCAAAACAATTAAGAAAATGATAATAGGAACATACATATCGATAATTACTTTAAATGTGAAAGTATTAAATGCTCCAACCAAAAGACAAAGGCTCGCTGAATGGATACAAAAACAAGACCCCTATATATGCTGTTTACAAGAGACACACTTCAGACCTAGGGACACATACAGATTGAAAGTGAGGGGATGGAAAAAGATATTCCATGCAAATGGAAATCAAAAGAAAATTGGAGCAACAATACTCACATCACATAAAATAGACTTTAAAATAAAGAATGTTACCAGAGACAAGGAAGGACACTACATAATGATCAAGGGATCAATCCAATAAGAAGATATAACAACTATAAATATATATGAACCCAACATAGGAGCACTTCAGTACATAAGGCAAATGCTAAAATCTATAAAAGAGGAAATTGACAGTAACACAAAAATAGTGGGAAATTTTAACACCTCACTTACACCAATGGACAGATCATCCAGACAGAAAATTAATAAGGAAACACAGGCTTTAAATGACACAATAGACTAGTTAGATTTACTTGATATTTACAGGACATTCCATCTGAAAACAGCAGATTACATTTTCTTCTCAAGTGAACATGGATCATTCTCCAGGATAGATCATATCTTGGGTCACAAATCAAGGCTCAGTAAATTCAAGAAAATTGAAGCTATATCAAGCATCTTTTCTGACCACAATGCTATGAGATTAGAAATCAATTACAGGGAAAAAAACGTAAAAAACACAAAAACATGGAGGCTAAACAAAACATTACTAAATAACCAAGAGATCACTGAAGAAATCAAAGAGGAGATCAAAAAATACCTAGAGAAAAATTACAATGAAAACACAATGATCCAAAACCTATGGAATACAGCAAAAGCAGTTCTAAGAGGGAAGTTTATAACAATACAATCCTACCTTAAGAAACAAGAAAAACCCTAAACAATCTAACAGTGCACATAAAGGAACTAGGGAAAGAAGAACAAATGAAACCCAAAGTTAGTACAGGGAAATAAATCATAAATTTCAGAGCAGAAATAAATGAAATAGAAACAAAGAAAACAATAGCATAGATCAATAAAAATAAAAGCTGGTTCTTTGAGAAGATAAAGAAAATTGATAAACCTTTAGCCAGACTCATTGAGAAAAAGAGGGAGAGGACCCAAATCAATAAAATTAGAAATTAAAAAGGAAAAGTTACAACGGACACCACAGAAATACACAGCATCATAAGAGAATACTACAAGCAACTCTATGCGAATACAATGTACAACCTGGAAGAAATGGACAAATTCTTAGAAAAGTATAACCTTCCAAACTGAACCAGGAAGAAACAGAAAATATGAACAGACCAATCACAAGTAATGCAATTGAAACTGTAATTACAAATCTTCCAACAAACAGAAGTCCAGGGCCAGATGGCTTTAAACATGAATTCTGTCAAACATTTAGTGAGGAGATAACACCCATCTTTCTCAAATCTTCCAAAACATTTCAGAGAAAGGAACACTCTCAAACTCATTCTATGAGACCACCATCACCCTGATACAAAAACCAGACAAAGATACTACAAAAAAAGTAAAGTTACAGACCAATATCACTGATGAATATAGATGCAAAAGTCCTCAACAAAATACTAGCAAACAGAATCCAACAACACATTAAAAGGATCATACACCATGATCAAGTGGCATTTATCCCAGGGATGCAAGGATTCTTCAATATACGCAAATCAATCAGTGTGATACACCATACTAACAAACTGAAGAATAAAAACCATATGACCATCTCAATAGATACAGAAAAAGCTTTTGACAAAATTCAGCACCCATTTATGATAAAAATTCTCTAAAAAGTGGGCACAGAGGGAACCTACCTCAACATAATAAAGGCCATATATGACAAACCCACAGCAAATATCATTCTCAATGGTGAAAAACTAAAAGCATTTCCTCTAAGATCAGGAACAAGAAAAGGATGTCTACTCTCACCACTAATATTCAACATAATTTTGGAAGACCTAGACACAGCAATCAGAGAAGAAAAAGAAATAAAAGTAACACAAATTGGAAAAGAAGTAAAACCATAACTGTCTGAAGACGACATGATGCTATACATAGAAAGTCCTAAAGATGACACCAGAAAACTACTAGAGCTAATCAATGAATTTGGTAAAGTTGCAGGATACAAAATTAATGCACAGAAATCTCTTGCTTTCCTATACACTAAGAATGAAAGATCAGAAAAAGAAATTAGGGAAACAATCCCATTCACCATTGCAAGAAAAAGAATAGAATACCTAGGAATAAACGTACCTAAGGAGGTAAAAGACCTGTACTCAGAAAACTGTAAGATACTAATGAAAGAAATCAAAGATGACACAACAGATGGAGAGATATACCATGTTCTTGGATTGGAAGAATCAATATTGTGAAAATGACTATACTACCCAAAACAATCTACAGATTCAATGCAATCCCTATCAAATTACCTGTGGCATTTTTTACAGAACTAGAACAAAAATTTTTTAAATTTATATGGAGACACAAAAGACCCCAAATAGCTAAAGCAATCTTGAGGGAATAAAAACGGAGCTAGAGGAATCAGACTCCCTGACTCCAGACTGTGCCACAAAGCTACAGTAATCAAGATAGTATGATATTGGCACAAAAACAGAAATATAGATCAATGGAACAGGATAGAAAGCCCAGAGATAAACCCATGCACTTATGGTCAACTAATCTATGGCAAAGGAGACAAGGATATACAATGGAGAAAAGACAGCCTCTTCAATAAGTGGTGCAGGGAAAACTGGACAGCTACATGTAAAAGAATGAAATTAGAATCCTACCTAACACTGTACACAAAAATAAACTCCACATGGATTAAAGACATAAATGTAAGACCAGACACTATAAAACTGTTAGAGGAAAACATACGAAGAGCACTCTTTGACATAAATCACAGCAAGATCTTTTTTGACCCACTTCCTAGAGTAATGAAAATAAAAACAAAATAAACAAATGGGACCTAATGAAACTTAAAAGCTTTTGCACAGCAAAGGAAACTATAAATAAGACAAAAACACAACCCTCAGAATGGGAGAAAATGTTTGCAAATGAATCAATGGACAAAGGATTAATCTCCAAAATATATAAACAGCTCATGCAGCTCAATATTAAAAAAAGAAACAACCCAATCCAAAAATGGGCAGAAGACCTAAATAGACATTTTTCCAAAGAAGACATACAGATGGACAAGAGGCACATGAAAAGCTGCTCAACATCATTAATTATTAGAGAAATGCAAATCAAAACTACAATTAGTTGTCACCTCACACTGCTTAGAATGGGCATCAGCAGAAAATCTACAAACAACAAATGCTGGAGAAGGTGTGGAGAAAAGGGAACCCTCTTGCACTGTTGGTGGGGATGTAAATTGATACAGCCACCATGGAGAACAGTATGGAGGTTCCTTAAAAATCTAAAAATAGAATTACCATATGACCCAGCAATCCCACTACTGGACATATACACAGAGAAAACCATAATTCAAAAGGACACATGCACCCCAATGTTCATTGCCACACTATTGATTATAGCCAGGTCATGGAATCAACCTAAATGCCCATCAACAGATGAATGGGTAAAGAAGATTTAGTATATATACACAATGGAATATTACTAAGCCATAAAAAGGAATGAAATTGGGTCATTTATAGAGATGTGGATGGACCTAGAGACTGTCATACAGAGTGAAAAGTCAGAAAGAGAAAAACAAATATTGTATATTAATGCATATATGTGGAATCTAGAAGAATGGTACAGATGAACTGGTTTGCAGAAATAGAGGCACAAATGTAGAGAACACACGTATGGACCCCAAGAGGAGAGAGTGGTGGATGGTGGGGGGTGTGGTGGTGGGATGAATTGAGAGATTGGGATTGTATAAGATAGATAACTAATAAGAACCTGCTGTATAAAAATTAAAATAAAATAAAATTCAAAAAAATAAATAAATGGTAAGCAGAGAGAAATAGGAGGACTGTGATGGAGATGAGCAATGACATGGAGGTTTTAAGAGGTTTAGGGACTGTTACTACCCTGAGAATTCTCTCTGAATTGTCCCGATCCCAGTCTACCAACCAGAGGGTAATTTTGACAATTAGGAAAAAAATGTAGTGGGAACTGGTTTTATACTGAATTATGCCAATTTAGGTTTTTAGTTTCTCTAATCTCAGACTGCCTGCTTTGGGCAAAATGGCCTTTTTGAAACAGGGTCACTTTTTGCTGCTGCATTTCTTTTATATTTCCAGCAGTATAACTTGGAATCAAGTTTACTCCTTTCTTGATATACTTAAGTTTATTAGAAATAGGCAAACAACTCTTCTATCTTTCCATAAGTTTATTAAAATCCTCCAAACTTTGTATTGTTTTGGAGGAATTCCACAGATCTTACTCTATAATGCTATTAATTTTGTCACTAATATTCCAGAGCAGAGGGGGTTGACCACCCTCTAGACAAAACACATAATACATTTCCATGTTTTCTCTGAGAGTCTATTATCAGTTTCACTATTCCTAGTATAATGAGGTAAGTTACTAAAAGCTAGTTAAGTTGTATTACTGAGAAATAATATTTAAAAGACCCCCTATATAACAACAAAACTTTATAGGAAGTGAAGCAGGGAGACCATTAAGGCTTTGAAAATTCTCTCTGTCCCTCTCTCTGGATCCAAGTGGTCATAGTTTCTGTTCCTCTGAATATCTTTTTCTTTCATTCTTCTCTCAGTGGACTGACTTCTTAAACTTTAGTTTTATTGCACATGGTCAAACATATTTTCCAGTTTCCTTATAGTATGGCAACTCTCAATAATAATAATGATCCTATAAGTATATTTTCTTGATATGTCTTTTGATTATGTATCCACTGCTAATAAGCCCAGGATCCTAAAAGTCAAATTTCAAATTCTTCACGTAAAAATATGATGGTTTCACACAACAGTTTTAGCATATCACTGGCTACAGGTGATCTGCTCATTGGGCAAGTGTACAGATATGCTTCATTTTCTGAAGGAAAATGATACAGAGCACACAAAAGTGAACACCCATTATGCACTATAATCATGCTTTATATGAGACTTAATCATATAAAGCTATTAGCTTTTTATTGCTGTGTAACGTTACCACAAATTTACTGGCTTAACACAGCACAAATTTATTATCTCACAGTTCTACAGTTTAGCAGTCCAGGTAGAACTCAACTGCATTCTCTGCTCAGCATCTCATAAGGCTAAAATAAATGTCAACCAGCTACATTCCCATCTAGAACTTGGGGTTCTTCTCCAAAATCAAGCACATTATTGACAAAGTTTCAATTCCTTGTGGTTGTAAGACTAAGATCCCTGTTTTATTGCTGGCTGTTGGCCAGAATTTGCTGTCAATTCCTAGAGGTTGTTCTCAAATCCCTGCTATATTGCCTGCTTCAATCTACAAATCTGTCAATAGAGTAGGTCTCTCACATCTTATCTTTTTAACCTCAGAAAGGGCCAATCCCATTGAAGTGCTTATCATCTTAAATCAGAGCCAACAAGATAATCTCTCTTTTGATGAACTTAGTACCTTTAATTGCTATTAGTTCAAAAGTAATCACAAATTAGCTAGTTAGTAATTAATCACTAATTACAAATTAGTTAATTAGTAAATTTAATTACTAATGATTAATTAATTAAATCTGAAAATTATGTAATGAAACAATCTCAGGAACGACGTTCCATCATATTCAATAGTCCTGCCCACATTCAAGGGAAGAGAGTTATATAAGGCATATAATAACAGTACATTAGTAATAGCAATTCTGAGGTCCACCTTAGAATTCTGCCTCCCATCATCCATCCTCTGGCTTCCAATGATTTATTTCCATCTCAAATGCAAAATACTTTATCCCAAGTTTCATCCTATTAGAGTGCCAGCTCAAGTCCAATATCATATCATCTTAGCTAAATCTTATTATCTTATCAGTTTAAGCCCATAATATCAAAATTATCTACATCTGTATAAGGTATGATTGAGGCTCCTGGGTATAAACCATTAAGTACAGCTCCTGGGCCACAAATGCTCTTCATCTTTGGACCTGTGAAGCTAAAGAAACAAATATATACCCTCAATATATGCCACATATAATGTGGGGCAGATACAGAATAATAGTCATATATATTCTAGTTCAAAAAGAGGGGAAATCTTCAAAACTCCATCTTTTCATGTCTCAAATGACCATCATCTTTTGTGAAATGTCAGTTCAAATCATTTACCAATTGTGTGTGTGTGTGTGTGTGTGTGTATGTCTGTGTCTGTGTGTGTGGTGAGGGATAGTTTGACATTTTCTATTGATAGTAAGAATTCCTTATCATTTTATCAATTCTGGATATAAGTTCAATGTCAGATATAGGTACAATGACTAGTTTTTGAGTCGATTGCTTTCTCTTTATTTCTTAATGATGAAATTTCAAGTGAATGGAAGTTTGGAATTTTGAAGTCTAACTTATCAGTTTTCATTTTTTCTTTGACGGTTAGTTCTTGTAGTTTCATGTACAGGATACCTTTGACAACACCAAGGTTGTGAAAATGTTTTCCTACTTTTATTCAACATTTTACAGTTTTAGATCTACAGTTAGATCTAGAATTCATTATGAGTTAATATTTTTATATGGTGTGATGTAAAGTTTGAGAATCCTCTTTTCCCATTAGAAAATCCTTTTATTTTCTTAGCATAAGTTGTTAGAAACACTATTTTTCTCTTTATTAAAATATCATGATACATCTGTAGAAAGTCAACTAGACATATATCCATATATTTTGGGATCTAATTCTGTCTTCTACAAATCTATCCTTCCATACAGAAATACTAGATTGCTTGATTACAATAGCTTGTAAGTCTCACGATAAGGTGGTGTAAATTCTCTGAAAATGTTCTCCTTTTCAAATTGTTTTGCTATTCTATGCCTTTTCCCTTTTGCTACAAATTATAGAATCAACTTTATAATTTCCTCAGAAATGACCTGATTAGATTTTGTTCGGTATTTCTCTGAATCTGTAGATCCTTTTGAAGAAAATAAACATCTTAACAGTGTTGAGTTGTCAGTCCATAAACATGGTACACATATTAGGTCTTAATTAACATATCTCAGCAATGTTTTGCAGATTTTAGTGCAGAGGTCTTGCATGTCTTTGTTTAAATTATCTTTAATTATATTTTAATACTATGTTAATATTATTTTATATATCATGTTCCAAATATTCATATTATTATATAGAAACAATGTGATTTTTATAGTGCTCTTCTATCATATGACTTTATTAAATTTACTTCTTCTTTCTAGTAGACTTTCTGTAGATTCTATAGTGTTTTCTCTATGTTTGCAATCATAACATCAGTGAATAAAGACAGTTTTGCTTCTTCCTTTCCAAGTTAGTTGTGTGATTTGTTTCATATTTTCCCCTTTGTTTAATTTGCCAGCTAAGACTTCTAGCATTATCTTGTATAGGAATGCTGAGAGTGGGCATAATTTCCCTTTATCCATTTTTAGGGAGAAAATATTGTCTTTCACTTTGTTCATAACTAAACTTGATATGAATTGTGAGTTTTTTCATTGATCTACTTTATTGGATTTAAAAATCCCCCTCTATTTCTAGCTTGCTGAGCATTTTCATGACTGAGTGAATTTTGCCAAATATTTTATTTTAATTAATTACTATGATCATGCAGATTTTCTCTGTTATTCTATTAATATCAGGAATTTAATTAATTTATTCTCAACTATTAAGGTAATCTTGCATTATTGCATTAACCACAATTAATTAGTCATGATGGATTATCTTTTTAATACATTGCTGGTTTCAATTTGCTATACAAGCAGAGCATTAGAGTATATTACTAGAAAATATCTACCAGATTTATTCACACACACACGTGTGTTTAAATATATTTCAGGATACTTTCTAAAGGCATTTTTAAGAGTGTCCTCAAATACAAATTAAGATACTTTGTAAAAAGCCCCAACTTAATGTTTTTTAATACCCCCTTGATTTATCAAATTATTAAGCATGTTGTTTGTGGATTTCTTATTTATTTATTCAAAGACAGTTAACTTGGAAGTTATTATTGTATTGTATTCAATTTGTTACCAAAGATCACTTTCTTTTATAATATGCATAACTTATATTTTAAATATTGAGCCAAAGAGGATGCTGGTGATAAATTCAAGTGATTGTTATACTGTTCCTAAGAGTTTGTGACTTTTTTTCTTCTACTGATAATTAAGAAAACATGTGCTTTTCTCACTATTTCCAACATAACCCCAAAGGTAATTTTTCATTAATCTTTAGTCAATTTTGGTTGTGATATTTTATTTATTTTCTCATTCATGCATTCAATAAATATTTAAACATCAATATTAGGAAGACCATTTTCTAGAACATCTCTGTGGTTAGGTAATTAAGTAAATAAGTATTTGTGTCTCTACTATTTGCTTCTCTATTTTATCCATTGCATTTAAATTGAAACCATGTGATAAATGCTGAACAATGAAACATGAGTAGAAGCAAAAGATGATGATTCTAGGAGAAGCATTGAGGTTTAGCGTTTGTAATAATAGGGTAGCTTAAACTTAAAACCTCAATCTTTATTTATTCTTACTTACTTACCATGGTGTGTAATTTGTCTGAAACTATATATTGAAATAAATGTAAGTTATTTTCTTTTCACATCCACCTCTATTTTAGACTTCGATTTTGTCCTAAAGATAATGTTTCTACTCTTTGCAATTTGAAAATTATATTGTCCTTCATAAATAAAGCAGGAACATATATGGATGATGTAACACAATTATTACAATTAAATCTTATTCACCAGAAATCATCTTCATGACAGATTGCAATATCATTCCCAGTTCTTCACTGCTTTTTGTATTTGCACCCTTTGTCATGCCATATTCCAGTTTATTCCACTAGAGATGAACTATATTCCCCCAGCCCAATTGATATTTGGCTTAGTTATATAATTTATTCGGCCAATAGAATGCTGGTGGCAGTAACAGTATATCCGATATGTTCTGATGCTAGACCTTAAGAGGCATCACATGAAGTTTGTCCTTCTTATGCATCTACCATTATTGTCAGAAGAACATCCACTGGTTAAAAGATAATGAGAGATTAGTGTCACAATCATGAACTTAACATGTATTTAGAGCTAAATCTAGCCAAGCCTAAGTGGACCAGTGGACGTATGAACAAAAATAAATTATTGTACTCTCAAGCTACTCAATTTTATTGTGATTTGTTTTATAGCAGTATTATAAATTTCTGTACTTTCATTACTGTCATATTGTATGCATTCCAAAATTATATAAGTAGAAAACTCCTCAGCAAGTTGGAATTAGAACATGGTAATATATATAGTACTTACTTTTTTGACATTCTCAAGTCATGCCTGATTTTCCTTCTTATCTTCTTGCCTCTATTATTTGAACGTATAGCTTCTTCTCATTCTTATTTGACTTTGCAATCCCTTATATCTATACTTAAATTAGATGATTACATGTTACTTGTTTTCATTAAAATGAGGTTTCCCAATAATGGTGATGTGATGATGATGATTACTACTAATTATTTTCATTTTTTTCAGTCGAAGATGGTGTTATACATTGATGCCCTTTCTGTTAATGAATCTTTACTCATTTTCATTATCATTTTATTTATTCTTTATTGATGACACACAGTAAATTTTCACAGGGACATGCATATTTATATACATTCCATGTTATTTCCTTCTAAGATATAAGGCAGGAGAACAAATATATATATATATATATTGGCATATGTCATCCTAAGATCTTGTTTTCAGTACTTACAATATAAATTTGAGTAAATTATTTCCTTTGGCCATATTTTTTTCATTAATACAATAAGACTATTACTATCTATAATGTAGTATTATATTGAACTATTACATTGTTGTTTTTTTTTTTTTTTTTTTTCATTCCTTTGCATAAATTTCAACACTGGCAATGCTAGGGAAACATAAAAATCAGTCACACATAAATATCCTCTGATTTCCATATTTACCCCAACCACACTCTTGTTGGTATCCTTACACATTCCTGTGCTCACATCTTTATATTTACTATTTATCTTTATATTTGATAATCTGCCTTTTAATTTTAGATAAATGATATTTAATTATATATCTGATATACATAATAATATATAATTATATGTATCCATCCTCTATTACAATTTTTAGTTAAGAGTGGACACTTGTGGATCTCTTACATCAGACTTCTCTTCAGAAATATTTATTTTTTCACATAATTTTAATAAAAAACTCTGGGATATTAACTGAGTATAAACTCTTGATGATAGGAAAACAGGTTTTATCTTGTTTATGTCATCTCTCTTAAAAAGTTACCCAGTATTTTGCTTGTGTAAATGAAGCATATTCTACGCCTGCCAGGATGAAATATCTACAAATGTATGACTTTCAGTTATTTATTTTTTATTATTTAAAGCTAGGTCTTTCCTTATTTTGGAGATTTTTAAAAGAAAGATGAATATATCCCCTCAGGCATAGAAGAAAGGTTTAAATTGTTCAAAAGTTAAGTGTTTAATAATTATAATTTAAGGATTTTTCCTCAATACTATTTTAGAGTTTGAAGGGAGTATTCCTTGTGCTCTTATATTCTCTATTTTCCTCAGTACCAACTGTTTAAATAGTGAACATTTTATTTATCCTTCTAATTATGAAAATAATATTCTAAAAATAATCATCCAAAAGCACTTTATTATTTAAAAATGTATTAATTTATAATTTGAGTTAGTACAATCTTGAGGGAAGTTCAGGTACACCTATAATTAAATAATATACACATGAAGAGTTCATTGACTTTTTTATAAAACATATTTTTGACAGTTCTGATCAGTGTTTGGCATTATTATAATAGTTATTACTACATGTTAATCCTAACTTTTAAAAAATAATAAATTTTAAAATAAAATCATATAGTTTCTATGTATAATTGTTTTAAATAGCTATTGACAACAATCTACTTCCTACACAAACTATTCTCTCTTCATTTAGGAGAATTTCAAACTAGCATTTAGTATTTTTTTAATATATTTTTTATTGAAGTATAGTTGAATTACAGTGTTGTGTTAATTATTGCTGTACAGCACAGTGACTCAGTTGTACATATGTATATAGATTTTTTTCATATTCTTTTCCATTATGGTTTATCAAAGAATATTGAATATTTTCACCTGTGCTATACAGTAAGACCTTGTTGTTTATCCATTCTATATATAACAGTTTTCATCTGCTAATCCCAAACTCCCAATCCAACCCACTCCCACCACCCCCCTTGGCAACCAGCAGTCTATTCTATATGTCCCTGATTCTGTTTCATAGATAGGTTCATTTGTGTCATATTTTAGATTCCACATATAAGTGATATCGTATGGTATTTGTCTTTCTTTCTGACTTACTTCACTTAGTATGATAATCTCTAATTGCATCCATGTTGTTACAAATGACATTATTTCATTCTTTTTATGGCTTTGTAGTATTCCATGGTATATATGTACCACATCTTCTTTATCCATTCAACTGTCAATGGACATTTAAGCTGTTTCCATGTCTTGGCTATTGTGAATAGTGCTGCTATGAATATAGGGGTGCATATATCTTTTTGAATTGTAGTTTTTCTGGATATATGTTCAGGAGTGGGATTGCTGGATCATATGGTAATTCTATTCTTAGTTTTCTGAGGAACCTCTATAGTGTTTTCCACAGTGGCTGTACCAACTTACATTCCTACCAACAGTGTAGGAGGGTTCACTTTTCTTTACACCCTCTTCAGCATTTGTTATTTGTAGACATTTTAATGATGGCCATTCTGACCTATGTGAGGTGGTACTTCATTGTAGTTTTGATTTGCATTTCACTAATAATTAGTTGTGTTAAACATCTTTTCATGTGCCTATTGACCATCTGTATTTCTCCTTTGGAGAAATGTGTCTTTAAGTCTTCTACCCATTTTTCAATTGGGTTGTTTGTTTTTTTGTTGTCAAGTTGTATGAGCTGTTTGTATATTTTAGAAATTAAGCCCTTGTTGGATGTGTCATTTGTAAATATTTTCTCCCATTTTGTATGTTGTCTTTTTGTTTTATTTATGGTTTCCTTTTCTGTTCAAGAGCTTGTACATTTGATTAGGTCCCATTTGTTTACTTTTGTTTATATTTTTATTGCCTTGGGAGACTGACCTAAGAAAACATTGGTATGATTTATGTCAGAGAATGTTTTGCCAATGTTGTCTTCTAGGAGTTTTAGGGTGTCATGTCTTATTTTTAAGACTTTAAGCCATTTTGAGTTTCTTTTTGTGTATGGTGAGAGGGTATGTTCTAACTTCATTGATTTACATGTGGCTGTCCAACTTTTCCAACACCACTTGCTGAAGAGACTGTCTTTTTCTTATTGCATATTCTTCCCTCCTTTGTTGAAGATTAATTGACTGTAAGTGTGTGGGTTTATTTCTGGGCTCTCTATTGTATTCCATTGATCCATATGTCTGTTTTTGTGCCAATACCATGCTGTTTTCATTACTGCAGCTTTGTAGTATTGTCTGAAGTTTTGCATGGTTATGCCTCCTGCTTTGTTCTTTTCTCTTCAGGATTACTTTGGTAATTCTAGGTCTTGTATGAGTCCGTATGAATTTTAGGATTATTTGTTCTAGTTCTGTGAAAAAGTTCATGGGTAATTTGATAGGGATCTCATTAAATCTGTAGATTGCTTTGGATAGTATGGCCATTTTAACAATATTAATTCTTCCAATCCAAGAGCATGGGATATTTTTCCATTTCTTTGAATCATATTGAATTTCCATTATTAATGTTTTAGAGTACTCAGCATATAAGTCTTTCACCTCCTTGGTGAGGTTTATTCTTTAGTATTTTATTTTTGGTGTTGTGATTTTAAAATGTACTGTTTCTTTTTTAAATTCCCTTTCTGCTATTTTATTGTTGGTCAAAGAAATGTAACCAATTTTTATATGTTAATCTTGTATCCTGTCACCTTGTTGAGTTCATTTATCCTTTCTAGTAGTTTTTGTGTGGACTCTTTAGTTTTCTATATATAGTATCATATTATCTGCATATAATGACAATTTTACCTCTTCTCTTCCAATTTGGATACAATTTATTTATTTTTCTTCTCTGATTGCTGTGGCTAGGACTTCCAATACTATGTTGAGGAGAACTGGCAAGAGTGGGTATTCTTGTCTTGTTCCAAATTTTAGTGGGAAGGCTTTCAACTTTTCACTAATGAGTATCATATTGGCTATGGGTTGGTCATAAATCACTTTTACTATTTTGAGATATGTTCCCTCTATACCCACTTTGGTAAGAGTTTTTATCATGAATGAATGTTGAATTTTGTCAAGTGCTTTTTCTACATCTATTGAGATGATCATGTGTTTTTTTGTCTTTTGTTTATGTGGTGTATCACATTGATTGATTTGCATATGTTGACCATCCTTGTGAACTTGGGATGAATCCCACTTGGTCATGGTGTATGATCTTTTTTATGTGTTGTTGGATTCAGTTTACTAATATTTTGTTGAGATTTTGTGCATCTATATTCATCAAAGATATTGGCCTGTAATTTCCTTTTTTCTTGGTGTCTTTGTCTGATTTTGGTATCAGGGTGATGGTGATTTCATAAAATGTGCTTGAGAATGTTCCTTCCTCTTCAACTTTTTGGCAGTTTGAGAAGGATTGGTATAAGTTCTTCTTTGTATGTTTGGGAGAATTTACCTGTGAACCCATCTGGTCCTGGACTTTTTTTTTGTAGGGAGTTTTTAAATTACAGATTCTATTTCAGTTCTAGTGAATGGTCTGTTCAAATTATCTATTTCTTCTTGATCCAATTTTGGTGGGCTGTATGCTTCTAGAAACGTGTCCATTTCTTCTAGGTTGTCGAGTTTGTTGTCATATAATTGTTCATAGTTTCCTTATGGGTTTTTTTTGTACTTCTGTGGTATCTGCTATTAGGTCCCCTTTTTCATTTCTTATTTTATTTATTTGTGTTCTCCCTCTTTTATTCTTGGTGATCCTGGCCAGAGGTTTGTCAATCTTGTTTATCCTTTCAAAAAACCAGCTCTTGGTTTTATTTACTTTTTCTATTAATGTTTTAATCTCTTATTTATTTCCTCTCTGATCTTTATTATTTCCTTCCTTCTGCTGACTTTAGGTTTTGTTTATTCTTCTTTTACTAATTCTTTTAAGTGGTAGATTAGGTTGTTTATTTGAGATTTTTCTTGTTTTTTTGAGGAAGGCCTATATTGCTATGAACTTTCCTCAAATCACTGCTTTTGTTGCATCTCATAGATTTTGTATGGTTGTGTTTTCATTGTCACTTGTCTCAATGTATTTTTTAATTTCCTCTCTGATTTCATCATTGACCCATTGGTTTTTTAGTAGCATGTTGTTTAGTCTCCATGTAATTGTTTTGCTTTTTTTTTCTCATTTCTTTTTCTGTTGTTAATTTCTAGTTTCATGCTGTAGTGGTCAGAAGAGTTGCTTGAGATAATTTCTATACTCTTAAATTTGTTGAGGCTTGTTTTGTGCCCTAGCATGTGGTCAATCCTAGGGAATGTTCCATGTGCACTTGAAAAAAAATGTGTATTCTATTTTTTTTGGATGTAATATCCTGAAAATATCAATTAAGTCTAAATGTTCTATTGTATCATTTAGTATCTCTGTTGCCTTATTGATTCTCTGTCTGGAAGATCTGTTCATTGATGTGAGTTGGGTGTTAATGTCTCCTACTATTATTATATTCCTGTCAATTTCTCCCTTTATGTCTGTTAGTATTTGTTTTATGTATTTGGGTACTCCTATTTAGGAGCATATATGTTGACGAGTGTAAAATCCTCTCCTGTATTGATCCTTTTATCATTATATAGTGTCCTTCTTTATCTTTCTTTATGACCTTTGTTTTTAAGGTCTATTTTGTCTGATATGAGTATTGCATTCTTGTCATTTCTGTTTGCATGAAATATCATTTTCTATCCCCTCACTTTCAATCAATGTGTGTCCTTTGCCCTAAAGTTGGTCTCTTGCAGGCAGCAAATCACAGGCTCTTGTTTTTTCAATCCAATCTGCTACTCTGTATATTTTGATTGAAGCATTTCGTCCACTGACATTTAAGGTAATTATTGATAGATATGTATTTATTGCCATTTTAAACCTTGTTTTCTTGTTGATTTTATATTTCTTTGTCCCTTTCTTTTTCTTTTTGTTTTTCCTTTTGTGACTTGATGATTTTCTTTTGTATTATACTTATGTTCTCTTCTTTTTGGTTTTTGTATATCTATTGTATGTTCTTGATTTGTGGTTACCCTGTTTTTCAAGTATGTTAACACCTTCCTATATCTACTTGCCTTTGACTGGTAGTCATACAGGCTCAAACACATTCTAGAAAAAATATATATACATTACTCTCCTCCCCCACATTTTATTATTTTGACTTCCTCTTTTACATCTTTATGTTCATCCTTTTGCTATTCATTGTGGTTATCATCACTTTAACAGAATTTTTTTTTTTTTTAATCTGTGTACTGGCATATTTAAGTGATTTATTTTCCACTTGTGATTTTGTCTTTCCTATAGATTCTTACTTCTTTTCTATTTAGAGAAGATCTTTCACTATTTCTTTTAAGATAGGTTTAGTACTTGTTTTAGTATTCTTTCAGTTTTTGCTTGTCTGAGAAATTCTTTATCTCTCCTTCTATTCCAAATGATACTCCTGCTGGGTAGAGTATCCTAGGTTGCAGATTTTTCCCTTTTAGGACTGAATATATCTTGCCACTCCCTTCTGGCTTACAACGTTTCTGTAGAGAAATTAGCTGGTAGCCTTATGGGGCTTTCCTTTGTAATTACTTCTTTGTTTTCCTCTTGCTGTCTTTAGAATCCTTTCTTTATTTTTAACTTTTGCCATTTTTATTATAATATGTCTTGGTGTATGTCTGTTGGGTTTATCTTGTTTGGGATCTTCTGTGCTTCTTGTACCTGGGTATCTGTTTCCTTCTTTAGGTTTGGGAAGTTTTCAGCCAGAATTTCTTCAAATACATTTTCAATCCCCTTTTCTTTTTCTTCCCCTTCTGGAATACCTATTAAGCGTAGGTTGGCATGCTTTATATTATCCCATAGGTCTCTTATATTGCTTTCATGTTTTTTCATTTGGCTTTCTGCCTACTGTCCTGATTGGGTTATTTCCATTATTCTATCTTCCAGGTCACTTATTCATTCTTTGAGATTATTCATTCTGCTATTCATTTACTTTAACTCAGCTTGCATCTCTGCAAATGAGTTTTCTAATTTTTCTTGGTTCCTCTTTATAGTTTCTAGTTCTTTTTTACAGTAATCTGCATTTCTGTTGATAGTCTTTCTTAATTCCTCCAGTATTTTCATTACCTCTTTTCTGAAATTGGTGTCTATTAGACTGCAGAGGTCTACTTCATTGTTTGTTCTTCCAGGGGAGTGCTCTTGGTCTTTTAACTGGAAGTGGTTCCTCTGCTCCTTCATCTTACTTATATTTCTCTTACTCTGTGAGTTTAGGAGAAACAATGATCTACTGTGGTTTTGAAGAGCTATTTATACTTGGGGTCATCCCCGTGTAGCTTGTGTGGATTTAATATACTTGGTGTGAGGGCTGTTTTTAGTATGGATGCCTGTTGCCTCTTTCCTCAGCATGTGCTGGTCATTATCCTCTTGATAGAGGGTGTGCAGATGCAGTGGCTGATGCCTGATCCTGGGGGTTTTTGTGGCAGTGGGTGGTTCAGGCCTGCCCCCAGGGCATGCGATGGGAGAGGAGGCATCTTGTAACCACTCCTGGAGTTCAGATGGGCAGCAGTGGGGGCCGATGATCACTCCTGGGGTCTGGGAGGGAGGCAGTGGGGGCTTGAGACCACTCCTGGGGTCTGGGAGGGAGTCAGCAGAAGCAGAAAACCACTCCTGGGAACAAGGCAGGAATTGATAGGGGCATATGAGTACTCCTGAGATCCTGGAGGGTGTTGGCAGGGGGCCAAAACTACTACCATAGTATTTTTAACAAATTAAAATATACCTTCAAAAGTGTATATATGAATAAATATATCAGATTTTCAAATATCTGCATGTTACTTTTAATGTATTTTACTGTGGACAAAATTAGCTTTACCTTGTCCATTTCTGCATTTTTATCATAACTGATTATTATTTCACACTCTTAATCTCTCAAATCTGTTTTAGTGAAAGGTGGTTTAACCAGATACCTTAGAGCAAATCAGATCAATTTTGAATAGATGAAGGGTGTGAATAAGCAAGGATATAACCAGTAACATTAATTTAAATATTTTTTAAACTCCAAGTGTTTTAATTCATAAAAATTTAAAGTTTTAAAAATGGTTTTCTATGTTTAATTAAAGTTTATATAATTTTTATTTTTATCTTTTTAGAATTGCTGTATCTGAAATGTTCAATCTACCTTTAAAATATCAACTTGACAATCTAATTTTCTATTTTGTATAACCTCCTCGTTTTACTAATATTCTTGTGAAGTTTTAATAGGGAAAAAACAATAGAAACTAGGGGAAATTTTCCATTAGACTCTTATTTTTCTTTTCTATATGCAATTTCCTTTTCTTTCTAGGAGGTCTCAGAGATTTTTTTTTTTCTTTTTAATAAAATATTGTTAGAGAAAAAAGGGCAAGTAAAATAATTTGGTAATAATCTTAAGAAAAAAATTGGTTTGAAATATTCAAAACAGACTATCTGAAGATTTTGTTATAAAACTCCAGCTTCTTCACATTATTGACTGGAGACATATTAATAAGTCTTTTGGTACCTGAACATTATTGACCAGAGACGTATCAATATGTTTTTAGACAGTGATACAATTAACATCACCATGCGAAGTTGTTAGAGCTTAAAATTGATCAAGCATTCATTATACAACTTATGATTGTTGTTATCATTCACATTTTGCTCTGTTAGGCTTTTGTTCCAAACTTGTGTATATTGTAAACGCAAGTTTATTAATGTAAAATTTTCAAAAATGATGCATTGTGAAATCTTGAGTGAAAAAGAATTTTTTGGTGCATTTTATGCAGATACTATCTCTGATTGTCTGAGGGACGTATATACTATTGTCTCAGAAGATGGTAGTTCTTCAGAATATAGTTCTGATTCAGATGATGTGAATATTAGACCTAAAAAAAAAAAAAAAAAAAAAAACCTAGTGATTGATTCTGATAAAGAAAGTGAAAATGAAACTCACAGTGCTGGAGGATGCTCCTTTGCGTCTACAGAAGAGTGGACTGAAGACAACATTTCACGAAAATTAGAAGGCTTTACAGGTGTGTCAGGTGTAACTATTGAAGGTAATAACCCCCAAAGTGTTAGTGAAATAACAGAATTAATTTTTGGTAATGACTTTTTCAAGTTGGTCACTTCTCAAACAAATTTTTATCACCAACAGAATGAAAAGTCATATAAAAAGTACGATAAGGCTTTAAAACGGACTGATGTAATCAACAGTGACATGAAGAAGTTTCTTGGGTTAATAATTTTGATGGGTCAAATAAGAAAGTCACACTGGAAAGAATATTGGTCAACTGATTCCTTACTTGAAACACCTATATTTCCAATGATAACAATGAGAAGAAGTTTCAAACAAATAATGACATTTCTTCACTTTAACAATAACTCAGACACTCCACTTCCTGTAGATGGAATTTCAAATTTAAACCTCTTTTGGATTATTTTCTACCAAAATTTCAATTGATCTATATACCCAAACAAGAGCTATCACTTGATGAGGCAATGATAAATTTGAGAGGACGACACAGATTCAAAACCTATAATCCCAGAAAACTTACAAAATATGGAATTTTGGTCAAGATGGTTAATGAAAGTGAAACTGGATATATATGCAACCTTGAGATTTACAAGGGTGAAGGAAAGAAACTGCAAGAAACAATATTATCAGTCCTACAACCTTATCTTGCTTCATGGCACCATATTTACCAAGACAATTATTACAACAGTGTGTCCACATCTGAAATATTGTTGAAAAATAAAACCAGAGCCTGTGGAGCTATAAGAGAGAATTGTGGTCTACCAAACCAATTAAAGGAGAAATCTAAAAATCTACAGAGGGGAGAAATGACATTCTTAAGGAAGGGAGAAGTGATTCTTATATGGAAAGACAAGAGGTTAGTTAACATGGTGACACATATTCATGACGTCTCCATGGCATCTACAGGAAAGGAAGACAGGAAGACTGACCATCAGATAACAAAGCCCACTTGTATATTAGAGTATAATAAATATATGAAAGGAGTTGATTGATCTGATCAATATCTGGCAAACTTCAATATCCTCCAGAAAACTCAAAAATGGTATAAGAACGTGGGTTTCTATGTGAGTAATTGCAGTTTATTCAATGCGTTTAAAATTTATTGTAGCCTTAATGCACAGAATAAAATGACTTTCAAACAATTTTTGATAGCAGTGTCTAGAGAATGGGTAACTGACCATTTTGATGACCATAGTGGTAGTCTGCACCTGGTCCTTCTTGTGGCATTTCTAAAAGAGCCCGCCACAAAGATTCACCTTGTTGACTATCAGGTAAAATAAAAGAATGCATTCTACAGGAAATAATACCAACAGGACTAAAAAAAACGTGCCGCCAAAAAGTGAAGAGTCTGCTATTCCAGGGGAAAGTGCAGTGAAACACGGTATATTTGTAAAAGATGTTCTGTTCCCCTGCACAGAGGTACCTGCTATACTGCCTATCACATTCTAACAAAATATTAGAATGCTTTAGTAAGACATGTACAAAATTTCAAATAAATACACTAAGTACAAAAAAAAGTTGTTAATATTTACTGAAATGCGGTGTTTCAATATTCACTCACATAACAAATCGCCAGCCCCAGGCGTTAGTTTCTATCAAAATCCCCCAGTCAATAATGTGTTTAACAAAACCAGTCAAAGTATTTTATCTCTATTCATGGACTAGTTCTAATTCATTGCAACAAAGTAATCTAAATGAAGATTTAAGACAAAAGTCATAACTGATTTTTTTTCATTCACTATAAAATTAGTTACTGAAGAAAAATAACAAATTAAAGTCTAAGGGTGTTTATCCCTTTTTTCAAGTAAGTGTAGAAACAACATTGGCCAATATCATTTTACTTATAAAATGTCTGTTAACAGACATTTATTTAAAAACTCTTTTATTATAAAGATAGTATGTTTTAATAACCTGCTGATCTACACCAAAATATTGCTTGGAGCAGCTACTACTTTGGGCTCCAATAATAGCTCTAAAACTCAATATAAATTTAGACAAATTCTGAAACATTTTAGTGATTTTTCTTTTTATCTAAATTTTACCAAAATATAATCACTGACACCGTGTTGCAAAGATTATTCATATTTGTTCATTGGAATCATAGTAATGCTTCATGCTCTTGGCTGACTTATATTTGAAAAATACATTTCCAGAAATAAATTGATATTAGCATACATATAGAATTGACTATTATGTCAATAGTGATTGACAAAGTTGATATGTTGCTGGGTGCCTCATTTTAGACTGTTTTTTTTTTTTTTTTTCTTGTAGGCAGAAAATGTAAAATAACATTTCAATTTTCCAATCCATTTAAACAGAGAAGAAAGTAATTATCTAGAGAAAAATGAAAAAGGGTTATGCAGTTAGGATATGATTGACATATGGCTAAAATGTGTTTCAGTTGTAAAATCAGGCCAGTATCAATAAAACTGTGTTGACTCAGTTGGTATCCTCAGGCTCCCTTTGCCCACATATAATTGATTTTAAAACTATTACTACAAAAGAAAAAACTAACACTTTGTTATGTCTGTATGGATTTCCACTGACGTAGCCCTATTGTTTTACTTGAATGCATTTGGGGGAAATGAAAATGTTACCTAAAGCAAGTATAGCTAATTTTTCTTAAGCATTTCCCATAGTGAAAAATAAACTTTGAAGCTTTGTATTTAATTATAATATAGAAAAAAAGAATGTCTATATATGTACATGTATAATAACATAATAAATAATACACTACAAAAATAGAGTGTTATCAAATGCAGTTTTAGATACTAGAAAATGAGTTATAAATATTTATAAAAGGAAGAAGAACAGAAGGAAAGTAGAATTAAAAATGGAGAGGGAATTTGTACTACATGTAGAAAAGATAAATAATCTGTGCAGAAAACTGTTGGAATGAAGAGGTTAAAGAAACTTAAATTCAGAACAGGAGTTTAATCAAAATATAAAACCACATAATATAATAACTGAGCTCCTATATATCTGGTGGAAGACATGGATTTAAAGAATATATTAAGTTTTCATTTAAAATGTAAATAAATGGAAATTTTTTTCAGGAGTTTTAACTTTATATACTGAATAATTATGAGGTTTTAAACTGGAGAGATAACACAATTTGATATATATTTTAGAATGAAAATTCTGGGAACAATATTGGGGATGAATTGGAGAAGGTAGGAAGGCATTCTAGACTGAATACATTTTGTTTCCACCGTCTTCTTCCGGAATCTCCTCATGCCTCTAAGGCAACTTAAGAACTTAAGAACAACTCTTAGTTCATTTCCAATTCCTTTTTCTTGATTTTGCTTCTTTTAAAGCTATGGTCACATTTTTCTTCTTTCTTCACTGCTGACTGTCTTTAATTCCTCATCTCCCTTTCATTTAAACTATTGTAGATTGACATGTGCATCAGTGTATATACTGGAACTGTGCTTAAGACGAAAATTTTTTTACAATTCAATTTTTATAATTATGAGCTACCAAAAGAAAATAAGTGAAGCCACATCAGTTCAAAGCACTTCATAAAATATCTTAGCTTTGGGGGACTAAAAATGTTTAAAAGTAATTAAAATGAATAATAATTCATTATTCTTAGAATATTCTATTGAAATGATGTATCACAAAATATAGGCATAAAAGCAAGACACAAATTTCAAATTGTACATTATTTTGCATACACTTTTGACTGATTGAATTCCAAATATGAATCAAAAACAATTTCATAAATTATGGTAATGACATAATTTCTCTATTTAATACTGTGATAATATGTACCTCATGGGCTGATAAAACTATGATGAACTTATTCTAATTAATATCATTGTTTGTGCCGCTTTTTCTCCCTGACTTCTTACATGGTCTTTGAGTTTTATATCATCTGGTCTGGAGTACCACTGAGGAAATGCTGATTTTTTTTTTTCCTCTTTTTACTTTTTACCACCACTGGGCTTCCTGCACACTTGTAAGTCACTGCAGAACCAGGCACTTCAGGGAAGTGATTGATGATAGCAGCCACTGTCCTTGACAGATTTTGATCCCCACCAGAAATTTTGCATCCATCATGTGCCTGAAATATTCAGTTGTCCCTTGATGATTTAGTATCCCAAATCTTATGTTCCAAAATTTCTATTTGGAGTGAAAAATCTGTCATTTTAGAAAGGATGCAAAATTTCCATTATTTTTCAGTATCAGAAAGCTCAAAAGTAACCTTACAGTGAAAACCATCATGTATCATATTTTTCCTAATTAAAAAGAGAATAGCATGCCATTCACTTCCTTGTTGGTAACACCATCTTCCAACTAGAAGTCCATTCTGTGTATCAGATCACAGTACATCTGATGTATGAAATGCTCTGTACATCAACTTATGGTGTGATACAGAATATAAAATACATTTTTGCTAATTTAGTATATTTCTGTATTTTCCTTTGTCAATATTTACCAAATACTGTTTTTCAAATAGGTCAAGATGCCAAGTCAATGTAATTAAGCATTTTACCATTAACTAGAAATTTTAATACAAACACTGACAAGAATGTAAAACTTTTTAAGTGAAAGAAAAGTGCCAAATTTAAGAAAGAGTTCAATGTTATGAATAAGTAATGAGTATACTTGTTTATTTTTCTGTTTATAATTTCAAAGTTAGCTTTGATTTCCTTGAAAAAAGAAAGTTTTTAGAAGAGACACCTAAAGAAGTATGAGATTATTAATATGACATTAAATAATTCACAAGGAGAGAATAACCAATCTAAACTAAACAAGGCAAAAATAGGTATTTTACGAGATAATATTTTGAAAAAATTTTCTATATAATTTTATTTTTTGGTAAACTCAGTGCTTAGTAGATGATATTTTATGGAGGGCTTCTCAAACTTTGGCATGCATAGGGTTTGTATAAAGTTGTTAAATCAGATTCCTGGGAACAACCCTGGAAATTTTGACTTATGATTGTATCCACAGTATCTTTAACAAGTTCCCAGATTTTGAAGATTCTTCCAGGAAGTAGACCACACTTTGAGTAGGACTTCTTTAGGATTCAAATATTAGAAGTACATAAGCAATAAAATATTAGTCCCTAGAAGACTGGTCTAGGAGAAAATGTACATGGCGATTCTCCTATTTTTCTCTAAATCATTCTTCATCAATGAGCAGTTCTGCACTGATAATGAGACCTGCTGTGTCCAGCTCTCCTCTGGGTACAACTTAGTCCCTTTATTACAGAACTTGTTTTTTTTTTTCCTGGTGTCCAGGAAACTTTTGATATTCTGTCTTCATTAGTTTGTTCTTCTAACTTGCCCATTAATACTCTAGAACTGGTTTTCAAGCATAAAAGTTGTTAGACCTAAGTTTTAGTAACAGGTGTCTTGTCTGTCCTGAATATCCAGCCATCTCAAAGTGCCTGTTACCTAGTAAGTGTTCAACAAATGTTTATGGAATAAATAAATAAAACCTAAAATATAATTCATAGCACAAATTAGTTTGTCTTTATCTAAACCCTTACTCTGTTTTCCACAATACCTTATAAACTTTTGTGATTGAACTCACTAATGGCAATTATGATACATATAATCACTAACTTTCTCGTTTGTCTACCCTATTAGGATGTTTTCCTGAAAATAAGCTCTGCTTTCTTCTTACCTCTGGAGTCCCAGCACCTTGCAAGTGATTGGTATATTGTATGGCCATGCTTGATAAATGTCTAGAGCACATATTGAGTGCACACCTCTTTCAGATTTCATTGTCTTCTACTCACTTTTGTTTTCAACTCACACTCTCAGGTCAAACTCTGCTTCCTTTAGGAATCCTTCCCTAGACCTCCAAGCTAGGTGACATTATGCCATTGTACCCATTAATAGCATTCTATTTTGTGTCTGAATACTTATCTAAATGTCATTATATATTTATTTTTAACTTTTGATTTCAAAAAAAAAAACTCCTACCTTGTTAAAGGTAAAAAATATGTGTTTATTATGGCTTATTATTTTATTGCATAATGCAATTTTCAATAAAAGCAAGTTGAAACAATACCGTAAATTATTAAAGAATCGAATAATGTCAAAGCTATTATTCAAATGAGTAAGAACCAAATAGTAAAACAATGATAGATTTACTTTCCAATAGTGCCATATGTTACTGTGCTTTTCTTTAGCTTTGTTTCTAATTATTTATCTGCACACAATCCATAGATCAATGTGCTATTTAATTTAGAATTTCTAATAACTTTCTGATGGAAAGTGTTTTGAGATACCAGTGATAAAAGGTTTACGTTGAAATTTGCAGTTTAACAGTCCAAACTGTAGAGTAACAGATAATTGGGAAAATGCTCCAACAAAAACAAAATGAGTATAAGCAATTAAAATTTACAGCTGAACTAAGCTCAATATAATTATATCATAGACTATCCAGGAAATCAATAGCCATAACTTTATCAAAGAACCATCATCAAATGGACACACTGGGCAATGTAGATGTATAATGTGCAAAAAATTGAGTGCTTACATTAAAGGAACTCATAATTTTGTCAAAGGCTAAAATGGTTAGATATGAAAATTGATTGTAGGATATAGTCCAAATATAATTTCAAACAGAGTTACAAAATAAAGATATCTAGAAAAATTATTATTTAAAATTATTATTTAATTAAGATGCATAAAGATGAGAAATCAAACACATAAATGAATGAATAAATACAATATTTTTTATGCCTATAATATAATTTATATACATATATGTATATTCTACATATATGAGAGAGAGAGAATGAGAATGAACAATGACTTGGCTGTGAGAAACACATGTAGGAATTTTAAATATTTCATTTTAGTTGTGAAGCAGACAAGGAAGAAGTAGAGGATGACAGGGTAGAAAGGTATATAAGGCGAAGGATTGTTACCGAACTAAACTTCAGTCCACTCGCCTGCATGCAGTAAAGCTAACCTACTGACACTGGATTGTGGTGAAGAAATGTGCAGTTTATTGCAGGACACCAAGCAAGGAGTCCGGGGCAGCTAGTGCTTAAAACACCCCAACTCCCCTATGAGTTTCAAGAAAGCATTTTTAAAGGCAAGAAGAAGGAGGAGGAATCCCAGGGTATGTGACCAGCTCGTGCACAATTCTCTGATTGGTTGATGGTGAGGTAACAGGGTCCTGTCTAAGGGGTTAAGATTATCAATCTTTAGGCACCCGTAGGTCTGAGGACTATCTGCTCATGGTCATCAAGTAGTTACTTTCTTCCATTTGGTGGTGGTTTTAGCATCTGTAAAACAATTCAGGAAATGTGCACCAGATACAATTATCTAGGTACTTCACAGAAGACCTAAAGAAGAAGATATGGGGGAGAGGTCTATCCTGAGGAGGGCCCTTAGGTCCTGTTGGGTTACAAGATGAAGGCATCTTGAACAGCATTTAAAGGATCTTGTTACTAGTTGTAACAAAATAGTAGACTCTATATGGAAGACAAACCCACCAAAGTTCTTTGAGTAGTTTATTTGTTGATATTTAAGCTTATAAAATTCTGGGAATAATCATAGGTATGAGTCTTGGTATCAACTTGTTAGTTTAAAAAGTGAGTATACTTTTTGAGTCTAGATAAAATATTTAATCTCCAGCATAGAAGTATTACTTAGTATTATTTAATACATTTCATTCCATGAACTACTTTCATCCATTTAAGAGAATCTAACACTATAATTTCTATTCTAATTTCCCAGAAATGTTAGTATTTTTTCAATTTTTATTTGCAATAAAAAGGGATTGAAACACATTGCTTACTAAAAAAAGATGCATCTTTTACAAAATTGATATTAGAACTGCAAAATAATATTAGTGACCTAAATGACAAAATAAAAAATTTTTAATTACCTAATTGGAAGTATATTATCATTTCTGACACTCTCTTTTTTTTTTTTTTTTTTTAAAGCACTTTTCTTTTTTATAGCTACTTTATTTATTTATTTTATTTTATTCTTGGCTGTGTTGGGTCTTCGGTTCATGCGAGGGCTTTCTCCAGTTGAGGCAAGCGGGGGCCACTCTTCATCGCGGTGTGGGGACCGCTCTTCATCGCGGTGCACGAGCCTTTCACCATCGCGGCCCCTCCCGTCGCGGGGCACAGGCTCCAGACACGCAGGCTCAGCAGTTGTGGCTCACGGGCCCAGCTGCTCCGTGGCATGTGGGATCCTCCCAGACCAGGGCTCGAACCCGTGTCCCCCGCATTAGCAGGCAGACTCTCAACCACTGCGCCACCAGGGAAGCCCCTGACACTCTCTTACCAGTTAAATGCTATTTTAATGGGTACTTTGTTTAGCAGCAGCAATGTCTCAAAGAGCAGCAAGCTGTGTAACCTTGGTAAGACTTAAGTAAAAGGAATACATATGACTTTAAATGAATTAAACCTTGGGCCCTTCATGATTCCTTCAGTGATTCTACAAAAAAGATATGAGAACAAAATACTTTTAATTTTAAAATACTGATAATTTCACTCTCTGCTGTTCAAAAAATTTATTAGGAATAGTGTGAAAGTGTTATACTACAGCAAAGATAACAATTCTGTGGAAATCCTTAAAAATAAATCTATTTCTATTATTGCAAGGGAAAATTATCATGAAATTGAAATGACAAATTATATTCCCCTGAGGCAACATTGCAGTAAAATATCTAAGCAATGAGAAGTCTAAAATAATTACAGAATTTTGTCAGGGTAGAAAAAAATGTTTATATTTAGAGAAAGTTTAAAAATGAACAATGGAGATAGAATAAACTTGCTGGCTGAAAATCAAATATGTTCTCTACTCCACCTAGTTGAAGCCCTTTTTGGTAAATACTGAGTGAGAGTGTTTTAAGGAGCTCTTGATATAAACCACCTGCGTTTAATATTGCTGTATCTTGTGTGTGCCTTTGGGTGACATATTACTTTGGAAAATATTGTGAAAAATTAAAATTATAAAAGCAGATGGATATTATATTCATGAACCAGGGAATAGAGATGTTTATATGGTGTTATGATAAAATACTTTAAAAGAAATCAAGTATTGCACATACCCCACCCAAAAAATGTCATAAAAATGTAAGAAGCTGGAAATGCTCTAGCAATGTAAAGTCTAGAATATTTTGTGGTAAAAATTGCCACAAAGAGGTGAGTTAGAGGCTTCAAATTAATTCAGTAGTATTAGCAGTAAAATTCTTCCTATGAAATTTGGGGTCCCTGAGCTTTGGTATATAGTTGAGCAATCATTGAAGAGCTTTGAGACTGAAAAACAGTTTGGAAAACTTGTGCCTACATTACTTGGATATGCATTTAATAACTGCTTGGTGGGTATCTCTTTCACCATGGGCAATTATAATTGATTAATCTATAATTCCCTAATCTCAGAATCCAAGGACATTGCCGTGACTCTCTATGTTCTCCACAATTCCCATCCTAGAATATGATATGCACACGCACACACACAAACAGAGAAATTAGAAAGTTATTCACTGTCAATTTCTATAATGTGAAGTTTTCTGTGATTCTTAGAATAAATTACAACTGAATGGTACTCTCAAAACATTATTTTATTAACTATTTCATTAGAAAAATTTACTTCACTCATTCCAGACTTTAAGAGCATATTATACTTTTCTCTTTATTAAATTGAGTAATTAATAAATGACATAAACCTATCTCTATTTAGTTTTCCAATTAAAAAATTATCTGGGCCTTTACTCAGTGGAGATGGAAAACAGTTGCAAACTGTATAATTATGTTTGCACCTATTTAAAAAGACAAAAGAATATGAAGCCTCAATTCTAATATCAGACCTGCATATTTAAAGTTGCTCTATAAGACAAAGAACTCATTTTCTCTCAATTTAAGTAGAAGTTCATTCTTCAATATTGGTATATTTGCTGCAGAAGTTAAAGTGTTTTTTTTTTTAAGTATATTTTTAAATTTTATTTTTTGAATGATTTGAAATTTAAACAATGTTTGACACTTAAGGAAAGGTAAAATAACTTAGAATTTACATTAAATTTAAATGCTGTGAACAAAGTTGTTTAGTACATGGTATAAGAGCTTCTCTGAGGTTTCTTTTTACTTCATGTGAAGTCAAATAATACTGATGCTCTCATACAATGTTTTGTACTTCACATGGTATATCAATTAATATTTGTTTTGTAATAAACCACTCCTCAAATATTAGTGTCTTAAGAGAAAAGTCATGTATTTAACTCATGATTCTTAGGTCAGCAATTCGGACTGTTCTTCTAGTCTGGGCTGGGCAATACTCAGCCAGGTTCAGTCAAGTTTCTGCTGGGCTCAACCTATGTCTGGGGCAGGTTGATTTATAATGGCGGGATAGCTAGGACAAATTGGGCCTCTTCCACATGTCTCTTATCCTCCAGTAGGCTATTCTTGTCTTGTTTACATGGTGGTCACAAGGCTCCAAGTGATAAAGGAGTGTGTGGAAGGCCTTTGAGACCTGGGATCAAAATTGGCATAATAGTTCACAATATGACTCGTTCTGTGTCTGATTTCCCAAAGCAAGTCCAAGCCAGCTTCCAGTCAATGTTTAGAGAAATGAATTTCATCCACCTGTGGGAAGATGTTCAAAGCATTGTGGCCATTTTTGTAATCTACCACACATGGAGGACATGTTGGATGGTTATACATGAGTTTTTAACAATGTAGTCCAAGATCTCAAAAAGAGATCTTGTCTTTCTCAAAAGAGAGCCTGCAGAGTTACAGCAATGGAAAAGTACCTTGTTTAAAAGAGATTTCTTTTTAATATTTTATTCAATGAAATAAAATAGATAAAGAGAAACCTATATTTCATGATCAAATCAATTTCTTTTAACACAAACATGACAGTGTAGGAAGAAACCAAACGGATCTCCTACAAACATTCCATTAAGCTCCATTGAGCATGTAATTGTATTTCCTGTTGCTAATCAAGATCAGTCGCCTCATCTAACATATTAACCACACATGTTGACTGCTTCATCTGTGACATGAAAAATCCCAAATGGCCAGAAGGCAAACTCAAATTTGAGTTCAATGGATACATTCATTAACCTGTATAATGGAAACTTTCCTCCCTTGGTTACAAAGGCTTATAAAATGCAGAGGAAAAAGTCACAGTGATGGGAAGCAAACCTTTTAATTTTATGAGGTAGAAATGGTTTGCTGCATCATTCCTATTTCCATCCCTTATTTCCTGAATTTGAGTGTACTGGCTATATTTGAAGCAACTCCTATATAGTGTACCAGCTAATAGCACAGACTCCGTCCTGTAGGACAGCATCCTACACTCATCAGATAGGATCTCCCACCTGGAACATAAACCAAATCTTCACAGGCCAGAGGACCATTTTTGTATTTCTGACAATGAGGGAGGGTAAAATCCATAAATTCTCTAATCTTCAGTTTGTTAAATAAACTTTTTGCTTCAAATCAGAAAATGTCCCATAGTTAGAAGCAATGTTGAATGGAATAAGATGATGAATAAAGCTTTCAACAAATTTCCAACTTATGGTTCTAGCAGAAGCATAGATGGCAAAGAAGGTAAATCAACATTCTATTCCATTCTATAAACCACTTCCATTTCCATAATAGTTTGTCTCCAATGTAATCAACCTGACACCAGTATATTCATTTGGGCACTTATAGTTGGTCACTATTATAGACCAGGAGGGCACTCAGTACTGACAGTAACCAGGACAATCTTGGTAAGAAAAATTCATATCACTTTTTGCATATGCAACTTAATTTCCAACTCTGTGCCTTCTTTGTTCATACAACAATTATGTAAATACTGTGGTGGCTGGGGAAATAAGTCAACTGACATTCACCAGGTAAGAGATCTTAGATAATTAAGAGGGTTTAGGTCTTTTTGAGCATTTACATGGGACACAGTCTCACTATTAACAGCTTATTTGAAGAAGTTTACTTATGTAATTTTCTCCAGAGTTCATTGTTTTCAATCATCTTTTCTAGTACTTATTCTTTAATCCTGTTCCTACAAATCCCTGACCAACCAAACAAATTATTAATAACAGACCATGGGGCTTCCCTGATGGTGCAGTGGTTAAGAATCCGTCTGCCAATGTAGGAGACACGGGTTCGAGCCCTGGTCCAGGAAGATCCCACATGCCGCGGAGCAACTAAGCCCGTGTGCCACAACTACTGAGCCTGTGCTCTAGAGCCCACGAGCCACAACTACTGAGCCCACACACCACAACTACTGAAGCCTGTGCGCCTAGAGCCTATGCTACACAACAAAAGAAGCCACCGCAATGAGAAGCCTGCACACCACAACGAATGAATTGAGGTAGTAGTGTGACAAAAAGAACTGTTGGGGTAATTGGGTCATCCTTTCATGTAGCCTTCATGTACCTGTAAGATGTCTTCTGGGTCAAGCCACATACACTGGAAGATGGAATGATGTTGCCCACATATTTTGGTTTTATGAGTCAAGTAGCATATAGTTCACAATGGAGAGTTAGTAACAGAGTCAATTATTATTCCATGTTCTTGTTCTAATCTCAATGAGGACTAAATAATTAGCCAGAATTCTGTGTTTAAAGATGAATAAAACTCGTTGAAGAAAGAGTTAATTTGCACGAAAAACAACTGTTGTATGTTTCCAAAAGAACTTGTCAATGTCTGATACTTTATGTATCATGTGTTCTCTAAGTTAGTACAGCAATTCTTTCCAGTTCCACTATTCAAACCTAGTTGCTTTATGGACAATGCATTAGGCGGATTAGAGTTAAGCATTTCTTCCAAATTTGAAATATCTTAAGCACTATGCTACTTTCTTTTCTTCATTCAAATTAAACAATTTGCCTTTCCCTTTGGAGGGTATTTTCTAACATATTACAGATCACAACACCCTAAGTAACTTTATGAACGCAGACCCCTCACTTTCTGTGGAATTTATTGCTCAGTTTGGTACTGATTTTTTCCTAATAAAAGTATGTGCTATTTACAGCTCACCATATTATATTGGCATGATGTCTCAATGTGTTGGATATGAGTGATGATCTATAAGATGATGAGATGCTCAAACGCTCTCCAGTGTAAATAGGTACTAATCCAGAAACATTATGGACCCTGGGGCAAAGTGTGGAAGGTGGCCTGCTTGGTTTAATAATTCCGGATCAACTGCTATAGATAAGATGTGGCTGTGATTTTTTTTTTTTTTTCAAAAAAACTTTTTTTCAGAAACCACATCTCTAACAGCCACTGAAAATGGAGTCATTGTTTAATTATAATAAATCAAATTTATTTAAGTGTGGATGTAATAAAAAGTTCATAATCCTTGCATATTTCAAGCCTTTAATGAAATGTTTCTTTTGGTTAATCATGTTGGTAGGCAAAATGAGCTAGATTGTTATGTTTGTCAGAAAGCTAATAGGGAACTCTGCCAGTGACTTTATATATCCATTCCAACTGTACACTTAGAAACTGAGAAAATAACCACAGGCTGTGTTTCCAGAACTACTGGATTCACTAAGTGATTGAAATATGCCAAATTTGATTTGTCCAGGTGGCAATTTGGACCATAAGCTACCAATATTTTTCTTGATCACTAATTACTGAAACGATTGCCATTTTCCTTTCCTTGGTGCAGTTACCTTGGTTATAAGTGCCAGATACCTGGTACCTTGTACAAATCCCTTCAGGGAATGTCAGGTGGTAGATTTATAATATGAATTTTTGCTAAAAATGTGGAGTCATTTTTTAAGGATACTTTCCTCTCAGTCAAGGGTTTCCATCTCTGAGCACTGACATAAAATTGAGAAATTTAGTAGGGACCATAAATCTTTGGGATGGCTGAAGTTTCTGTTGTTGTTGTTTATCTTGTTTATTTTGTTTTGTTTTAAAATTTTTGGTTGACCGAAAGGTGAAGGAGGAAGATTTCTAGTTTTCCAGTATGATATATTTATTTATTTTTGTCCTATGGTACCAGGATCAATTGGTCAATATTTTATTTGCCTACTGTTCTACCATTCTGATGACTATATTGATTCTGCTGTTCACTGTGACAATCACACCAATGTTCCTGATTGCTGAATGCTGCTACATTATTCTGGTACTCTGGGATCTCATCATCCCCAGTGAAATCAGGGAGTCCATTCCAGTGGAAATATAGTTCTTTCATTACTAACCTTAAAATTCTTTTCAATGATACTAATACTCCCTTCACCAATATATGTTTCAATACTACAAAATAATGGATATCTTTTGCACTCTCTTGTGGAACAAATTTGGATTTGTCAGAATGCACTGAATATGATAAATATACTCAACATTTCTATCAAACTAATTTTTAAATACTTTTACATCAAGAGGTTTCTAAACTTTATTTCATGTTTCTATTTAACCCAGGTTTCATTTAACCAATAAAGTTTCAAATCAGAATAATTTTAGAAGTGCAGGTTCAAACATTAAAGTCAGAATCTCTAAAAGGTTTCCTTTTATTCATAATTATTGCATAGTCTCTCAATATAGAACATATAGAACATATATAGAGCATATAATGCTTTGGAAATGTCTAAGTCTTTGGAATGTAACAGAAATGGGTTTGAATCCATCCTCCAAAGTGTATTTGATCTATCACATTGGATGAGTTTTGGAATCTTTATGAGTATCATTATCATCAACAGAAACATCATTATAATATAAAATTGTATTTCATATAAAGGTCATTGTGAGGATTAAATAAATGTCTAATAAATGGCAATGTTATAAAAGCAAACTATTATTAAAAATAAAATGAAATGGTGGTAACTCAATTAAAATTTTCATAATTGTCTACCAGGTGGCTAAAGTGGTTAAATAGAATGTGTTAAAACCTCAGATATGATTTTTTTAAAACTATGTGATAGTTAAACATTCTTGTCTAAACCATGTGTATGCTTTTAATGCTAGCCATATATAGTAGCTAAATGCTTCTGAAACTGAATTCAAAAAATATATACTGAAACATTGCATGTGTACAGGCAATACAAACACTAGTCTTTAATTTGAATTACTGCACACAAAGCAGTTCCATGTTGACAGGTAACTATTATTTGTGAGAAGATGATATATTACTTTAAGTTCTCCTGACTGTCTTTATGTATATTTCTTTTACCCAGGATAGTTGCAATTTAATAATTCATTAAAAGATCATGTGCTATGCCATTTGTCATATGCTATATTTAAGTAGTCTATGCTATTTCCTGCTTGAGTCCTAATTAATTTAGCAAACACTTCGTTACCTTTCTAAAAAAAACTGACTATTTTAAGATTAATTATTAAACTATTGCAACATCGACAGCTTAAGTATACATATATATTTTTCTTGATAGAAAATTCACAGGGTATAGGGCAAACTTTCTTTATAATATCACTGTATTCATGTTTAATTTTAATCTTTCTTTATAGGTTTGGCTTTGCCTTAAGCTACATAATATTCATTTTTAACATAGTGTTAACTAGTAGTTGAAAGATAATAACATGTAGCACTCAATGAAAGGAAAGCCACTTAAAAAATGTAAAAAGACAATTATGTGATTTTTTTTTAATATCACACAATGACTCACAGTTTATCCAGATACAAACAGTTCATTAAAAAGTGTGCACTCTCCTATTCTCAAGAGGTCTTCCTACATTTCACCTGCCCTCACAATTTTGTAGACTCTGGCTGTTAGCTTTTCCTATTTGATGTAGGAAGTAGTCCTATTTCTTTATTTTTGCTTTTGTCTCCCTTGCCTGAGAAAGCATATCCAAAAAACTGTTACTAAGGCCAATGTCAAAGAGCATACTGCTTATGTTTTCTTCTAGAAGTTTTATGGTTTCAGGCCTTACATTTAATTCTTTAATTCTTTTTGAATTTATTTTGTGCATGGCGTGAGTGTAGTCCAATTTGATTCTTTTGCATGTAGCCATCTAGTTCTCCCAACACCATTTATTGAAGATGCTGTCCTTTCTTCATTGTATATTCTTGCCTCCTTTGTTGTAGATTAATTGCCCATAATAGTGTGGGTTCATTTCATTTGTGTTTGTGCCAGAGGATTCCATGCCTGGGTATATATCCCAAGAAAATGAAAACACTAATTTAAAAGGATATATACACTCCTATGTTCATTTCAGCATTATTTACAATAGCCAAGATATGGAAGCAACCTAAGTGTCCATCATTAGATAAATAGATAAAGAAAATGTGATATATATGCATTGTATACATGCATACAATGGAATATCACTCAACCATTAAAAATGAATGGAATTTTGCCATTTGTGACAACATGGATGGATCTAGAGTGTATTATGAAATACACTTAATAATAAGTTAGACAGAGAAAGACAGATACCATATGATTTCACTTATATGTGGAATCTAAAAGACAAAACAAATGGACAAACATAACAAAACAGAAACAGAGTTATAGATACAGAGAACAACAAATGGTTGCTAGAGGGGAGGTGGGGAGAGGAAAGAAATAGTTGAGGGAGATTAAGAGGTACACACTTCCAGTTGCAAAATAAATGAACCATTGGTAAGAAATGTACAATGTGGGAAATTTAAAAAAACAACCTGACTTTTGCTTAAGAATAACATTTTAAAAAGATACTATTTTACTGCTTCCCATTAACTTTCTTACTACCATTTGGAGCACAACTAGCCTTTTTATAAAAAATGAAGTATATTTCTTAAAACAACAGATCAAGAATGAATCATTTATTTCTCTCGTGTGCACAAATGACAGTGTGGACACACACAAATGTACAACAATAAGTAGGGCCAAAAAGAAAACCACAGAACAGTCAAAAGCTGAATGATTGAATATGTGTTTCTCAGCAAGAAGAGACTTAGAAATATGTTTTCATTTGGACAATGATTGGTTTCCTATGCATTAAGGATTAAAACCTGAAATGTCAGTAGCTCATCAATTACCGTCTAGTAGTGTCCTGTGATGGGCTTTCTTCTCAGACTTCATTTTCAAGCCATAATAGAATTTCATAAAACATTTCTACTTGTACTTAATTTTGACTTTCAATAAGTACTGTATTTCAAGCAGAAAAAAAGTATGTCTCTAAAGACAATATTTTAAGATCATATTGGTCCTACTTGAGACAAAGCCCTTTGCTAGTACAATGATCTTAAGGCAGAGGAAAATATAAAGCTTGTCATTCTCAGTGAAGAGAAAAATGAGCTCAGTAAAACTGGCTAACTATTGCTATATAACCAATTTTACTTGATATCCTGAAGTCTTTGTAGTCTGCTTTATTAATGCATACAACAAATATTTAATAAATGCTCATTTTGTGCCCAGGAATCATATAAAAAGTACTAAAGTAACAAGCATAATTAAGTCCTTGATCCATCACTCCCTATGGAAAAGTAACAGTGTGGAGAGTTATTTTTACTGAAATTGAGTAAAAAAAATGAATTTTCAAAGGTATAAATCAGAGGTTAAAATGACAAATAACAGATATTACCTACATTTATATATTAACCAAATAAAAATAAGACAAAAATCTGAACTTATTTGCAGATGCTATGCAAAAGAAATTCTATAGATTCCATGTTTGTCAACTGGGACCTTACCTAATAAATAAAAGTAAAATACTAAGAAAATAAATACATAACCACATCATACATAGATATAATACTTAGCTTTTATAAAGAAGGATAAAGTAAACCAGGATCACATGTAAGAGATATTTTTCAAAATTAACATACACATTGTGTTCAAAATAAAACATTAATGTATTTGGTAACAGGAATAACAAAATAAAGGAAAAATATCTTATTACCTATAAATTAGGCAAGGGGCATGGAAAAATGTCTTCTTAAATATCTCTTAAAGAAAGAGATAAGAACATACAAAAGAATACATTTCATAAGTAGGCAGCATAACTTGAGAAATGATGTAAAACTTAGTGAAATTAAAATTAAAGTGTGTGTTAAAAGTGGTCATTCTAATAAGACAGAATATGTGATTACCATATTAGTTATTACTGTGCAATAGACTAGCCTGACATTTTCCTGCTGTGTAATGTGGCTAAGAGTTACTCAAAGTTCTTTGGGAAGGTAGAGGATATAACTGAAAGTCATATGCAAAAAGACTGATTTGGAGGTGCATGTATCATGTAGGAAAGCTAATTAAGAACTTGTAGCAATGAGTGTAGAAATGACTTAATGATTTGGTGTGGTAACAAAAACTTGACAATACCTTCTTCCCAACTCCACAACAGTCTCTGGAGACATTACAGAAATAGCCCTTTTGAAAAGCCAAGGGTTTGCAGTAAATAAAAGTCAAAAGTTAGAAAGAAGGGTGTATATATAATCACTAAAGTTTTCAAGAATTGGGGAAGGTCAGACAATGATTTGGGCAGTGACAGTGGTGGAATTGGCTCTAGTTGCTGGATGCGTAGGGTTGTTATAAAGTAAGAGGCACCCTATATTGATAACTTTTCCTTGATGTTTGACTCTTATTTTCAAAGAAGGACTGCATAGAATGCTGACTATGACAATGAACAGGTCAAGTTAGTGTAACAGAGTGACAAGAATGAACCAGAAGAAGTAAAACATACATCTGAAGCTACCAAAGATGAGTGTAACCCGTCTTCTTCCAAAAATGCTGGGTACTTGAGTGTTTAAGAGAACATAGGTATGTATGGGACTGTATCAGTCAATAAGTCTTGATATTCACACACAGCATGAAGGACAGAAAATAATGTCAGTGATATTTCCATTGGAGACAAAACTAAGAGCTAACTGAAAAAAGTAAGGTAATTATGAGGCTGGGTTGCAGAGAAGCAAGTTATGTAAAAAGATAAAAAAGTGGGCTCATGTCAGCAGTGATTTTGGTTGTGACATGGTTTGTAGGTATTATGTGGGAACTGGAGATGGTGATTAGAGAAAAGAGCTTCATTGTTGATGGAGCTTATTGACTTATAATGAATAATTTGTCTTGTTTAGCATTGTAATGATTTATAAAAAATATGAAAGCTAATTAGAACATTCACAAGATAATGAAAATGTGTGCAACATGCCCAATATGCCATTCAAAGGAAGTAAATAAATTGGATATAAGGTTAATATCATACAAAATTGTTGGTAAAATGTACAAAACATACCTTTACACATTACAGTACAACCTAGGTCACATTCTTCTCATTTTCTATCAATTCCCTAAGTTCTTTTTCTGTCACTCAATTTGAACTAGAAACAATACGTCAAATGGTATCATTTTAGACCATCTACACATCAAATTATAATTGGTCTACTGAGTGTTGTAAACTTTCTCTAGTGCATTTTATCCAGATATTTTCTTTCAGAAACAACTGCTTTTTAAGAGTTTCAATGCATTTTCTGACAGGTGAGCCCCAGAAATTTTTTTGCCAATAATTTAAAAGTAAAAATGTGGCCTACTTAGAAAATCACTGTAGTATCGAATACAATTTGATACCTTATGAAATTGTAAAATAAAATTACATTTCCTTCACTGTTTCTGCCAGCAGTTGTATTAATATTCATTTGAAATACATCTTATTTCAAGTGAAAAACTTTATGATTTTTATCTTATTTTATAGTTCCACTTCATGTTAATTTTATAATTACCTTTTAGATCATTCTAGAAATTAATTATTTAACCAAATTAAAAAAAATTTTCACCCACTGCTATGAAATTCAAATACTCTCTGTGTGTGGGGAGGTCTAAAGTTTTACTTCATAGTTTGTGTTATTCCTATATTATCAATTCATTTTTATTGACTAAAACTACTAACTATTAGAGATTAAGAAACTGAAGGAATGAAGAGGTTTTTTTTTTAATACTTTAATTTTTTAGAAAGTTTTAGGTTTGCAACAAAACTGAGAGGAAGGTACAGAGATTTCCCATATACTTCTGCCCCCACACATGCATAGCCTTCCCATTATCAGCATCACTCATCAATCTTCCAGCTATAAATAAAATAAAGTCAGAGGGATGTAATGTACACATAGGAAATATAATCAATAATATTGTAACAACTTTTTATGGTGACAGATAGTAACTGGTCTTATTTCAGTGATATTTTATAATGCAGAGAAATATCAAATCACTATGTTGTGCACCTGAACCTAATATAATATTGTATGTTAATTATAACTCAGTTTAAGAGATAGTACATTTTTTACGAAGGATGAACCTACCCTGACACACCATAATCACCCAAAGTCCATAGTTTATCTTAGGATTCACTCTTGGTGTTTTACATTCTATGGGTTTGGACAGAAGTATAATGACATTATAATATCCTATAGAGTATTTCAGTACTCTAAAAATTCTCTGTGCTCCACCTATTCATCTCTCCTCCTTCCCGCTCCTGTCAACTGCTGATCATTTTACTGTCTCCATAGTTTTGCCTTTTCCAGAATGTCATACAGTTGGAATCATATAGTATGTATCCTTTTCAGATTGGCTTATTTAAGGTTCCTTCATGTCTCTTCATGGCTTGTTAGCTCATTTCTTCTTAGTGCTACACTACCTGGAGGTCCACTCAACTTGTCTGAATTCCTGCATGTGTGAGTAACTTGGTGGGTAACCCCCTGGTCCACAGCCCCTCTTCCCTGGGCCTGCAACTGGGCAGGGCTGCTCTTTACACCACCTCCCACGCTAAAGCCACCACAGGACAAGCAGAGGGAATACTGTCCTTCCCTTCCTGGCTGCTGAGCCAGTTGGTTCCCAAACCTTGCCCTCTTGTCCAAACTCAACTCTGTGTGACCCTGGGAAAGTTACTTAACCTCTCTGTGCCTCAGTGTTTTTGTCTGAAAAATGAATATGGAAGCAAATGCCACCCCAAGGAGGGTCCTGGGATTAGTGAGATCTGAAGCTAGTGTGGAAGGTTCTTTACTCACCCCACTCGCTTGTCTCTAGAAACTTGCAACCCCCTTCCAAGGGCTTGCCCCTGAAATCATCCACCTGGCCCTCCAACCTTGTCTTCCTGAGCATCCTCTGTGCACCCCACAGAGCCCATCCTTGTGAGAGTTCCCTGCTCTTAGTTCCTCACCCACTCCAAACTCTTGGCCCTAGCCCCTCTAACTCCCTGCCTCTTGCTTCTCTTCTTCACTACATAACAAAACTCCTCACCCACTGTTCCTCCCTTCCTACTGCTCCTCATGCCACCCATTCTAGGATCTCCCCATCAACCCCCCAGTCAAAGTCTCCAGTGGTCTCCACTATCTGCCAAGATCCCTCACTCTCCTTTCTTTCCAATCCCCAACCTATTCTTGGATGTGCCATATTGCAGGATCTTGAAATCATATTACTTGTTGAAAATTCACATTTTATAAGTTGAATTCTCTGTGAATTTTCAGAACTATGTTAGGAGAAAGATTCTATAAAAGACTGAATTTCCCACTTGTGAAACACATGGAAGTCAGAGACACCAAGATTTGAAGGCTTATGTTAATATCACCACCTTTGGGATTACCCCTTGGTGAGACCATGGGCCTTGAGCTTACATATGTGGTTATTAGAAGTTTGCACAAAAGAATTCATAGACTGAAGGATTAGGTGAATGAATACAATGAGGTTTTGTATATTAATTTCAATTATCTTTATTTAGTTTTTCTAATAAAATAAATATATCATATTATTCTGGTTTTCTTCATCTCCATTGCCATTCACTAGTCAAAACTACCATCATCTGGATTAGGCACCCTACACACTTGTCATTTCTATTCTTTCTCTTCTCCAAGTCATTCTCCACTTTTAGAATCCACTTTATAGTTACTGTGATTTTTTAAAGCTATAGATCTGATCAGTTTTGCAAGCTTACTTACCATCCATCTATGTCTTTCTAACCTTAAGTTAAAAATGAGGACATTTTGCATCAGAAGGCAAAAATCCAAAGAACACAGCTATCTGATGTTAGAATAAAACATGTCTATACAAATGTTTCCATGTGTTACTTATTCCCATTGTAAAGGTATTATAAACTTCATTTATAATATTATTTTGAAATATTATAAATCTTGAAACATGGGACTATTAATATTTATTTTTCAACACACCAGGTTTTTCTATGTAAATTACAATAAACATTTTAGAAAGTATTTTGCAAGATATGCATCAAATCACTTTAAAAATGTTATATGAAGATTTGCTCTGTATTTTTTAAATATATTGAAACTGTGTAACCTAAAATAAATGTGACTCAATTAAGTCAGTATTCATAAGATAACAATGGGAAGATTGACAATTGTGTCCTTAAAGAAAAGAGCTATTTTTATCATAATCTTTTATGCAAAGCTAATTTTATATATCTGGTTAAAATGATATTTTTAAGAAACAGAATAATGATGATCAGTATTAAAAATATTTCAAACTAATATCAAAATAAATTCATTAGAAGAATTGGCTAGATTTTTTCCTCAATGAATAATTCATTTGGTGCATAATCTAGGAGAAGCATCTTAACGCCTATTGTTAAATCAGAATTAGTGGAGAGGAGTTTGCACGGTCTTGTGCAGATACATCAAAAATACATCTACATGTGGAACAGCTCCTACAGAACACCTACTGAACACTGGTAGAAGACCTCAGACTTCCAAAAAGGCAATAAGATCTCCACATAATCGGGTAGGGCAAAAGAAAAAAGAAGAAAAAAAAAAAACTGAGACAAAGGAATAGGGACGGGACGGGACCTGTGCCTCTGGGAGGGAGCTCTGAAGGAGGAAAAATTTCTGCACACTAGGAAGCCCCATCTCTGGCAGGGACAGTGGGAGCTTCAGAGCCTCAGAGGAAAGCACAGCAACAAGGGTATGAGGGCACAGCAGAAAGAATTCTGCACAGAGGGTCGGTGCTGACCAGCACACCCCAGCCTGAGATGCTTGTCTGCCTACATGGGTGGGTGGGTTCTGGGTGCTGAGGCTTGGGCTTTGGATGTCAGACCCCAGGGAAAGCACTAGGGTTGGCTATGTGAAGACAGCCAGAGGGGGCTAGTGAGCCACAGCTGAGGGAGTCCAGGAAGAAGCCTGAGCTTGCCAGAGAGGCAAGGGACCATTTTTGCAGGGTGTGTGAGGAGAGGGGCAGGCCCGCCACAGGAGCTTCTTGCTCTGTGCACTCACAGATGGCAGGGAACTGCCTACACAAGCTCCAGAGACAAGCATGAGCAGTGGTTCTTAACTCGGACTCCAGAGGCAGGCACAATGGCTACTGTTTCCACTGCTGCCACCATGGGTCCTGTGAGCAAGCGCAGGTCACTGCCCACACCTTCCTGGGACCCTGTGCTGAGGGTCCTGTGATCTGAGACCAACTTCTCCAGGAGAGCACAAGGTGCACCTCAGGCTCTTGCAAATTTCTGTTGGCCTATGCTGCTGCAGGCACTCCCCACACATCCCAGTTGTGACTACCTTACCCTCCCTCTCTCATGGCTGAGTGAGCAAGTGAGCCCTAATTAGCCACTGCTTTCACCCCTCTTGCCATCTGAGGGTGGCCCACATGCAGAGGTTGGGACAAAACTAAAGCTGAACTCCATGGGCACTGTGACCAAAGAAGAGGGAGGGAAATCTCTCTGTACAACAGCAGTAGCAGTGGATTAAATCCCTGCAATTGGCTTGGTAAACCCTGCATATGTGGAATACCTGAATAGACAATGATTGTTCCCACAATTGAGGCTTTGGACTTCAGGGGCAACTGTGGACTTTGGGGGCAAGTAAACACAAGAGTAAGGTCAGATCAGAGTATGAGCTGGCCCCACAGTGCCAACAGCAGGTCCAGAGACCTACCTAGAAATATTGCAGGACTTCCTGGGGAGGCAGGGATTGGCTGTGGCTCACTGTGGAGGCAAGGACATTGACAGCTGAGGGCCCAGGAAAATACTATTATTACTACTATATATTTTCATTTTGCTCTGTTGTTGTTCTTTCTTTATTATTCTTTTAATTTAATTTTTTATTTACTTTTCCTTTTTTTTTAGTTTTTATGCTTTTATTTTTAATATTTAAAATTTTTTTCTATTTCTACTTTAAATTTTCATTATATTGTGTTTTTTCCTTTTATGTTGTTTTCATTTGTTTGGCTTTGTTTTTATCTTCTTTTTAACTATATATTATATTTTTCTCTTTTTACTTTACTTTTTTGCTATTTTGTGCTTTTTCCTTTTGTTTTCTTCTTTCTTTTGTTTTTATCTTTTTTTGATAGTTTTTGTGTGTTTGTTTTATGCTTCCTTTGCCTTATTTTAGTTTGCTTTCTGCTTTTGATTTCTTTTTGTTTTTGTTACTTTAGTTATTAGTGTTTGTTTTCATTATTTGGTTCATTTATTTGTTTGCTTGCTCTTTTCTTTTTGTTTTCTCTCCTTTTTTTATTTTGAGGATGTGTTTCTTCGTGTGTTTTTGTCTGTTTGATTTTGCCTTTACCATTTGTCTTGAGATTTTGTCCGTTCTCTTTCTTTTCTTTTTTTTTTTTCTGCACTGTGCAGCTTGCAGGGGTCGGGCCTGAGCCTCTGAGGTGAGAGAGTTGAGTTCAGGATGTTGGACCACCAGAGAACTACCAGCCCCAGGGAGTATTAATTGATGAGATCTCCCCTAGAGGTCTCCCTCTCAACACTAAGACCCAGCTCCAACCAAAGGCCAGCAAGTTCCAGTGATGGATGCCTCACACCAAACAACTAGGAAGACAAGAACATAACCCCATCCATTAGCAGGCAGGCTGCCTAAAGTCATACTAAGCTCACAGGCACCCCAAAACACACCACTGGATGTGGCCCTGCCCATCAGAGGAACAAGATCCAGCTCCACTCCCTAGAATGCAGGCACCAGTCTCCCCAACCAGGAAGCCTACACAAGCCACTGGACCAAATCCACCTACTGGGCACAGACACCAGAAGTAACAGGAACTACAACCATGCAGCCTGCAGAAAGAAGACCGCAAATACACTAAGTAAACAAAATGAGAAGACAAAGAAATATGCTGCAGATGAAGGAGCAAGGTAAAAACCCACAAGACCAAACAAATGAAGAGGAAATAGACAGTCTACCTGAAAAATAATTCAGAGTAATGATAGTAAAGATTATCCAAAACCTCAGAAATAGAATGGAGAAAATACAAGAAACGTTTAATGAGAACATAGAAGAACTAAAGAACAAACAAACAGTGATGAACAACAAAATAACTGAAATGAAAAATACTCTAGAAGGAATCAGTAGCAGAAGAACTGAAGCAGAACAACAGAAAAGTGAGCTGGAAGATAGAATGGTGGAAAAAACTGCCATGGAGCAAAATTTTTAAAAAAATAATGAAAACAATTGATAACAGTCTCAGAGACCTCTGGGACAACATTAAACGCACCAACGTTCAAATTATAGGGGTCCCAGAAGAAGAAAAGAAAAAGGAAGTGTCTGAGAAAACATTTGAAGAGATTATAGTCAATGACTTGCCTAACATGGGAAAGGAAATAGTCAATCAAGTCCAGGAAGTGCAGTGACTCACATACAGGATAAACCCAAGGAGAACACACTGAGACACATAATAATCAAACTATCAAAAAAAAATACAAAGAAAAAATATTGAAAGCAGCAAGGGAAAAGAGACAAATAATATACAAGGGAATCCCCATAAGGTTATCAGCTGATCATTCAGCAGAAACTCTGCAGGCCAGAAGGGAGTGGCAGGATATATTTAAAGTGATGAAAGGGAAAAGCCTACAACGAAGATTACTCTATCTGGCAAAGATCTCATTCAGTTGTTTTTTTTTTTTTTTTTTTTTGCTTACTAACAGCTTTATTGATGAATAATTCATAGATCATAAAATTCACTCTTTTAAAGTGTCCAATGTGTCCAATTCAGTGGTCTTTGGTATATTCAAGGAGTTGTATAACAATCACCACTATTTTATTGCTACACAAGGAAACCTCAGACACAGTAGCAGTCACTTCTCACCCCGCCCTCTCCCTAGCTGCCAGGAACTACCAGTCTTTTTGTCTGTATGTATTTGTCTGTCCTAGACATTTTGTATAAATGGAATCATATAGTATGTGACCCTTTGTGACTGGCTTCTTTCACATAGCATCATGTTTTCAAGTTTCATCCATGTTGTATGTACCAACACTTCATTCCTTTTTATGGTTAACTAATAGTCCACTGCATAGATTTATCACATTTTATGTATCCATTCATCAGTTGGTGGCCATTTGGGTTGTTTCTACTTTTGGCTCTTATAAATACTGCTGATATGAACATTCAAATACAGTCTTTTGTGTGGACATATATTTTCTGTCTCTTGAATATATGCCTACAAGTAGAATTGCTGGGTCATATGGTAAACATATGTTTAATCAGTGGAGGAACTGCCAGACTCTTTTCCAAAATGTCTGCACCATTTTACATTCCCACTAACAATGTATGAAGGTTCTAATTTCTGCACAACTTTATTGTCTGTCTTTTTTATTATAGCCATTCTAGAATGTGAAGCGGTGTCGCATTGTGGTTTTGATGTGCATTTCCCTAGTGACTAATGATGTTGAGCACATTTTCATGTGCTTATTGGCCACTTGTGTATCTTCTTTGGAGAGATGACTATTCAATTCTTTCCCATTTTTAAATTGGGTTATTTGTCTTCTTGTTGTTGAATTACAAGAGTTCCTTATGTATTCTGGATACATGCCCTTTATCAGATATATGTTTTGCAAATATTTTCTCCCATTCTGTGGGTTATCTTTTCACTTTCTTTTTTTTTTTCTTTTTAACATCTTCATTGGAGTATAATTGCTTTACACTGGTGTGTTAGTTTCTGTTTCATAAAAAAGTGAATCAGTTATACACATATATATGTTCCCATATCTCTTCCCTCTTGCATCTCCCTCCCTCCCACCCTCCCTATCCCAACCCTCTAGGTGGTCACAAAGCACCGAGCTGATCTCCCTGTGGTATGCGGCTGCTTCCCACTAGCTATCTATTTTACATTTGGTAGTGTATATATGTCCATGACACTCTCTCACCCTGTCACATCTTACCCCTCCCCCTCCCCATATCCTCAGGTCCATTCTCTAGTAGGTCTGTGTCTTTATTCCCGGCTTTCCACTAGGTTCTTCAGGACCTTTGTTATTATTTTTCTTAGATTCCACATATATGTGTTAGCATACTGTATTTGTTTTTCTCTTTCTGACTTACTTCACTCTGTATGACAGACTCGAGGTCCATCCACTTCACTACAAATAACTCCATTTCATTTCCTTTTATGGTGGAGTAATAATCCATTGTATATATGTGCCACATCTTCTTTATCCATTCATCTGTTGATGGACACTTAGGTTGCTTCCATGTCCTGGCTATTGTAAATAGAGCTGCAATGAACATTTTGGTACATGACTCTTTTTGAATTATGGTTTTCTCAGGGTATATGCCAAGTAGTGGGATTGCTGAGTCATATGGTAGTTCTATTTTTAGTTTTTTAAGGAACTTCCATACTGTTCTCCATAGTGGCTGTATCAATTTATATTCCCACCAACAGTGCAAGAGTGTTCCCTTTTCTCCACACCCTCTCCAGCATTTATTGTTTCTAGATTTTTTAATGATGGTCCTTCTGACCGGTGTAAGATGATATCTCATTTTAGTTTTGATTGCATTTCTCTAATGATTAATGATGTTGACCATTCTTTCATGGGTTTGTTGGCAATCTGTATATCTTCTTTGGAGAAATGTCTATTTAGGTCTTCTGCCCATTTTTGGATTGGGTTGTTTGTTTTTTTGTTATTGAGCTGCATGAGCTGCTTGTAAATCTTGGAGATTAATCCTTTGGCAGTTGCTTCACTTGCAAATATTTTCTCCCATTCTGAGGGTTGTCCTTTGGTCTTGTTTATGGTTTCCTTTGCTGTGCAAAAGCTTTTGTTTCATTAGGTCCCATTTGTTTATTTTTGTTTTTATTTCCATTTCTCTATGAGGTGATTCTAAAAGGATCTTGCTGTGATTTATGTCATAGAGTGTTCTGTCTATGTTTTCCTCTAAGAGTTTGATAGTTTCTGGCCTTACATTTAGTTCTTTAATCCATTTTGAGTTTATTTTTTGTATGGTGTTAGGGAGTGTTCTAATTTCATACTTTTACATGTACCTGTCCAGTTTTCCCAGCACCACTTATTGAAGACGCTGTCTTTTCTCCACTGTATATTCTTGCCTCCTTTATCAAAAATAAGGTGACTATATGTATGTGGGTTTATCTCTGGGCTTTATATCCTCTTCCATTGATCTATATTTCTGTTTCTCTGCCAGTACCATACTGTCTGCATTACTGTAGCTTTGTAGTATAGTCTGAGGTCAGGGAGCCTGATTCCTCCAGCTCCGTTTTTCGTTCTCAAGATTGCTTTAGCTATTCGGGTTCTTTTGTGTTTCCATACAAATTATGAAAAAATTTTTTCTAATTCTTTGAAAAATGTCAGTGGTAGTTTGATAGCAATTGCATTGGATCTGTAGATTGCTTTGGGTAGTAGAGTCTTTTTCACAATGTAGATACTTCCACTCCAAGGACATGGTATATGTCTCTATCTATTTTATCATCTTTAATTTCTTTCATCAGTGTCTTATAATTTTCTGCCTACAGGCCTTTTTTCTCCTTAGGTTGGTTTATTCCTAGATATTTTATTCTTTTTGTTGCAATGGTAAATTGGAGTGTTTCCTTAATTTCATTTTCAGACTTTTCATCATTAGTGTATAGGAATGCTGGAGATTTTTGTGCATTAATTTTGTATCCTGCTACTTTACCAAATTCATTGATTAGCTCTAGTAGTTTTCTGGTAGCACCTTTAGGATTCTCTATGTATAGTGCCATGTCATCTGCAAACAGTGACAGATTCACTTCTTCTTTTCCAATTTGGATTTCTTTCATTTCTTTTCCTTCTCTGATTGCTGTGGCTAAAACTTCCAAAACTATGTGGAATAATAGTGATGAGAGTGGGCAACCTTGTTTTGTTCCTGATCTTAGTGGAAATGGTTTCAGTTTTTCACCATTGAGGACGATGTTGGCTGTGCATCTGTCATATGTGACCTTTATTATGTTGAGGAAAGTTCCCTCTATGTCTACTTTCTGCAGGGTTTTTATCATAAACCGGTGTTGAATTTTGTTGAAAGCCTTCTCTGCATTGCTTGAGATGGTCATATGGGTTTTCTCCTTCAATTTGTTAATATGGTGTATCACATTGACTGATTTGCCTATATTGAAGAATCCTTGCATTCCTGGGATAAACCCTATTTGATCATTGTGTATGATCCTTTTAATGTGCTGGTGGATTCAGATTTTTACTATTTTGTTGAGGATTTTTGCATGTATGTTCATCAGTGATATTGGCCTGTAGTATTCTTTCTTTGTGATGTCTTTGTCTGGTTTTGGTATCAGGGTCATGGTGGCCTTGTAGAATGAGTTGGGGAGTATTCCTCCCTCTGTTATATTTTGGAAGAGTTTAAAAAGGATAGGTGCTAGCTCTTCTCTAAATGTTTGATAGAAGTCGCGTGTGAAGCCGTCTGGTCCTGGGCTTTTGTTTGTTGGAAGATTTTTAATCACAGTTTCAATTTCAATGCTTGTGATTTGTCTGTTCATATTTTCTATTTCTTCCTGGTTCAGTCTCAGAAGGTTGTGCATTTCTAAGAATATGTTCATTTCTTCCAGGTTGTACATTTTATTGGCATAAAGTTGCTTGTAGTAATCTTTCATGATCCTTTTTATTTCTGCAGTGTCAGTTGTTACTTCTCCTTTTTTATTTCTAATTCTATTGATTTGAGTCTTCTCCCTTTTTCTCTTGATGAGTCTGGCTAATGGTTTATCAATAATGTTTATCTCCTCAAAGAACCAGCTTTTAGTTTTATTGATCTTTGCTATCGTTTCCTTCATTTCTTTTTCATTTATTTCTGATCTGATATTTATGATTTCTTTCCTTCTGCTAACTTTGGGGTTTTTTGTTCTTCTTTTTCTAATTGCTTTAGGTGTAAGTTTAGGTTGTTTATTTGAGATGTTTCTTGTTTCTCAAGGTAGGATTGTATTGTTATAAACTTCCCTCTTAGAACTGCTTTTGCTGCATCCCTTAGGTTTTGGTTCATCATTTTTTCTTTGTCATTTGTTTCTAGGTATTTTTTGATTTCCTCTTTGATTTCTTCAGTGATCTCTTGGTTATTAAGTAGTGTATAGTTTAGCCTCCAGGTGCTTGTATTTTTTCCAGATTTTTTCCTGTAATTTATATTTAGTCTCATAGCGTTGTGGTTGGAAAAGATACTTGATACAATTTTAATTTTCTTAATATTACCAAGGCTTGATTTGTGACCCAAGATATGATCTATCCTAAAGAATGTTCCATGAGCACTTGAGAAGAATGTATATTCTGTGTTTTTGGATGGAATGCCCTGTAAATAACAATTAAGTCCGTCTTGTTTAATGTATCATTTAAAACTTGTGTTTCCTTATTTATTTTCATATTGGATGACCTGTCCATTGGTGAAAATGGGGTGTTAAAGTCCCCTACTATGATTGTGTTACTGTCGATTTCCCCTTTTATGGCTGTTAGTATTTGCCTTATGTATTGAGGTGCTCCTATGTTGGGTTCATAAATATTTATAATTGTTATATCTTCTTCTTAGATCAATCCGTTTGATCACTATGTAGTGTCCTTTTTTGTCTCTTGTAATAATCTTTATTTTAAAGTCTATTTTGTCTGATATGAGAATTGCTACTCCAGCTTTCTTTTGATTTCCATTTGCATGGAATATCTTTTTCCATCCCTTCACTTTCATCTATATATGTCCCTAGGTCTGAAGTGGGTCTCTTGTAGACAGCATATATACTGGTCTTGTTTTTGTATCCATTTAGCCAGTCTATGTCTTTTGGTTGGAGCATTTAATCCATTTACATTTAAGGTAATTATCAATATGTATGTTCCTATTCCCATTTTCTTAACTGTTTTGGGGTTGTTATTGTAGGTCTTTTCCTTCTCTTCTGTTTCCTTCCTAGAGAAGTTCCTTGAGCATTTGTTGTGATGCTGGTTTGGTGGTGCTGAATTCTCTTAGCTTTTGCTTGTCTCTAAAGTTTTTAATTTCTATATTAAATCTGAATGAGATCCTTGCTTTGTAGAGTAATCTTGGTTGTAGATTTTTCTTCTTCATCACTTTAAGTATATCTTGCCACTCCCTTCTGGCTTGCAGAGTTTCTGTTGAAAGATCAGCTGTTAAAGTTATGGGGATTCCCTTGTGTGTTATTTGTTGTTTTTCCCTTGCTGCTTTTAATATTTGTTCTTTGTATTTAATTTTTGATAGTTTGACTAATATGTGCCTTGGCATGTTTCTCCTTGGATTTATCCTGTATGGGACTCTCTGTGCTTCCAGGACTTGATTAACTATTTCCTTTCCCATATTAGGGAAGTTTTCAACTATAATCTCTTCAAATATTTTCTCAGTCCCTTTCTTTTTCTCTTCTTCTTCTGGGACCCCTATAATTCGAATGTTGGTGTGTTTAATGTTGTCCCAGAGGTCTGTGAGACTAGTTCTTTTCATTCTTTTTTCTTTATTCTGCTCTGCAGTAGTTTTTTCCAGTATTTTACCTTCCAGGTCACTTTTCCGTTTTTCTGCCTCAGTTATTCTGCTATTGATCCCTTCTAGAGAATTTTAAATTTCGTTTACTGTGTTATTCATCATTGTTTCTTTGCTCTTTAGGTCTTATAAGTTCTTGTTAATCTTTTCTTGTATTTTCTCTATTCTATTTCCAGGATTTTGGATCATCTTTACTATCATTATTCTCAATTCTTTTTCAGGTAGACTGCCTATTTCCTCTTCATTTTTTATGTCTGGTGGGTTTTTATCTTGCTCCTTCATCTGCTGTGTGTTTCTCTGTCTTCTCGTTTTGCTTAACTTACTGTGTTTGGGGTCTCCTTTTCTCAGGCTGCAGGTTCATAGTTCCTGTTGTGTTTGGTGTCTGTCCCCAGTGGCTATGGTTTGTTCAGTGGATCATGTAAGCTTCCTGGTGGAGGGGACTAGTGCCTGTGTTCTGGTGGATGAGGCTGGATCTTGTCTTTCTGCTGGGCAGGTCCACATCTGTTGGTGTGTTTTGGTATGTCTTTGGCCTAATTATGATTTTAGGCAACCTCTCTGCTGGTGGATGGGGCTGTGTTCCTGTCTTTCTAGTTGTTTGGCATAGGGTGTCCAGCACTGTAGCTTGCTGGCCATTGAGTGAAGCTGGATCTTGGTGTTGAGATGGAGATCTCTGCGAGATTTTTGCCATTTGATATTATGTGGAGTTGGGAGGTCTCTTGTGGACCAGTGTCCTGAATTTGGCTCTCCCACCTCAGAGGCACAGCCCTGATGCCTAGCTGGAGCACCAGGAGCCTTTCATCCACACAGCTCAGAATAAAAGGGAGAAAAAATAGAAAGAAAGAAAGTAAGAAATAAGATAAAATGAAATAAAATAAAATAAAATAAAGTTATTAAAATAAAAATAAAAAATAATTATTAAGAAGAAAATTTTAAAAAGGAAAAAAGGAAAAAAAGGAAAGAAATGGATGGACAGAACCATAAGACAAATGGTAAAAGCAAAGCTATACACACAAAATCACACACAGAAGCATAGACATACACATTCACAAAAAGAGAAAAAGGGAAAAAATATATATATATTTGCCCCCAAAATCCACCTTCTCCATTTGGGATGATTCATCGTCTATTCTGGTATTCCACAGATGCAGGGTACATCAAGTTGATTGTGGAGATTTAATCCACTGCTCCTGGGGTTGGTAAGAAAAATTTCCCTTTCTCTTCTTTGTTCACACAGCTCCCAGGGTTCAGCTTTGGATTTGGACCTGCCACTCCGTGTAGGTCACCTGAGTGCACCTGTTCTTTGCTCAGACAGGACGGGGTTAAAGGAGAAGCTGTTTTGGTGGCTCTGGCTCACTCAGGCCGGGGGTAGGGAGGGGTACGGATGTAGGGCAAGCCTGTAGTGACATAAGCCAGCGTGACGTTGCAACAGCCTGAGGTGTGCTGTGTATTCTCGAGGGGAAGTTGTCCCTGGATCTCAGGACCCTGGCAGTGACCGGCTGCACAGGTTCCTGTGAGGGGAGGTGTGGAGAGTGACCTGTGCTTGCACACAGTCTTTTTGGTGGCAGCTGCAGCAGCCTTAGCATCCCATGCCATTTCTGGTGTCCACGCTGATAGACACGGCTCACGCCCATCTCTGGAGCTCCTTTAAGTGGTGCTCTTAATCCCCTCTCCTCATGCACCAGGAAACAAAGAAGGAAGAAAAAGTCTCTTGCCTCTTTGGCAGGTCCAGACTTTTTCCCAGACTCCCTCCCGGCCAGCTGTGGTGCACTAGTCTCTTCCGGCTGTGTTCATGCAGCCAACACCAGTCCTCTCCCTGGGATCTGACTGAAACCTGAGCCTCAGCTCCCAGCACCCGCCCGTCCCAGCGAGTGAGCAGACAAGCCTCTCGGGCTGGTGAGTGCTGTTCAGCACAGTTCCTCTGTGAAGGAATATCTCTGCTTTGTGCTCCGCACACCTGTTGCTGTGTTCCCCTCCATGGCTCTGAAGCTCCCCCCCTCTGCCACCTGCAGTCTCTGGCCATGAAGGGGGTTCCTAGTGTGTGGAAACCTTTCCTCCTCACAGCTCCCTCCCAGTGGTGCAGGTCTCATCTGTATTCGTTTGGCTCTGTTTTTTCTTTTTTCTTTTTCTCTACCCAGGTACCTGGGGAGTTTCTTGCCTTTTAGGTGGTCTGAGGTCTTCTGCCATCGTTCAGTAGGTGTTGTATAGGAGCTGTTCCACATGTAGATGTATTTCTGATGTATTTGTGGAGAAGAAGGTGATCTCCACATCTTACTCTTCCGCCATCCTGAAGCTCCTCCCCCTCATTCAGTTTTGACAGACAAATCAAAATCTTTACAGGCAAACAAAAGCTAAGAGAATTCAGTACCATCAAACCAGCTCTACAACATGCTAAAGGAACTTTTCTAATCGGGAAACACAAGGGAAGAAAAGGATCTACAAAAACAAAAGCAAAACAATTAAGAAAATGCTAATATGAACATACATATTGATAATTACCTTAAATGTGAATGAATTAAATGCTCCAACCAAAAGACACAGACTGGCTGCATGGATAAAAAAGAAGACCCGTATATATGCTGTCTACAAGAGACCAACTTCAAACCTAGGGACACATACAGACTGAAAGTAAGGGGATGGAAAAAGATATTCCATCAAATGAAAATGGAGAAAACTGCTGAAGGAGAAATACTCATATCAGATAAAATAGACTTTAAAATAAAGAATGTTACAAGGGACAAGGAAGAACACTACATAATGATCAAGGAATCAATCCAAGAAGAAGGTATAACAATTATAAATATATATGTGCCCAATACAGGAGCACCTCAATACATAAGGCAAATGCTAACAGCCATTAAAAGGGAAATAGTAACACGATAATAGTGGGGGGCTTTAACACCTCACTTACACCAATGGACAGATCATCCAAGCAGAAATTTAATAAGGAAACACAAGCTTTAAATGACACAATAGACCAGATAGATTTAACTGATATTTATAGGACAGTCCATCCAAAAACAGCAGATTACACTTTCTTCTCAAGTGCACATGGAACATTCTCCATGATAGATGATATCTTGGGTCACAAATCAAGCCTCAGTAAATTTAAGATAATTGAAATTATATCAAGCACCTTTTCCAAACACAACACTAGGATATTAGATATCAATTACAGGAAAAAGAAGTGTAAAAAACACAAACACATGGAGGCTAAACTGTACGCTACTAAGTAACCAAGAGATCACTGAAGAAATCAAAGGGAAAAGCAAAAAATGCCTAGAGACAAATGACAATGAAAACCCGACGACCCAAACCTATGGGATGCAGAAAAAGCAGTTCTAAGAGTGAAGTTTATAGCAATACAATCCTACCTCAAGAAATAAGAAAAATCTTAAACAAACAATCTAACCTTACAGATAAAGGAACTAGAGAAAGAAGAACCAAAATAACAAAAAAATAAAAAAAACACAAATTTAGTAGAAGGAAAGAAATCATAAAAATTATAGCAGAAATAAATGAAATAGAAACAAAGAAAACTACAGCTGAGATCAATAAAACTAAAAGCTGGTTCTTTGAGAAGATAAACAAAATTGATAAACCTTTAGCTACACTCATCAAGAAAAAGAGGGAGAGGACTCAAATCAATAAAGTTAGAAATTAAAAAGAAGTTACAGTGGACACTGAAGAAATTCAAAGGATCATAAGCAACTACTACAGGCAACCATATGCCAATAATATGGACAGCCTGGAAGAAATGGACAAATTCTTAGAAAGGAATAACCTTCCAAGGCTGACCAGGAAGAAATAGAAAATATGAACAGACCAAGCAGTGAAATTGAGACTGTGATTAAAAATCTTCCAACAACAAAAGTCCAGGAGCAGACGTCTTCACAGGTGAATTCTATCAAACATTTAGTGAAGAGATATCACCCACCTTTCTCAACTCTTGCAAAAAATGCAGAGGTTGCAACACTCTCAAACTCATTCTATGGGGCCACCACCATACTGATACTAAAACCAGACAAAGATATCACCAAAAAAGAAAATTACAGACCAATATCACTGATGAATATAGGTGCAAAAATCCTCAACAAGATACTAAGCAAACAGAATCCAACAACACATAAAAAGAATCATACACCGTGATCAAGTGGGATTTATCACAGGGGTGCAAGGATTCTTCAATATATGCAAACCAATCAATGTGATACACCACAATAACAAACTGAAGAATAAATCCATATTATCATCTCAATAGATGCAGAAAAAGCTTTTGACAAAATTCAATACCCATTTATGATAAAAACTATCTAGAAAGTGAGCATAGAAGGAACCTACCTCAGCATAATAAAGGTCATATATGGCACACCCACAGCAAACATCATTCTCCAAGGTGAAAAATTGAAAACATTTCCTCTATGATCCAGAACAAGAGAAAGATGTGCACTCTTGCCACTATTATTCAACATAGTTTTGGAAGTCCTAGCTATGGCAATCAGAGAAGAAAAAGAAATAAAAGGAATATAAATTGGAAAGGAAGAAGTAAAACTGTCACTGTTTGCAGGTGACATGATACTATACATAGAGAATCCTAAAGATGCTATCCCAAAACTACTAGAGTTAATCAATGAATTTGGTAAAGTTGCAGGATACAAAGTTAATGCACAGAAATCTCTTGCATTTCTATACAGTAACAACAAAATATCAGAAAAACAAATTAAGGGAACAATCCCATTCACCATTGCAACAAAAAAAAGAAAATACCTAGGAATAAACCTACCTAAGGAGGTAAAATACATGTACTCAAAAAATTATAAGACGCTGATGAAAGAAATAAAAAATGACACAGACGATGAGATACACCATGTACTTGGATTGGAAGAATCAATACTGTGGCAATGACTATACTACCTAAAGTGATCTAAAGACTCAGTACAATCCCTATCAAACTACCACTGGCATTTTTCACAGAACTTTAATGAAAAATCTTAAAATTTGTATGGAGACACCAAAGACCCCAAATAAACAAAGCAATCTTGAGGAAGAAAAATGGAGATTGAGGAATCTGACTCCCTGTTGTCAGAATAAACTACAAAGCTATAGTAATCAAGACAATATGGTACTGGCACAAAAACAGAAATATAGATCAATGGAACAGGATATAAAGCCCAGAGACAAACCCATGCACCTATGGTCAACTAATCTATGACAAAGTAGGCAAAGATATACAATGGGGCAAAGACAGCCTCTTCAATAAGCAGTGTTGGGAAAACTGGACAACTCCATGTAACAGAATGAAATTAGAACAATCCCTAACACCACACACAAAAATAAACTCAAAATGGATTAAAGTACTAAATGTAAGACCAGACACTATAAACTCTTAGAGGAAAACATTGGAAGAACATTCTTTGACATAAATCACAGCAAGATCTTTTTTGATCCACCTCCTAGAGTAATGGAAATAAAAACAAAAATAAACAAATGTGACCTAAGGAAACTTAAAAGCTTTTGCACAGCAAAGGAAACCATAAACAAGATGAAAAGACAACCTTCAAAATGCAAGAAAATATTTACAAATGAATAAGTGGGCAAAGGATTAATCTCCAAAATATATAAACAGATCATGCAGCTCAATGTCAAAAAAACAAAGAACCCCATCAAAAATGGGCAGAAGACTTAAATATACATTTCTCCAAAGAAGACATACAGATGACCAACAAGCACATGAAAAGATGCTCAACATCAATAATTATTAGAGAAATGCAAATCAAAACTACAATGAGGTATCACCTCACACCAGTCAGAATGGCCATCATCAAAAAATCTACAAACAATAAATGTTGGAGAGGGTGTGGAGAAAAGGGAACCCTCTTACACTGTTAGTGGGAATGTAAATTGATACAGCCACTATGGAGAACAGTATGGAGTTTCCTTAAAAGAACGAATAATACAATTACCATATGACCCAGCAATCCCACTACTGGGCATATACCCAGAGAAAACCATAATTCAAAAAGACACATGCGGGGGCTCCCCTGGTGGCGCAGTGGTTGAGAATCCGCCTGCCAATGCAGGGGACACGGGTTCGAGCCCTGGTCTGGGAAGATCCCACATGCCGCAGAGCAACTGGGCCCGTGAGCCACAACTACTGAGCCTGCGCGTCTGGAGCCTGAGCTCCGCAACAAGAGAGGCCGCAACGGTGAGAGGCCCGCACACCACGATGAAGAGTGGCCCCTGCTCGCTGCAAATGGAGAAAGCCCTCGCACAGAAACGAATACCCAACACAGCCAAAAAATAAATAAATTAATTAATTAATTTAAAAAAAAAAAAAAAAAAAGACACATGCATCCCAATATTCATTGCAGCACTATTTACAATAACCAGGACATGGAAGCACCTAAATGTCCATCAACAGATGAATGGATAAAGAAGATTTGTTACGTATATACAATGGAATATTACCAGCCATAAAAAGGAATGAAAATGTGTCATTTGTAGAGACGTGGATGGACCTAGAGACTATCATACAGAGGGAAGTAAGTCAGAAAGAAAAAAACAAATATTGTATATGAACGCATATATGTGGAATCTGGAAAAAGGGCACAAATAAACCTGTTTGCAAGGTAGAAATAGAGACACAGATGGAGAGAACAAATGTATGGACACCAAGGTGGGAAAATGGGGGGGGGTGCATTGTGGTGATGGAATGAATTGAGAGATTGGGATTGATATATATACACTAATATGTATAAAATAGTTAACTAACGAGAACCTGCTATATAGCACAGGGAACTCTACTTCACTTCGCTGTACGTTGGAAACTAACACAACATTGTAAAACAATTATACCCCAATAAAAAAAATCAGAATTAGCTTTGAATTAAAATGGAAGGGACTTAGAGTTATCAGCTATCTGCAACATAGATACTTATGGTTTTCCATTTTTAATTAGTCATAATTTACATAATTTACATTCAGTAAAATTTACCCTTTTAATTTCATAAATACATTCATTCATGTGACCACCACCAATATCATACCTATAGACTCTACTGTGATTTGAGAAAAAATGATGTCATTATATGACAATTTGAAGCCAATGGAAGGTGATGGATTTAAAGCTTGAGAATTTAATACCAGTAAAGGATGGTTTGATAATTTTAGAAAAAGATTTGACTTAAAAAATATCTAGATAATGGGAGAAGCAGTTTTTGCCTACCCTAAGGCAGCAGATGATTTGCCAGACACAATTAAGATAATCACTGAGGAAATAAATATCTGCCTGAAGAGGTTTTTAATGCAGATGAAAATGCCATATTCTGGATAAAAAACGACAAACGACATTTATTAGTAAGGAAGAGAAGTGAGTCCCAGGATTTAAGGCAGAAAGAGATAGACTAACTCTACTGTTTTGTGCAAATCCAGTCTAGTTTATAATCAGGACTGACCTTATCTATAAAGCTGCTAAACCCTGAACCTTGAAGGGAAATGGTAAACACCAGCTGTTAGTTTTTTGGTTGTACAACAATAAGGCTTTGACAACAACGAGAACACATTTTCTGGAATAGTTCCATCCATACTTTGTCCCCGAAATCAGAAAGTACTTTGCCAGTAAGATACTGCTTTTTAAAGTTCTTTTGATATTGGACAATGCCCCTTGCCTCCCAGACCCCATGAGGTCAACACCAAAGATATCAGAGTGGTCTGCTTGCCCCCAAGCACAATGTCTCTAATTCAGCCTCTGGATATGGGGGTCATAAGGACTTTTAAGGCTCATTACACACAGTAAGTACTCTATGGAGAGGATGGTTAATGCTATGAAAGAAAACCCCATAGAGAGAACATCATGGAAGTCTGGAAGGATCACACCACTGAAGATGTCTTCATTGTTAAAAAAGCTATGAAAGCCATCAAACCTGAAACAATCAATTCCTGCTGGAGAAAACTGTATCTGGATGCTGTGCATGACTTCATAGGATTTATGACAGAGCCAATCAAGGAAATTATGAAAGAGATAGTGGATACAGCAAAAAAGGTGGAGGATGAAGTGTTTCAAGATTTAGATCTTGAAGAAATTCAAGAACTAACAGACAGCACACCAAAGGATTGACAGAAGACAACTTAATGATTGCTTCTGAACCAGTGCCATACAAAGAGGAAGAAGACATGGAAGCAGAGTCAGAAAATAAATTGACATTAGCCAATCTGGCAGAAGTGTTCTGATTATTCAAGACTGCTTTCACTTCTTTTATGACATGGATCTTTCTATGATATGGGCACTGAAACTAAAGAAAACAGTGGAAAAATTTGTACCATATAGAAATATCTTTAGAGAAATGAAAAAGCAAAAAAACCAAAAACAAACAGACAGAAAATACGATGTACCTCCATGAAGTTACATTGAGTGTGCCTACCTCTCCTGCCTTCCTTTTCACATCCTCCACCTCTGCCACTTCTGTCACCCCTGACACAGAAAGATCAACCTCTCCTCTTCCTCGGCTTACTGAACTTGAAGACGAATAGGATGAAGATATTTTTGATCATCCACTTCCACTTAATGAATTGTAGAAAACCATCATACCATATAGTTAATAAACTTTTCTACTATATGTGTGTATCTTCATGTGAAATCTAATAACTGTATGGCAATAACTGTATGAGATGTTTTAGTGTCAGCATTATAATTACCTAATCACCATCATCATCATCACCTAGTATCCATCATGTAAATCATCATGTGCAAGACTTGTATTGAAGTGCATAGCCTATCCTTATATAGGCATAAGGTGAGTGATATTTAACGTAAACTTAATAATGTGTTTTCTTACTGTTTTAAAACTTTACTCTCAAGTAATTACATTATCCTACAGTATGCCTCTCTCTCATAATTGGAGAAACTGTATATCAGCCTATCATCACAGGTAAATATTTTTTAAAATGTAGCAATGTATCTAATGCTGCATTATGATTACGACTTCAATACTATATGCCATAAAAATTTTATAACAATTCATTTATTAGCATATGTTATGTTACCTTGAAACAATCCTATTGATTACACTAGGCTACCGTAAAGCAATCATATTGCTGCTTCTTCATAATCAATGCATGAATGGTTAAACCTGTAAATAAATATGAATTTCTTTTTCATATTACCTCTTCATTTTTTATGTCTACTGTTAGCAATACATATAAAGTTGTTATATTGATGTAGGTACTGACAGACAATTCACCTTATAAATAGATGACATAAACTTATGTTATCAATAAATACAATAAAGTTATTTTCTCTTCCTTATGATTTTCTTAATAACACTTTCTTTTCTCTGGCTTACTTTTTGTAAGAATACAGTATATATGTAACATAAAATATGTATTAATTGACCATTTATGTTATTGGTAAGGCTTCCAGTCAACAGTGGGCTGTTAATAGTTATGTTTTGGGGGAATCAAAAGTTAGAGGCAGATTTTCAACTGTACAGTGGGTCGGTGCCCCATCCCTCATGTTGTCCAAAAGTCAACAGTATTGTATTTTACCTTTAGCTATACATGCTTAATTTCAAAAATGGAAATTTATCTTATATTTTAATGTTTAGCTCAAATTGAAAATATAGAACCGCTTGTCTTCCTCTTCCATAAATAATCTTCCTTTGTAGACTGCTTCCCTTTGTAAATTGCTTGGTACTTTCAGTAAAGTTTAAAAAAAGTACAATGTGATAGGATTTGGAACATAAGCAATGGATTTGCAAATGTTTTCTGTGTAAATAATTCTGGCTTTAAAGCATTTGTTATAATATTAAGCCTCAGAAAATTCAGTGTCCATACTTTCGCTTCAGTTTCTTCTGAAAAAATAAAACCTAAGAATTAAACATCAGGCAGTGAAATGAGAGCTCCTGTAATAAAGTTTTTTTTAAGATGCCATATTATTTTTCAGAGGTATCAAACTTTTTCATTAATATTTGTGGATATTTAAAAATTGGACAATAAAATCTACTACGTATCTTTACAATCTGGGAAATGTTTGCCAAGCACAGGAAGTTAAATATCATTCTTCCTCATCCACATCTTCCCTGATCCTTTCTGACTTGTAGGTAACAAAGACTCTATGTTTCCTAATGCTTCCCTCCTAGAACTAAAGAAAAAGGAAAAAGAAAGAGGAAGTTTAAAAGAAAAAATAAGTTTAGTCTATTGTTAATAGAATGTCCTTAAAAATATATGTGCTACTTGTCACCAGTGACTATAATACTAACAGTTCAACCTAATAAGTTAGAGCTCCATTTTTTCAAGAATGGCGATGAATTCTTTTTACATTACATTTTGTATGACTTACAATAAGCATCACTAAACCACAGCATTATATGCATAAGTACATAGTATCTTGAATTACTTAACGCACTGTATTCATACAAGCAAGACAACCATATGGGTGAGTTACATTTTTTATTATGTAAGCTTTAACTTTTTTCTTTAAAATTTTATCAGCACCATTCAGTACAAAGAGTTTAAGCATTTTCTTTATTAAACCTCTTAGGGAATAAATAACCTGCATATTTTCTTTGTATTAAGCAACAGTAATTACTTTTAATTTTAAATTCCAAAGGAAACAAATATAACGTAGATTTTTACTGGTATATCATAAATTATGTCAAATTTATCTTGTGAGATGGGATTAAAAAGTTATATAAATATGACAATGGAACATTTGGTATTCAAAATTCCACTGGGACTATTTCTGTATATTACATAGAACCTTTCTGATTAGGTATAATCAAATGATTCTAATTTACGAAGTTCTCTTAAACCTAACAGCTTCATCATCCTTTAAATGTATATTGCTAGACTCATCAATACGAAAAACGTCAAAAGACACTTCATTTTGGAAATTGAGGTTGGTAGCTTTTCATAAAAACAAGGAGTTCACTATATTTTGAAACTTGTACTTTTTACATTTATGCTTTGAAATGGTCACAATCTTAAAAGTTGAATTAGAGGGATTTCACTATTTGGGGATGCTGAAAAATGTTAGTTTTTAATTTTATGGCATTAAGTTCACATCTTTGTGCCTAATCCCAAGAAGCAAAACAAAATAAACACATTAGCTGCATATTCTATCACCTCTCTACAATGTGGTAAGTAACTAATTTGGTCAGTTTGAAAAAAAGAAGGAAGAGGAGAAGGAGGAGGAAGAAGGGGAAGAACTCATGCAAACTCATAAACAGAAAACACAAGTACCCAATTAACCTAAAACATATTAAATGAAAATATGTTATTAAATTCCAGACTGGATTTATAAGAAAATAAATGCCTCTATGCATGTATTGATAAAATTCTGGACCTCAAAAGAAAAAAAAATATGATAGTCTCATAAGCTTTCAGGCAGAAAGTACAGGTTACATACAAAAAGACATACTGACATTGGGTTACTCCCTTTCCAGTCTTGATCCAAGAAAAGTGGCCAAAGAAAGAATAGGACTACAATTCATAAATGCTGTAACCAGGCAAAGTGAGGATATCTTGAGGATATCTGAAGGATATGAAATAATTTAGTAACACATCAGAGCCCCCACAAATAGTAATTTAAAAAATTTAAAAAAGCACTATACAGTTACCTCAACTTGGAAGAAGATGAATTGAGGAGGACATAGTTAGCTATATATATATATATATATATATATATATATATATATATATATATATATATATATATATATATACATATATATATATATATACATATATATATATGTATATATATATATATATATATATGTATATATAACTCAATTTTGTTTCTTTATTTGGCTGAGTAATATTGCATTGTATATGTGTCATGTCTTCTTTCCATTCATCTGTCGTTGGACACTTAGGTTGCTTCCATGTCCTGGCTCTTGTAAATAGTGCTACAATGAATATTGTGGTACATGACCCTTTTTGAATTATGGTTTTCTCAGGGTATATGACCAGTAGTGGGATTGCTGGGTCATATGGTAGTTCTATTTTTTAGTTTTTTAAAGAACCTTCATACTGTTCTCTATAATGGCTGTATCAATTTACATTCCCACCAACAGTGCAAGAGGGTTCCCTTTTCTCCACACCCTCTCCAGCCAGGATTGTTTGTAGATTTTTTGATGATGGCCATTCTGATTGGTGTGAGGTGATACCTCATTGTAGTTTTGATTTACATTTCTCTAATGATTAGAGATGTTGAGCATTCTTTCATGTGTTTGTTGGCAATCGGTATATCTTCTTTGGATAAATATCTCTTTAGGCCTTCTGCCCATTTTTGGATTGGGTTGTTTGTTTTTTTGTTATTGAGCTGCATGAGCTGCTTGTAAATTTTGGAGTCTAGTCCTTTGTTAGTTGCTTCATTTGCAAATATTTTCTCCCATTCTGAGGGTTGTCTTTCTGTATTGTTTATGGTTTCCTTTGCTTTGCAAAAGCTTTTAAGTTTCATTAGGTCCCATTTGTTTATTTTTGTTTTTATTTCCATTTCTCTAGGAGGTAGGTCAAAAAGGATCTTGCTGTGATTTAATTCATAAAGTGTTCTACAGATGTTTTCCTCAAAGAGTTTTATAGTGTCTGGCCTTGTATTTAGGATTTTAAAACATTTTGAGTTTATTTTTGTGTAGGGTGTTAGGGGGTGTTCTAATTTCATTCCTGTACATGTAGATGTCCACTTATCCCAGCACCATTTATTGAAGAGGCTGTCTTTTCTGTATATTCTTGCCTCCATTATCAAAAAACGGTGACCATATGTGCGTGGGTTCATCTATCTCTGGGCTTTCTATCCTGTTCCATTGATCTATATTTCTGTTTTTGTGCTGGTAGCATACTGTCTTGATGACTGCAGCTTTGTAGTATAGTCTGAAGCCCGGGAGCCTGATTCCTCCAGCTCCACTTTTCTTTCTCAACATTGCTTTGGCTATTCAGAGTCTTTTGTGTTTCCATACAAATTGTGTAATTTTTTGTTCTAGTTCTGTGAAAAATGCCATTGGTAGTTTGATAGGGATTGCATTGAATCTGTAGATTGCTTTTGGATATTATAGTCAATTTCACAGTGTTGATTCTTCCAGTCCAAGAACATGGTATATCTCTCCACCTGTTTCTATCATCTTTAATTTTTTTCAACACTGTATTATAGTTTTCTGCATACAGACCTTTTGTCTCCTTAGGTAGGTTTATTCCTAGATATTTTATTCTTTTTGTTGCAATGGTAAATGAGAACGTTTCCTTAATTTCTCTTTCAGATATTTCATTATTAGTTATAGGAATGCAAGTGATTTCTGTGCATTAATTTTGTATCCTGCTACTTTACCAAATTCATTGAATAGCTCCAATAGTTTTCTGGTAGCATCTTTAGGATTCTCTAGGTATAGTATCATGTCATCTGCAAAGAGTAACAGCTTTAAGTCTTTTCTGATCTGGATTCCTTTTATTTCTTTTTTTTCTCTGTTTGCTGTGGGAAAACTTCCAAAACTATGTTGAATAATAGTAGTGAGAGTGGGCAACCTTGTCTTATTCCTGATCTTAGAGGAAATTGTTCAGTTTTTCACCACTGAGAACAAAGTTGGCTGTGGGTTTGTCATATATGGCCTTTAATATGTTGAGGTAAGTTCCCTCTATGCCTACTTTCTGGAAGGTTTTTATCATATATCGGTGTTGAATTTTGTCAAAAGCTTTTTCTACATGTATTGAGATGATCATATGGTTTTTCTCCTTCAATTTGTTGATATGGTGTATCACATTGATTGATTTTCGTATATTGAAGAATCCTTACATTCCTGGGATAAACCCCACTTGATCATGGTGTAGGATCCTTTTAATGTGTGGTTGGATTCTGTTTGCTATTTGTTGAGGAATTTTAACCTATGTTCATTAGTGATATTGGCCTGCGGTTTTCTTTCTTTGTGATATATTTTTCTGGTTTTGGTGTCAGGGTGATGGTGGCCCTGTAGAATGAGTTTAGGAGTGTTCCTCCCTCTGCAATACTTTGGAAGAGTTTGAGAAATATAGGTGTTAGCTCTTCTCTAAATGTTTGATAGAATTCGCCTGTGACGCCATCTGGTCTTGGGCTTTTTTTTTGTTGGAAGATTTTTAATCACAGTTTCAATTTCAGTGCTTGTGATTCGTCTGTTCATATTTTCTATTTCTTCCTGGTTCAGTCTCAGAAAGTTGTGCTTTTCTAAGAATTTGCCCATTTCTTCCAGGTTGTCCAATTTATTGGCATATAGTTGCTTGTAGTAATCTCTCATGATTGTTTGTATTTCTGCAGTGTCAGATATAACTTCTCCTTTCTCATTTCTAATTCTATTGATTTGAGTCTTCTCCCATTTTTTCTTGATGAGTCTGGCTAATGGTATATCAATTTTGTTTCTCTTCTCAATGAACTAGCTTTTAGTTTTATTGATCTTTACTATTATTTTCTTCATTTCTTTTTCATTTATTTCTGTTCAGATCTTTATGATTTCTTTCTTTCTGCTAACTTTGGGGTTTTCTTGTTCTTCTTTCTCTCATTGCTTTAGGTGTAAAATTAGGTTGTTCATTTGAGATGTTTCTTGTTTCTTGAGGTAGGATTGTGTTGCTATGAACTCCCCTCTTAGATCTGCTTTTGCTGCATCCCATAGGTTTTGGCTCATCGTGTTTTCTTTGTCATTTGTTTCTAGGTATTTTTTAATTTCCTCTTTGATTTCTTCAGTGATATCTTAATTATTTAGTAGTGTATTGTTAAGCCTCTATGAGTTTGTAAGTTTTACAGATTTTTTTCCTGTAACTGATATCTGGTCTCATAGAGTTGTAGTTAGAAAAGATACTTGATACAATTTCAATTTTCTTAAATTTGTCAAGGCTTCATTTGTGACCCAAGATCTATCCTGGAGAATGTTCCATGAGCACTTGAGAAGAAAATGTATTCTGTTGTTTTTGGATGGAATGTCCTATAAATATCAATTAAGTCCATCTTGTTTAATGTATCATTTAAAGCTTGTGTTTCCTATTTATTTTCATTTTGGATGATCTGTCCATTGGTGACAGTGGGATGTTAAAGTCACCTACTATGTTTGTGTTACTATCAAATTCCCCTCATATGGCTGTTAGCATTTGTCTTATGTATTATGGTGCTTCTATGTTGCATGCATAAATATTTACAATTGTTATATCTTCTTCTTGAACTGATCCCCTGATCATTATGTAGAGTCCTTTTTTGTCTCTTGTAATAGACTTTATTTTAAAGTCTATTTTGGCTGATATGAGAACTGCTACTCCAGCTTTCTTCTGATTTCCATTTGCATGGAATATCTTTTTCCATCCCCTCACTTTCAGTCTGTATGTGTCCCTAGGTCGGAAGTGGGTCTCTTGTAGACAGCATATATACGGGTCTTGTTTTTGTATCCATTTAGCCAGTCTATGTCTTTTGTTTGGAGCATTTAATCCATTTACATTTAAGGTAGTTATTGATATGTATGTTCCTATTACCATTTTATTAATTGTTTGGTGTATGTTATTGTAGGTGTTTTCCTTCTCTTTTTTTTCCTGCCTAGCGAAGTTCCTTTAGCATTTGTTGTAAAGATAGTTTGGTGGTGCTGAATTCTCTTAGCTTTTGCTTGTCTTTAAAGGTTTTAATTTCTCCATCGAATCTGAATGAGATCCCTGCTGGATAGAATAATCTTGGTGTAGGTTTTTCCCTTTCATCACTTTAAATATGTCCTGCCCCTTCTGGCTTGCCGAGTTTCTGCTGAAAGATCAGCTGTTAACCTTATGGGGATTCCCTTGTGTGTTATTTGTTGTTTTTCCCTTGCTGCTTTTAATATTTGTTCTTTGTATTTAATTTTTGATTGTTTGATTAATATGTGTATTGGCGTGTTTCTCCGTGGATTTATCCTGTATGGGACTCTCAGTGCTTCCTGGACTTGATTAACTCTTTCCTTTCTCATATTAGGGAAGTTTTCTATTATAATGTCTTCAAATATTTTCTCAGTCCCTTTCTTTTTCTCTTCTTCTTCTGGGACCAGTATAATTCGAATATTGGTGTGGTTAATATTGTCCCAGAGTTTTCTGAGATGGTCCTCCATTCTTTTATCTTTATTCTGCTGTGCAGTAGTTATTTCCACTATTTTTTCTTCCAGGTCACTTATCCGTTGTTCTGCCTCAGTTCTTCTGCTATTGAGGCCTACTAGAGAATTTTTAATTTCATTTATTTTGTTGTTCATCACTGTTTATTTGCTCTTTAGTTCTTCTTGGTCCTTGTTAAACGTTTCTTTTATTTTCCCTATTCCATTTCCAAGATTTTTGGATCCTCTTTACTATCATCATTCTGAATTCTTATTCAGGGAGACTGCCTATTTCATCTTCATTTGTTTGGTCTTGTGGGTTTTAGCCTTACTCCTTCATCTGCTGTGTGTTTATCTGTCTTCTCATTTTACTTAACTTATTGTGTTTTGGGTCTCATTTTCGCAGGCTGCAGGTTCGTAGTTCCTGTTGTTTTTGGTGTCTGCCCCCAGTGGGTAAGGTTGGTTCACTGGGTTGTGTAGGCTTCCTCATGGAGGGGACTGGTACCTGTGTTCTGGTGGATGAAGCTGGATCTTGTCTTCTGGTAGGCAGGACCACGTCTGGTGATGTGTTTTGGGGTTTCTGTGACCTTATTATGATTTTAGGCAGCCTCTCTGCTAATGGGTGGGATTGTTTTCCTGTCTTGCCAGTTGTTTGGCATAGACTGTCCAGCACTGTAGCTTGCTGGTCATTGAGTGGAGCTGGGTCTTATAGTTAAGATTGAGATGTCTGGGAGAGCTTTCCCCATTTGATATTAAATGGAGCCAGACGTCTCTGGTGGACCAATGTCCTGAACTCGGCTCTCCCACTTCAGAGGCACAGTACTGACACCCAGCAGGAGTGCCAAGACCCTATGAGCCACAAAGCTCAGAAGAAAAGGGAGAAAAAAGAAAGAAAGAAAAAAATAAAATAAAACAGTTATTAAATTAAAAATATGAAAATTTTAAAATTTAAAAAGTAATAAAATAGAAGAGCTTCAAGATGGTGGAAGAGTAAGATGCGGAGATCACCTTCCTCCCCACAAATACATCAGAAATACATCTACATGTGGAACAACCCTTATAGACCACCTACTGAACACTGGCAGAAGATCTAAAACCTCCCAAAAGGCAAGAAGCTCCCCACGTACCTGGGTAAGGCAAAAGAAAAAAGAAAAAACAGGGACAAAAGAATAGGGATGGCACCTGCACCATTGGGAAGGAGCTGTGAAGGAGGAAACATTGACACAGACTAGGAAGCCCCTTCGCAGGCAGAGACTGCGGGTGGTGGAGGGGGGAAGCTTCGGAGCCACGGAGGAGACCACAGCAACAGGGGTGTGGAGGGCAAAGTGGAGAGATTCCCACACAGAGGATCAATGCCGACAAGCACTCACCAGCCCGAGAGGCATGTCTGCTCCCCCACCAGAACGAGTAGGGGCTGGGAGCTGAGGCACAGGTTTCGGAGGTCAGATCCCAGGGAGAGGACTGGGGTTGGCTGCGTGAACAGAGCCTGAAGGGGTTAGTGCATCACAGCTAGCTGGGATGGCGTTTGGGAAAAAGTCTGGAGCTCACAAAAAGACAAGAGACCTTTTCATCTCTTCGTTTCCTGGTGCATGAGGAGAAGGGATTAAGAGGGCTGCTTAAAGGAATTCCAGAGATGGGCACAAGCCGTGGCTATAAGCATGGACCCAAGAGATGGGCATCAGATGCTAAGGCTGCTGCTGCAGCCACCAAGAAGCCTGTGTGCATGCACAGGTCACTATCCACACCTCCCCTCCCGGGAGCCTGTGCAGCCCGCCACTGCCAGGGTCCCATGATCCAGGGACAACTTCCCTGGGATAACACATGGCACGCCTCAGTGTGGTGCAAGGTCCTGACAGCCTCTGCTGCCGCAGGCTCGCCCCATATCCATTACCTTCCCTAGCCCCGGCCTGAGTGAGCCAGAGCCCCCGAATCAGCTGCTCCTTTAACCCTGTCATGTCTAAGCAAAGAACAGAGACCCTCAGATGACCTACATGCAGAGGTGGGGCCAAATCCAAAGATGAACCCCAGGAGCTGTGCAAACAAAGAAGAGAAAGGGAAATTTCTCCCAGTATCCTCAGAAGCAGTGGATTAAATCTCCACAATCAACTTCATGTACCATGGGTCTGTGGAATACCTGAATAGACAATGAAACATCCCAAATTGAGGAGGTGGACTTTGGGAGAAATGACATATATATTTTTTTCCCTTTTTCTCTTTTTGTAAGTATGTATATGTATGCTTCTGTGTGTGATTTTGTCTGTATAACTTTGCTTTTATCATTTGTCCTAGAGTTCTCTCTGTTTTTTTTTTAAGGCAAAAAAATTGTCTTAATAATTATTTTTAATTTTTTGTTTTAATAAAATTATTTTATTTTATTTTACTTTATTTTATCTTCTTCTTTCTTTCTTTCTTCTTTTTCACCCTTTTATTCTCGTCCATGTGAAGGACAGGCTCTTGGTGCTCCAGCCAGGCATCAGGGCTGTGCCACTGAGGTGGGAGAGCCAAGTTCAGGACACTGGCCCACAAGAGACCTCCCAGCTCCATGTAATATCAAACGGCAAAAATCTCCCAGAGATCTTCATCTCAACACCAAGACCAAGCTCCACTCAACGATCAGCAAGCTACAGTGCTGGACACCCTATGCCAAACAACTAGCAACACACGAACACAGCTCCATGCCTTAGCAGAGAGGCGGACTAAAATGATAATAAGGTCACAGAAACCCCAAAACACTTCACCAGACGTGGTCCTGCCCACCAGAAGACAAGATCCAGCTTCATCCACCAGTACACAGGTACCAGTCCCCTCCGTGAGGAAGCCTACACAACCCAGTGAACAAACCTTACCCACTGGGGGCAGACACCAAAAACAACAGGAACTACGAACCTGCAGCCTTCAAAAACGAGACCCCAAACACAGTAAGTTAAGCAAAATGAGAAAACAGAGAAACACACAGCAGATGAAGGAGCAAGGCTAAAACCCACAAGACCAAACAAATGAAGATGAAATAGGCAGTCTCCCTGAAAAAGAATTCAGAATAATGATAATAAAGAGGATCCAAAAATCTTAGAAATAGAATAAAGAAAATAAAAGAAACTTTTAACAAGGATCAAGAAGAACTAAAAAACAAACAAACAATGATGAACAACAAAATAAATGAAATCAAAAATTCTCTAGAAGGGATCAATAGCAGAAGAACTGAGGCAGAACAACGGATAAGTGACCTGGAAGAAAAAATAGTGGAAATAACTACTGCACAGCAGAATAAAGAAAAAAGAATGAAAAGAATTGAGGACCGTCTCAGAGAACTCTGGGACAATATTAACCACACCAATATTCGAATTATACTGGTCCCAGAAGAAGAAGAGAAAAAGAAAGGGACTGAGAAAATATTTGAAGACATTATAATAGAAAACTTCTCGAATATGGGAAAGGAAATAAATCCAGGAAGCACAGAGAGTCCCATTCAGCATAAATCCATGGAGAAACACAGCAATACACATATTAATCAAACAATCAAAAATTAAATACAAAGAACAAATATTAAAAACAGCAAGGGAAAAACAACAAATAACATATAAGGGAATCCCCATAAGGTTAACAGCCTATCTTTCAAGAGAAACTCTGCCAGCCAGAAGGGAGTAGCAGGACATATTAAAAGTGATGAAGGAGAAAAACCTACAACCAAGATTACTCTAACCAGCAAGGATCTCATTCAGATTTGACAGAAAAATTGAAACCTTTACAGACAAGCAAAAACGAAGAATATTCATCACCACCAAACCAGCTTTACAACCAATGCTAAAGGAAAATCTGTAGGCAGGAAACACAAGAGAAAAAAAGACCTACAATAATAAACCCAAAACAATTAAAGATAATGGTAATAGGAACATACATATCGATAACTACCTTAAATGTAAACGGATTAAATGCTCCAACCAGAAGACATAGACCGGCTGAATGGATAAAAAAACATGACGAATATATATGCTGTCTACCAGATACCCACTCCAGACCTAGGGACACATACAGACTGAAAGTGAGGGGATGGAAAAAGATATTCCATGAAAATGGAAATCAAAAGAAAGCTGTTGTAGCAATTCTCATATCAGACAAAATAGACTTCAAAACAAAGACTATTATAAGAGACAAAGACACTACATAATTATCAAGGGATCAATCCAAGAAGAAGATATAAAAATTGTAAATATTTATGCCCCCAACATAGGAGCACCTCAATACATAAGGCAAATACTAACAGCCATAAAAGGGGAAATCGACAGTAACCCAAACATAGTAAGTGACTTTAACACCCGACTTTCACCAATGGACAGATCATCCAAATGAAAATTAATAAGGAAACACAGCTTTAAATGATACATTAAACAAGATGGACTTAATAGATATTTATAGGACATTCCATCCAAAAACAACAGAATACACCTTCTTCTCAAGTGCTCATGGCACATTCTCCAAGATAGATCATATCTTGTGTCACAAATCCAGCCTTGGTAAATTTAACAAAATTGAAATCGTAGCAAGTATCTTTTCCGACCACAACGTTATGAAACTAGATATCAATTACAGGAAAAAATCTGTAAAAAATACAAACACATGGAGGCTAAACAATACACTATTTAATAACCAAGTGATGACTGAAGAAACCAAACAGGAAATCAAAAAATACCTAGAAACAAATGACAATGAAACCACGATGACGTAAAACCTATGGGATGTAGCAAAAGCAGCTCTATGAGGGAAGTTATAGCAATACAATCCTACCCTAAGAATAAGAAACATCTCAAATAAACAAACTAAACTTACATCCAAAGCAATTAGAGAAAGAAGAACAAAAAAAAAACCCAAAGTTAGCAGAAGGAAAGAAATCATAAAGATCAGAATAGAAATAAATGAAAAAGAAATGAAAGAAATGATAGCAAAAATCAATAAAAGTAAAAGCTGGTTCTTTGAGAAAATAAACAAAATTGATAAACCATTAGCCAGACTTATCAAGAAAAAAAGAGAGAAGACTCAAATCAATAGAATTAGAAATGAAAAAGGAGAAGTAATAACTGACACTGCAGAAATACAAAGGCTCATGACAGATTACTACTAGCAAGTATATATCAATAAAATGGACAATCTGGAAGAAATGGACATATTCTTAGAAATGCACAACGTTTCGAGACTGAACCAGGAAGAAATAGAAAATATGAACATACCAATCAGAAGAACTGTAATTGAAACTGTGATTAAAAATCTTCCAACAGACAAAAGTCCAAGACCACATGGCTTCACATGCGAATTCTATCAAATATTTAAAGAAGAGCTAACACCTATCCTTCTCAAACTCTTCCAAAATATCACAGAGGGAGGAGCACTCCCAAACTCATTCTATGAGGCCACCACCACTCTGATATGAAAACCAAAGATGTCACAGAGAAAGAAAACTACAGGCCAATATCACTGATGAACATAGATGCAAAAATCCTCAACAAAATACTAGCAAACAGAATCCAACAGCACATTAAAAGGATCATACACTATGGTCAAGTGGGGTTTATTCCAGGAATGCAAGGATTCTTCAATATACACAAATCAATCAACGTGATACACCATATTAAAAAATTGAAGGAGAAAAAACATATGATCATCTCAATAGATGCAGAGAAAGATTTTGACAAAATTCAACATCCATTTATGATAAAAACCCTGCAGAAAGTAGGCATAGAGGGAACTCGCCTCAACATAATAAAGGCCATATATGACAAATTGACAGCCAACATCGTCCTCAGTGGTGAAAAACTGAAACCATTTCCACTAAGATCAGGAACAAGACAAGGCTGTCCATTCTCACCACTATTATTCAACATACTTTTGGTAGTTTTAGCCATAGCAATCAGAGAAGAAAAAGAAATAAAAGAAATCCAAAATGGAAAAGAAGAAGTAAAGCTGTCACTGTTTGCAGATGACCTGATACTTTACATAGAGAATCCTAAAAATGCTACTAGAAAACTACTAGAGCTAATCAATGAATTTGGTTAAGTAGCAGGATACAAAATTAATGCACAGAAATCTCTTGCATTCCTTTATACTAATGATGAAAAATCTGAAAGTGAAATTAAGAAAACACTCCCATTTACCATGGCAAAAAAAGGAATAAAATATCTAGGAATAAACCTACCTAAGGAGACAAAATACCTGTATGCAGAAAATTATGACACTGATGAAAGAAATTAAAGATGATACAAATAGATGGAGAGATATACCATGTTTTTGGATTGGAAGAATCAACATTGTGAAAATGACTCTACACCCAAAGCAATCTAAAGGTTCAGTGAAATCCCTATCAAATTACTACTGGCATTTTTCACAGAACTAGAACAAAAAATTTCACAATTTGTATGGAAATACAAAACACCCTGAATAGCCAAAGCAATATTGGGAAAGAAAAACGGAGCTGGAAGAGCCAGACTCCTTGACTTCAGACTGTACTACAAACCTACAGTAATCAAGACAGTATGGTACTGGCACAAAAACAGAAATATAAATCAATGGAACAGAATAGAAAACCCAGAGATAAGCCCATGCACATATGGTCACCTTATTTTTGATAAAGGATGCAAGAATATACAGTGGAGAAAACACAGCCTCTTCAATAAGTGGTGCTGGGAAAACTGGACAGCTACATGTAAAAGAATGAAATTAGAACCCTCACTAACACCATACACAAAAATAAACTCAAAATGGATTAAAAACCTAAATGTAAGGCCGAAGCCATCAAATTCTTTGAGGAAAACATAAGAAGAACACTCTGTGAAATAAATCACAGCAAGATCCTTTTTGACCCAGCTCCTAGAGAAATGGAAATAAAAACAAAAATAAACAAATGGGACCAATGAAACTTAAATTTTTTTGCATTGTAAAGGAAACCATAAACAAGATGAAAAGACAACCCTCAGAATGGGAGAAATTTTTTGCAAATGAAGCAACTAACAAGGGAATAATCTCCAAAATTTACAAGCAGCTCATGCAGCTCAGTATCAAAAAAAACAAATAACCCAATCCAAAAATGCACAGAAGATCTATATAGACATTTCTCCAAAGAAGATAATCAGATTGCCAAGAGACACATGAAAAAATGCTCAACAGCATTAATCATTAGAGAAATGAAAATCAAAACTAGAATGACATATCATCTCACACCGGTCAGAATGGCCATCATCAAAAAATCTAGAAACAATAAATGCTGGAGAGGGTGTAGAGAAAAGGGAACCCTCTTGCACTGTTGGTGTGAATGTAAATTGATACAGCCACTATGGAGAACAGTATGGAGGTTCCTTAAAAAACTAAAAATAGAACTACCATATGACCCAGCAATCCCACTAGTGGTCATATACCTTGAGAAAACAATAATTCCAAAAGAGTCATGTACCAAAATGTTCATTGCAGTTCTATTTACAATAGCCAGGACATGGAAGCAACTTAAGTGTCCATCTACAGATGAATGGATAAAGAAGATGTGGCACATATATACAATGGAATATTGCTCTGCCATAAAAAGGAACAAAACTGAGTTATTTGTAGTGAGGTGGATGGACATAGAGACTGTCATACAGAGTGAAGTAAGCCAGAAAGAGAAAAACAAATACTGTATGCTAACACATATATATGGAATCTAAAAAAAAAATCAAAAAGTGGTCATGAAGAACCTAGTGGCAAGACGGTAATAAAGATGCAGACCTACTAGAGAATGGATTTGTGGATATGGGAAGGGGGAATTGTAAGCTGGGACAACTAGAGTGTGGCATGGACATATATACACTACCAAATGTAAAATAAATAGCTAGTGGGAAGCAGCAGCATAGCACAGTGAGATCAGCTCGGTGCTTTGTGACCACCTAGACGGGTGGGATAGGGATCGTGGGAGGGAGTAGACACAAGAGGGAAGAGATATGGGGACATATGTATATTTATAACTGATTCACTTTGTTATAGAGCAGAAACTAACACACCATTGTAAAGCAATTATACTCCAATAAAGATGTTAAAAAAAAGTAATAAAAAAAAGAAAGAAAGAAAGAAGAGAGCAACTAAACCAAAAATCAAATCCACCAATGATAACAAGCACTGAAATCTATACTAATAAAATAAAATAAAAATGGACAGACAGAACCCTAGGTCAAATTGTAAAAAACAAAGCTATACAAAATCACACAAAGAAGCATACACATCCACACTCACAAAAAGAGAATAAGAATATATATATATATGAAAAAATTAAAGGAAGAGAGCAACCAAATCAATAAGCTAATCTACCAATGATAATAAACTCTAAATAGTAAACTAAGGTAAACATAAAACCAGAAACAAATTAGAGGCAGAAATCAAACCCCCAGTCTACAGTTGCTCTCAAAGTCCACTGCCTTAATTTTGGGATGATTTGTTGTCTATTCAGGTATTCCACAGATGCAGGGTACATCACGTTGATTGTGGAAATTTAATCCCCTTCTCCTGAGGCTGCTGGGAGAAATTTCCCTTTCTCTACTTTGTTCCCACAGCTCCTGGGGTTCAGCTTTGGATTGGCCCCACCTCTGCATGTAGGTCGCCTGAAAGCATCTATTCTTTGCTCAGACAGGACAGGGTTAAAGTAGCAGCTGATTAGGGGGCTCTGGCTCACTGATATGGGGAGGAGGGAGGGGTAAGGAATGTGGGGCAGCCCTGAGGCGGCAGAGGCCGGCATGACATTGCAACAGCCTGAGGGGCATTGGGTGTTCTCCCCAGGAAGCTGTCCCTGGATCACGGGACACTGGCAGTGGCAACCTGCACAGGCTCCTGGGAGGGGAGGTGTGGTTAGTGACCTGTGCTTGCTCACAGGCTTCTTGGTGGCAGCAGCAGCAGCCTAAGCATTTCATGCCCTATTATCACCTATTATCTCTGGTGTCCGTGCTGATAGATGCAGCTCACGCCCTTTTCTGGAGCTCGTTTAGGCAGTGCTCTGAATCCCCTCTTCTCACGCACCCCGAAACAATGGCATCTTGCCTCTTAGGCAGTTCCAGACTTTTTCCTGGACTCCCTCCCGGCAAGCTGTGGCACATTAGCACCCTTCAGGCTGTGTTCATGCAGCTAACCCCAGTCCCACTCCCTCCGAAGCCTGACCTCAGCTCCCAGCCCCCACCCACCCCAGCAGGTGAGCAGACAAGCCTCTCAGGCTGGTGAGTGCTGGTCAGCACTGATCCTCTGTGCAGGAATCTCTCCACTTTGCCCTCTGCACCCTTATTGCTGTGCTCTCCTCCATGGCTCTGAAGTTTCCCCCTGCCACCCTCTTATCTCCACCAGTGAAGGGGCTTCCTAGTGTGTGGAAACTTTTCCTCCTTCACAGCTCCCTCTTAGAGGGAGGGAGCTGTTTTTCCTTTTTTCTTTTGCCCTACCCAGGTTCATGGGGAGTTTCTTGCCTTTTGGGAAGTCTGAGGTCTTCTGCCAGCATTCAGTAGGTGTTCTGTAGGAGTTGTTCCACATGTAGATGTATTTCTGATGTATCTGTGGGGAGGAAGGTGATCTCTATGTCTTACTTCTCTGCCATCTTGAAAGTCTTCTCTCAATTTATTTTAAATATATGTACACATTCATAAATAAAATGAGTAACAACAGACTATCTAGAAAATTTTAATATAAATTCTAAATAAGATCTCTAAAATTGAGAACTGTTCCCTAAATGAAAGCCAAATAAGTACTAAAATACCTTAACAAATTCCAATGGGGATGGGAGGAAGAAAATGTAACCAGTAATAAATTACAAAGTTAAATAAAGTTAATAGAAATAATGATATTAATTATAGTAGTCATTATGTCTAAGGGAAATTCATTAAATTCTTCCATTAAATTTGAGGCTATTTGGTCAGCTTAAAAGATGCAACTCCGGCTACATTCCAATTATAAGGAGCACAGTGACTTAATGAGGACAAATATGTATACAGCTAGATTTTAGTAACTACAATATAATAATAGAAAAATTTTACACAATGTATACAATATCTAACATGAACCAAATGACATGGTAGTTAAAAATCTATTTTAAAGAAACCTATTAAAAATTCAAGGACATACTTGTTATTGGATTTTTGGAATTTTTTTCAGTGGGAAAATTCAATAATCACAAAGGTACACAGACTCAGTATAAAAATATAATTAATATAGCAGTAAATAAAAGACAAAACATTTTTGCCTGTAGGAAGCTTTTATTTTTTGTTTGGGAAAACAATAACTTAGCAAGCCAATAAGTATATTATTTAATGTAGTATTGATATTATATTCTACCTAGGGATGTGAAGTGTACATACTCATTAAACATATAACTAAATAAGTTACATTTTATAGTTATCGTTACTGTAATTAAAAGAGGAAAAACTGTAAAACCAGGTAAAGGAGACCTGAGAACAGTCACATGGTGAGGAGTTTCAATTTGAAAAATGACATTCCATTTGAATTTCTATTCAAAAATAGGCTTCATGCATAGATATATATATATATATAATATATATATTATATTATATATATAATGGAATATTACTCAGCCATGATAAATAATGAAATAATGTCATTTGCAGCAACATGGATAGACCTAGAGATTATCATACTAAGTGAAGTAAGCCAGACAAAGACAAATATCATATGATATCACTCATATATGGAATCTTAAAAAAAATAATACAAATGAACTTATATACAAAACAGAAATAGACCCACAGACTTGGAAAACAAACTTATCATTACCAAAAGGGAAAAAAGTGAGAGGGATAAATTAGGAGCTTGGGATTAACATATACACACTACTATATATAAAATAGAGAATCAACCAGGACCTACTTACTCTATAGCATAGAGAACTATACTCAGTGTTTTGTAATAACCTATAAGGGAAAAGAATCTGAAAATTTTTGCTTTACACCTGAAACTAACACAATATTGTAAATCAACTACACTTCAATTAAAAAAAATAGGCTTCATGGGAAAATGGCCTGTGACCAAAGACTTGAAGGAGTAAGAGTGTTGACCATGAAGATATCTGGTGGAAGAACTTTCCAGGCAGAGGGAATGGCCAGTGACAGTTTGAATGGAGCCAGTGGGTAATAAGAAAATAAAAAATGAGGTGAGAGAGGTAACTGGAGAACTAGAGAATAATCCATAGGGCTTTATTGGGGTGGGGTAGGTAACTACAGAATAATTGGTAGGAGCTCATGGGCCATTATAAAAATTTTGCCTTTGACTCAACAAAATTGATGGTCTTGAAAATTTTTAAGCAAAACTGATAATTGCTGAAAATAAAATGAATGTACCTTTTACCTATTAATTGTTTTAATCTGGCTTGGGGTATGGAATACAATTTATAATTGAGCTCACCAGCAAATAAGCAAAGGAAAAACATTCAAATAGTTTGACAATATATTATACATTATTAAGGGATTTAAAGGTAAAGATGAAATTTCTGTATAAATGTTGAAAACTTCAGATTTATTTTTGCCTTAATAGAGTTTTTTAAAAATTTATTTATGTATTTTTGGCTGTGTTCGGTCTTCATTGCTGTGCGAGGGCTTTCTCTAGTTGTGGCGAGTGGGGACTACTCTTCACTGGGGTGCGCAGGCTTCTCGTTGCAGTGGCTTCTCTTTGCAGAGCAAGGGCTCTAGGTACACAAGCTTCAGTAGTTGTGGCACATGGGTTCAGTAGTTGTGGCTTGCGGGCTGTAGAGTGCAGGCTCAGTAGCTGTGGCACACGGGCTTAGTTGCTCTGTGGCATGTGGGATCTTCTCGGACCAGGGCTCGAACCCATGTTCCCTGCATTAGCAGGTGGATTCTTAAATACTGCGCCACCAGGGAAGCTTGGCTTAATAGAGTTTTATTCTTATCTATATAGACTGGATTCCCAGTAAAAGAAAATATTTCTCTTTATAATTCTAAGCCTAAAAATATATATTCTAAGATATTTACCATTGTATTCATCTTCTTAAAAAAATCTCTTTTTAAAAACATTTTCAGAATTAATAAAATGTCATATTTTGTATTGTAGTAAAAATAATCCAGAAAGCTATGTTCTCCTGTATAGCAGTTTTAAATATTCCCCTGATTTATAATTTGTAAAATTTACATTTCAAAATATCATGTACAATGTTAGTGCTGCAACATCACAGATTCATTGGTTCTGAATAAAACCAACTAGTGTTATTTATTTTAATCATTCAGAGTACATTTTATTTTCTGATCCTAGATATTGTATTGTAGGGGGATATTTTGCAGATGTCAAAACTCATGAGTAACTCGTTAAGGCCACATGGCTCTATGTAGCAAAACGGATTCATAACTTCCTCTGTGCTCTTTCTCTTAAACCACAGATGAACAGTGATGGAACAGAAAATATGACCTTCCCCCCAAAAAGAAATTTAAATATTTCTTTTTTAAAAGTAAATGCTGATCATATATTATTTCATTATGTCCTCTTAATCTCTCTTTTGGGTGTTAGAGTTAACAGGGAACTTTTTAGTATTGTCAGAATAGTTAATCTAAAGTCAAACTATGCTTGAGTCTGAAAGTTTCTGTTTTCTTGATTGCATTAAATGCAGACTGCTCACGTATATGCACAAACACTGACATTCAGCAGAGCTCTTATTACCACGCTGAGCATCGTGGATTCGAATTAAAGCTGCCTGTTAGACAACGGCTTGAATAAGCTAAGGCTTGTTAAAACAATGTTAATGAGCCCCTATTGTATTGAGCAGCTTCATTTTTTCAATCTTTCAAAATTGTTCACATGAGACCTGGGTAGTGATGAAACTGATTAAGTCTGAAATAGGACTGGAAACTCTCTACTGAGCCACTTGGGGTGAAGGGAATTAGAAAAATCAGGAACAAAGAGACATATAAATTTTACTTTAGGTTAAAAACATGGTGATATAACTTCCCCTATGTGTCACAATTTTTTTCAGGCATATTTTAAAAATCTGGCTAAATAGATCATTTATAAGATAGTTAGGCTAACATAAGAGTTATCTGCATTTATATTTTTAGTGTAATTTGGCAGAGCTTTCTAAGGCTTTTCTGACTTGTTTGCTTCTCCTACAATTATTTTCTTTACTGTGAAAATCTTTTCTTTTGGCCAGGTAAAATCTGTTCTCAGTGTTACTGAACCCAGGTTCGGCTACTCTCTGCTCAAAAGTCAATAATTTGAGAGGCAAGTGTTAGTAGAAAGGAAAGGTGCTTTAATCAGAAAAGCCAGCAATCTGGGGAGATGGTGGACTCAGGTCCAGAGACCAACTCCTAAGATTCTGCTCAGCCATGAGAGTTTTTAAAGAGAAAACTGGAGGAGGGGAAAGAAACTCAGTAAATCATTGAGTCAGGAGGCTGGATTCTGCATCATTCTCCATTGTGTGCAGACTGGCTGACTCTCTTTTCAGATGTTATCTTGCTGGAGTGATCTGACGGCAGAATTTCTTAGGAATCGGCTGTTTGGGGTAGAGAGCTAGCCGTTTTTCTTAAACTGCTTAATTGTTCATTCTTACTTCTTTTTATCTAGGAGCTATGTTAAATTGCCTAATGATCTCATTCCTATAATTAGGTTCTTTTAAGGTTAGAGGGGAACAGAAATCAGCAAACAGGAAAGGGGCAAAGAGCTGCTTTCACCAAAGGGAAAAATACCTTATAAAAAATGAAGTCCCCTCCTCAACAGTTACTATTGTTATGTTACTTTATACCTTATGAAATTAAAAGGAAATAATTGAAAATTAATTTTAAAATTAGTATGTCTGAGTATTTCTAGTAACTGCCAAATGATGCATGATGAAATCTCAATTTAGAAAACACTGTATCAGATATAAAGGATTGACACTTTATATGATCACCATGCCACAGGGTAGGTGTAAAAACACAGGCTCAAACACAAACATGCACTTTGAAATACTATTCACATACTTGTTTAGATTATGGACATCAAGGTTATCAAGTTGTTTAAACTTTTTTTAAGATTACAGATATCAGAAATTTTAAATTGTTAAAAAAATGTAATTTTGTATCAGCCTACTCATGATTTTCTTAAACGTTGTTTGAGGAGTTCTTACCCACAGCCTTTACAACGTTAGTGATTCTCCTACCCTCAATGGACACAAGTTGCCAATCACTCTGGGGTACTTGAGAAGTTAAACATTTTTGAAAAATAGAGATGAAAGTAATACCAATATAATGATATAGCAATTGGGAAGGAATCTCCCAGCTATTCAAGGAACATATTAGAAATTATCATCTATAGATGTTCTATAGAAGTGACCTACACTCAATGGGACATTATTTCTTCTACCACTATTTTATTGATATGAGAAACAAATTAAAATAATCTAAATGCATCCTGAAAATCATTAAGTGCTATGAAGTATGGGAATATCATATGGTCAAGGCATGAACTGATAAAGAAGGGGTGGGACAAACAGCACACACAGACAGTTGCTCACAGGAGAGGAATTACATTTTTCCATTTTTACTGTTACCCACTCTTGAGATCTTTGTGATCTTGACAGTAAACAGTGTTTTAGTAACATTGAATTATAACATGTCAATGGAGAGCATCATTCTGCCTCTTGGAGAATGTATTTATTCAGTACAATTCTACACTGGAGAGCCACACAGTCTTGGGGAAAAATGCAGATTCTTTTCTAAGAGGTAAATATTTAGGATTTATTCTCAACATTAAAATCTGAAACAGTCAATAGATCTGAACCTTATCTTTTAAAATTTAACAAACATAATCTTTAGAATTGAAACATCTAAAAACAACAAAGTTAAGGTTTATTTCAAGAGCATCAATAGGAATACAATTTAAATTGACCCAAATTTCTAAAGTCTATAAAAAGTTGAGTTTTATAAAGCACCCCATCTTCCTCACTTTGGTGTTTCTGTGTCTGGCCATCCACTCTGCACACGAGGAGTGGCCTCTGTCTGCATCTCACCTTGGCAGCTTCTTTCCCTCCTTCAGGTGTCTACTTCTCCAAAAGGTCTTGCACTTATTTGTTTTCTAGTTCTAAAACAGTCCCCTCACCCACATCTGCCCTCGATGCATCCCACACTTTTTTTCATGATTTTTATCAAACATAATAATATTTTTATGTGTATGTTTGCTTATTTGCTGTCTAATAAACTTCCTAGGTGGTAATTTTCAAGTGGTTGTGGACACAACTATGTTGTTCATCATTTTATATATAGGACCTAATATATTTTCTGGAACTTTATGATTAAGAGGAGCGTTCCATAAGAGGAACTCAATGAATACTTATGGAATGAGAGAACCATAAGGGAAATAACAGACATTAAATATCAGATATTTTTAGTATTGTATACTAAGGGTTAACAATATGAAAACTATGTTGAAGTAGGAAACTCCTAAGCAAGACCCTGAAGACTGCAACAACACTTGTTACATGTGGCACCTAAAGGTCAGCAAATGCTTCATGAAAGCCTTTTGATGACAACTGCCATTACAACTTTACTACAAAGTGAGCTATAGTTATGAAAGCACTCATGGGGAATGGTAGGCACTTTGAGACCAAAGGTTTGCTGCTGGAGCTATTTTTACATGTCAGGTCTACTTACAAATAGAGCAGTGAGCAAGACAAATGAAGAGTATGTGCAAACTCGGTGAACGATGACTGTGTGGCTTTTGTTCAAAGTTTGCAATTTATTATTTCAGATCCTGATCATATTCCCTATAGGACACTGAATATTAAGAAGGAGATATAAATCCACTCCCCCAAAATGTATGACTTGTTCTATTAACAATTGTCTCTGAAATGTAGAGCATTATTAAAAGTCTAAATTCCTAGATGGAATAGAGAAGTGGATTACAGCATTTTTAAGACTCAATTCTGAGGGCATTTCTACTCTGTTTCCTGTGCACAACAGAAGAGTAGTTGTGCCTAATTAGGAAGTAAGATTTTGTTTGTCATTTTGGTTTTTATAGCTTGAGAATTCCAGTGGCCAAATAAAGTATAAAAATGTAATAGAAAAAAACAATGCTAGATAATAGTCACTCAGTCACATTATTTTATAGAGGATGGGTCTGGCACCACGAGGTTAACCGATTTGTCAAATGTTGCATAATTGTATGTATAAAAGGTGGATAATAATCCAGCTGTGAGGACCAAATGAGATGATAGTGCTTAGCAAAGCATAAATCAGATAAACTGATGTGCTGGTATAATTCACATGTAAATTGTGTTCCTGACAGTGTTTAAATGTTTTTATTTTGATTAATTTAAAACTCCAATGTTATTGGTGTTACATACTAGAAAAAGTGCTGAATTGACAGTCAGACTCTATGATTTTGGCAAGTACTTAAACTTCTAGATTTCAATTTCTGTGAATTTTAAAATAAGAGTGTATAATCTGACAAGACATATTTCATGAATTTAAAAATGGGGGAGTATGGAGAAAATATTGCCTTTATAGCTGATGTTCTCATGTCCTTTATTTATTTATTTTTTGACCCCAAGATTTTTTTTAATTGAAGTATAGTTGATTTACAATATTGTGTTAGTTTCACGTATACAGCTTCTGGAGAAATGTCAAACACATCCCGATAATAGGAATGGCTCCGTTAAGTCACTAGAGAATACCATTTTCCCCATTTTGCTCCAAAACGTTTTTCTTTTAATATCCACATCCACCTCTGAATCTGTGTACCCAAGTATCTGCTAGTGATTATTTGGAAGACCTTTGTTATAATGGAAACTTATTCAGTTTGTTCTGAATTTTGTCCCATTTAACATTAGAAATTACCTCCCAGTTTATTCCTTCTGACCTAATATTTTTAAGGGCCTTGTAAACTGTGAGTCTTTTCTGTGATTTTCTTGCATTTATAGGTATTTTTTGATGTGTGGAAGGTTTGAGTAATAGATAAATAAAGCCTTGAAACATGGTGTCTGCTAAGCTGAAAGTCCTGCTTAAGCAAGGCAAACTTGACTCCACACAGAAGAACCGTGCTTTGTGGGATGAGCTCTGAGGTTGATCATCAAAGAATAATCTAAGACTATGGAAGAATTGATTGTTTTCTTATACTTAAATGTATGTGAGGGAGAACAACCTATGAGAAGACAGTATCTGACCAAAGCAAGAATGGGATGCATAAAGACAAAACTACTGATAGGTCAGTTTAAATGAGTTCACACCTTGGCAGTTCAGGATGGTTTGTGATAAGGAGGTTTGCGAAGGCTGATGCTCAAGTCCTGAGCCTGGAGAGGTTCTCCTGTGGTTTTTAGGAATGCTGCCCAGTCCATGAAATGGAGTTCAGAGTATAGTGAAATCATAGAGCACAAAGTGTTGTAAGTGGCAACAGCAGGCTGTTCATTATGCCAATTCTAGTCACGTTTCTAAGAAGTTGTTGCTATACATTCTTCTTGGTCTCTGACCACTCTGTTATTTTTCCAGAAATTTGTGACATAATTCAGAGTCAGGGTCATGCAGCAACCGAGTTTCTAAGTATTTACATGTTCAAGGATCATTGAAAATTTTATTATAACAGAAAAAGATATGATTTTTCTTATTTATAACTCTAAAATCCTTTAAAGACAAGGAATCTAGTATGAAGTTTTAAGTTCACTCTAGAAAAAAGAATATTTGTCCACTCAATATTCTTATCAAAGGCCTTATCAAAAAAAAATGATGCTTTGAGGTATAGCAGGAGTGTTGGGGGCATTCTTTGAAAATGTGCTACTCATTATATATTTTAATCACATGTTACATTATTATGGAGAGGAAACTGATGTAACATCTCTCTTCTCAATATTGAGTGTAAACTTACAAACAGTGAAAAAAATGAATAATAGAGTTGTTATGTGGTAGAAACTGGATTTGAACTCAAGTCTCACTAAGACTAGTGCATATATTTTAGGCAGAGGTATTTAGTTCCCTTAAAACTGTCAAACCTAAGCCACTGATTTTAAACAAAGTACATATTTAAAGTGTCAGTGATGACTTCTTTCCCCTAACAGTATGATAGAATACTTAGTTTAATTCTTTCATCTTTGACAATTAGCATGTTTCTCAAATAATTGCTGAATGCCCTATTCCGCAGAAATTCAATCTTGTTTACAAGATTCTTGCTGTAAGTCAGTCCTTGATAACTAAGGCTTGAGTAACTGTGAGCTTAAGCATAAAATCTTCTTAGTCATTTTATCACAAAATCCTCACAAATACTTCTGCTTTTTCCACAATTCAATAAGAAAAAGAATTATATCAATACAGTAAGCACTATTCTACTATGGGTTCAATCAGTTCTCAGATATCCAAAAAAGAAAAGCAGTGTTTTGGGAGGAGAAGGAATTCCTTCAAGGTTTCTTAACTTATAGTCTCAGCAAAGAAAATATTCAAACTCGTATTTCTTTATATGTATTGTTTATAATACATACATATAATAAATACATTGGCTAATTCCTGGGCCAAAAAGTGATATATGTTTATTTATTTAGCATGTTTATATAATTATATAACTATGCAGTCATATATTCCACAATTTTAAAATTGTATGTTAATCCTACATATAATTTTCTATGCATAGTATATAACATTATGCAATGTATTACATAATTATAAAATTTCATATGCATTTAATAAATTACTTTTTATATATAATTTCATTTTTAAACTTTGTATAGCATATTTATGTATTGTATATTATTCAAACTTTTCCTCCTGAACAGATACTTATCTCTCCTATCTTCATTCCATGTTATACAAAGTATATTTAGAAGCAAGATTTCAATTTTCTGCTTTTTGAGGAATGCAGTCAATGTTTTGACAGATTAACTTAAATTTTGAATAAAACCTCTGAAGGAAAAATCATTTTAACATTTATGCCAAATAATTATAAATATGTCATATTTAATTTAATAGAAAATTTTTTAATTTTAAATGTAATACGAAAAGAGACAACATTGGAAACTTTGTGATGAGCTAAATTACTTAATTTATATGACAGCCTTGTCTATGATAAAATATAGATAAGATTTCAGTTATTTATATTGCTTTACCTCAGTGATACTATATTTCAACATTCACTCTTATAAGATAGGATTGCATACAGAAGAGGTAAATATCATTTGGGAGGATTTTTGTAGGGAGACCAGGATATTTCCAAATCGCACGATAAGAACAATGTTAGAACATCAAGGAAACATCTTATTTAACCAGGCTTAAGGTGATTTGCAACTTTCATGCTATTTGATATTTTTATTTTGTCCTTACTCTACTTGTACATCTTTTTCACATCTCTATGCCCCCTTCCACTCCCACCTCTAATAACTAAGATCTCTAGCTAACTAGCTACTGGAAGTAATAAACAACAACCTCCTTGAGACTAATTGAGTGGATTTTCCTAAAATAATAACCCTATGAGATAGGTCCTGTAATTCACCCCGTTTGATAAAAAGGAAATAGGTTCAGAGAGGTAAAGTAACTTGTTTAAAGACAAATAGTTGTTATATAATAGAAACTGGATTTAAACTCAGGTCCCACTAACTCTAAAAATCTATACTCTTAACCACTAACTGATATTGCCTGTATAAAGAATTCCTGCATACACATTCACTACTTTGGCACATTGCCAACACCTAAGTCAAAAACTTACTGTCTCCTTATCCACACACTATTCTTGTAAGTCAATCATTGAGATTCTACCCAAAGAGTTTACATTTTTCAAAGACTGTATTATCCATGTTTACATCTACATTTTTTTCAACCTAGGTAAATACTGGTATTTTCTCATATGCAAGGATATCCTGGGAATCTTTGAATATAGATGGAAAATATAGACAGAGCTGATTTCCATGTATAAAGAAAGATCATTCTTTATTGAACTTTTCATTTCTCTTAAATTCCAAAATGACAGTGGCTTGAAAACTTGATAGTAGAATGATGGTTACCAGGGGCTGAGGGAGGCAGGAGGGAGGAAAGGGGAGTTGTTTAATGGGTGTAGAGTTTTAGATTTGCAAGATGAAAAAGTTCTGGGGAGTTATTTAACAAAAATGTGAATATGCTTAACACTACTGTACTGCACACTTAAATGGTTAAGATGGTAAGTTTTAGTTAGGGTTTTTTTATCACAATAAAAAAGTAAAATAAAATCACATTAAACTTTAATATATGTTTATTGAAGATATATCATGCACAATGTAATACTTTATTTTACATGTGCTGAAACCGTAAACGTTATTTTTTCCTAAATCTACATATTTTAGCACATACCTGCACTCCTCAACCCCTAACATATAACATATAACTCTTTCTCCCATTTAATTCCTTCCTTGCTACTCAGAAGATGCCTTCATCTCTACTTGACTGTTGGATATAACGCACAGCATTTAGCAGTTAAATGAATCAGGTAAACAGGGTTTAAGACACAGAATGTCATGTTTTTGGGCATGTGAATTTGGGCACGACACTTTCTTTCTCTTTAGTTTCCTCATTTGTAAATGTAAGTACCAAAGGTACTTATTTCAGATGTCGTGAGAATTAAATGTTATGCATTTGAATATCTTATCACACCTATTGACACATAGGGACCACCAACTGAATAAAATCTAGAGTGTAATATTAATATTAATATTATTTTTTAAATTGTATGGTTCTGTATTCACATTTTTGCTTCTCTGTGGCATGGAACTCAGATTTGCTCTCCAAGGAAAATTACATAATATGAACAAATATAAGGAACTATAAGCAGATGTATGTGAAACTAATTTCCTTTTCTTCTTGGGCAACAGCTTGACTAAATTTCTTTGCTTCTTATGAAATTAAAACTACCATAAGACTAAGTTCTAGTTCACTAGAAATTGAACACAATTTATGTGGTCTCCTTCTAGGGCTAAGCTCATATAATTCATTATGCTCCATGTTCTGGTTATTTTTGCAAGTTTGAGATAACACAGCAAATCTAAAAGTCATATGATAAAATGGTGAAACCATAAGATGGAAGGAGTCTATCTAGAGAAGAGTCATCCATCAAATAGGAACATATATTTTGGGCTTTATGTAAACAAGACAAGAACTAACACCTTTTGCTATTTAAATTTTTATAGATTGTGAGGTTTGTTTGTTCTGCTAAATAAGAAATTGGTACTTTGAAGTAACAGAACAGAGGAATCTCACAAGGCCAGTCAAGCCTAATTTCATAACCACTATGGCCAATGATTGCTGTGTATCTCAAATGCTTCCCTTTTATGGATGAGTCTTTATTATAATTGTCCTGGACTCTCCCACCATTGTTAATTGGTCGAGAGGCAGTAGAAACCTTGTCTTTTTAGTTCATGTGTGTCAAGAGTAAGGGAAGCAAGTCAGGCTGTAATAGAGAGGTCTACTCATCAGATGGAGAGCCTGAGATTAAGCTGAATGCAATAAGTAGAGGGAACCTTAAAAAGTCTCCTTGGGGAAATGATGAGCATGTTCTTTTATGTACAGGAAAATGTTAAAATAAAGAATTGGTATCAAGAAGAGAAGATTGTGGTATAAATTGTCTAGCTGTTCATATAAATTATTTCCTCTTATTTCTATATACAACAATTAGACTTCTGTCTAGTTGGCATTGTCATGTGACTGTATTCTCCACAGGGGAAGTATTCAGTGGATTGCACATGGGTAATTTTTGAAAGCCAGCCATGAGTGTCAGGTATAGGGTGTAATGTGAAATTCAATTAGATGGTTCTAAAATTTATACATAAGAGCTAAAACCCACAAATAGGCCAAAGCAAGACATTCCTAAAAAGGTAAATTGAGAAATTAAGTTGATGTGGTATAGTGCAGGAAGACACACCAATGGAATAGAGAGACCAGAAAGAGATCTACACATGTATAGAAACTATTCAGTAAACAGTGCTAGGGCATTTGGGTACGAAGAAAGAGAAAAAGTGAAACTGGATCTCTACATTATACAACATCTGAAAATGCATTACAGATGGATTGATTAAAGACAATGTTTTCAGAGAAAATATGAAATAATATCCTTATGACCTTGACATGGGCAACATTTTTTGTAACAAGACAGAAAAATTGCTATGTATATTGAAACAGGCCAATGCATTTCATACATTAAAATTAATAAATTCTGTAAGTTAAAAGGCATATTAATGACATAAAATGGAACAAATTATAACATATGAAATTGACAAAGGATTTTTATTTAAAATCTATAAAGAACTCTAATAAATCAATAAGAAACAAACAAGCTATCTGGAAAATGGGTAAAAGACAGGAATTAACAGAAAGAATCATCCCAAGTGGTCCATAACATTTGAAAGATATTAAACCTCTTTACTAGTTATGAAATGTACATTAGAATGCCCGTAACAAACAATATCAGATCTACCAAACTAGGAACAATTAAAAGTTTTCTCAGTACAAAATATTGTTATGGATGTATAGGAATGGCAACTCTCACTAAAACTGGGGAAACTACAAATTAGATGAAGTTAAAAAAAAATTTAAATGTATCTCTGTATACCCTACCATTCCTTTTTATTTATATATTCCTTTTTATCTATATATTACTTTTTATCTATCTACTCTAAAGAAATTATGTTACATATGCACCAGGAGATATTTATAAGAATACTTATACAAAGCCATTCACACCAGCAAAACTTTTACTATAACACAGATGTCCATTAAATGCAATGGAAAATTTAAAATGTGATATATTAATATAATGAAATATTATACATAGGTGAAAATTAATGAAAAAGCTGCACACATTTACATGGAAAAATATCCAAAAAATGAGTAAAAGATGTAAACCAAAGAAATACAATTTTATGTCATTTGTATTAATTTGAGAAACATGGAAACTAAATAACCTATTGTTTAGGAATTTTTTCAGAGTTGAGAGAACTCTAAAATAAATTAAGGAATAATTATATTAATCAATAAGTTAGGTATCTTGCTTGCAAAACAATTTCAGTGACTTTACAGAATTTAAGCTTATTTTTTGCTAATGCAAATGAGGGCATCACCTATATGGTGAAATACATATCCAGGTTTTTTGATTTTGTGCCCTACCAGTTTTTCTTAGCAGAAGACCAAAGAGAATTGAGTGAGTACTACACAGAACTTAACATGGCTTCACGGAGAAGTAAGAAATTTCACTGCCAGTCATATTTCATTTTTCAGTAGTACATAGCCTTGCCTACCTGTTGGATAGGGAAAGGGAATGGAAAATTTTCTCTCTCAAATGTCCAGGTAGAAAAAGTACACAAAGGATTGATGAGCAGTATTAATGTCTACCAGAGCAATTAACACAAAATCCAGCATAAAAGTTCTCTAGAAGGAGAGGTAGAGAGGGGGGAAGGGGTATGTATATGGGAGGGGAGGCTTCAAAGCTATCAGAAATATTCCTTTTTTGATCTTTTTTTAAGTGTAGGTAGTAGGTAAATGTGTTTCCATTTAATGATTATCATATAAGCTATATATATATATACTTTTGTATGAATGACATGCTTCAAAATAAAAAATGTAATATGCACATTATATATATGATATGGTATGTCATATATCACAAAATATCATAATTTGGTAAGTAGATTAATGAACACTAAAATGTCGACATATTATTGCACAAAAGCTGTGAGTATGCTAACGTACATGACAAAAAGAATTTAGCAGTTGTGATTAAGGTTAAGGGCAAGAGATGGGGAGGTTATCCAGGAGTATTGAAGTGAGCCCAACCTAATCTTATGGATCCTTAAAAAAGGGAGAACCTTTCCCAGTTGTGGTCAGAATAAGATGTAATACTGAAGAGTCAGAGACCTGCAACTCTCTGCTTGCTTTACAGATGAAGGAAGGAGAATACCCACAGCTTCTAGAGGTTGGAAAAAGGCAAGAAAGAGGATTCTCCCGTAGAGGCTCCAAAGGAACATGGCCCTGCCCACAGCTTGATTTTAGCCTCAAGTTAGACCTACAGAACTACAGTTAATAAATTTGTGTTTTTTTTTAATTCTATAAGTTTGTGATAATTTGTTATGACAGCAATGGGAAACAAATATATACTTATACACACACTCACACATGCACACATATGTACATACACACTACTTTCATAAACAAATGTAGGTTTTACTGCAATAACATGGATACCTGAAATTATTCTGGTATTCTGTTCCCAATTTTTGCCATATACAGAAATCATCCTAATGTATGGTTCATTAATGTGTTTTGAAGAAGGCTAATTTTTTTCCAATCTAGTTTTTACTGAAATGTTCACAACAATAAAGAGCACCAAGAAAAATTTAGAAAATCTGGGATATGGATGTATAAAAATATAGCAAGATATCATTTCTAGGTCAAAGAGCATGAAGTAATCAACCTTCCCAAGAACAAGGCAGTCAGAATGTCAAAACTGATGAAAGTTAAAGTTGACTGAAGAAATGGCTGTTAAGATTGTTCAGTCAGGAAACCTGTAGCAAAAAAAACAAACAAAAAATTGTAACTTTTTTTTTCTGTTAAAAGGATTTGTAGAAATAAGCACACAATTTGGAAAGGCAGACAACTACAGGATAGAAAATTTCATATAAAATACAACATATGTCTGGAAGCCAAGGAGCAAAGATTTATTTTCTTTAAGCACTGTACGTGGGAAGAATACTCTCAATTATTTGTGGGAGCAGAGAAATGGATCTAATTGCAAACAAGAGATGTATGCTAACACTGATTGAACATTTTGATTACAGGTTACTTCCGCATTTTTTTTCCTTTTGTTTTCATGCATTGTACTAAGATTTAAAGTTATTATTCTGTTTAGTTTCCCATCCTAAATCAAAAATTATTGAGCTTAGATACGTGGGTTATGGACTGTCCTCAAATAGCCTTGAACCTTGTGAAACTACATTTAAATATTTTTTTATATGTGACTCCAATTTGTTTACCGAGAAAAGACATAAACTTTCACAATTTAAAAAAATTTTTTTAGACTGAGGGATTTTATTTTATTTTTTAACACCTTTATTAGAGTATAATTGCTTTCCAATGGTGTGTTAGTTTCTGCTTTACAACAAGTGAATCAGCTATACATGTACATATATCCCCATATCTCCTCCCTCCTGCATCTCCCTCCAATACTCCCTATCCCACCCCTCTAGGTGGTCACAAAGCACCGAGCTGATCTCCCTGTGCTATGTGGCTGCTCCCCCCAAGCTATCTATTTTACATTTTGTATATATATAAGTCCATGCCACTCTCTCACTTCGTCCCAGCTTACCATTCCCCCTCCCCATGTCCTCAAGTCCATTCTCTACATCTGTGTCTTTATTCCTGTCCTGCCCTAGGTTCTTCAGAACCATAATTATTATTATTGTTTTAGATTCCATATATATGTGTTAGCATACGGTATTTATTTTTCTCTTTCTGACTTACTTCACTCTGTATGACAGTCTCTAGGCCAATTCACCTCACTACAAATAACTGAATTTCGTTTCTTTTTTTATGGCTGAGTAATATTCCATTGCATATATGTACGACATATTTTTTATCCATTCATCTGTCGATGGACACTTAGGTTGCTTCCATGTCCTGGCTATTGTAAATAGAGCTACAATGAACATTGTGGTACATGACTCTTTTGGAATTATGGTTTTCTCAGGGTATACGCCCAGTAGTGGGATTGCTGGGTCATATAGTACTTCTATTTTTAGTTTTTAAAGGAAACTCCATACTGTTCACCATAGTGGCTGTATCAATTTACATTCCCACCAACAGTGCAAGAGGGTTTCCTTTTCTCCACACCCTCTCCAGCATTTGTTGTTTGTAGATTTTTTGATGATGGCCAATCTGACTCCTGTGAGTGTCTTATAGTTTTCTGCATAAAGGTATTTTGTCTCCTTAGGTAGGTTTATTTCTAGGCATTTTATTCATTTTGTTGCAATGGTAAATGGGAGTGTTTCCTTAATTTCTCTTTCAGAATTTTCATCATTAGTGTATATGAATGCAAGTATTTCTGTGCATTAATATTGTATCCTTCCACTTTACCAAATTCACTGTTTAGCTCTAGTATTTTTCTGATAGCATCTTTAGGATTCTCTATGTATAGTATCATGCCATCTGCAAACAGTGACAGCTTTACTTCTTCTATTCCGATTTGGATTCCTTTTATTTCTTTTTCTTCTCTGATTGCTGTGGATAAAACTTCCAAAACTATGTTGAATTATAGTGATGAGAGTGGACAACCTTGTCTTGTTCCTTCTCTTAGAGGAAATGTTTTCAGTTTTTCACCATTGAGAATGATGTTGGCTGTGAGTTTGTCATATATGGCCATTATTATTTTGAGGTAAGTTCCCTCTATGCCTACTTTCTGGAGGGTTTATATCATAAATGGTGCTGAATTTTGTCAAAAGATTTTTCTGCATCTGTTGAGATGATCATATGGTTTTTAATCCTTCAATTTGTTAATATGGTGTATCACATTGATTTGCATATATTGAAGAATCCTTGCATTCCTGGGATAAACCCCACTAGATCATGGTGTATGATCCTTTTAATGTGCTGTTGGATTCTGTTTGCTAGGATTTTTGCATCTATGTTCATAAGTGATATTGGCTTGTAGTTTTCTTTCTTTGTGACATCTTTTGCTGGTTTTGGTATCAGGGTGATGGTGGTCTCGTAGAATGAGCTTGGGAGTGTTCCTCCCTCTGTTATATGTTGGAAGTGTTTGAGAATGATAGGTGTTTGCTCTTCCCTAAATGTTTGATAGAATTTGCATGTGAAGCCATCTGGTCCTGGGCTTTTGTTTGTTGGGAGATTTAAATTTATAAATATCCCTCTTAGAACTGCTATGGCTGCATCCTATAGGTTTTGGGTCATCGTGTTTTCATTGTCATTTGTTTCTACATATTTTTTGATTTCCTCTTTGATTTCTTCAGTGATTTCTTGGTTATTGAGTAGTGTATTGTTTAGTCTCCATGTGTTTGTATATTTTACAGCTTTTTTCCTGCAATTGACATCTAGTCTCATAGCATTGTGGTCAGAAAAGATACTTGATATGATTTCAATTTTCTTAAATTCACCAAGGCTTGATTTGTGACCCAAGATATTATCTATCCTGGAGAATGTTCCATGAGCACTTGAGAAGAAAGTGTATTCTGTTTCTTTTGGATGGAATGTCCTATAAATATCAATTAAGTCCATCTTGTTTAATGTATCATTTAAAGCTTGTGTTTCCTTATTTATTTTCATTTTGTAAGATCTCTCCATTGGTGTATGTGGGGTGTCAATGTCCCCTACTCTTATTGTGTTACTGTCGATTTCACCTTTATGGCTGTTTGCATTTGCCTTGTGTACTGAGATGCTCCTATGTTGGGTGTATAGATATTTACAATTGTTATATCTTCTTCTTGGATTGATCCCTTGATCATTATGTAGCATCCTTCTTTTTCTTTTGTAATAGTCTTTATTTTAAAGTCTATGTTGTCTGATATGAGAATTGCTACTCCAGCTTTCTTTTGATTTCCATTTGCATGGAGTATCTTTTTCCATTCTCTCACTTTCAGTCTGTATGTGTCCCTAGGTCTGAAGTGGGTCTCTTGTAGACAGCATATATACAGGTCTTGTATTTGTATCCATTCCAGCCAGTCTATGTCTTTTGGTTGGAGCATTTAATCCACTTACATTTAAGGTAGTTATTGATATGTATGTTTCTATTACTGCTTTCTTTAATTGTTTTGGGTTTATTGTTGTAGGTCTTTTTTTCTCTTGTGTTTCCTGTCTAGAGAATTTCCTTTAGCATTTGTTGTAAAGCTGGTTTGGTGGTGCTGAATTCTCTTAGTTTTTGCTTGTCTCTAAGGGTTTTAATTTCTCCATCAAACCTGAATGAGATCCTTGCTGGGTAGAGTAATCTTGGTTGTAGGTTTTTCTCCTTCATCACTTTTAATATGTCCTGCTTCTCCCTTCTGGCTTGCAGAGTTTCTGCTGAAAGATCAGCTGTTAACCTTATGGGGATCTCTTGTACGTTATTTGCTGGTTTTCCCTTACTGCTTTTATTATATTTCCTTTGTATTTAATTTTTGATAGTTTGATTAATATGCTTCTTAGTGTGTTTCTCCTGGGATTTATCCTATATAGGACTCTCTGCACTTCCTGGACTTGATTGACTATTTATTTTCCCATATTAGTGAAGTTTTCAACTGTAATCTCTTCAAATATTTTCTCAGTCTTTTTCTTTTTCTCTTCTTCTTCTGGGACCCTTATAATTCGAATGTTGGTGCATTTAATGTTGTCTCAGAGGTCTCTAAAACTGTCCTCAATTCTTTTCATTATTTTTTGTTTATTCTCCTCTGCAGTAGTTATTTCCACTATTTTATCTTCCAGGTCACTTATCCATTGTTCTGCCTCAGTTATTCTGCTCTTGATTCCTTCTAGAGAATTTTTAATTTCATTTATTGTGTTGTTGATCATTGTTTGTTTGCTTTTTAGTTCTTCTAGGTCCTTGTTAAACGCTTCTTGTATTTTCTCCATTCTATTTCCAAGATTTTGGATCATCTTTAGTATTATTACTCTGAATTCTTTTTCAGGTAGACTACCTATTTCCTCTGCATTTGTTTGGTCTGGTGGGTTTTTACCTTCATCTTTCATCTGCTGTGTGTTTTTCTGTCTTCTCATTTTGCTTAACTTAATGTGTTTGGGGTCTTCTTTTCACAGGCTGCAAGTCCATAGTTCCTGTTGTTTTTGGTGTCTGCCCAATGTGGCTAAGTTTGCTTCAGTGGGTTGTGTAGACTTCCTGGTGGAGGGGACTAGTATTCTGGTAGGTGAGGCTGGATCTTGTCTTTCTGATGGTCAGGACTGCGTCTGGTGGTGTGTTTTGGGGTGTCTGTGACCTTATTATGATTTGAGGCTGGATCTTTTCTTTCTGATGGTCAGGACTGCGTCTGGTGGTGTGTTTTGGGGTGTCTGTGACCTTATTATGATTTTAGGCAGCCTCTCTGCTAATGGGTGGGGTTGTGCTCCTGTCTTTCTAGTTGTTTGGTATTGGGTGTCCAGCACTGTATACTCCTGGTTGTTGAGTGGAGGTGGGTCTTAGTGTTGAGATGGAGATCTCTGGGAGATCTTTTACTGTTTGATATTATGTGGAGCCAGAGGTCTCTGGTGAACCAATGCCCTGAACTCTGCTCTCCCACCTCAGAGACACAGGCATGACACCTGGCTGGAGCACCAAGACCCTGTCAGCCACACAGCTCAGAAGAAAAGGGAGCAATAAAAAAAGAAAGAAAGAAAGAAAATAAAAAGAAATAAAGTTATTAGAATTAAAAATTTAAAAATTATTAAAAATTAAAAAACTAAAAAGTAATAATAAAAAAAGAAAGAAGAAAGAAAGAAGAGAGAAACCAAACCAAAAATCAAATCCATCAATGATAACAAGCACTATAAACTATACTAAAAAAGAAAAATAAAAAAAAAAAACAGACAGAGAGAACCCTAAGACATATGGTAAAAGCAAAGCTATACAGACAAAGCACACAAAGAAGCATGCCCATAAACACTCAGAAAAAGGAAAAAAATATGTATATCTATATTTAAAAAATAAAGGAAGAGAACACCCAAATCAATAAACAAACCTACCAATGATAATAAATTCTAAATACTAAACTAAGATAAACATAAAACCAGAAACCAGTCAGTTGTATACAGCAAACCCTAAGTCTACAGTTGCTCCCAGAGTCAACTGCCTCAATTTTGGGATGATTCATTGTCTATTTATGTATTCCACAGATGCAAGGTACATCAAGTTGATTGTGGAGATTTAATCCACTGCTCCTGAGGCTGCTGGGAGAAATTTTGCTTTCTCTTCTTTTTTCACACAGCTCCTGGGGTTCAACTTTGGATTGGCTCTGCCTCTGCATATAGGTCACCTGAGGGCATCTATTCCCGCCCAGACAGGATGGGGTTAAAGGAGCAGCTGATTAGGGGGCTCTGGCTCACTCAGCCCAGGGAGAGGAAGGGGTACAGAATGCGGGGTGAGCCTGTGGTGACAGAGGCTGGCATGATGTTGCAACAGCCTGAGGATCACCTGGTGTTCTCCCAGGGAAGCTGTCCCTGGATCACAGGACCCAGGTAGTGATGGGCTGCACATGCTCCCAGGAGGGGAGGTGTGGATGGTGACCTGTGTTTGCACTCAGGCTTCTTGGTGGCTGCAGCAGCAACCTTAGCGTTTCATGCCTGTCTCTGGGGTCTGTGCTGATAGCCGTGACTCTTGCCCATCTCTGGAGCTTGTTTAGGCAGTGCTCTGAATCCCCTCTCCTCACACACCCCAAAACAATGTTCTCTTGCCTGCTAGGCAGGTCCAGACTTTTTCCCGGACTCCCTCCCAGCTAGCTGTGGTGCACTAGCCCCCTTCAGGCTGTGTTCACACAGCCAACCCCAGTCCTCTCCCTGGGATCTGACCTCCAAGCCAGAGAATCAGCTCCCAGCCCCCACTCGCCCAGGTGCGTAAGCAGACAAGCTTCCTGGCAGGTGAGCAGACAAGCCTCTCAGGCTGGTGAGTGCTGGTTGGCAACAATCCTCTGTGAGGGAATCTCTCCACTTTGCCCTCTGCACCACTGTTGCTGCGCTCTCCTTCGTGGCTCTGAAGCTTCCCTCCCCGTGACCCCCTATCTCCACCAGTGAAGGGGCGTCTTAGTTTGTGGAAGCTATTCCTCCTTCACAGCTCCCTCCCCAAGGTACGGGTCCCATCCCTATTCTTTTGTTTCTGTTTTTTATTTTTTCTTTTGCCCTACCCGTGTACGTGGGGAGTTTCTTGCCTTTTGGGAAATCTGAGGTCTTCTGCCAGCGTTCAGTAGGTGTTCTGTAGGAGTTGTTCCACATGTAGATGTATTTCTGATGTATTTGTGGGGAAGAAGTTGATCTCCACGTCTTACTCCTCCACCATCTTGAAGGTTTCCCCTCAACTTTCACTATATTTTTTGAAGATCTATAATGTATTCCATCTGAATGAATAATCCAAGAATTAAATAGCTTCCTTGAACATTATCATATGGATAAATGACTCTGGAACAAAGCTTTGGAAAAGGAAAATAAAAGCCATTTTGTATTTCTAAAGGTCTAAAGGGAAAAACAAATATAATTACTGTTATGTGCATGCAACCTTCCTCCTGAGTGTAATTTATATTTTGACAATGATGCCAGTGTGTGCTGGGGGGTTCGGTCTTTTTTTCTCTGTGTGAAGGAAAAAAGTAATCTCTCCTTGTATGCAGAGGATTAAAGCTCAATACTATTTGCTTAAACAGTTACACTGAGTTAACGCTTTGAACACAAAAAACAAAATAAAAATAAAATATGCACCTTCAAAGTTTTCGTATCTAAAAAAGAAGCAGCCAATATCTGATGTTTTAACTACCTTCCTTTCTGGGCCCTTAATATGATTGATATCTTTACCATTTTATTTACTTAAACTAAGATCCAAAAATTAAACACATTAAGAATATATTCAGAAATTTAAAATCTAGTACAAATCAGTCTATATGGTGAGCCTGGAAGAGAGAAGTTATATCAATCAACATGAATAGAGCAGTGGAACAGGCTGGCAGCATCTTCAGTGTTCCCCATTCCTCTTGCTGGATACACAGTAACAATAAGAGCAGTTCTCCAGCTTGTTAGGGGCATATGACTAGGTCTTCTAAGGGAATATGTAGTCCTAAAATATCCTTAGAGATCCACAGTTCCTGCTGTGTTCCCTGTTCATGAAGCTGGAAACCAAAGGCTGAAATGGAGAAAACACAAGATGGGAGATGGGACCTTGGCACCATCACTTAGAGAAGAGTTGCCCTGGAAAAACATTATGTGTGTTTGTTTTCAAGAAGCCAATGTTATTTGACTACTGCACAGAGAATAAACAGCCTTAAACAAATAAAACCTACTGCAAGTGATATTTTATATGAAAGGAAAGAATGGGCATGTGAGAATTGGGACAGCAGAGAGCCATTTCTTAGGTTATAGAAACAGATTTTCAGGGCTTGCACTGTGCAGACTGCACTAGAGTAGGGAAAACTTACATGCACATATAAGTGCAGGTGTCAGTGTTATGGTATAAGCAGGGAGAAGAATCCTTTCTAAAGCCTGTCAGGAATTTCAGGAAGTGAACTTGCATGATGTACTGGAATAAGTTCCAGGCAGAGAGAAGTGTACTACCGATGGCAGGCATTGACTATTCGGTATGACTCACACTTGCTGCATCAATAGAATCACCTGGGACACTTGTTAATAATCAACTTTCCTGAATTAGATTCTCCAGGAAGCCCTGAGATCTGTATTTTTAAGCCAAGCCACCCAACTGATCCCCATGATGAGGCAAGTTTGATAACATCGGTGTACACCAACAGGGACTGATCTTTGGGGGAAATACATAAGCTGTGTCAAGTCAGTTAGTCCACTAGATTTCTCCAGGATTCTTGTAGATCAGTCCTATTTTTTTGTTTATTCTGTCTCTGTTTTATGGAAATATCTCTCAAGTTTCAGTTGTGAAATCCTTGTTATTTAAAAATCTTGCTCTCTACTGACTGAAATTTCAAGATCTAACTCTGAAGAGGTTAAACTTTCTAAACAAACAGGTTGTGACAATGGGCGTATCTTGGAGCACCAAGTGACAGCTGTGAAAAGAATTCACTATTAAGGTTCATACACCTGTAGATGGCAAGTGCATTTGGCCTATTAACTTTTCATCATGCTGTCAGTGGCCATGGGACCCAGAAAAACAGCCTTTCTCAAAATGCCATGCTTTACATCCCTTGTGGAGACTCAGCCTCTCTAACGTGGAGCACTTAGCTCAAGGGAACATTTAGAGAGAGAAGGAGAGGGAAGGGGAGGAGACCAAAAAGAAAAAAAAGATGCAACAAATAAAAATACTTTAATGTTTACCTAAATTTTAAATCATCTGTGTGTATTCCTTCCAGGGAAACTTATAAAAGTTTAGTCTTATGAAGTTAATTAAATATTTCAATATATTTAATATTAATTAAATTAATATTAAATAATTAATTAAATATTTCAAATATATCAATATATGTTTTTTTCTATTTTAGATCTGAGTGGTGAAAATGCATGCCACTTTTGAAGGTCAAATTTTAAAATCTGGAAAAGCAGCTCGAAAAAGTAGCATTAATGCTTCCCTGGTGTTAGTTTTGTGGTTGAGTCACTGCTGACTCTAAAGCAATCCACAGTGTCTCGTGAGGAATAATACGATGTAAGCATGCACATAAACGTCGCGCTACAAGTGAGACACCACCTAATAGAACTTATAATTCTCAGTGTATACATTTCCCTTTGGAACTTTAATACATTTTTAAAATTTGCTGTTGAGAGTGGATTGTAGTTTTTTTACTCTGTCATTATAGCACCAGAAAATGAAACAATGGGTTTGGCTACGTAACCCCAGTGATTTCAGGATTAAAAACAAAACAGAACAGAATGAACACCAAAACCTGCAAAAACATTTTCTGTTGAGATAATATTTTCAGTTTTTTTTTTGTTTTGAGCTTTGAAACAATGATGAAAAACGCCATACTAGTTATTGAAATAAAAAGATCTAGGGGAAAGCCTAAATCATCTTTATTGAAAACTGAGAAATTTGTCTTTTTCCTTCTTTTAAGAAGGTGGGGTTAAAAATTTATTCTGGCCTTTAACTTTTAGCCTATTCAGAGATTTGAGATGACAGCTTAATATTATGTGAATAAATAGTATCAAGACCCTTTCTATCAGTTATCTGATTACCATCAGCCAATTTCATCCATGTCAAATGTACTAGGCTGTTCTATTCTAGGTATATAATATATTATAGTTATAATATTCATATATGATCAATAATATATATAACATATTATGATTTTAATATATATTATAGTTACAATAGGGCAAAAGTTCAAAACTACAATTCATGGTAACTTGAGTTTACATGCATACATCTAATGTTAGGGATTATAATAAATGTTCTCTTTTGAAAAAATATATCTAAAATATTGTCTTAACTTAGAAACATAGAGATTATATTCTCTGTAACACTTCCCTTACTCCAAAAAAAGATGGACTTTTTGCAAGGGGTCTAAGTTGGGTTTCATTGCAAACTTTTTTATCTCAGAAGAGTTTACACTTAAGAAAAAGAAACTAAAGTACCAAGTCAGCTGTATGCCTTTTGCATCCACCAGCATGGCTGGCACTGGTACTTTTCATGTGGATTGGGCAATAAGATTTCCCTCTTCACAACTATCCACACTTAATCTTTCCCAGGCCAACTGAAAGGCTACCATTAAAGATGCATTATTCAGAGAAGTAGTGCTTTATTTTAAAACACAAAATTCTGTAGCAGTGTAACAATATTTCAAATTAATTATTCTTTTCTTTTCACAGTATTTATTTTATTTCAAGGATATTATTACAGCTCTCAGAGGTGAATAATTGTAATTAGTCATTCATTCACTCTCTTCTAAGAGTTTATGGATTTTAAAATTAGGTTTTTTGGTTAGTTTTTGTTTGTTTCTTTTGAAGAAAAGAAGAAGGATAGCTCAGGACTCTGGTTTTGATTTGTTTTATTTATTTCAAAGAAAAGAAGGTTTGCTCAGGACTCTGAATCCCTGAATCATTTGAACGGACATCTATCACTGTTCTAGGATCCCTAGAGAAAAGTGGAATATGAAAAAAAAAAAAAAAAAAAACAGGAAAATGCACATAATTTGTTAGCCTAAGCCTCAATTACAAATCCCAGTGTAAAACCCATGTCATGCTAAACTGGCCTTGGACCAAGCAGGATTTTGTATTGGCCTAATATGTAGGGCCTGAGAGACAAGACTGAATAATGTCCTTTCCTCAGAAACTCCCTCTGTCTACCACCTCCTATATCTGATCAAGATCAAATCTCACATAGTCTACCTTCTAAATATCTATAGTCTGCTCAATTCTTATTACCCCTACTAACATTCCTCTTATCCAAGCCATTACACTCTCCCTTTACAATATTCAGCAACCTCTTACAGAGTCCTAGCACTTCCTCTTTTGTCCCCATCAATGTCTTCATTTAGCTGAATATTTTGCCATCAGTTTTTTGTGGGTTTTTTTTTTTTAATTTTTTTTGGTCATCGTGTTTTACTCTAGACCCTACAAATGCTGCTTATGTGCTGGAGTATTCCTCTTTGTTCATCTTTCACTCAGCTCTCATCATGGACGTTAGTATCTTTTAGAAATTTTCACTAAGATGCCCTTTTCACTTACTCTATGTTAGGGAATTCTGCTATGAGCTTACTATACTTTTCTTATCGTAGCCACATAGGAGTACCCAAATTGTTAGTCCTTATATTTCTATGTAACTAGTAAACTCTGTGGGTCAGGGATTAAATGTATCTTGCTCAAATATGCAAATACCTAGGGGGAGTGACTGGCAAATACACTTATCTGTGGAAAAAATGTTGATGAATAGCGAAGAAAGTATGGAAAACTGAAAGGAAAGAAAAATAAGGGACAGGAATAGAAATTGCTTGGTTGCAGAAACTTTAACACTCCTTCCCCTCAATGTTCAAACCCTGTAACATGACCCTGTTGTATCCTTGGCTTTGACATATGCCAGGATTCCTTCTTAGAGATATATTGGGGGTGGGGTGGAGATGGTGAAGGGACACTAGAGCCAATTTTAAAAGTTAGATTTAATGTTAAATTTAATTAGTAGCTTAGTGATTAAGAAGGGGGTCTCTGGAGTCAAACTATTAGATTTATTACTAAGCTATATGACTTGAAGCAGATTACTAAACCTCTCTGTGACACAATTTACTCTTCTGTAATATGAAAATTAATAGTCTCTAATATATAAAATCATTTTGAAGATTGAGTGAGATTATGTAATATACATATAAAGTACTTAGAAAAGTGCCAAAGAGACATTGATATAAATTTATTAACTATGAGAATCTAAATGGTATATTAAATTATGAAGACCTTGAAAGGTTAAACTGCTTTTTAAGGAGGAGTAATGAAGAATAAATGTTACATATATGAAAGTTAAGACATAAAGCAATAAATTAAATGCTCATGAATCAACCATGCAACTTAAGAGCTTAAACACTACAATAACTTTTGAGAACTGAAAACAACATAATTCCCTGTCCCTGTGTTAAATAGAACTAAAGCACAAAATTATACTGCTTTGTCCCTTTTAATCTAAAACTGTCTCTGCCTCATATTGGTTTTCCTTTTTTCTTTTCTTTTTTTTTTTTTTTTTGTCAGGGGAAAGCCAGTTTTATTGAGCAAAGTTCTCAGGACCTGGGGTTTAGGTCTCCCTTGGTTTGCCATGTCATAAACATTCTTGAAAGGTTAAAACCAGTTATCTTGTGTCATAACTCAAATCGTATATTTATACAGTTGTTTATTAACAGTTAGATTCAAGTTAAAAATATCAGCAAGAATACTTCATTATTAGTGTTGTATATATCCCATAATATCACATCAAGAAGTACATACTACTAGTTTTTACCATTATTAGTGATAATATGGACCCTTTGTTAAAATTACGTCTGCCATATTTCTCTATTTTAAAAGTAACTTTCTTCTTTATAATTAAAAATGAATCTATTGGATGATACTTTAAGTCAGTGACCTTTTAATAAATGGTTTTCTCATACATTAATGATATTTGTCTAAATCAAATACTATACTGGGAGTCATACAGTCATGGTTTTATAATTCCATCATTTATTTATTGGCTGGTATACTTGTATAAAGCAGAACTTTCACATTTGTTTTCCCCCTCATCTCTTTCTCTGACTTTCTTTATGTGTATCACTATAGATGCACAGATTTACTTCACCTGAAATTTACAGAAGAAATAGTGATAGTATAGCCCTGTTTTTATTAAAAAAATATTCAGGGAGGTAGAGAGATAGACTGCAATTTGAGTCATGTGTATACTAAAGAAAGGAAATATAAGAATAAATTACTAGGTAAAATTAGGCAATAGGATTCTATGATTATGATTAACCTGAAGTTGAAATATGCTTCTTATGATTCAGCAGCCAGTAACAGGAAATGAGGAAGCCACATACATAACACCATGTTATTGTTGATGAAACCATAATTACCAAGACTGCTCTTAATTGAGGTGACACTACTCCAAGATATGAAGTAAAATCATAGTTAGAAAACAAGATTTTAGTGTAGGAGCTGAATAGTCCTAATAATAAAGCACAAAATTATGATTCTTACATGAATCTATTATTAAATTTAAGTTAAGACCTTTGTAAAAGTTGAAACTTAACTGGAATATTAAAAATGCTTTTTCTAAACTACTAAGGTTGAATAACATTTTGAAGAATATTTTTACAGAATTTTTATAGGATTTGGTAGAAAAACTACCTAAAAGGCTTAAATTGTAGTCTTAAATTTAATTTAATACCTACTGCCTAGTCTTTAACACTCTACTGGAAACTAAATAATCATAGTAATCACCAAACAAGTACCAGGCCGAGTTAAAGAAGTTTATGTGTATCCACTCTTTTAATTCTTAAAAGAACCTTATAAGAATAGGGATTATTATTATCCATACCTTTCATGTGAGACATGTGAGGAAACTGATAAGCTTCAGAGTTTAAAGTGACAAAATTCACTGAGATAATTAAATTATAATGTCATATAAGTAATGGATGCTCAACACCAACCCAAGAAGTCTTATTACTTTATGCATACTCATAAAACTTGTGATATATTGCTATCTGTTTTTTTAAAGCAAACCTGCTCATCTTCATCTGCCTTTTGGGTTCAGTTGTACCACATTCTACCAGTTACTCAAATACCCATATATTCTTGAAAACTTCAGTACTTCAATATCTGAAACAATTGATAGTAAAGTCTCTTATGTCTATCTGATAAATGTCACTTTGGTCTGTCCCTATTCCTCTTCTTTACTTACTTGAAGTGTTAAGTCATGGCTGTTAAAAACACAAATCATGTCCATCTATACCACCACAACTCCCCACTTCAAAAACTGTGAAGGTGCTCTACTTCTTATAGAATAAATTTCTAAAGTAGGACCTACAAAACCCTGAGCAATCTGTATCAAAAATACTCCTCAACTCTACCTTACCTCTTCCCTTGTGCACTTCATTCAAATTTCTTAGTCCTCTGCACACATGGCATGTACCTTTACACTGCCATTACTTGCTCCATGTCACTCTATCTACCTGGACTTCTCTTTCCGTTTTCACATGCTGGTCAATTCCTATTCATCCTTCAAGACTTGACTCAAATGTTGCCTCTCTGAACACATTCCATGTCTCTCTCTATAGATATAGATATAGATGTAGATATAGATATATCTTCTCTAGGACTTTACACACTGCAGTAAAATTTTTTCTTTACATGCCTATCTCTTCTCACTAAACCCTGAGGTTCAAATAAGTCAAAACCATAAATTTCTGTCGTAGATTGTGTTCATTTTATCTTCATATTCACAGTACTCAGCACAGTATTTGACACAGAGAAATCACTCAGAAAATATTTTTTGGATGATTGATCATAAGCTGCCACTTTTTCACAAGGATCCATTTTCTACTATGTATTTTGGGGGAAAAACTCTCCCAGAATGAATTACTAAGAAATTATCATTTCATAAAAAGCAATTATATATTATGGTAATTATAACTTCACTTTATCCACAATAGTGGCTAAAACTTCCTTTCCTTTTATGGGGCTGTCACTAAGAAGAAGACCTCTACTTTCTTCTACAGTGTCTTTGCTGTTACTCTTCTAGACTTGCACTGTTTTTTCCTTCTTTCCTCAATAAACAATGGCTATAATGAATAAGCAGAAAGAATGCTCTCCTAAATACACAAAACATATTTCTTCTACAAGTGTACTTGTTTGTTCCTAGTGGTAAATGGAGGTAACGTGTTTTTTCCCCCTCTCTATTTTAAAGGATGCATCAATGCCAAATGTACTTAAACTGCACCTATTAGAGAATTCAAATTAACAGTTTGGAAAACTTGACATATTGACAATGGTGGCTAAAACTTTTTGTAGGTTCAATATCTTTAGAACATGACCCTATTGATCATAAAACTTAACAATGAATTCAATTAGTTAATGAATACTCACTGAGCATCCACCTGTGGCAGACCCTTTGTAAGCCATTTATAGGAAAGATGACATGCTACCCTTAGGAACCACAGGATGCAGAGGGATTTAAATATCTTCTGGTGAAGGATTTTATTCTTCCATACTATTCAGCTAATTCTTCTCTTTCATTTGCAGATAAGCCTAAAAGCAGAAAGGGGAAAAAAAGCAAATGAAATTTGCTTTAACTCATATCACAGGCAAAGCTAGGTAGAAGACAGCATAAATTTATGACTAAGACACAGGATTTCTACCACTGATTTCTATTTTTAAAAATATCAGTGTATGGAAATATAAGATAAATACAGAACTCTGATTAAAACACTGAAGGAGACAAAAATCACAATCTTTTTTGTCTATACTATCCTGATTTTGTCTTTGGTTTCTTTTACCTCATTGTTTTTATTGCCACTCTTCAACCCCCAAATCAGTGGTGTGCTGGTAAAATGACCCTATAGAAAAAAGAAAAAAAAAAATCTCTTAGTTTATCATTTGCCCATTTCCATGGTGTAAATACTCCGAGCATGGTCAATTTCAAACTACCAAATATGAAGTTGGTAAGAAATGCTAAAAATCAGCTTCACAATCAACACAAGCTGGCTCCAACTCACCAGTGGATCCCCTTCACAGGCATGTAGCTTGAAGCACAGGCAGACACACAAACCTACCTTCTGTCCTCATTAATAGATATTACATCAGCTGTTGATAGATTAATGTGAATTTTACTCATTATATAACTCTCCCAACCAAGGACATTGGATTTTAAATATCATCACTAAATTTAGAAAGTAAAATAAAAACATTTTAACCCGTGTAATAACTGTAAACTTCATGAATCACACTTGAATATGCTATCTATTCTGGGCAGGTTGTACAGCTGTTTGTTAAAATGGTTAAGTTAGAAGGCTTAGATAGAAGTGGTTTAGAAAGATTACAATTTATATTTCTTAATATAAAATCTTATTGGTTGAAAATGTATGCATCAGTTTCTTACAGTACCTACAAGATGGTAGGTACTATAAGCTTTCCTTATATTATTTCATGTGATTGGGAAAACATCATTATTATTACTTAAAATTTAATGCCAATATAATTTCAGGAAAGTATTTTAAAAGCAAAATTCATGGAAATTAAATTTGTTTAAATGATAAAAACAAAACATACTATGGACTAGTACTTTCTAAACTGTGAGCAACATTATGCATTAAATTAAAAAATAGAAATTGTTTAATTTATCCAGCTAGAGTCTGAAATGCAACATGTAGTCACTGAAGAAAAATAAGTAACAATCGCTTTCATAGATTTTGCAAAATGAAAATGAAAATGCCTTTAAGTAATAGCCAGAAATAGGTAAGAGAAAAATTAAATATCTTAGTAATTGTTAGTTTTTCAAATGAATCACCTTTGTAGAGAGTAATGCATTCAGCAGATTTCTGCCATTGGCAATTCAATTAATTGTGTATTTTAATATAAATGCTTTCTAACTGCATTCACTTTAATCATTTAAGAAGCTCAATATTGAGCTCTTTAGACTAAGATAAAGCTGTGAGAAAAATTCTCCATGATATTCTTCTATATTTTAGTATTAGTTTTATTTTTAAATAAAATTCTGACAATATCTCTAGAAGAATATTAAGTATTTATGTTTGTAGTAATACACAAATTATTTCACGTATTCTACATTTTTTAAGTATACAAGAGCATGAGAGAAAGTTGTAAGAAATTTATAGTTATGACAAACTTAGTCACTGCATTTCTTAAATAATCTGAAAATATTTTATTCAGTTATTTGATGTAGTATAAACCTTTTGTTTAAGTTGTAGAAATAGCAATGTTCAGAAAACAAAATAGTAAAGATATTAACCAATATGGATTTGGAGTTGCACTCAACTTCTGAAAATCACATGTACCTGTTTAAAGTATGTCTCCCAGGGATCCATGCATTTGTTCGACTATCATATCTTTTCCATTTAATCTTCTTTATTTTTTTCTTCTTTTCCATTACTACATGGCCCAAGGTACTTGAAACTGTCCAGATGTGAAGCATCTTCAGCTTTTAGACTTACAGAATTTAGAATTACACGTGTGTGTGTGTGTGTGTGTGGTGCTGATCTTAATCATCTGTGCTTGTTCAAGATTAACTTTAATACTAAATGAAACTCTCTCATTGGTGAATATCTTTTTCCTAATGGTTAATAAGCATTGAATTATCTACTGTGTTCTGTGGTGCCCCAAATTTGTTTTTAGAATTTGACAATGTGAATTCTAACATAAATGCTTTTTACTTTTTTATCTTGTTTCTATTGGAACTGAGTGAGTTTATTATGTATGAGATCTCAATGTTCTTATCACTTGGAAGTAACAGAAATGTGTTTCCTTTATCTTGTGGCACCAGGGTGCCCAGTGTTTTGCCTTAAAAAGCTAGAACAAGACTGCTTGTGAAGAGTAGACTGTTTCTATTATTTTCAATAATAGAAACAATTGTCAAAGTAATTGTGATTTGCACTGAATTACTGTGGATTAGGATTTTAATGTGCTTTCGGTTCATTAAAATCCTTAGAATACAGTGTTTATAATTCAATGAGAAAATAAAGAAAATCAAATGTTTTAGAAATGACTAAAAATTATTCCATTATGCCAGATGCAAAGAGTTTACAATACAAAATGTACATCATCTAGCCCTACATGTACTTGAAGTTGCACTTTGCAATCCTTGAATAGCCTACTCATATATTCATACATATATTTTTACATGTGTTTATATTATCAAATAATTATTTAAGAAAAACAATGAATAATAAGGTGAATCAGAGTACATATTAGAAACACTGGTCATATGTTTCTTTATAGTTATTTAAATATTCTTTTAGTTTTTTTTTTTTTAATTATCCTGTCAGTCAGTTCTTAGATCTCCAACACAAAACAAAGGAAAACTCTACAGTAAGTATGCCACAACACTGTGTTAATAAAAAAACATAGGGAAAACCTTTCCAGTGTTTTCTCTCTCGTTGATTCTGTTTATGTTTCACTATTTTTATTAGACTTATATGGAGAAAGGGTATCAGAACTAAGGAAGTTTAGGAAGTGGAGCCTCTGTGTCCCACACATGGAGAGTCACAACCCACAAATTCAGGGTTCTGAGCAATTGTGCAGTAAAGAAAACTGTTTAGTTTTGTTTATCTTAGTTTCTCCCAAGTGCACTTGACCAGAGAACTATGTTTCAAATAACCTCTCTAAGCATCCCAAAGATCTAGTATTCCACAGAAAATTCTTTATTGAATGCTATTCTGAGCTAAGCAAGTACTCAAATGTATATAACAAATTATTTTGTAGACTTCTCACCTTTTCAGCACAGATCAGTGAAGCTAAATCTAATTCCACTCTGTAGAGTGTTTGTATGTATCTGGCCACAACATCTTATCACTACCCATACAGAAGAGCTGCTTAAGTCCAGGGAAGAACTCAACATCTTAAAGAAATGTGCTGTCCAACGTGCATGCATGTAAACTATGTATCCAGAGTCAGGTACACACTTGTCACATCAAAGACCAACATGTTAGGTTTGCCTAATATAAATATATGAAAATTTTCAAAAACATGGGTAGGGATAGCTTGTGCACTAATCACATCGGAGCCTAACATATCAGGGTTCATAAAATATAAAGTTAAGCTTTCCTGTTTCTATTGCAGAGGAGTATGCAATTCCTCTCCCCAGCTAACATTACAAGGTTGAATATCTTGTCAAAGACTCTGAAAACTTTGTATTACATTCAGTAACCATGATGGTCTACAAAACCACGTGGGGAGTGAGCACCCACACCTGGAAGGAGACAAATGAACCAGTGCAAAAACCTATCTAAAGGTTAAAGTACTATGTCTTTCTCTTCCCACCACAAGGAAATCTGTGTTTGTGTGATAGGTTTAATAGTAAGATGTTGTTTAGATATATTAGATGACATATGTTGGATATTTTTTAATGCTGAGCAATCCTAATGGAAAATAAATAATTTAAACCTTGTTTTGTAAACCTTAAGTTCAAAAGGTTAAGTTTTAGGAAGATGAAGCTTATCCTTCTCACTTTGATTCATTGGTTCACGCTTTATAAAATACAATAGCAATGGACCAAATTTTAAAAATTACCTTCTTGTACATTTTGACTTTCTTTTCTGAGTTTCTTTTGAGTTTCTTATCAGGTGTTCTCTGAGATACAACCAGAAATATATCAAGCCCTCCCACCTTCTGTTTTAATGTGCAAGAAGGAAAAAGGGTGGGGGGGGGGGAAAGAGAATGAACAATCTTTGAGGCCTTTTCACTCTTTCAACATCAAGTGTAGAGAGTGAAATGAATTTACATTCTTCAATAAAAAATGTTTGGAATTCACTGTAAAAAGATGGAGAAGTAAATTTCTATACTATAAAAAATTACTATCTCAGCAGCATAATATCTTCCCACTCTTCACCTTCAATCCCGGGGCAACTCTAGCAGTCATTTATAATTAATTTTCAACCTCCCATGAATTAAGGTGGGTAAATAACCAAAAGACCCATATAAACTGAAGGATTTCCTGCTTTGTGAGAATTGGAACTCTTTTGGCTGTGGGAGTCATTTTGGGAATTTTATTCTAGGTTACTCATTTTTAGGTTGGCTTCTTGGGTGAGTAACCCCTCCCCACAAGGGTGAAGTCTTGGAGTATAAAAATTGCTAGCCCTATATCTGGTATGAGAAAGTGAGAAATAAAGGTAAGAAGTTAAAGATGGGGAGCACTGCTCTGGAGATGAAATTCAATAGGAAATTCTATAATTGTTGGTTCTTTGCCATTTGAGTTCATGAAAAATGTTGTCTCCTAACAAGCCTCAATTTCTTTTTAACTACAAAAATAATTACAAAATAAAAATCCTTATGTTTCTCTATGCATACCTATATATTTATTTGCTTTGCGAATACAAGAGCTTTAGTTGATAAATGTATGAGAGTCTTACTTTTGGAAATCCCAACAGTTATATAGGCTTATTTATATTACTATGAATTGGTTTATTTTAATGATAAAGCATAGGCAGTCAATATCTAATTTCATTTTGGAAGATTCTAAAGAGGTATTAATCAAATCATTTTTTTTTTTAATTTGGAGGGTGCTTATATAAGAATATATGCTCAACAGTTATTGTTGGTCACTCTTCCTAAAGTAGCAGAAAAAAAAATGTATCTAAGTGAAATTTATGATTTTGAAAACTTTATTTGAATTGATAGTTTTAGCCTCCTGTGCATAAATGTTTTCAAATCATGTAAATGAGTAGTTTTTCTTCCATTCTTTAGAGAAGATATCAAGCTGAAGTGAAATTAACTGATGAAAAGACTAAAGTTCTACTTAAGTTACTATATAAAATTGACCTTTCACATATATGAGGTAATTATAGTTTGATAAGACAATAGCTTTAAAGCATATTAATTTATAGCCAATAGATAATATAATATATAAGAGAAAAATTAAAATACCATGACATCTCTTTTCTATTAAGAACTCAAAAATGTATCATTTATTTGGACTGAAAGAGCCAAATAAAAGCAAGAGAGAGCAGCCACTGTTAAAACGTTAACTCTCTAGTATTGAGATGAGTACTGCACAAGAGTATTTTTATTTTCCAAACTTGTTTGGCTAAAGATTAACAGTGGTTGTTCTCTGTTCAAAATAATCCCAATTTTTTTCCTCTTCCCTAGGGACAATGAAAAAGAGTTCTCTTCTTTCAGACTGATACATTCTAAGTAACTAAATTATGGATGTCACTGATTTTCTTTTAATAGCATTATTGACACTTTCTTTTCCTGGCTTACTTTCTACTCAATATTGTTTTCCTCATAAATCTCACAGAGTTCTCTTTACTCTAACTCTTCCTTTTTTCATCTTGTTCAATAAATAGGTACTGTCTCTGTTTAAGTCCTTAGGTTTTTCTCTCTTAATTTATTATGGTGTCTTGTATTACAAAAATAGCATTTATTTTTTAAAACTCCTTCATAAAATGAATGTGTCTACCTAGAAATAAAATGAGGTTGGAGGGATTTTTTTTGTTTTTTGTTTTTTTTCCTTTGTCAAGTACTCCTTAAAAAGTAGAGCACAAAAGAGTATGGTGTTGAATTATATTGAGATTTAATTAAGCTTTAAAAAGATAAAAATGCAGAAGGGCATCTCTATTTGGAATTAGGCAATTTTTAAATTTCAGAAATAGTTTTGCCCTTCTCCCTTACACCAGTCTTTTTCTCCTAAGGATGTGCTTTCTCTCAAATCTTTCTCCATGTTCCTTTCTAAATATTTCAAAATTCAATGGTTTCTTTGCCAACTCTGCTTCATTTGTATTTTTTTATAGATACTTGCAACATAGCTTTAAAATTAGAGTATTATTTCAGGCAAAAGAAACTAAATAATTGTCATAAGTAATGCAATTATGGTATAATTTCTTTACATGCCTGAATTTATTATGAGGTCAGCAACTGGGGTTAATATTTCAGAATTTGAAATGAGTTAAGTTTGTTTGAAACTCCCATTGAGAGAGAGGGTGTGTGTGTGTGTGTGTGTGACTGTGTGTGTATGTGTGTGTGTTTTTTCTTCAGGACAGATGCATACTAAGCAATGGAAACTTAGAATAATGGTCCTTTAAAATAAACTTTGTAATTATTTATGTTTGTAAATGAAACAACAGAGCATATTATTTTAGGAGAAATGTACACTGATGCTTATGCATACATACATTCTTTCATTACTCTATATAAAACTGTAAATTCTGAATAGAACATTGAGTTCCTGCTAATCTGAGAGACAGTGCCATTGAAATGTTGAGAAGAATATTTGATTGAAATAGACAAATCAACTGTTTGCCTTAGAGTAGGATTTCAGAAATAGGGAACAGGACCTTTCAGGTTATAAATGATTAAATTAAAGACTTAACCTTTAACTCAAGAGGATAAACACAAAGAAAAATCCCTGATATCTGGTGTGTAATCTACACAGTACCTCAAATTGAACACTGGGTGACAATGTTTACCCACTTTTATTTTCATTTTGTATTTTTCAACAATTCAAAAGCTGAAAAACTGAAGGACAAACTGAACTTTCTGGTCCTCAAGGTTATTTGTGGGTCCTAAGACACTGAGAAAAATCTCTTCTTTTAAAGGTGTTCTGATTTCTTTGTTCTGCACACAGAAGAGAGCTCTGTAGTCTATTCCTGAAATATTGTCCTCAATCCATTAATTGATCCTACCAAAGAGAGACATGCTATGGAGAATTACCAGTGGATCCATAAAAATGAAATAAGAATTTCTAAGGAGATAGAAAAAATCATAAACTATAGAAACATGAGAATAATTAGGAATGTTTATTCTTGTGATTTAAATATTGAGGGGTGACAATGAACCATTTCTGAATCAAAGGCAGTATGGTGAATTTCTTTTTCTGAGTTTGATTGACATTCAGAACTATTTAGTAGAACAAATCCGGTTAAAAATTAAAAACACATTGTTCAAAACATTCAAAACCAAATAAGTCCAACTTTATTTTAACTAAATTTTTCTATCAGTCCTTACATTCAGATCTAGTGCTGGCCCTGGGGAAAAGTGTTGAGGGAAAATAGACTACAGCAACTTCCTCTTTCATTGTCAGGGCTCACCTCCAACCTTAAATAAGAAACAGAAAAAGACCTCTGATGCTTTTCTGGAGAGTACTGGGAAGCTTCAATTCAGTTGTTTGGGCTTTCTGGTGAATACTTCCTGCCAGTGGCATCAAAAGTGTTAAATGTCAATGACCAGAAGTTCCCTGGAACCATCCTAAAGGACTGAATTGACTAAAGCTCTGAGTGGAACTCTTAACTCCAAAATCATTGTCCTATGAGAATTCTAGTTAGAATGGATTCCAACCTGGTTGGCGTACATAGAACTTGTGTTTCACAATATTAGTAGTTTTACTTGAGACAAAGCAAGTTTTAATATTGTATCATTCTTGACCTAGAAATAGGCTTTTAATAATTGATTTGGTTTTGATCTTTCTTTGCATTTATTTTGTATCATTGTAACATTCCTTCTCTTATTGTAGCTATCTTGTACCCTTTGAAATGGGAGAAAAGATGACAGCAAGAAAAGAAAGGAGCTTCCCAACTTCTCTATCAGAAATATAGTAAAAATGCTAATGAGAAAAAGGAGAAGAAAACAGTTGCAGATGACTGCAAGGAATATATACATGCTATATAGCTCACTGGAAATAAGATAGAGAGGAATCTCCTCCTGCAATAGGTTGCAATTGTTCTTCCATAAAATGCAGTGCATTACTGCACAGAGAGAGAGGGGTAGAGAGTGGGAAAATGAAAGAAAGCTCCACTGAGTCAGACCTTGATTTTCTATAGTTAACATAGATATAATTTTTAAAATAATAAAGATAAATAATAGAGACACATTGAAAATGGTAACTTTTCTATTTATAACTTTTGAAAAATATCATTAATTTAAAAAAAAATATGTAAATTTGAAGATCAGAAATAACTAGTCAGACTTCCACTCCCAGCCTTTGGTGAAACCATCCCACCACAAACAAATAGAAAATAGACAAGATATGTGAAAAAAAAAAAACAAAAAAACAAAAAAAACCCACTAAGACTAGAACTTGAAATCTTTCAGGGAGACTCTTACCTATATTTGTTTCACTTGCTCACCAGAGTTGATCCCTACTTAAATTTTAGGCTCATCATTTTTTTTTTTTTTTCTAAATCTTTTTAAAAATAAATTTATTTATTTTTGGCTGCGTTGGGTCTTCTCTTCTGCATGCAGGCTTTCTTTTTAGTTGCAGCGAGTGAGGGCTACTCTTCGTTGTGGTGCATGGGCTTCTCATTGTGGTGGCTTCTCTTGTTGTGGAGCATGGGCTCTAGGTGCGTGGGTTTCAGTAGTTGTGGCACATGGGCTTAGTTGCTCCGGGGCATGTGCGATCTACCCGGAACAGGGCTCCAACCCGTGTCCCCTGCATTGGCAGGCAGATTCTTAACCACTGCGCCACCAGGGAAGCTCTGTTTTTCTAAATTTTTATCCCTTAGGTATATACTACATGTAGAAAGTTTATTATTTAGTCTTCCCTTGTTTTAAACTACATCAAATAAACATGGAATCATGAATTCATTTGTAACTTCCTTATACATTATGTTTTTTGAGTTTCTGTTGACTCTGAATTTAGTTTTTCCCTAATGTACATAGTCACAACTTATTTAACTATTTGTCTTTTGATAAACAGCAAAATCCAAACACAAACAAAATGAAACTTGCTTTTTGTTTAACATATTTTGGTCATACGGCATAATTCGAGCTTTGCAAGACCCTCTGTGACACTTTGTTCAGTGAAAATGCAGTAACATATTTCTTCACTGTTTTTTTTGAAGAAATTTTTTGAAGATCATTTATGCATTTATTGTGTGCCCCATTATTTAGAATTGATATCTCAAATAATGTCAACAGTATCCTTTAACTTGTGGCCACCTAAGTATACATATATGCATGTATTTGTCTCTGGAGGTGCTGAATTGGGAGAGGCAATGAACATGAGCACAAGAGATTCATATCCTCAGGCATGAACATATGCTCTCAGCCTTGATTCATAATCCTTTCCTTATTTCTCTTTTGTGGTAAAAAAGGAAAGATAATCATAGGAGCTGTGATAAAGACAATTGAATACATGGATTCTCTATCTTCAAACTAATCCATAGTATTCTTTGCCTTGTCCACTAAAAACATATTTCCTTTTTGATCATAAAACACAAGTAGAGAAATATGTCTTCATAAGGCTAGCTTAGCTGTTGGGAACAATAATGGTTTTATTAGTCTTATTTATTATTAATTAGTTCCTTAATTATTAGTTTTAAAATTAGAAAATATTTTAGATTAATTATAATATAATCACTTAATCAGCATTGCTCCAACATTTAATTGATTTTTGCTATCAGAGTCTAAAATCTCAGAGTCTCAAAGTCCTTTAAACAATAAAAGTATTTGAAGTTTTTAATCAGTTTTATTGAGGTATAACTTAGTTTCCTCAAGTTTAAGGGCACAATTTGATGAGTTTTGATAAATGCATACGATGTTATTTCCACCAGAGAAATCATAATACTGAACATTTCTATTAGTTTAAATTTCACCAGTTCTTCCCTTAAAATTACCTTTCTGTTCCAGGATCTAGTACAGATGTCTCTGGAGCAACCAAAAGAAAATACTGTAGGATGGGTGGCTTAAACAACAGAAATTTGTTTCCCACAGTTTCCAAGGCAGGAAGTCCAAGATCAAAGGGTGGGCAAGTTAGATTTTATCCTGAGTCCTCTTCTCTTGGCTTCAGGGTGGCTGCCCTCTTGTCCTGTGCTCACATGGTCTCTTCTTTGTGCCTGCATGGAGAGAGAAGGATATCTCTCTCTCTTCCTCTTGTTACAAGGCCAACAATTTTTATTGGATTAGGATTCACCCTTATGAACTCATTCAACCTTAATTATCTCCTCAAGGGCCTGTCCCCAAATATAGTAACATTGGGGGTTAAGGTTTCAACTCACAAATTTGTAGGGGATACAGTTCAGCCCATAGCACTAGGTTATTGTACTACATTTATTTGTATTGTCTCCCCAGTCTCTTCTGGCCTGTGATATTTCAAATTTATTTTTGATTATTGTGCGAGTTAAAAATTGATATCCTTTGTGCTTTCTTCTTTTTTCTAAATGAACGTGATTTTTAAAAACTTGAAAAGTTTTTAAAAAGACTATTATTTTCCCATTGAATTACCTTGCATTCACTTGATGTGGGTCTATCCTGTTCCATTTACTAAATGGCTGATCTTATGCCAAAATCATACTATCTTGATTCCAGTAGCTTTATAAAGTATTAATATTAGGTATTTTAGATATCTGACTTTGTTCTCCCTTTGAAATATATTTTTTTCATTATTTCATTTTCTTTGAATTTCAAATGTGATTTCATTGAATCTATATAAAAATTAGGACAGAATTGACATCTTAGCCACATTGAGTATTCCAATTCCTAAACATGGTACCTGTCTCCAACAAGATGTCATCTTTACTATAATATTTTGCACCGTTTTTGCACATATTTTTTAAAATTTCCTAAATATTTTAGATGCATCTTTAAGCAATAGTTTTTATTCCAATTTTTAATTGTTCACAATAGGATTCAGAAGTTGTGTATTAGCCTTGTGTTCTATAACCTTACTCACTAATTTTAGTAGCTAATTTGTAAACTTCTTATGATTTTCTACATAGAAAGTCTTATTGCTGGTGAATAAAGACAATTTAATTTCCCCTTTTTTCTAACGGTATGCCTTTTATTCCTTTTTGTTGCCTTGCTGCAATGGCTGAGACTTCCAATAAAATGTTGAATAGAAGTAGTGAGAGTGGATATCCTGGCCTTGATATCCTTGCTTTATTGTTATGTGGATATTTTTTTCAGAAATAACTTTTACCAGATTGAGTGAGTACTTTTAAATCCATAGTTTGCTAAGAGTACTTATAGTAAATATGTGTTTAACTTTGCAAAGTTATTTTTTCTGGATATATTAAGAAGATCACATGTGTTTTATTTTGTAGTTTATTATTATAGTGTGTTACATTGATAGATTTTCAAATGTTACATAAACTTTGCATTCCCAGGGTAAAACCCACTTGATCATAATGTATGGTTCTTTAAATACATATTTATAACTTTGATGACTAAGATTTTGTTAAGGATTTTTGAATTTATATTTATAGTTTTCTTTGTAATTCCTTTGGTTTTGATTTCAGGGTATTCTGGACCTATAAAATGCGATAAAAATGTTTCCTATTCTATTCTATATTTTGAAAGAATTTTTGTAGAAATCAAGATTTCTTTTCTTACCAATCTGGTAAAATTCACCACCGAAGCTGTCTTGTTCTAGAGTCTTTCTTCAGTGGCAATGTTTTTAATTACAAATAGTTTTTATTTTTTAATAAATTTATTCTTTTGATCTAGTTTACCAAATTATTGGGATAAAGTTATTTATAATACTCCATTTTAAGCATTTAAAATTTATAGGATTTTCCATTTGTCCCCTCTTACTTCCCTGACATTGCTACTGTGTGTCTACTCATTTTTTTAAACTAATCAGACTGGCTAGAAGTTTATTCCCTTCCCAAAAAAAAAATCTATTCAAATAACTAGTATTGAAAAGCTAGAAGCAGCTTAGATGATTGATTTGAGACATTTCTTATTTTTCTTTCTGAGCACTAATTTAACTGCATCCCATACATACATTTTATGCTGTGATTAATTTTCACTCATTCAGATTAAGTGGAAAAAAATATGTAATCATATAACATACATATTTTTCTTGTGATTGCTTTGTTAATCTATGGCTCATTTAATTGTATGTGGTTTAATTCCCGAATATTTGGATGTTTTCCATATATTTTTCTATTTTTGATTTGTAATTTAATTCCTTTTGAATCATAGAAAATAATTCATATGATTTCAATAACCTTGTATTCATTGAGATGTGCTTTACCCAGAATATATTCTACCTTGGTGAATATCCTATGTATATTTGGAAAAAAAAATGTACTGTTAACTGGAGCATTCAGTATCTAAAAAGACCAGATTTTATTAATTAGTGTTGTTTCAGTTTTTCAGAGCCTTACTTTTTTTTTCTCTCTACTTGTTGATTCGTTATTAAAAGCAGAGCTTTGAAATCTCTAACAGTAATTGTGGATTTATATTTTTTTCCTTTTATTTCTTTCATTCCATTTCAGTTATTCTGAAGCTCTGTTATTAGGTGCAAGTATACCTTTAGGATTGTTGTCTTCCTGCTATTTTGATTCCTCTATTATTATGAAATATACCTCCTTATCCCTGGCAATATTTCTTGCCCTGAAGTCTATTTTCTCTGACATTAGCTTTTCTTACGCATGTGTTAGTGGTATTTGTCCATTCTTTTACTATTATCTGACCTTCATTTTTATATTTAAAATAATTTTCATGTAGCTACATGTAGCTGTTTATAGTTTTTAATACAATTTGATGATTTTTGTATTTATTGAAATCTTTAGATTATTTACATCTAATTCAATTACCAACATCTTTAATGCCAGTTTAAATCTACTACCTTAGCATTTGTTTTATTTGCCTCAGGTGGTCCTTGTTCCTTTCTTATTTTTTTCCCGTGTATTATTATTATACTTTTTATCATTTTAGTTTACTTCTCTCATTGGATTTTAAGTACACTGCTGTTTTATTTTTTAGTTGGTGCTTTAAGATTGTCTTTTTTAGCCTTCAAATAATACTATACTTCTTCATATATATTTTTAGAATTTATAACTGTAAACTTGCATTTCCTCTCTATTTTGTTATAGTTATCATATATACTACTTTTACTTACATGTTAAATATCACAATATATTAGTATTATATTTCACCTTAAACAACTTATTACATTTTAAAGAAATTAAGATCTGAGAAATATATATATTATCATTAACAATGTATACCCTTCTAGACCTTCTTCATTCTTTTTGTTGATTCACATTTCCATCTTATATCATCTCTCTTCTGCCTAAAGCATGTTTTTAACACTTTTCTTGTTTTTTGGTAGTGCCGGTCTCCTGGTGATAAACTCTCAGTTTTTATTTTTGAAAGATATTTTACTGAATATAAAATTCTAATCTGACTTTCTTTTTTCAGTGCTTTAAGTATGTCACTCCATTGTCTTTTTATCTACATTTTGTCAGATGTCTACATATCTGGTGAGAAACATTTTAATTACCTTATTCTTATCTTTATTCCTTAGTATATAATATTTTATCCCTCCCACTCTCTATAATCCCTTTAAGATTTTACCTTTGTCACTTGCTTTCAGCAATTTGATTATAGTGTGCCTTGTGTTTTTTTGTGTGTGTGTTTTTGTTGTTTTTGTTTTTGTTTTTCTAATTTATTCATCAATGATCTTCTAGGATCTGCAAGATATGATTTTTGTTATATTTTGTTAAATTGTTTCTTTCTTTTTTCTCCTTCTTACCTTTCCTTCTGGGACTGCAGCCTGACTTTTTTTTCCCTTTTGGTCACTCATGTTTTGTTCATATTTCACCAGTTCTTTTCTCCTTGCTTTCCTTTTTTTTTCCTCTCTTTGCTTCATTGTGGATAGTTATTTGCTGTGTCTTTGTTTACTGAAGTTTTTGTCACCAGTGTCTCATCTACTGTTAATCTCATCCAAAGTATATTTTATGTAAGATACTGATTTTTAACTCTACTTGTTTGGCTTTATATATATATATATATATATATATATATATATATATACACACACATACATATCTTCTATCTTTTCCTCACATTGATTTTGTTTTCATCTACTTTTTTGGACATATAAAGCATTTTTATAATTGATGTTTTAATGTACTTTTGGTCAAAACAATGAAGGGAATGTGATTTTACCCCACTTGGAAGCTAACTAGTTGGCCTGCAACACTACAACATTCTTATGAATGATTGAAGAAGACATGATACTTGGGGAATATAAACAATGGACTGTTTAGTACTCACAAAAATATCAGTAGCCAGATAATAAGCATTTTCACCCTGGTTCTTCAAGCACCAATGCCTATAAGGCAAAGAGGGTTGGGTGACCCCTGTTTTGAATGACAGGATAATCTACCTGCCTTTTGCTTCAGAGAAAGACACTGTCTTTATTAATCTGGGCCTTAAGGATGCCTGCACTTTGCTCTGGAGAGAGGCACCATCTTTGTCTTTCAAGGCTATAAAAAACCCTACATTTTGCTGTGAAGGGAGAAAACATCTGTCTCCAAGGTTGTTCACTTTACAAACTTTCTTGAACACATTCAGGAAAAAAAATCAATCAGCACACTTTACTCACAAGACAAGCAGAAATGTAAGGGAACCCTCAAGAAGACAATTATCTCCCAATATTGTCTGCAAATTCCATTTCCTGTGAGTTGCTGGGAATATTTATTGATTTTTCTCCTATTAGTTTTATTTTCTTGATTTTTTGAATGCCAGGCAATTTTTGATAGGGTGTTGGATATTGTTAATGTACTGTAGGATGCTCAATTGTGTTTCATTTTTTTAAAAAATAGTGTTGGATTTTTTTAAAGTAGTAGTTTAGGCACACAGTTAAGTTTCTTGGAATCAATTTGACCCATTAGATGCTGACTTATAAACTTTGTTAGGCCAGCTACAAAGCAAACTAAAGGTGTAAGTGTAGTTTAGCCAGACTCTTCTAAATATTCTTCCCAATGCCCTACCTATCAAGAGGCTTTTACATTCTGACTGATGGGAACATGAGCTATTCTTTGCTTTGTTTGAACTCCGGGAATCGTTTGGACTACAGCTTTCTGATGGTTATTTTCTGGCCTCAAATAAGTTTCTTTTCATGCATGCAGAGCTCAGAACTCAGCCAAAGGATTGAAGGGACCCTCTTAAGATGTCCAGATTTTTTTTGGGGGGGGGGTGTACAGCTACCTAATCACCTGTACTCTGCCCCACAAATTCTCAATGACTTTACCTCCTTAATCTCTGATCTCTGTTTCCTGAATTTGACTAGAATGCAGGCTTCATTTGGTCTTTTTACTCTCTGTGCTGTGACCTGGAAAACTTTTTGAAGTAGTAAGCTGATGCAATTTTAGAGCTCACCTTATTTGTTTTCCTCCTCTTCATGATCATTGTCCTTTGCTGTCTGTTTTCAATGTGTGAAAATTTTTGTTTCATATCTTTTTTATCTTTTTCTAGTTGTTTAAAGGAAGAAGGTAAATTTGGTCCCTGTTACTAGATCATGGCCTTAAGCAAAAGTAATCAGAAAGGTTTTACCTGTTTCCTGTCTTTTAGCTAACATCTACCTTTTGAAAAGGGTTTTAAATTCATTCCAATATCTACTTTAAGCCATTAAATTCAAAGTTTTAGTATAGCTTACTGTGTCTTAAAAAGTAAATCCATGATCATAGTAATGATAAAACATAGAATGCAACTATTTCTAAACAGACGTGATATTTATTTTCCCCAGCTTCATGGAGGTGTAATTCATAAATAAAATTGTAAGATATTTAAAATGAACAATGTGACGATTTGATATACTTATACAGTGTGAAAGGATTCCCTCCCATTGAGTTAAACAATACATCCATCACTTCACACATTTATCTTTTGGTATGTGTGAGAAGTTTTGAGTTCTACTCTCTTAGCAAATTTCAGTTATACAATTCAGTGTTATCAACCAAGGTCACCATGTTATACATTACATGCTCTGACTGTATTCATCTTAAAACTGAAAGTTCGTATTTTTTCAACCTCTTCCTATTTCTCCTAGTCCACAGTACCTGGCAACAATTTTTCTACTGTCTGTTACTGTGAGTTTGACTATTTGTTTTAGATTCCATGTATAAATGAGACCATGCAGTATTTATCTTTCTCTGTCTGATGTATTTTGCTTCACATAAGGTGATATTTAAAATATACAACAATCAGAGCAAAATGCGCCCCAAATAATGAGAATGACATCAACCAAAAATAAACAATAAGGTCATACTTGTGTGTACTTGGAAACAATGTTTTTAGTACACAAACACACACAGAGAGGTATGTGCATACATGTGTACATATTTTTCATTGCTGAATTATTTTCTTCTTTAGAAGTAAAACATTTAATATGCTAGAATATTTAATTGCATATTAGCATGCTACAAAAACTTTAACTTGATTTTACTTATATATGAAACACATGATTGACTTGTAAAAATTATCAACTCACTCTTTCATTGCTTAAAATGTCATTGTCCTGGTCCTTTATTCACTAAAACTGCTATTGTTTCTGTGTTTTCATATTGCCTTTTGAGTTCAAATCTAAGATTTTCAGATATCCTACCATTCTAAATTTCAACAACTTAGAAGTAATTGTAAACTTTGAGATAAAACAAATATGATTCAAATAATTACCATATAAAGCACTTTTTTTCCGCTGAGGAATTCAAGGGATCCTATTAAATAAAAGCAACTTAAAAAAAATTGTTTCTCTGAAAAGCAACTTCCATAATTCTCAGTAGCCTCCTAGAGAAGTAGGGATTGACTGCATGACTAAATTACTGGATGCACAGTGAGCAACTTTCAGAGATTCAGTGCAAATTTTGTAGCAATCCATGGGAAATTATTAAATATTAATCAGTAGAAGGATTTTACATACCTAACTTAATGAAACATGTGATCAGTCCCTAAAAAAGATATCACTGACAAATGTAAAGTTTAATAGAAGAGGTTTTTGGTTATAAAATTTACTTTTAGGTCTGTATACAATATATTTGTTTTAATGAGATCAGATTTGTTTCTTTGTAAGGTCAACCAAATATTACTATTACTTGAAATCTATAAACCTCCTCCAAGGATACTTCCCAATGTATAACAATGGCTAGTAAACCAATTAGTAGAGTGGTTTATTTTACTTAATAACTTTGGCTCAAAAGTAGTAAGATCTAAAAAAAACATAAACTGAAAAGACTAAATATTTACTGTCCTGTCACAACAGGAAAAGATAAAAGCTAAGGACATAGCCAACAAGCACTTCTTCAAAGAAACAATGAAATGCTGTAATAATGTATTGTTTCCAACAGAAATATCAACAGTTATAATACCATGCACTGCAATGGAGTCCTAATGTTGCAAGATGTTTCTGTAATAAAGTATAGCTGAGACAATCATTTCCATTAAGTTTCATGTTGCTTATTAATGGTATATTAGTCAATATGAGAAGGGGTTAAGAATGCATGTAAGTGCTGGAATAACAAGGGCTGCAGATATTTTTATTTTAAGGTGAAATAAACAATAATTATTTCAGCAAACTTTGTTTACCTACATGTTTTCCTTCTATTTCTTGGCAGCATTTTTTTTTTTTAATTTTTATTGAAATATAGTTGACTTACAATGTTGTGTTAGCTTCAGGTATATGGTAAAGTATATATAGTTATATATATAGTTCTCTTCCATTATAGATTAGTACAAGATTTTGAATATAGCCAGCTTCTTTTTCACTCTTATGTTTGTTTTATGTGATTTTTATGCTCGTATGAATCTACATTAGGAGCAACAGTTTACATATAGCTATTCCTCACTTAAAATTAACATGATATTTATATCAATATCAAAAAAAACCCTGTGATTTCATAATAGCTAATTTTTAAAAGAGTATTCCCTAAATAAAAAAATAAAACATATTGGTCAATATAAAGTGAGATTACCTATTTATGAAATGATGCTTATTATTTTAATAGAGAAGTATACCATCTCCATGAAATCACATACTTTTGCAAGTGAAAATTTTGATTCATAATATAAAGAAAGTGAATGTCACCAGATTAAGACCTGTTGACTGGCTTCCAAAAGGTCAACAGGGTACCATTTTCTTGATGATTTTGCCACTGTCAAGAAGGTACATCTAAGACAAGCAGGCTCAAGACATGATTTCATTAGGATACATGGAATGCATCTATTTCTCCAGAATCATCTTAATTTAACTGCACTCTCAAAACTCAGCCATAAAATCAGAATTGATTTTTGGCAATACAGACAATTCAGCTATAATCCAATATATGCATCCCTAAAAAATTTGCAAAACATTAACAAAACATTAATGTATTATTAGAGCTAACTTAGGCTACCTGAGATTGGAGAGAGAGAGAGATTGCCACTCTCCAATTAATACCCCAGAGAGGTTTACGTATGTACAAAACTTACAGGTACTTACTTAATTAAGAATTAAACGAAATCTCACCCTGAAAATGACCAAGATGGGGCTCTTTTATTAGGTATGTGGTTAAGTTAGAGAAAGCTGGATAAAAACATCTTTTCAGAAATCTCATCTTAAAGAAACAAAAGTGTTTCTAGGGGAACTTGCATTTCTCTACCTGTCTTTGAGATGTAAACATTCTATCTGATTTTCTTAGGTATTTCTGTGTTTCGTGTGTGTGTGTGTTTGTGTCTGTGTTTTGAAAGCTGAGTCTCTGGCATCTGGAAGGTATACATATGGTATACATTTGGTAGCCAGTGAAATAAACTGGGATACTTAGCAGTCCTATCTGACTGTGCCAGCTCTCAGGGGCTTTTATCATCTAAATCTAAACATTTGTTGCATCAGCCTGTACAAAGAATGCCTTTATTTTCTGAGTCTATTATTTTGGAATAAACTCTCCAGATCTTGTCTACGTGACATCATTTGCATTCTCTTGTGGGGATGCCTCTTGCATTTTATTGGTTTGAGTCACTAGTAAGATATATTATTAATGACCAGATGATAGATCATTTAAATTGGAGAAACCTAATTGCTAAATAGGTCTAAATTTAGTAGGTCTAAATTTGCCTAATTTTCTTTCCTTATGAGAGGGAAACTAAAAATGTTTGGGTTTAATAGACTCATGTCTTGTACCACATTGAGGAAAGAAATTATGCTATAAGAAAATGTATGTTTCTAGAGGTTATGGAATATTCCAGTCAGGAAATGCTGGTTATAAAAAACAGTTCACGAGGGGCTTCCCTTGTAGCACAGTGGTTGACAATCTGCCTGCTAATGCAGGGGGCATGGATTCGAGCCCTGGTCTGGGAGGATCCCACATGCCGTGGAGAAACTGGGTCCATGAGCCACAACTACTGAGCCTGCACGTCTGGAGCCTGTGCTCTGCAACAAGAGAGGCCACGATAGTGAGAGGCCTGCACACCGTGATGAAGAGTTGCCCCTTCTTGCCACAACTAGAGAAAGCCCTCACACAGAAACAAAGACCCAACACAGCCATAAATAAATAAATAAATAAATTTTAAAAAAAATAAATAATAATAATGCTAAAAAAAAAAAAAGTTCACGATTACATGCTCCTTGTTGGTTTTTGTTACAGATTAAGGTTTTTAAGGGTCAAAATTGTAATATGTAATTAAAACCACTAAAGATGATAAGGGAAACATTTCAGTATGCAAGGAAAGTAGGATGTGTGTTTTCAGCAAGAGAAGGTATGAGGAATGGAAATACATTTTGTTAAGGGGAAAGAATGATTTTGTCCTAGAGGTGGTTGTTTCTGGATGGAAAAATAAGGGACAAACTACTATGAGTACAGAAATTTGTGGCAGGTTTGTAAAAAGTGAGCTCTGAAAAAGAGTTTTATACATGGTCAGGCTGAGATTAGATTAAATTTAATTAGGTGAATGGATTTTGTTCTTAAAAGTAGGCTGATGCAAGACTGGATTTCATTCCTCTCTCTGTTAAGAGAACAAATGTTTCTTGAAATACTGTCTTTGATAATAGATTGTGTGAATTACTTTACCTTTAAGTAATCTGTATTTGTTTTTGAAGTCTTGTGTCACTTTTGTTAAATAAATTAGTATTATTTCACAGTGACCTATGATCCTATTTGACCAAGTGTTTTGAAATATTTTTTGATATTTTTTACAAACTTCCCAAACATCAAGTTCTAATTGCAGTTCTTTTGACTCCAGCTAACTCTGGGATGCTCCAAAAAAATCCTGAGGCTTCTCAGAGAGGAGTGCTAAACTAATTAGGCTTATGGTATGTTAAATTACTTGAGAAGCACTGTCAAGTGATTGAAGATAAACTTTCTTAGGTTATATGGTATGAGTAAATGTCATTAATTCCTAAAAATCTGATATGCCCTGGTATATTTTTATGTCATAATTCTAGATATTATCTTAAAATATTGTCTGTCACAGAATATCCAAGTTTTTTGTCAATTGCTTTGTAGACCTTTAACTATGTCATTTTAAGTATATTTTCATTTATAAACAATCATTGTTTTACTCTGGTGCTTTTACAAAATGAAGATCTTCAAGAAGATTCATAAAAAGGACTTTTTGATAAATATGTGTCTGATAACTTTTAGATCATAGCTCTAAAGTGGGGAAGAATTTAGAAAACTCTAATGGAAAACCTGACAACTTCATCCAGATCTACAGGAATTAATTACATGGGACTGAATGAACTGATAAATATGATTTACAAATTTCTGGCTTCTTTCTGAAATATACTGGCTTTTAATATTTGTTTTATGGGAAAAAAAAACTTTTCTCTTATGCTAACTATGACCTACAATAAGTTGGTAAATTATACCTTTGTAAATGAAGATGAAACCTGTCTCTTTTTCTTTCTACCTGACCATTCCAGAATTTGGCTTCTCCAGCTGGCATCCCTGTGGAATTGATGGCTTATTATGACAGGTTACAACTAGTTTACTAATCATTGTTTTAATTTGTTCTGTCTTATTTTCACATTATTTATGCCTTGTGCCTCTCTCTGCTGTACTATGACATTAATGTTATTAGCTTTATTACTTATATCCTGTCTATTTATAAGATTGTTGTCTCTTACTTTACCCAATGTGTATAACAAGACCTCTAACAAAATTAATGACGCCAAAAAAAATCTTGGGGCAGTTGATCACATATATAGTTCTACATATTGTAGACTAATTGTAATAGGGCACCTCTAGATATGAGAAGAAACAACAAGGGAAAGTATTTCAAGGATCGTAATAGACTAGCAAAACAGGCAATTCCAAGAATTTTAGATTATCAATAGGGCTTAATCCAAAAAAAATTAAAAAATCAGCACACTGAGTGGCCTAGCAACAGAATCCTTGCCTGATCTAGAAGGGAGACCTCCTAGTACTGTGGGACAAAATTGGTCATAAAATGCTTCCCAAACATTGGTCAAATTTATGACCAAGAAGAAGTGTTGTGGATGAAGAATGTCACCTACCATATCAGTAAACAAAGGATGTTCTGGCCATCAAATAATCAGCCTCTGCAGCCACCCCCAACAGTACACCCTGAAGGGATTCAGTATGGAGAAAAACAGAATACTGGCCCTAGATAGTTAAGGTACATGTCAAAGAAATGATTTCAGTGAGCCCACACTGTTGCATCTTCCCAAACATAGAAAAGCACTAAATTCATTTAGTTGAGATGCCTGATTTTCTTTAATTAATAGTAATTTTTGATGTTTCAACTATTTTTTTTTTGTTGCAAAAACTCATATATATTCTGGCTTCTCCTTCACCTCTGTAACATTCCCTCAGAGCTATCTGAGACACTGACTCCTAGGCTTAAGTCCTTGGAATGTCCACTGAATAAAACATAATTCTCAACATTTTTGTTGCACATTTTTTCATCAAAAATGTATATATATATGTATATATTACACATTACATGGTGTGGAAGAATAGACTGAATAGAAATCTAACCTGAAGCTGATAGGAAATTTCTCATTGATAGGGTCAGCTTCATTCTATAACATTTAGTAAATAAAAAAACTAAATAAGTCAAAGTATACTTGGTAAGTTATAATAAGAATAAAGAGAGATGTGTAAAATTCAAATGTTTCATGGCATCAAGGTAAAGTAATGTTTTGTTCTCTAAAGTAAGCATGTCTTGCCAGTGGGGCATTGTACACAATTTCATTGATTAAAGCCTCACTGTGAAGTTTTTTGTGAGCACTTAATGATTTTTCACCTCTTTCTGTGATTCCAGGGCTCAAGATGACCTGATTATGTTGAGGCATTGTTTCTTATTATATTTTGATACTGCTAGTTACTATCAAGATCTACTTATCTGAACATAATTATATAATTTAGTTGAATTTGAGTTATTTCAGCTTTTATACATTGTGTTTTAAATTTTTAACTCTAGATCAAAGTTTCTCACCATTGACAAATTGAGATAAATAATTCCATGTTGTAAGGACTGTACATTATAAGATGTTTAGCCACATACCTGGCCTCTTCCCATTAGATTTCAAATAGCACATATAAGGTTCCAGTAGCACCTCCTCTCCAATTGTGACAATGAAAAATGTCTCCAGACATTGCTAAAATCACCTCAGGCTCAAAAATCCCTGTTGAGACACTGCCTTAAATGGCAATATTAATAGTAAATTAAGGAGTTGTTTTTAACTCTTACTTTCTTTCTAAGAGAGTACTTCCTCCATTTGCTAGGGAACTGTTAACCATAATTGCCTGCCTTGGCAGGGCATGATGATAACCACTTGTATGAGTTGTCTCACAATAGGCGGTCCCAATAAGGGACATGGTGCTGCCTCCAAAAACTAAAAAAGAGAATTCGAGAGGGGCCAAAAAGAGGGAGGAGACACCAGCCCAAAATATTATCCTACCAACCTCCCAGAATCCTTTGCACTGTAATCCATCTTGGCTGAGAGATGCACTTGCCACCAGGAAAGACCTTGAGTCAGGCCAAATATGGGCCAAGAAAGGTGATTGGCTAGAGACAATCTGGAAACTAGCTCCATCACTATAAAACCTGAGACTGTGAGCCACGTGTCAGAGCAGTCCTCCTGTGTTCCCTTAACCTACCACTCTCGGCCCCAGGTGCCCCTTCCGAATAAAGTCCTTTGCTTTGTCAGTACGTGTGTCTCCTGGGACAATTCATTTCAAAGTGTTAGATAAGATCCCACTCTTGGGCCCTGGAAGGGGACTCCCTTCCTGCGACACATCTACCCTGTAGCCTACAGGGATAGGAAGGATTAGAGAGCAGAGACTCTGCCCCCTCCAAGACCAAAGAAAGAAAGAAGTTTGAAAACTAACTGATATAAGTATGGCTTAGTGATTTTTGTTTTAATTCCCATGATTGCATCCTTAATATGCCAGTTATCACTTCTGTATGCAAGGTTTAATTACAGTGATGTACATGTGTTTACAGTTTATCTGTTCCTCTCTTAGAAACAGTGTTTTGCTAGTGCTTACCAACAATAATACCATCAAAGATACTATATCTTGCAAGATTTAAAAAATAGATACTGTGAGATAAAAATCAGACATTCACAAATATCAACTTAAAAAAATATTTTTATCCAATACATAAATTATTTTTCTGCTAGATGTAATATAGTTCTCACCAAAAGATAAAATAATTCTCTTGAATAATATCTCATCTTGAAAATTCTAAATACGTATTAAAATAATGTTATGTTCTTCCATAAAGAATAATGTTCAATGGTGCTTAAATCCATATTTTTCAATGCCATTTGAAGTATGACATTTTCTGTAGGTAAACTTTATCATTCAAAACTGATAAGAGGGCTTCCCTCGTGGCGCAGTGGTTGAGAATCTGCCTGCTAATGCAGGGGACATGGGTTCGAGCCCTGGTCTGGGAAGATCCCACGTGCCATAGAGCAGCTAGGCCCGTGAGCCACAATTACTGAGCCTGCGCGTCTGGAGCCTGTGCTCCGCAACAAGAGAGGCCGTGATAGTGAGAGGCCCGCACGTCACGATGAAGAGTGGCCCCCACTTGCCACAACTAGAGAAAGCCCTCGCACAGAAACGAAGACCCAACTCAGCCATAAATAAATAAATAAATAAATAAAATTTTAAAAAAAAAACTGATAAGAAATGTTTTTTTTTTAATGTTCCATATTTCCAGCTGAATTCTTTATTTTGCTCTATTTTGTGTAAGAGTAGAATTGAAGCAAATGTTTGTACTTGAAGCAAAACAGACATGAAGGTAGATCTTTGTAGATTGTAGTTAATTTACAAGTTGAGTCTTTTTAGGCTTTAATTAGCTTACAAGATATTTTTGTTTCACCATGTTCCACTTGTGGTTCAGAAGCATCTTGCTCTCAATATAGGGGCTCCAAATTATTAGCTTGTTTTCTTTTGCTGAAGTTTTTTTAACCATTTTCTGCTGCAAATTCTCTATCTGTGAAGTGAATATAAAAAGAACTTCTCTACACACATGTATGAATGACTCAGGATTTACCTAAGCCACAGTGGGTTTTAGGCATTCTCTAACATGGAGTAGAGAAAAATTGTGAATTTTATAGTCAAATAGACCAGTCAGATGAAATGTCTGATGATTACTGTGTGTGTGTGTGTGTGTTTGTGTAAGGAAAAATCATTCATCCATTTTAATATTGGCCACTTCATCCTTTAAAACTGGCATATTAATAATGACCCTGAAGATGTGTTGTAACTTAATGCATATAATACAATAAGATGTATTTTAGATAATACATATAAGATTTCTAATGTATTCTCCCATTTCTTTTCTTCTTTCATGCTACAAATGTGCCCCTATCATGTACCAGGTATTGGTTAGAACACTTCGATATATTGGTGAACAAACAGCAAAAACTTCTATCCCTGTGGGTCTTAAACAATTTTCCACATTGGCAGCTGGCTCTGATAAAGTGACTAAAACATGGGAGTACATATTTATGTGAACACTGAGCCTAGCAGCCAGGCTTTGGGAACGTTAGACGTACAGAAAGATAACTGTCTTTGGTGATAAAAAAGACCATCCTTGGTATTTTCTGTAGGAGTAACAGTAAATTACTTAACATCAACGAATTTTCTTTTACTTATGATGAATTTTCCTTTATTTCTAAAATCAGAATAAAATATCTATTTGTAGGTTGCAACAGTATCTACAATAAAAAAATTTACAGTTTTCAGCCAGGCATTTAAAGCAATATTTGTTTCCCTTAAACACATCATCCTCAAACTTTATCATTTCCATTTCTGATTCAGTAGCTCTGGGATGGGAACTGAGAATTTGCATTTCTGACAAGTTTCCAGGTGAGTTAATGGGTGCAGTAGCACAATTTGAGTATGTGGATAAATAATGTTGCCTGCCATTTCAGTAGACAAATGTTGAGGCTATCAGTCCATTAGCCACTGCATCCACCCCTGCTAGTGCACCCTGAGGGAAATTAAGGATAGAGAAAAACAGGATACTGGCCCTGGAGAGTTAAGGTGCATATCAATGGAATAATTTCATTAAGCCCAGATTTTGCATCTTCCTATACATTGAAAAGTGAAAAATTCATAACTTGAGATGTCTGATTTTCTTTAACTAACAGTAATCTTTTGCTGTTCCAAAGTACTATGGCCCTGAGCAAGCATTTTTACAGGGTAATTTGTGTCATCCACACAGATCAGATTCAAATACATAAGTAAAATTCTCATAAAAAAACAAACAAATAAATATAATATTTTTATAACATCTTCTACCTAATTGTCATTTTAATGTATTGGTTGTGTCATATGTCTTGGGATCTGCTTAGTGGTAAAATTAATATATTGCTTTATTTACATATTTCAGAAAGGCCTACACCCTTCTAATTCTACTTGTCTCTCTGTTAAAGTTTAGTGACTATATTAAATAACAAAGAAATGTAAAAAATAAAATTATATATAAATTAGAAATTTTATAGCTATGCTTTTGTACTTTAAATTATATTTACTTTTATTTCCTCTTATAATTACCTTTAAAAATCTGTTTCCTTTGAGGCTTCATTGGTAAAAGGGTGTTTGATGATTTAATTATAAGTTTTATTCAAAGCTATAATGAAGTTAACATATTTTAGAATTGAGACTGGTCAAGTACCTTATTACATATAAAGTATATTTCCTTTTTCTTTTCAGTTTTGCTGAATGAGAAAGGAGACAGCAATATTCCTTCCTGGGACATTTCTCAGTGAGTTGCCACCTTAGGAATTTTTCAACCTCTTGGTAGAGTTAATCCAATTCTCCTTAGAATCTTTTAAGTTGTCTGCAAATCTAAAGGAAAATCCCATTAATATGTTATTTACAATGTTTGTAATATGATTAAACTATGTAGTATGCAAACTTTTTCTTTTATTAAATCCTTAAATCACTTAAATACATTTTAAAAATCAAAATGTATTCAAATAGGTACATTCATTTAGAGTTCAAATTCAATTTTAGCCCCATGATTTTGAAAATGTATCTGATTCAACTTTGGAGCAGGTAAATAATTTCTATTTTTCATAGAAAATTAGTTTTCCATTGTTGATTCAATATTGCTTTCTTGCATATAAATTTGCAAGAAAAATAATTATCATCAAGTCTGATTCAGAACTCCATGACCGGAAGATTGCTAGCAAAAGACACTTTTAAAGTAACGGGGGGATAAAACCAATACTCCATTCTTTTATTTAGCTTCATCTGTATTCTGTGTGACTAAAGAGGGAAGTAACATTAAAGATTTCTCCCACTTAAGACAAAAATAGTGTTGTAATCAAAATCAAAATAACTTCCAGTGAAGAAAAAAAATTAAGTGAGTAATTCATATCTTTCATCACTTCCTTACCATTGAATTCTGGACAGTGCCTCTTTTTTAGCTGTGAAATTAAAGTTTCATGTCAGAGCGGTGACCAGCTCTCTGTTTTACTCAATAAGAGAGATTCATATAATTAATATATGCTGACCATATCCAATGTTTATTTTACCATAAGCACTCTCTACTTCTCAGGAAATAATAGTGGAATATACATCTTTAATATATTTCAATAATAGAAATTAAATCTATTTGTTTATAAAACAATAAAAATACAACTAGCAAAATTTTATCTTACAAATGCATGTCAACCCCTAAATATAAATTTTTAAAAGTCAATTTTGAGTTTTCTGAGACATTTCTGATCTCTGCCAGGATTTGGGCAAGAGATTTGCTTTGATTCTGAAGGTAAATAAATAAAGTCATATAACATAAAAACAACAATTGAAACAGCCCACAAGAATAAGACTGAGATCCTAAAAGAGCACTATAATTTTAAGAGAGTTGTACTTCAAGCTGTTGGGAGTAAGAATAATTACAACCTGGCTGATATTCAGGGTCTTCAAACTAATTTTCTATGAAAGATAGAAATTATTGTTGTAGGGCATGTCTTTGCATCTTTGTGTCACAAGACCAGGAACACACTTTGCTTCTATCCTCTTACTTTTAATTGGCATCTGTTTTTTAATTCTTGACTGGTCCTCATAAGGCTTTTAGTTAGGATGGTCACTTCTTTAATGCTAACACGATGTTGACTACTCCTTTGAAACAAAATGTAAGCTATGCTTTTCACATTTTGTTATCTATTTGTTGACTTCTCAGTGCTCATAATTTTAAAGGAAATTATTTGAACGTTAACAATTCATTGACAATGCAAATTGGTGTAATATTTTAAATATTCATATATATATATATATATATTTGACATTTGAAGTAAAATATAGAGTTGGGGGGAAAAAAAAACACTATAAACTCAAAAATTTCCAGGATTTAAGCAGTTAGAACTTTGAAGTAACTATACTGTGCTTTCATTTGTCCTCAAATTTTATGAGAAAACTACAGAGGGCATGTAAAAATGATAGAGACTTTATACAGAAAATTCCAGGGTTTATATAAAGTCAGTGCAGATCTAATTTAACTCCAGCATCTACATCTAGTGTTCCATACAGTCATTGATTTTCTCCAAAACTTGCCCTGTAGTTTATTGCCTCATTTATTCACATTATTTTTTCTGCAATAGCTAAATCCTGTCATTTCTACCTATTGAAATCCTATTTATCTGTCAAGCTTCAGCTAACATGTCATCTACAAAGAAGCATTTTGCAATCTCTATCCCCTAGTAGTCAGTAGGGAGTGCTTCTGAACTCACATAGTATTTTTATGCCACTCATACAACAGGTTACCATGCATTATAGTCACTTACAACCTGTAAAGATTGTATGCTTCTTGAGGATATGTATTATTCATTTTTCAGTCCCCAAAGTACATTGAAAGCTTTAGGTAACCTATAAATAGTTGGTAAATAAGTAAAAGGATGAGTATGAGGGATTTCATGACTCTCACACAACTCAAGAAAGAATACATTTCACTCATTTATTAAACATTTATTAAATGATATCTTACAATTTCTTTACATGTATTGAACCACTTAATTCTCTTTGTGACAGATTGAGTTTATTGATGGCTCTAATTCTTCACCCATCCCTGCATCCTGAACCTTATCACTCACATGACTTTGCAGATCCTGCCATCAAGAGGATGACTGGGTGATCTGACTTTACTCCCCATGTCTTTCATCTCTCATCAGGTAGTCAAGCATGCTTTAGCCTAGAAAAGCTGAGGCCAACTGATTCATATCCCAACATATAAGCAGGCCAACCAAGATCAGCAAAGCCATCAGATCACCATTCCCAATATGTTAGCAGTAAATACTTCTTAATGTATACAACTATTTTACTCTGATGCTTCTCTGAAAGTTCTTGCAATCTACTACAGACCTGAGTGTTTTGTCTTGTGAAAAGGTCCTATACCACGTTTGTTTGGGTACAAGCATCTATGTTTTATCTATAAGTTAAGGAATCACTTAAACAACTTTGATATCATACTTGTGGACTGAGTTGGGTTTTCCAGAACACTTATCTAGAAGAAAATAGGTTCATTAGACTTCAAGCCAGGATGAAGCAGAACAAAAATTAAATGCATAGGACTGAATCAACTGATAGTAGGTTTTGTTTAAATATCGTTGATCTTTTAATGTTATATTTTCTGAATATATAAGCAAGAATTTTCTCTTTTCCCTTAAGCTATCTATAAATTATAACTGTTTAGTAGACTATGTTATAGTAAACAGAAATTAAACATTTGTAAATCATATATTTTTCTGCTTGCCTGACCTCTCCAGAATTTGGGAACTCTTATTAAGTTTTCTTACATAGCGATATGCTTGTTTAATCTGTATGAATCCATCCTCCTTGTTACTAGGACTTGATTAGAAACATTATATATGTATCCAAGGCCTTACCTTATTTGAGAATGATGCTAATTTAATAGATATAACTAGATACTTTTAAGGAACTAAGCTTGACTTCATGGAGTCAATGCTTACAAAGCCTTTTGGGAAAACTGACCTCGTACCTGACTACACTGTTCGTGTGTCCCAAACATACAGGTGAATAAGGGAGGTCAATTTCTACTAGACCCAGGAATCTTAAGATATTTTAAGGACCTTAAGAAGAGAGGAATTCACCAAATTTATAGATAATATAGGTGAAATGTCCTGGTTGAGTTCTTGGCTTTACTTCTTAGCCTCAGAAATTCCTTAGATTCCTTATGAAGACATCTTCAGCACAGAAAACTGAACAAGGCCAATATAATTCTTTCTATACCTATATAAATAATCAGGCTGAATTGGATAAGATCAGCCTTATTTTATGAAGAAAAATACAATTTATTTGAAAATATTTTTAACAAAATTGTAGAGTAGTAACTGTAGCGAGAAATTTTGTTTCAGTAGAAAACCATGAATAATCTAAAATGCACCTTTCTTGGGGAAGGAAATTTTGGCAAAGCCCTGCAAATTGGATTCTGGATTCTCTTATCTTGTCCAAATTATCTACCCTTTCCAAATTTTCAATTCTTTCAGTTTCCTTCAATATAACTGCATCCCTCCAAATTGATGTTTCCAATTTTTCCTGATTGACACCTCCAAGAACTAAACTCCAATTTTCCAGATTCCTATGGGGACTGTAGGTTGCCTTGCAAGTGGCCTTTTCTGCCAGGATCTGAGGAAGCCCTGGAAGCTAAAGCCCAATTTCTTGATATGAGCCTTGAAGGACTCATCAGCCACCAGATCATGCATGGCTCAGATTTCTTCCTGGATAAACCATTATATGGGCCACTAAGGGAGTGCTGCACAATGCTCAAGTAATATATGCCCTTATAAAAGAAATAACTAGTAAATTTCAGAAATTAATGGAAGGGTATATAATGATATATGCTTTTAATATATTTTTGTAATAACATTTTTTCCAGAACTAAAAGGGCTTTTTTGTTTTTTTTTGACTGACTGTCAATAATCAATGGGTTTTCCTTATTTGATTTTTGGAGAATTGTCAAATATGTTCTCACTTTACAATCTCATTATATTTCCCATCAACTCTAAGAAACCTGTGGCTTGAAACAAGTAAGAAGTCAGAATAAAGAGTGGTTTCAGGATGCAAACCAAAATCTTCAGGGACAGATTGTCTCACAGGCTGAAGTAATAAACTTCAGTTCTATCATGCTAGCTTGTAGATTGCAGTTTTCAATGACTCCAGTTGTTATGATGATTTGGCAGTTTTTCTTAAATTGGATCTTGACTTCCAAACTTCATTGCAAAATCCACTTATTGCACAATAACATGATTAGAAATTTCTCTATGCAAAAGGTGGTAAATGGTTCCCAGTTTGACCATTCACTCCAGTCAAGTCCAGAAGAATTGCACACTTCCCTAAAGGAAAGGTAAATGATTACATCAACATAGCAAGAATAAGGAATATATATTTTATTCACTATTTTAAAATAAAATAACCTGAATTTAGAATTCTGTAAAAATCTGCAGTATGGGATTCATAAAATTTTAACATGTTGAATAGAAAAGTCAAGCAATTAAAACCCAAGTATGAACTTTATTGATTCAAAATATTTTAACAAAATATTTGATTTTTTTGAAAATGCATATTTCCTCTATTGTTAGCAGAAGAATTATTATATATTTAGTATTAAATCTGCCAACTTGGAAAACATATGTTACCAAAAGGCTATTCAAAGAGTGTCAATGTCAAATGCTTCTCCTAATAGGACTATATTTTAGTCAATTATTCTAAAGGTTGTTTTGAATAAAATTAAAAATTTTCAAAATTCCTCATATAGATGTTTCAGAAAGCAAACTGTATGAGTCTATCCATCAGTTATATGGCAAAAATAAGTGATTAAGTACATAATTTTTTAAAGTCTAGATAAATTTTCATGGTCAACATATAGGTACAAACATTTTGCAGTTATACACTTTTCAGTACAACTTAAGAACAATGAAGTTTTCAACCTTGTTTACTGAAATGCACCACTTCTGAGAATAGCTGGTGAATTTCTATGATAAAGCTATGGATGTGATAACTTTCTAGCAAAGGAACTTGAGAGATAAGTAAAGTATCAGTTAACAGGTTACGCTCTAAAGGGAGGAAAAACTAAATTTAAATCTAATGTTTGTCAGTAACTTGCTTGCTTTATGATTTGAACAAATTATCCTCTGTAACTCTCATTTCCCACATCAATATGTTTAATTTGCAAAGTTAGTATAAATTTGCTCTGCACTAAGGCAGTATTTCTCAAACTTCTACCATCTATGTGCCACTCTCACTAATTGTGTATTTTCTGCATGCCATGAAAAATATTAGTTATTTAATATATTTTAAGATGTACTTATATAATTAAATTTATGTAATTACAAAAATGTTTTATCAGGTAATTAAGGAAATTCCACTATTATTACCATAAATACAAGCAAATATAACGTTTCAATAAAAATGAAAAGCAATAGTACTTCCCTGGTGGTGCAGTGGTTAAGAATCTGCCTGCCAATGCAGGGCTCAAGGGGTTGAGCCCTGGTCCGGGAAGATCCCACATGTCACGGAGCAACTACTGAGCCTGTGCTCTAGAGCCTGTGAGCCACAGCTACTGAAGCCCATGCGCCTAGAGACACAGCTACTGAAGCCCATGCGCCTCCACAAGAGAAGCCACTGCAATGAGAAGCCCGCACACCGCAACAAAGAGTAGCCCCCGCTCCCTGCAACTAGAGAAAGTCCGCACGCAGCAACGAAGACCCAACGCAGCCAAAAATAAATAAATAAATAAATAAATAAATAAATAAACAAACAAACAAACAAATAAATAAAGTTATAGATATAATAAAAAGCAATAATATATAAATTATATTTAGATCCCTTTTCCTAATGAAGGCCCTGATCAAGAGACTTATATTTTCCTAATAATACAATACAAAACATAAATTAACAAATTTGAGAATTTGCTATTGACGACTGAATCAAAGGACATGCAAGATTATGGAAAATAGGATGTCTTTTTCACTATGCAATACTTATTAAAGCTTATAAATGAAAACTCTTCCCAACTTGATCAGTGAGGACAAAAAAATGCCAAATATTGCAAAGGATAGAGCAGCGGTCCCCAACTTTTTAGCACCAGGGACCGGTTTCATGGAAGACAATTTTTCCACAGACCGGGGAGGGGAGGGTTGCAGGATCATTCAAGCACATTACATTTATTGTTCACTTTATTTCTATTATTATTACATTGTAATATATAATGAAATAATTATACAACTCACCATAATGCAGAATTGGTGAGAGACCTGAGCTTGTTTTTCTTCAAATAGATGGTCCCATCTGGGGGTGATTGGAGACAGTGACACCGAAGTGTGTTGTTTATGTCCTGTCTACTCCATAATCCTGTTTTGGTTGCTGTCACTGCAGGAAACCCTGCTTCACAAAGATAGGATTTTGGAAATGGAAGCAGGCTTTTCAGTGCTTTTGTGGCAATCTCAGGATATTCTGCCTTGACTTTAAACCAGAACATATGGAGATTTGAAGTTGTCTCAAACGTACTTTTAAGACCACCATCATTTGCGATCTCAAGCAGTTGGTCCTCTTCTAGTATGGACAAAGTCGATTCACCTGGCTTATTCACCAATTGGTCGCGGATCCATTCCTTCCCAGTTTGGGGGTCTTTTGTGGTTGGGAAGTAATTCTCAAACTCTTTTGAAAGCTGAGATAGGTAATCATGCACCAGCTGGGAGAAAGAAGGCTCTGGCTCAGTCTCTTTTGAAATCTCTGCTAATGTTTGAAACATGTCAAAAATCCCAATGTTCACTCATGGCCCCCATAATTCCAGTTTGGCTTTGAATGCAGCTACTTTATCTGCCAACTTGAACAAGTTGGCGTTCTCCCCTGAAGTGACATATTGAGTTCATTGAGCAGGTTGAATATGTCACAAGCAAGTTTTGAGACACAGTCTGTGTCACTGAAATGTGCTGCCAGTGTTGACTGTTTTTCTAAAAGAAATCTCTGGAGTGGCTCTCATAACTCAAAAACTCTGGCCAGTGATCTACCTTTAGAAAGCCATCTCACTTCTGTGTATAAGAGAAGACATGTGTCCTCTGCATCCATCTCCTCACAGAACTGCACAAACAGACTTGTCTTTAATGTGGTTGATAATATTAATCACATCCTGCCAAACATTGTTAAGTTCAGGCGACACTTTTTGTCTAGCCAGCATTTCTCTATGGATGACACAGTGCATAGACTCACATTTAGAAGCGACCTCTTTGACCCAAGTAGTGAAACCAGAAACCTGTCCAGTCATGGCAGTCACTCCGTCCATGCATATACTGACACAAAATGACCAATTCAGTTTTCCTGATATGTAATCATTCAAAGACTTGAATAGTTCTGCAGCTGTGGTGTTCATTGGCAACAAAAGTGCACATAACATATCTGCATGCACATCCTCCTGAAAAAATCACACAAAAACAGGCATTGTTGCCTTGTTGTCAACATCAATAAACCCATCAACCTGGATTGCATATCATGGTGACTCATTAATACTCTCTAACAATTGTGTCTCAATATCCTCTGCTATTTCATCAATTCATTTAGCTATGGTGTTAGCCAAAAGAAGAATATATGCCACCTTTTGAACTGCAACCTCCTCTAAAAGTTCACAACAAATTTCCTTAGCAACAGGCAGGATCAACTCTTCACCAACAGTAAAGGGCTTCTTAGCTTTAGCAATGCGATTGGTGACTAAGAATTATACTCTCAATGCAGACACATTTGATGAAGTGGTGGCCTTCAATAATTGCTTCTGTTCTTCCTGTTCACATTTATTTTTCTTTTGAGAAACTACAGAGTCTTGTCTTTTAATGCAGGGTGCTTGGTCTCCATGTGGCAAAGCAGTTTTGAAGGTTTCATGGCTTCATTGGATAGCCGGTCACCACATATTATACAAAGCAGGCTTGGAGAATGTGGATCACCTGTTTCATTGAACCCGTAATTTAAGTAGGACTCTTGGTATTTTCTTTTAAATGCAGCTTTCCTTTGTTGGCAGTCTTAGAGTCTTCTGTTGTCTCATCATTGGGTCTTTCCCCCTTTTCAAAAAGCTCTCCGCAACATTTGTTTTTTTACTTATTTTGGCTAGGGTTAGCTTATGGGCTTACCAAAACTGTGACTGAGACAAGTGCGCAGTGCGGGAAAGAGGCGTGGAGGGAAGTGCTAAATAAAATAATGGGCGTGCCACGCACGGACTAAAATAAGTGTAGGATTCTGACTTAAAGCCTGCCGCCAGATGCAGTACAATTGAAGTACATCAACTCACTTGCCACTATAAATCTTGCCACTAGATGCAGCTTAATTGTCACTTGCCACTCACTGAAAGGGTTTTGCTATGAGTCTGCAAACAATTGATTTATTATGGTCTCTGTGCAGTCAAACTTCTCTGCTAATGATAATCTGTATTTGCAGCCACTCCCCGGTGCTAGCATCACTACCTCAGCTCCACCTCAAATTATCAGGGATTAGATTCTCATAAGGAGTTCGCAACCTAGATCCCTCACATGCACAGTTTACAGTAGGGTCCGTGCTTCTATGAGAATCTAATGCCGCCACTGATCTGACAGGAGGCGGAGCTCAGGCCGTAATGAGAGTGATGGGGAGCTGCTGTAAATATAGATGAAGCTTCGCTCTCTCACCTGGCACTCACCTTCTGCTGTGCAGCCCGGTTCCTAACAGACCATGAACTGGTACCGGATTTGGGGACCCCTGGAATAGAGGAAGGAAAAATTACTGACCAATATCTCTTATGAAAATATATACTAAAATTCTTTACAATATATTAGAAAGTGGAATCCTATTTAGAAGTGATAATACAACTTTTAAAATTGGGACATATTTCCAAGGAATGAAAGATTTGTTTAATATTTGAAAATCAATGTAATTCACAATATTAATAGGTTAAAGGACAAAGGCCTTATGATCTCAAAGGTACAGAAAAATGCTCAAATAGTACACCACCCCCCCAAAATGCTACAAACTCTCAGAAAACTAGGAAGGGAAGATAACTTACTCAACCTCATAGAGAGCATCTGTGAAAACGCCTACAGGTAACATTTATTTAGTAATGAAATAAGGAAGGGTTTTTGCCTAAAGTCAGAAGCAACTATTAGATATGAATTTTGGAAGATTACAGGACAAAAGGTCAACCTACAAAAAAAAAAAAAAAGTATGTCTTTATATTCTAGCAGGAAGCAACTGGAAAATAAAAATTTTAAGAGATAATATTTAGGGACTTCTGCTTTTGACCACAATGGTAGAAACATTTATCTTTCCAACTGAAACAAATAAAAATGATATGTAAACAACACTTTTCAAGACACTGAACATCAGACAATGGAAGACAATGATATCTGATAGAAAACAAGAGATGTGGGTCCTTCTATTGGCAAAATTACTGCCTCAAGAGCATTTGCAAGTGGTGGTGCAGGGAAAGATAATGCAGATGAAGTTCTTGAACTTCTTGAGTTGAGAAGACTGACTGAATATTCAATAACAGCAAGATGATATGAATTCATTGGCCCACATACCAGAGAGGGGAAACTTGCATGAAGAGGGAATACTGGAAAACTGTGAAGGGTCTTTTTCAACTATTCAGCAGAATACTGTCCAGAACATATAGGTAAGGTAACTACATAATTCATGGAAAGAATATCTAGAATATGTTAGAGAGAGCAGTACTCAGTTCTCTTATGAGTTCCTGGAAAAAGCCTTGATTCACGGGTCATCATGTAGAGGATTCAGAAGAGTTTTACCTTAGAGTAGAGCATAATTGGCTCCAAAACATACTATTGTGAATCTTAACATAATTTAAAAACATGACCAAAAAGATCAAACTACTTTAGAGTAATTTAATGACACCTCAGTACAAAACTCAATAATATATAGGAACTGAAAAATATCCATTACCCAATAAGTTAAAATTTTAAATTTCTGTCTTTCAAACAAGTATAAACAGGCATGTTCCCCAACATGGTAACTTGCTTCATCAAAGCCAGCAAAGGAGAAATTCACTACAAGGACAGAAGTCATTACTTTATGTAACCTAATCATAAAGATGATATCCTATCATGTTTGTCATATTCTATTGATTAGAATCAAGTCACAACTCCCAACCACACTTTAAAAGAAAGGAGATTACCAAACACTTAAATACCAGGAGGTAAAGATCCTTGTGCTTATATTAGAGGGTGACTACTACAATAATAAAATTGCTCAAATTCAATTATGTAAGAGAAAAAATTAGAGCAAGCAGAGGGGAAAATAAAAGCACATTATGTGCAGAGGAAAAAAGATTAAAGATGATAGCAAATTTCTTAGTAAAAACAAATACAGAAGAGAAAAAAGGAAATCAACATCTTTAAAATATTGAAATAAAAAATACTGTTCACTTAAAATTCTATACTTAGCAAAAATATGCTTTTATAATAAACGTGAAATAAAGATTTTTCAGAAATGTAAAAGCTGAAAGTGCTCATCACCAGCACATGTGCATTACAGAAATATTAACAGAAATTTCAGGCAGAATATGTATTAATAGATATCTATTCATGCATTAACACATTATCCCACAACTTAGCCACTTACAACCAAAAGCATTTATCTCACATAATTTCTGAGATTTGTGAGTACAAGAATGGCTTAGCTGGGTGGTTCTAGTACAGGGCCTTTCACATATATTCAGTCACTTTGTCAGCTGGGGCTTTGGTTATTTCAGTACTCAGTTGGGGCTTGAGAATTTCTACCAAGGTGCCTAGATGTCCTCATGACATGGCAGGTGGCTTCCCACAGAACAAGTGATCAGAAACACACACACACACACACAGAGAGAGAGAGAGAGAAAGAGAGAGAGAATCTCATTATGGAAACTACAGTCTTTTTTGACCTAATCTTGGAAGCAGAATCCATCACTTCTGCTGTATGATGTTACTGGTCTCACAGGCAAACCCTGATACAATGTGGTAGGAGACTACACACGGTTACGATGATCAGAATGTGGGAATCGTTGAGGTTTATTTCAGGCTAGCTACCACAGTCTGCCCTCTGGCTCCAAAGATTAATGTACCTGCCACCTGCAAAATATATGTCCACCTTCCCAAGTCTCACAAAATCTCATCTCATTAAAAAGTCACCTCAAAATCAGAATCCTATCATCTAAATTAGGTCTAAGTCTGAATTAAGCTCCTTGGGTTTAGTTCCTATAGCACAGTCCTCAAGTCTGGTTTCTCTTAACCTGTGAAATTTAAGTTATTTGACCCTCATTCATGCAATATATAATGGTGGAATATGCATAGGAAATCCACTAAAGACATATATGTTCAAAAGAGAGTAAAACGGGAGACACAACGTAGAACCTTGAAATCCAGTTAGGCAGATGTTGGAAGTACCTTGATTAGTTCTAAAGGCCTGGAAAAAATTCTCTATGGCTCTTACCTCTGCCATCTCGGCTGTTATTTCTGCCTTCTCGGTATTCCTTCCTTTTACATGAAGGTAGCACATGTTTGTAGCTGAGTAATGTTTTTCAGCCTGCTTCCCAATAGTAGAACGGGGAGGAGGGAAGAGATTGAGGGCAGGGGTGGTACAAAGGCCTCTTTTCATTGTGAATGGGCTATGTCCCTTTCAGTTCAAGCTGGCAATGCTTTTTCATATATAATTCTTTGTGAGTCTTCTGTGAATCTTATTGAAGTCCACTCAATTCGACAAAAGCTACACCGACTAATCTCTGTGAGGTAAGATAGGCTTAACCTTAGATGGGTCTCTGCTGAAAAACAACACTCAATTTTCCTAGGAGTCCTAATATTTGATTGAGAATATATGTAAAACACACCCTTAATAGTTTTGGAGAATGTTTTTCTAATTATAGCATTCTGAGGCACCAATGTTGATGGTTCTGAGGTTTGAACGAAATATTTTATAGTCATGCCTTCAGAATTATCATTTCCTCATTGCAGTGTCCTGGCTTTGATCCTTCCTCAGAAGCCATTAATTAGTTTTGTACCATTTGGCAGCCAGATAGGCTGGAGATTTTCAAAATCACGAAATCTTTGCTTTCTTTAAAAAAATTAACCATTCTTCCTTCACTCTCCTCTCACAATTTTCTTACAATAAGCATATAAAAATTAGGTGGCTCTTCAAATACTCTAGAAATCTCCTTAGCTTATGTACTCAGTTTGTTAGACAATTTTCTAACTTCCATATAAGTTGCTTAACTTTCTGCTAGTACATCACAAGAATTCCTACAGTTTTAAATAACATTTGCCTTATTCTCTTCAAGGCACTTTAGACCTTCACTGATATAAATAGCCAGTTCCAAAACCACTTTAAAGTTATAGCACTCCACTTACAGTCACCAAAATCTTTACTAGTTATCTACTACATCATAGAAATTTATGCCAAAATCTAGCAGTTTAAAACAAGAAATATTAATTAAGTCACAAAGTTTCCTAAGGTGAGGAAGCTATGAGTAGATTATCTGCACAGTACTGGCTCAGGCTCTCTTACACAGTTGATGTACAAGATGGGAAAGGAACACAGAAGGATATGAACCCCAGAAATTGGAGATTAAGGGGGCAAACTTGGAGACTGACTACAACAGAGGGAAAATGATGCTAGATGGAAATTCTGAAGTAAAATATAGAAAATGGTAACTACAAGGTTAAATATATAGACTCTTTCTTATTATCTAAATTTCTTTAAAGAACAATTGACTTTAAATAAAAACAATAAGAATATAGTGTCATTAATATTAAGCTGATATTATTTATGCCTATGTAAGCATGTCCATCATGTTGAGTCTAATCTATCAAGGTATAGATTAAAGACAACATAATTAAATGTAAATTGTATGACAAAAATAACACGAAGGCCAAGATGAGAATAACTGAAGTAAAATATTGAACTTTTCTTATACTATAGACATGTGGTATAATATCCATGTGGAATATAATACTTCAAAGGAAAACTGTGATAAATTAAAGATATGTAATATAAACACTAAAGCAACCACTAAAATAACAAAACAAAGAGTTATAAATAATGAGATTTCAGGAAGACAAAAGGTAATTGTAAGCATCACTCAATCCCAAAAAAGCAGAGAAAGAGGAAAAGGGGAAACAAACAGCAGACGAGACAAATAGAAAACAATAGCAATTTGATAGATTAAACTAATTATGTCAGTTTTCACATTGTAAAATATCTGAACATTACTAAAAAAAATAAAGACCTAAATAATTGGACAGATATATATTGTTCCTAGTTCAGAAGACATGATATCGTTAAGATGTCAGTTCTTCTCAAATTTATCTTTATAGTCCACACGTTTCCATCAAAATTCCAGTAGAAATTTTTGAAGAAATTGAAAAGCTGATTCAAAAATTCATATGTAAAAGCAAAGGTCCTAGAATAGCCAATCCATATTTCAAAAGAAGAACAAATCTGGAGGATTAACAACTATGTCAACAAGTCTAAATAATCAAAGTGTTCCTATTTATATCACACAGACATTTATAATATGCTTCTTTATCAACTATCTTATACCCAGGATCATCATTTTCAGGGATAGAAACCAATCTGTTAAATGTCTACATTTTAATTTTCTTGTCTCCAGTGAAAAACTGTATTTACAACATTTTAACGTTGAAAGGTTTTTTTCTTCTTGCCTTTTCCAACATTCAATTATACTCAAACTGGTGCATTACACTATAATGTTTAAAACACACCCTAAAAATATAGTTAGCAAGATTCAGCACGGGATAGTTGTACATTTGGTGGGATGCTCTATCCATCTGTGGCTAATGTAACTTCCCTAAATGTACTACCTCTTATTTCCCTGTAACCAATACAAATCTATGTAAAATATTAACTTCCACGAGTTAAATTTTAGAAAAATAAAACTATAAAACATATTACATTCCCAGAGCATATTGGTTGCTATCACACTGGGGTGAAAGAAGAAATAATGCCTGATGCAGAAACAGTAACAGAAAATAGCCATAAAGAACTTTTTTCAACTTATGTTAATGTAGTGGCAAATGAAGCATTTATTTTTATCAAATGAGAATTCATTTGTTTTAGATAGAAAAATACCAGACATTGTAAAATGAGACACTAAAGCAAAAAAAAAAAAAAAAAAAAGTTCACATCAGTGAAGATGTTTCTATAGTCATAGAAATTTAGAGCCTTGGTGCATGTAAACATTATTTACAGTTATGTGAGGTACATAACAGTTTGGGTTGAGGCTTCAACTACCCAAGAGTCACAAATTATTGTCAGTCATACTCATTTTATATTATGTGTGTTAGTATTAAACACACACACACAAAAATGGAGAATAGTTTATACAGTTTATCATCTGTTTAGAATTTTTAACACCATTTACTGTAATTTGCATATGACAATAAAAGTATGTGGGCTGCTTTAGATACATATTATCCATCTCTTCTTGCCTTGCTGGGAGGTCTTGAATAATGAGCTCTGTGAGCTATGTCATAAGAGGGCTTCCTGTTGTACTGAGGCTATGAAAGTTACTAGTGGGAGAGCAGAGGACACGGGAGAGGGAGGTCAGCCATTTCTTCCTTATTCTCTCCCAGTTTTTGCACAATATCTCAGAAGATAATTATTTCCCTCCAGGACTATAGCTCTTCCAAGTCCACTTCTTAACACATTCTTGTAATGCTGTTTTCTCACATTATACTACAGATTTGGGTGCTAGAATAACATCCCAAGGGTGTTTTTCTCCAGATATTTTATCATCCCAGTAGTCTTTTCCTAACCCTGCCTAAATCTGTAAGTGGTCCTTTCATTTGGACCATCTGGGAGAATTCTGTTTTCTGCAGTAATTCTAACTGATAATGATTTGCATTACTGAAATTTTTGTTTTGCTAACAGGACTGATATGATTTTTTTCATAAATATCAAGGTTTTTGTATTAAGTAGCAGATATCTTTAACATTAATATGAATAATCATATTTGAAGTTTATTGAATGTTTACTATGTAATAGGTAATATTATGAGCAACATATATTTATCTTTCAATCCTCCCAGTAGTCCTATGAACTACTGTTGCAAACTAACCAAAGTCAATCTCATGGTGGTTCACAATTGTCAAGTTATTTTGGTAAATTTAGTTGTAGACTATACAGAAGGATTTCCTTACTTGTAGTATGTGAGAATAAAAGCAAGTCTTATTCTAAATCTTGGCAACAATGCATTAGGCCTGTTTTTTGAAAGGTTTGGTGAAAGTCCCACACTTTATTTGTAAACACAAATCAAGTCAGGAGACAGTGTCCTCTGTGAACTAGAAGAAAAGCCATGAGTAATGAGATTTAGATCTGAGCCCTGTTCAAAAGGTATTAGATATCCTGCTTTCCAATTT